>NW_026138003.1:0-1200000 GCF_019393585.1 Leptopilina boulardi
AACGCATCCAAAAGCATAAAAAACTTACCAAAAAGTTGTAAATTCAGATGTTAATTACATGAACATTTTGCTTCCTCTTTACGATTTGCAAAAAAATTTGCTTCCTCGTGGAGAAAGCAAAATTTTATTGACAAAATGTGAATTTTTGATTATTTTACTTTTATTAATTCTTTAAATTTAAATTAAAACTCTACTTTATATGAGAGATTCTTTTTCAATCGCTTCAGCCCAAAAAGTCAATGTTCTGGGATTGGCTTTATACTTTGGTAAATTGTTGTCCTATATGATAGTAATAAATCCCTAAAATATAAACTCATTAAAAAAATATTTGTAGAAAGTAGAGGGGGTTGAAGTTTTGACGTTAAGGGTAACATTGTCATTTTCAAATCCGTATAACTTTGACAAAATTTAATGGATTTTAATTTATCCAGAATGAATTTTAATGCATTTTTCACGTACTTTTCAAAAATGTTTACGAAATTTAAAAAAAAAAATTTTTAACCCCTTTTTTTTCCCATGAGCTATGTAAATATGAAAATGGGACAATAATAATTTTGTGAGAAACAGAATATTAAAGTAGGCGGTGCCGATAAGGGGTATATCTAGAGATCATCTTCGAGGATTTAGGTAGGAACCGCCTAATTTAATATTATGTTTCTCACAAAATTATTATTGTCCCATTTTCATATTTACATAGCTCATGGGAAAAAACCTCAGCTTTCCAATGAAAATAAAAAAAAAGAAAAAAAAATTCCGGAAGGGGTAAAAATCGATTTTTGAAAAGTACGTAAAAAATGCATTAAAATTCATTATAGATAAATTAAAATCCATTAACTTTTGTTATAGTTATACGGATTTGAAAATGACAATGTTACCCTTAACGTCAAAACTTCAACGCCCTCTACTTTCTACAAATATTTTTTTAATGAGTTTATATTTTAGGGATTTATTACTATCATATAGGACAACAATTTACCAAAGTATGAAGCCAATCCCAGAACATTGACTTTTTGGGCTGGGGCGATTGAAAAAGTATCTCTCATATATCGATCGATTTATCTTGACGTAAGGAATACGATGTTATTATATATAACCTTAAATTTTTCTATTTAAAGATTTTTCGATTAAAAAAAATTTTTTGGAAAAAAGACCATAAAATTTTGTTTTGGAGTATTTTTCAAAATCCTTTGGTCTACTAATTTTTATCTAAATCCATTAAAACCTGTTAAAGTTATCTTCTAAACAAAAAAGGGATCCACACACACAAACATACATCCGGACAATTGATCAGGATCTCATATAACATGTTTCTATAAAGAAAAAAATTTGTTTCCGCCACTTTGAAAAGTTTTATAAACTAAAGGACTACAAAGCTTCCTCTACGAGGAAGCAAAAAATTATTAACGCCAGTTCCACCGGTTCCACCGACCCCAGCGTCTCCACCCGCCATTCTCTAAATCTGAATCAGTCATATTTCACTGATTAGCAGTAGAAATCTACTAATTGCCATAGCGAGAATTGAGCAACTGATAATTAGTAGAAATTTACTGATTCAATTAGTAAAATATCAATTACTGATTGAATCAGTACACGGAGAAAAATTTATTAGTACCGATTACAATAGTCTATATTACTGCTCGGATAAGTGAACACTTTTTGTAATGAATACAAAAACTGTGTTATGCTTTAAAAAGTTGAGTAGAAGCTATTACTGTAGCTGTTGTAACGAATACAAGCACTGCAGTACTCGTATTGAAATATATTTTTTGGAATCATTACATTTTTAAATGTATTGATTGAGAAGGAATACTATAAGCGTTCACGTATAGAAATGTTATGATTACAATAGTCTGCAGTAAGACCGAGCTATGCCATAGTGGCTGAAAATAAAAATTTTGTTAAAAATGATTCTTATTTACTTTGTTACGTTTAGTGTAGTGGTGCGTAAGAGCTCGTGCAATACTCGTGTACGCTCGTAAGAGCTCTCAAAGCCGATGGTAACCGACGTATTACGAAGAAACCCGAATCTTTAAATCGTAATAATAAATATATTATTTAATAAAATAAATCGATGAAATTAAATAAATAAAATATAATAAAATCAATTAAAGAAAATTTTAATTAACTCGGTTTTTGACCAGTTTACATCCTGTTATTAAAATTAAGTTATTTTTTATAATCCTGAATTATAAATATACATAGTGGTTATTTTTCAGTTAGTGGACACGAGGTATGTCAGCACATAAATTGAAAACTATTCATCTAATTTTAATATATAAATTAAATTAATTACATGATAATTATTTACATTGAATTTTCTAATTTGAAACATTATGGCCCTGCATTATGGAAAAGCACAACATAAAAATAGGTATTTAAAATTAACGCGCGCCATTTCAACTAATAAAATAATTTTCACCTTAAGGGCAAGATTTTTTTTCTCCAGCAGTCGGTTCGTTTAGCGTAGTTGGTTAGGTAATTCGTTTGCGTTCGTCAAACCCGCATTCGATCCCCCGTTCCCCCAAATTTGTTTACAACAAAATTTCTACGCAATATTAGATTTCTGAAAAGTGGTGCGATTAAGAATATAATTAAGGTCGAAGTTGGGTGTCTCTAAAAAGTAAAATAATGAGTCGTAGACATTAATTAGAAAAAAATTGTATAGTTAAAAATTTCTTTTTTTAGTTTACTGTAGTCCTTTGTAGGCACTATTATATCGCAACATTAGCCTTTACAAAGGACTACATGAATCCGAGACTTCCTTCTTATGTAGACTACAGTAATCACTCGCGTAGACTTTGTGTTCACTTATATTTACTTTATATTTATTTCCAATAAATTCGTAATAAGTACAGTTAATTTGAGGAATGATAAATAACAAAGTTCTTGTAAGCGTTACAAAAAATGGCCACATATCCGAGCAGTAATGTTCTACTATTGTAATCAGTGCCAATAAATTTTTCCCCGTGTAATATAAATATATGGCGGCGGCCGCAAAATCTACTGATTTAATAGTTAATTTTAAAGGTTATGTTATAAACAAATTACTGTTTTACATAAGTTATTTTTTATTGATTGTATATTCACTAATTATAATAGTAAATTTCAAAAAATAACTGAAACTTCAGTTGAAATGAAAAGTACTGATTGAATTAGTAAAATTTCTACTGATTCAGATTTAGAGAGTAGACCCTTGTTATAATTAACTGTTGATTTAAGTTTTGGCTAAATTTCATTACAGATAATAAAATTCACTGAAGAAGGCACACATTTGTTGCCGAAACGTTTGAAATCAAGATTAATCATCGTTCTTTATTTCATGGACCCTAAAGCCAAAACTTAAATCAACAATTAATTACCGTATAAATTTCCATAAATTACCAAAATAAAATTTTTAATTGTCGTTCGCGCTATATATATTTTTGTAAATTACCACGAAATTTTTCATAAATTACCGAAATTAAAATCTTTAATTGCGATTTATGCTTTACATATTTTTATGAATTATAGCCAAAATTTCTATAAATTACCATATAAATTTCCATAAATTACTGAAATTATTGATAGGATATTTATTACATATTTTAATTTTTAAGTTTAAAAATGTATTAATAATTTAATACATAATAATTTATAATAATAATCCTGAAATAAATAACAATTTACAATATTCGCAATGTAGAAATTAAAATTTCGTACATTTAAAATAATGTTTGCCATTCGTGGTAATTAATTTCTAAAATAGAATTTTAGAAATTAATCATTTCAGGGTGTGTCGCTACGTTCAAAATAAAATTCACTTGCCGATCGCGGATTCACCTCGACGGAGCGATGGCAGCATCGCCTCTTCTGGACCAGTCCCCCCCCCCCCAGTGGCACCTCTTCAATGCGGGGAGACCGGGGAACTATGCAGGGGCCATGCTTTCTCTGCATCCTCCTTCCTGTCCTTCAGTCTGAAGAAAGAAACATTTAACAATTAGAAACAAAATTAAAAATTACAATTTTTCTTACAACCATGTTTTTTAAATTATTATAATTATAAAAAAAAAACTTACCGTGGACACACTTTGCCCATGCCCGATCTCCATCCCGGAGCGGCACTCGAACGGTGGTTTCCAAATTGGCAAAAAAAAATCTCTCACACGCGGTTTTAACAATTTCGTACACTCCCGGACCACGTGTTAATTTGAAAAAACTTTCATTTAATACGATCGCGGTTTTAAATATTGCGAACACTCCCGAAATTAAAAAATTATTTTATTTTAAACAAAAGATGAAGAAAGAAAATTACTTCCTAAATAACTCGATCGCGGGATTAAAGAAATTGCGAACACTCCCGGAAGCTATCACTGACTCAAAAGAATTAAAAATTTTAATAATAACTTCGTGCAGATTATCCTACCCATATGGATCTTAAACCCCGTAAAAAGCCTGGAATTAAAAAGAATAAAAAATATCTTATATTCTATAAAAATTGTAAAATTTTAATTCTATTTAATTCGGAAAATTTCCTCTTTTTTTCATTGTAAATTTTTAATTCCAATTATTTCTATTTCGAAATGGTGAAGTTGAAAAGTTTCTATTCCAAAAGTGGAATTAGTTTATTATTTTTTTTATTTCCTTCAATGCCTTATGGTAAAAATGCTTTTTTGTATTATCGACATATGATAATGTGATATAATCAAAGTCAATTTAATCAATTATTAAAGTAAAATTAATAAAAAATTGTTAGAAATTAATTATAGAATTATTTAACATTAAATAAAACTTAATAGTAGAACTTCTGTTTTAGCAATGAGAAAAAAAAATATCATTACTATATTATAAAAAGATATCGCCGCCGCCGCTGATTCAAGAATGAACGCTAGGCGAGAACTTCGACGCTACGCGGGAGCTCACAGTACTCGCCTACCGTTCAACTCACCAAGTATTCAGACTCGCGTACCGTTCAGAATTTGTCTCAAATGAACACTAGGCGAGAATTTCAACACTACGCGGGAACTCGCTGTACTCGCCTACCGTTCAACTCACGAAGTATTCTCGCGTACCGTTCAGAATTTGTCTCAAATGAACACTAGGCGAGAACTTCGACGCTACGCGGGAGCTCACAGTACTCGCCTACCGTTCAACTCACGAAGTATTCAGACTCGCGTACCGTTCAGAATTTGTCTCAAATGAACACCAAGCGAGAATTTCGACACTACGCAGGAACTCGCTGTACTCGCCTACCATTCAGCACACAAAGCATACATATTCGCGTAACGTATGCCTCAAATAATAACAGCCTCAAATTTACGTCAAAGGTGATAGGCATGGAGGCGAACATAACCTCAAAATTTTGTCAAATTCATAGAAAAAAATACTGACATAACCTCAAAATTACGGTCATCTTGGATATTAATAAATTTTTTTAAAAGAATTTGGCAAAAATTAATCTTTCAAAACTTATTCCGTTCCTAATTAACTTTTTAATTTCAAAATAGATGAAAATTTAGTTTACGGATGCAGGTTAAAATATAGTTTATGTTCATATTAAAATATAAATAAATTTTTGCTGTTCAAATGTAAAAACTTTTGATTAAAATATACAGGTCTATATAATTAAATATAATTTTAAATAATAAATATTATTATTTATAGGGGGTTGGCGCGCAGGGGGGCGAAGCCCCTCTAGTATATATATATATATATCAGCAATTTAAAACTGCTGTAAAAAATTTACAAATTAATAAGAATAATAGAGAGAAATGACTTCAAGGTTGATGTGAACATATATTTTGCACTTGAAACATTTATTAATCCCGAGTGGAGAATCCACAAGAGCAGAACAAATATATAGTTATGCAGAAGTCAATTTAAAACTCCTTAAGAGAATAATAATAATTTGTATTGAAAATTATTCATTATTATAATAAGTACCTACTAATTTACGTTAATTTAATAGTACTTTGTTAATTTACTTTTTACAAGAAATTGAAAATCAATTTTTTACCCTTATGTAAAAGACTTCATCTAAAAAATGTTTTCTTACTTTATTTTCCTTTTCTATAAACATATGAAACGAAAATTTCTCTATATGTATATTATTATTATTTTATTATTGTTTTCATTATTATTATTTTAAATAACGCTTTTTGTTTAATAGAAGTAGAAATAATAATTTATAAAAATATAAAGCTGTCCTCATAGTAGAAACAGTAGTTGAAAAATGCCTCTTTCTACAACTGCACCAGAAACAGTATTCTGTAGTGAGACAAATATATACAGTTAATAAAACACTAAAGAATAATTTTGAAAAATCTCGCACGCGCATGAGGGATCGAACCTAGGACCCTTGGGACGCGAGCCGTGTACTCAGGCCACACAGCCACGTTGTCTTACAGATCTTTTACATTCAATTACAAATTATATAATAAAAACAATAATAATTAATATATAATAATATAAAAATCATATAATAAAATTTTTCAAATAATTAAT
The DNA here is from genome assembly GCF_019393585.1 of Leptopilina boulardi. Taxonomy (NCBI): domain Eukaryota; kingdom Metazoa; phylum Arthropoda; class Insecta; order Hymenoptera; family Figitidae; genus Leptopilina; species Leptopilina boulardi. The sequence continues at coordinate 6,481 of NW_026138003.1, forward strand.
AATAAATTAATTAAACAATTAAAAAATAAGTTAATAAATTAAGCAAATATAAATTTCACGAAATTATACAATAATACAAAAAATACAGTAAATAGAATCTTTAAAATTGTGAACTAAAGATACAAATGGAATTTAAAGAAATATATCTTATATGCTCGTTATTGCATTACGATTATATGCAAGTAACAGTTGAATATTTGTCATGGGTAACTAAATGGAAATTATGAAGGGAAAGAAAATCGAGTACTTGTTGGGTTAAAGTAGAGAGAGCCAAGTTGGGCGTTTGCGAGGCGCCGCGACGACGGCGTCTCATCGATCTGACCAGCCGAATACCGCAGCCACTTACGATATAAACCGACTATGGTTCAACTGTGGAGAATCCACACATATCCGCAGAGTTTCACTAACCACTGCATCGAGATGATCCTTCATAAAAACACCTGTCAATGTCTTGTCAATTTATCAAGCAATATATCGTTTAGCAAAAAATATACCACAAATATTCTCACGTAATTCACCTCAAGAAAAAATTGAAATATAAAACCGCTCAATTCTGTTTTCTAATAATTTATAGGTATATTTCCTATGAAATTACAAAAAAACTAAATTAACAATTATTTGTATTATTATAATATCTATAATTTAAATTAAGATTCTTATTTATGAATTAATTACTTTAAATTAATTGAAATCGGAAAATTATCTCAAATATATTTTTAACAAATTACAATACAATTTTATTTTCAACATAATTAATAAAATAAATATAATAATATAATATATAATATAATTAATTAATTATTAATGTATTATATATATTAATATTTATAAATTATTAATTATATTATATTTATTAATTATTAATATTATATATTATTATATATTTATTATATATATAATATTTAATATTAATTAATTAAATTAATTTAAATTAAATTTTCATGTAATTATTAATTTTTTTAAATTCAATTATTAAAAAAATTTAATTCTGTATTAAAATTTTAAATCATTGAAAAAGTTTAATTCTTTTAAAATTAATGGTCTTTAGATAAAATTATTTTTTATAAAAACATTTTAAATGAAATTATTTTCACATTTAATTATTTTGAAATTTATTATTTCTCTACTTTTTTTGAATTTTCTTACATAGGAAAGATTTATTTTAAAAAACAGTTTCTTAACAGTTTTTAGTTTTAAATAAAATTTTTAACCAATTTTGCTCTACGCAATATCGATCAGTACTGAAATTTTTATTTATTTTTTTTTTAAATCGAGCAATAAAAATAATTGAATTTAAAAACAATATTGAATTTTAATTTTAATATAGAATACGTATTTATATTTTTAATATCCTCTGCGTTCTAACACTCTTTTTAAAAACATAGATCTTTTTTCCATTACTTATATCGGTATTACTAAGCATCTTTAACCATAATTCTGTGATTTTTTCGAACTCACAATCCTCTGTTGAAAACATCTTTCTTTCTTCTTTATAATATAAACACTCAATCAACAAATGAAACAGATTCTCAGTAACATCCCTACCTCACTTATCACACCGTAGATCACTTTCAAATATAATTATTTTACCCTTAATTATAATTCTACTCTTATATCTATTTATCAGTCTTAGTTGAGCTATAATTTTCTTATATTTAATAGGTATTTTCAACTGAAGGTATTTTTGAGTACCCCCAAACAGCGGCAAATGCGGTAAAATTTGTAAAGATTGAGACTCATTCAATATTCTCAAATCATCTTCAAACAAGACAGTCTCGAAAGCCTTTATCCATTTATTTTTATTTTCACGGATAAGGGGAGCAGAGATCACAATCCAACTCACTACCTCTCCAATTGTCTCAAAAAATTTCTTAACTTGTAAACACCAATTATATTTACTTCAGAATATATCTTTGTTTTCTAACATTTATGTTAAAAATAAAATTTGTTTATCATTCATTCACTACGAAATAAAAAGTATGGTCTATCTTTTTAATAAAAATAAAAAAATTTAAATTTCTTTTCTAAAAATTGGAAAAATTAAAAAAATCAAGTCCGCAAAAGTGAGTTAACATTTAGATTTAAATTTAAATAACTGCAAACTTAATTCAGACAACAAAATAATAATATAAAAATTTATAAAGAATAATAGTTTGAAAATTTATCATTTTAGAATACTTCCTCCTCGCTTAAAAAAATGTATTTAAAAAAACCAAATATATTTTTTGAATTTAAAAAAAACGCATAATAATTTATAGTTAATCACAGATTTGTTTATATAAATCAATCAAAAATTCGTTAAAAAAAATTATATTAAAGTGAACTAAAACTATTATTTTTAAATTTCATAAATATTTATTAAACAACTTTTATTTCAAATAACCAAAAAAATTAATTTTATAGAAAAAAAAAATTGTTAATTTAAAACATAATCTTTCTCTGAGCTCAAGAGGAAGCAATATCACGCATATATAAACACACAACAAAATTATATGACATCATTCGAACTGAATTCGTCTCACCATGAACGTCTTTATCTACTGACGTGAGGTAAGAATTCCTCATATATCTAAGCATTACAAATCTATTCGCAATTTTTTTTTCAGCAAAATAAAATAAGGAAAATAATTTAAAGCATAAATTATTAGTTTCTCCAATAATTTTCCAATTTCAATATTTAAAATATCATCAAACAAAAAAAAAAGAAAGAAAAAGAAACAGAATTGAAGAATACATTACCCATGCGCAGTAGAGAAACGCAGCGATATACCAACACTCTTTCTCGTTCTCCTGTTACGATGCTATACTTGATAGAAACTTTGGCACTCTTTTCTAATACCCGCCAAAAAAAAAAAATGAAAAAAATTATTATCCAAGTATATCCTCCTAGATCTTTCTACCATTCCTGATGTCACTTTAATTATATGTGTCAGTTTTGCGAGAAGTTTTGCAACCTATGCATAATGTAATGTCTATACCGATTCCCTCTGAGAAATATATATATATACCAAAGTATTTTCATATATAATATTAGTTGAATATAGTGGCTTACTTGTCATGTTGGCTGCGATCCGGATAGTTTTTATTAAATAGCCGCCGAATTCATCGGCACAAGAGCGGCCCGATACATTTAATTGCACTCAACCAACGTCAATGGGAACAATTTTCGCTGTACTTGGCAATCTTGTAACAACATTGGGTTGAGCATCACTGAGATAAAATACTTTCTCATATTTCTCATCGCCGGATAGAAAGCGAACTGAAATTCTCAACAGGTTATTAGACTTTTGAAGTTACTACACGAGGCTTCATAAGTTTGCAATATGTCAGTCATCTAAATGAGGAGCAACTTTTCAAAATCTGATAAATCCATATTTTCTTATTTCGAGAAATTGATACAAATGACTTTTCTCACATAACCACTACAGTTAGTTTTAAAATATAAAATTTGTAATAAAGGTAAAAGGTACAATGACCGACACCCTGACAGTGCACAACACCTCTACTATTAAAAACGATAATAATTATAGAAATAAAATTATTTAATTAAATATCACCGGTATTTTGATTAATATACAATATTTAGAAACTGATACAGTTGACACAAAATTTTATATGTTTATATTTTCCCCAATATTTTACTTTCTAGAAAGCTAACCTCAAAAAATTTGCTTTATTGATTACAAATTTTATAAATATGAAGAAATTGTCAAATAATTATATTTTAAAAGCAATTTTTTTTTTTTGCATTAAATCTGAATAATAAAATTTGTGATAATATTAATAAATATGTTACTTAAATAGTAGTTTAAATATATTTTTTTATTTTATTAAAGGGTATCGTTCACTGTTTGCATAGCATACATTTTAAAATTAATATTATAAACTCTTCTCAAACTGTTTTTTAATTTTAAACTTATTTACTATAAATTTTAACACAAATCTTTTATTTGAAATTTATTTTATAACTAAATATTCAATAAAGTTGAAAGTATATGTCCAGAGTGTCGGTCACTGTACACATTACCCTAGTTAATTTCTAAAAAAAATGTTTTTATATTCAAAACGTTTTGTTTTTAATTTAACATTATTATAATTTAGTGATTTACAGATTTTGATAATTTTTTCTAATAAAAAAACATAAAAATTATAAGTCATCTTGGTTATTTCCAAAAGTTTTAACATTGAAAATTCGTTGTTAATAAATTTTTTTTTTTCTTAAATTTAACAGAGTGACAGAAAGATTTGTGAGGTCCTTAAAATATTAAATTTATGTTTACCTGAAATTTTTTTAAAAAATAAATTTATAAGCTTTTGAAAATTTACTCCTCAAATATAAAATTACACTAAAAAATTTATTGAAAAAAAAAAATATGTTAATATTCCGTCCAAAATAAATTTTGTAATTAAGATTTTTAACAAAATTCAAATAAAAATATACGGGCAAATAGTTACATTTCTACAATAATATGAATAATAAGAATAATATTTTGGCAAAAAATTTATTTTTAATAAATTGCATGTTTGAGGAAAATTTAAAATGTCGGCAATAAAGATTTTAGTCAATTTCGCAAATATATGCATATATTTTTAAGAAATAAATTTTTTGATAAAATATTAATTTATTCTGACACGTGACAACGAATCTTTATATAGTTAAATATAATTTTTTTTAGGAAATAATAATTAAAAATAATTAATAATATAATTAATATTAGAAATAATATTAATCTAAATATTAGAAAAAATAATTAGACACAAAACATTTTTTGAATAGTCTATATTATTTTTGAGTTCTTCATAAAATTTTAGCTCTATTTATCAAGTATTTTGCGAGGAAAACCAACGAACAATATTTATATTATGTGAAATCGCAAAATCGAATTTTATTATAAATTTTTATTTTAAAATAATGAGAATTGATATATTTTTATTTCGTCAATTTTTAATGACTGCAAGTATTTTAAATTAATCAATTATTAAAAATTTCATTTTTGTTGTAATTGAAAAAAAAGAGATTATTTCTGTGTTCATTTAATGGTTATTTTATCATATGTAACAATAATATATAAAATATAATATTGCAAATTTTCATTTTTTCACAATTTAAATTTATGCAAATTTTTATTATAAAATATTTAATTATAAATTTTACTTAATTGGAACTCCCTTTGTATGGACTTAAAAGTCCCAAACAAATGTATACGTTCTTATTTGTTAATAAATGGAACTTTATTATTATTACCGGTGTAGACGTTTTTAACTTGTAAATTTCCCCTCGACTGACCCAAATTTTAAATCTTGACTGTGACAAAAGCTTTTAGTTTTTCATTAAAAATTTTTTTTCATTAATTTTTTCAATTTCTGTAAATTTGAATTTTATCACATTTTTCAATAAATCATGAAATTTTTATTTAATCACTTTTATAATAATAACTAAATCTCAAGTCCTCTTTTATCTCTATTTCAAGTGCGCTTCAACAAGCTTTCCAATTATTTCAATCAATATTCCAATTGTTCAACAAACATCCCAATAATTTCAACTATTTTAACAAAGACTTCAGTTTGGATCAAATATTCACGACATATATCAACTGATTGGAACTATTATACATATATATTGATTCAAATTTTGTATAAAAATAATGTTTTCTTGTTTTAAAAATTTGTATAAATATAGATATTGTTTTATATACAAATGTTTGCAAAGTTGCTTGTAATTTTTCATTTTGTTTAAAAAAAAAATACAATATAAAAATCTGCTTGTCAAACAAAATAAAATAAGAAATAAACAAATAAAATAATAATTTAAAATTTCTAATACTTATAAAAATTTTAGAATTTAAAAAAGCATTTTTGCGAAAATCTGCACACCGTGTAGATTTTATTATGAGTGTATAAATACACAAATATACATATTACATGTATATATAATATATATATAGAACAGTTGGTATGAAAGTTGTCGATCAAGTCGACGCGGTCAGTCTTTGCAGAATGCGAACACGCAAACATAATGTGCAGATAAGTAAAAGCAGTGGATTGTGCAAATTATTGCGAATCACCTCCTCGCCTCGTATGCTTTCTCAATTCCAGGTTCGCCAATTCGAAGGCCTGGCGATATTCTCTAACCCTTTCTCGACCTCGATTGCAATTCTCTGCAAAAAAAAAAAAAAATAAATAAAAAGGTGCGACGGTTTCGCACACTTTTTTTTACCTATTCTCAGAGTTCAAGGTAATCAGTAAAAATTTCTCAAATAAATTCTTTTCGTCTTATTAAACATGATTAAAGAAATTTGCAAAATTTATATTTTTATATGGATATATGAAATTTAATAAAATTATTAAATCGACCTTGAACGCAAACATTTATATATTATATGCAAAAATAAATATATTTTTTTGCCGAAATATATATATCTTATCAGTGAATTTTTTTTACTTGAACTTCAGCTTCGTTACAAATATCTTATTATCAAAAAATTAAAACGCCGTGAAATAATGAGATTTTTGTACTTGAAAAAAATAATTCTAAATTTTTGTGGTATTTTCTTTTGTTTTTTTTTTTTTTTTTTTTTGATTTTGTTAATGAACATGAAATAATAGGACATTGATAATTATAACAAAATTTAAATATTTATATTTCCGAATCTATATTAAAAAATTTTAAACGAAAATAATGTAATTTGCAATAATGCAAAATTACGTTTCACATTTTCATTCAATTATAAAAAAAATATGAGATCATAAATTAGTATTACGTCATTGGCCCTACTAAAATTGCACGTAATTTAATTAGCAAAGCAAATAGTTAAAAAAAAATTTGAACAATAATAGTACACTAATTGTAATACTGAAAAAAAAATTTATTTCATTCAAATAATCGATTACTTAACTATTATCAAATTAGTATTAAATAATTATTTGAGCCAATTAAATTTTTTGTTTTAAATACAAAAATTATTTTATTCAAGTAAATATTTATATTTGATAATAGTAGAGTAACCGATTATTTGTATGAAATAATTTTTTTTCAGTAAAGAAAAATATCATTTAATTTAATTTTTTTACAATACAAATTTTTGAATACAATTATAATTTTAAAATACCAAAAATGAATAATTTTTCTCTACCATACATTGTCACCTTTAAAAAATAAAAGTATACTTATAATTTAAAAATTTAAATTCAATTGCGAAAAAATTACATTTCTATAATTTTTAAATTATAAACAATGCAACTTAACAGTGGGCCAAAATAACATAAAAATAGGTGCAGAATATTAATTACATTTTCTCTGGTATAGTGTATATTGAATATTGTATTTCAAAAAAATATTCTGAAATTCGAAGCGCGAAAATATTGCGCGCGTATATGTATATAGTTTGTAAAGTTTGCAGAAATGATTTGAGAATGTATATTGTATACATATATATGTGTATACTTAGGCGGTATATGTATATGGTATAAACGCGGCGCGTGTATATAATAGTTGGTGTACGATGCACTATATATAGTGCAAATAGTGCATTTTCTGTTGAACAAGGATAGACTGACTGCAACTGAGCAAATGGCAGTGACTTTGCAATGTCGCACGACGCGCATACTAAGTTTGCACATCAGGAAAACACGATCCGCAAACAAGTAGGTACTCGATCGGATTTTGCAGTTGCGGAATCTATATACTTATATATATATATATATATAGCTATATACATAACATTCTATATATACGTACACATATATACGAAAGTGCAAACTATTTGCAGAAATATTTTATACAAAATAAATTCTAAAATAAAACATACATTAAAATTACTATATAAAGCCTCTGGTATGGAAAATATTTTATTCTTTTTTTTTTGCAGTTAATTTAAAAAAAAAAAAATTTTATTTCTTTTACAATTTTAATTTTGCGCAAATATTTTTCAAATACCTGCAGTGATTTTAATGAATTCTGTTGCACAAGAAACGGTGCTGGGATCAAATTGTATTTTGAATTTTTATTCTCTTTTTTTTCCAATTTATTTATTTATTTTATTTTTATTATATTTTTGTTTATTATTATTAAGATAATGTGATTGTTGTAATTTCACATATAAATAATTTTCCGTTGGTTTTCTCGCAAAATACTTGATAGATTGAGCTAAAATTTTGTAAAAAAAAAAAAAAAAAAACTCAAAAATATAATATAAGAAATCCATATTATGTGCCAGATTATTAATATATTTTGTCAAAGAAAAATTATTTTTGAGAAATATTTAAAGAAAATTCAATCGATTGATTTCATTTATAAAACTTGGAAAAATAAATAAATAAAAATTTTTTTTTTGACAAACAAATTTTTTATCTGAAACAAATATAAAATGTTATTTATTTCTAAAATAAAAATATATTTTTTTAAATTTTATTTCAACACTAATATTATATTTGGTCGAAATGAGAAAAAAAAATATAAAATAATATTTTTGATTTTGTTAAGCAATACCTACAAAAATAATAATAAAATTTTTAAAAAAATTATTATTGAAAACAATGTAGTAAATATTTGATATCAGAAAATTTTAAAAATCGCACGTTAAGTAATATACCTTGTTATACATATTTTATGTAATATTTTATGAATAATAGATTTATGTTGTATAACATGAATGAAAAATAAGGATGTTATGTAAAATTTGTAAGGAAATACATATACGTACCTTATAAAGGACTGGAGAGAATAGCGGATTTTCTTCATAGGAATTGGATTCCCTTTATCAACTTCTAGAGAGGTCTGATCTCCTGATGACCTCGACCAGGTAACTTCGTCAAGTGTGACAGAACACGTTTTGAAACCTTCCAAGAATAGGAAGAGAAATCTTAACGATCTGTTCAATGAAGATGGAATTTCACATTGTCGTATGTTGCACGAGTTTAATCTATAAATATATAAAAATATATTTAAATATTTATATATATGCAAACACAAAAAAATTCTACTCTTTATCTTTTTATAAATTAAAAAATTTTATTTCATTTTTTATTTGTTTTAAAACTGAAATTCTCTATTAATTGTGTTAGTCAGTGATAGATTATATTTTTGTATACAAATTTTTGCAGATTTTATTTTTTATAAATGGAAAAAAATTAAATTATATAAACATTTACTTAAATATAAATAATTATATAATAATAAATTTTGAACTTGAAGCAATTTTCATTTGAATTAAAATAAAATATTTATTTGAACTAATAATATTTTTGGATTTTTAAATCATATACCGTATCAACGAAAAATCTGTTTAGGTACCTAATATGATATTTCATTTATTCGTAAAATTTAAAATATTTATTTCATAATAGTCAAAATTATTTGAATGAAATAAATTTTTTTCATCGATATTTTTATTTTTATACTTAAATATAAAATACAATAAATATTCTAAACAAAAAAAGTAATAATTGAATATAAAAAAAAAATAGTAAATTTTCTAATAAAAAAAAAATATTACTGAAGAGTTTTTTTCTTAATTTTTCGATATTATAATACTGAAAAATATTATTAGAAAGATCAAAAAAAAAATTTCAACAATTTAATTCATAAAAAATGAAAAATTAAGAAAACAATTAAAATCAAAACAAATGGTAATATTTTGTATAATTTAAAAAAAACAACGTATTTCTTACAATTAGTTTTCATATGTAATTATTTTTAGCTTCACAGATCACAACCGTTGCTACTTAGAGTATTATTAATACTAATATTTATTTAAATATTATATTATAAATTTTTTAAAATATAAATACAACTGAAAAAACAATATTTACTTATTATTGAATTATATCTTTATTCTCATCACAATTTTTTAAAAGAAAAAATTTTTAATTAAACAATTTTTTTTAATGAAAATTGAAAGAAAAATAATTGTTATAACAAAGTCATAAGTTATAATTAAAAATAAAAGTTTTACATTTTTGCTCAGTTATATTAATGATACGATTTTTTTGGAAAAAAATCGGAGTTAAAAAAATAATATAAGTATAATATATAAATAACATAATAAAATGTACTATTATTTATTAAATTTATTTAACTTATTTTCGTAAAAGATTCCTCTAACCGAATGCGCAAAAAATTACCCATCCAAAAAACTGTTAATTCATTGAAAAAATGTATTTAAAAATTAAAAATTTGAATTTGATTGAAATCCATTCAACGCTATGTCATAATATATATAAATTACAACTCATTCTTTATTACTTGTTTCCCTAAAACTGTGGAAATTTCAAGTTTTTCCCTGAAAAATTTTATATATTGAAACAGGAGAACAGCAACGTGTCGAAGCAAAACGTTACATCAACGCGACTATTTTGCCAGATATTCCAGAATTTTCAAAGGAAGTCGCGAAACATCTTGCACACAATATTATATTGACAATAAACACGAGTCACTGAATTGTTTTGCATAAATAATTTTTTATTTCGCAAAATTATAATACTTCTCAAATTGCTCATAATATAAGAAACCATATAGATATATATTTATAAGAAACAAATAATTTCAAATAAAGATTATAAAAACGATTAAGAAAAAATGATCGGATATTTTGCAAAAAAAAAAAAGAAAATCAAAGAAAAATTATTAATTGTAGACATTTTTTAAGACTTACCAATTTGTAAATATATTAGTATTGAAGATTGTAAGACGTAAAAATTTAGATAAAATTCTTGCGAAAAAATCTGAAACATAAGAAAATAATTTAAAATTTTCATAAATAATTGTTTATATATTTTTCTAAACAATTATGAATATCACTTATTTTATCTTAAAGTATTTCAAGTATTTTAAAATTCAAATAATAATAAAAATAATATAATAAATATAAAATTTTAAATAAACAAAAAAATATAGTATAATTATGAGAATGGATATAAAAAAATGATTATTATTATTACTTGATTATATTGTACATTGGAAAAATAAGGAAATGACCGTGAAATGATTGAGTAAAAAGTTGATTGACATTCGAGTGACAATAGATTTTATGAATTAACAGGCAAACACAATACGACTAGAGCTAACCATTCTACTTCGCGGCAAGCTCAACAATTGACTTGTAAAGTACCAGGTTAACATCATTAACAATATTATTTACCAATATAACATTAAAATTATATTTTTTTTTTTTTTTTTTTTTTTTTTTATTTGCATATAATATAGCCCACGGTCAGCGACCATTAAAGGGCACTACAATCAAAAGTATACAGAGTAATTATTATTAATATAACCAAAAAAGAAAGAAAAAAAAAATTTATAACGATCTGTGTAATAAAAAATGAATTAACAGAAAAGAAATTTAAGCCAGATGTAGTGATTAGTGCTCGGACAATATATGATTAATCATAAACTTCTTAAAAGAAACTAAAGATACATTAAACAAATCCATATCTATATCATAATGGAGGCACATTACATTCAACGCGTTACACATATTGTAGATAGGCGCAGTAAAACCAATTGCACTTTGTGGAAAATATTATTTTCAAATTTACTTTTCTTCTATATAGTCTCTGTTTTATTTCTATTCATTAATTATATAATAATTATAATTATATAATATTGAGATTCATTTCTATTTTTACATTTCTCATTACAAGAGTACTTTTTATGTAAAATTATATTCTTTTAATTTGCTATTATCTTTCTTGTATTTAAAATTATTTTTTCAAAAGTTCTTTTATTTTATTTATTTGAAAATTCATGAACTGCAAAAAAAATTATTTTGTTCAAATAATCGATTACTTGGATATTATTAAATAAATATTTATTAAGACCAAATAGTTTTTATTTGAATCAATTGGAATTAATTTAACTGGTATTCGAATCAATAATTTTTTGTATTCAAAATAAACAACTTTTAATTGACTCAAATAATATAATTATTTGACAATAGTCGAGTGCATAACTGATTATTTTTATGAAATAAATTTTTTCAGTGCGTATGTTTAATATTTAAAGTGTTATACTTACTTTATTTTATAATAACAATTATTAAGATGTGACGCGTCGGAAAGAAATAAGGAACTTTGTAAGCAAAAAAAAATTATAGGTTATGTTTGAAAATTTTTAAGTGAAAATCGTAAAAATACACAAAGAGGATCAACTCTTAATACAAACCAATGATGTTTTAATATATGATGTCTTCATTATATCTATAAAAACTTATTCTGAGATTACAGAAACAAAAAGAAACTTTTAATCAAGATAAAACTGACAAAAACTGTATATAGTAAACATACCCCTAGGGGGAATGAGGGGAAATTTACTTGGATAGTCAAGTGTACACTTTTGTTATAATAATGTAATAACTTTTAACGTGTAATACTGCGTTATTACGGGTAGTGTAATGTTATACCTCATCTGTAATAAACAGTAATATTTTGTAATAAGTGTAATAACAACGTAAAACTATTGGTAATATTCTGTAATATTAGCGTAATACGGTAGTCAAGTGTACACTAGTATAAATACGTAAATGCCCCCTCGACATAACCTAAATTCAAAAAAATTATTTGATACAATAGCATCCAAATAGATTAATAATTTGTCGTTTATTTTTTTTATTACTTGAAAAAAATTGATATCGTTTAAAAAAAACTCGAACCAACGGTAAAAGGTAATTTTTTATGTATACATAGTTCATTTTATATTTAATTAAATTCTTTAGTTTTTACATACAAATATGAACATATTTTCCATTAAAAATGTTTAAACTTTTAGAAAATCTAATTACGTTTTTGTATTATTTTGTAAAGTAATTATATTATTTGATAATAATATTATAAATTCGAATACTTTGATAATAATAGTTATTATACAAATTAAAATCAAATAACAGCGTAACGTGTGCGTCTGACACTTAATTTCCTTTTCTACTTCTGTAACGTTTCTTTTTTTTTTACACCAACGCACTAAACATTTTTCCCAAAAAACAATATTTTTATTTATTAAATTAAAACTCACTTTTTTTCACTGGTAGATTAATTTCAAAAATTAATAAAAAGTAATTAATATTTAATAAAAATTGGATTTTAATTTTTTTTGGTATAAATTTTGCCATAATGAATATTATGAAAGGATTTTCCGAATTTAGAAATTTTTATATAATAATTCATCTTCTATCATAGTTATCGAAATTTTTAAAAATTCATATTTTATTCTATTTAAATAAATAAAAATCTAGCTATATAATCGGAAAAATGTTTGCAAATTTAATATGTATAGAATAATGACTTTATATATTCGCTTGTATAATTGCAATAAAATAAAAATATATATTTAAAAAAAAGGGAATAGAATAATATTTTTTTTCATGTAATTTTTATATATTGACGTATAATATTTGCATTATTATAATTAAATTAGATGAAATGCTTTTGATTGAAACAGGTGATGGGTGGAGTCTCTCTCGTACCATTGTACCGCCTTTAACAAATACTTGAAACCAGGGTATAAGGAAAAGCTTGACTATAGTTTCGAGCGACAGCTGCCACGTGCCTGAGTTACTTTTCTGGATCATGTTCGCCTGCGATCGCAAGACTTGCGTGTGACCCGGCCTGGGGACATGGGCACGTCCTTAACGAAGGTCAATGACCTCCGTTAGACTGTAGAAATATATTACACTTGGCACTGAAGCTCAATGTGATAGTGGTACACTGCAAAAATATATATATATATATATATATATATATACATACAACACCGAGAGAGGCAAATGTATTACCGTACTGGGGAAAGCAGGCCATGTGAATTTATAGCAATTTTTAATTTAAAAAAGAGAGAATTTTTTATTTCTTTTGAATAAAATTTATTTTTAATCATTTCTTCTTGAAAAATTTCTTTTAAAAATATTTCTTTTAAAAATATATCTTTTAAAAAGAATACACTTTAAAATTTTATTTTAATTATAAAAGAATTTCTTTTAAAAAGTTTATTTTATTTAAAAGAATTTCTTTAGGTCTAAAATTTTTTATTAAGCTATAAGTCCCAAAAAAAAATAAAAGTAAAAAAAACATTTTATCAAAAATATTTAAAAATATTTGAAAACATTAGTTGTATATATATATATAAAAATTTTAGAAAGGAATTTTAAATTTCACACAAATGGTTTAGATTCAAAAAATAATGTAATACTTTTTAAATCTGAATTAGTTAAATATATAACTAAATAACTTAATAAATAACTACACTGAAAAAAATGACCGCAAAAGAATAATAACAATTTTTTTTAAGTAGGTAATTTTTTTAAAGATTCAATCTATTTTGTAGAAGAAGTAATTAATTTTGACAGCAAAAATTTATTTTCAAATAAAATAATATGTAATATTGTTTTATGAGTATAGCAAAGTACATAAATACTTTTTAAGATAGAAAAAGATTAGAGCTGTGCAAGTTTTTAAAATTCGAACCGCTCCATAAGAATTAACATGGGTTCGAATCGAATATTCGATCCGAGCCCATACAAAATTCGAACTTTTGCACAGCTCTAAAAAAGATGTTTTGTTAGGACTATATAATTGCTTTTATATAAAGAAACAAATTCTTTTTTTTCATTTTTTTTTTCATCAGAAAAAACAATTTTCTTCAAGATAAAGTCTATTTTTAAGTAAATAAACTTTAAACACGATGACAATATTTATTTTATCATATATGAAATTTTATTCTTAATTAACTAGAAAAAGTGTTTTTGCTAAAGAAAAAATTTAATTTTTTCAAATTTTAATATTGTTAATTTATTTTTAAATTTAATTCAAATTAAGTAAGACAAATTAGAATAGTATTTTAAATAAATAAAGTTGTGTCACATCAGAGCAATATTCAATTTTTAAGTAAATCAAAAATTATTAAAAATACATTAATTTTTATTATTATTATTACTATAATTATTGAAAATTTAACATTATCTTACAAGCAATTTAAATTTTCGCGGGTAAACTACGTTAATGCCATCTGACGAAACATATCTAAACTGATTTAAGCACGTGATTGCGAAATTAGCGATCGTCAAACGTCATCTGACGTCATCAGCAGCGATTCGACGCGAGTGGGTTTGTTTGTCTGCTAAAATTTGACATTTCGATAATCCAAAACAAAACAAAAAAAAAACCCCCCGATAAAATGACAGGATTTTAGTAAAAAACCAATACAAAGATAAGTATTTTCTAACGAAAAAAACCCCTGAAATTGTAGTTTATAAAAACATTTTCAAAATGACTGACTACGATAATGAGAACTTCTGCAAAAAATTGAGAAAAGCTACGAAAGAAATTCACGCTGTCAGTGATGCTCTAGTCAACGCTAAATTAGTTTTTGGTATGAATTTTACGATTCTTTTTTTGTGTCTCTTTTAATATTTTTATTAAAAAATATAGTATTGTATTAGAAGGGTGTTAACCTATATTTCTTTTGTCTATTATTAAAATAAAAATAACATATTGTTATTTCATTATTGATAATTTCCTTTCATTGTCAATTGTTTCTTTTTTACTTTTATCCAATAGGGTTTTTTAATTTACAAATTTTCTTTTTATGCTATTGTTCTCAAAGTAGATGTATGTAATTTAATAATAAAAATTGACATCTCTTTTGTTATTGGTAATAGCAGTGTATAAAATAATTGCCAGATGGCGATATTTAAAGCGCGTAACTTCTTTATTTTTTAAAAATGTGAAAATAAAATCTTTTTTTAGTGTTTTATTTAATACCTTTAAATATATAATATTGTCAACTTGAAAACAGAAATCTAATGTTTTTTTTATATTTTTAAACAGCATTTCACGATGACACAGTATGGGCCGATGGTCTTTTAGCTTTCTATGAAATTTTTCGATATCTGGAAGGAGCAATGGATAGATTAAAAAACACAAAAGTTGGTCTTCTAAATATTCCAGGTCTTCAAAGAACTGAGGCATTCGAGAAGGATTTAAACTATTATCTAGGAAAAGGATGGATTAAAAATTATACTCCAAGGTATTTATAATATTTAAACCTCTGTTGGACAATTATTATTTCTAAACACAAGTAAAAATTTTAATTTTTGTTAGTATTGTCGAATGAAAATTATTCTGATTATTTTAGAAAGAACAATTAAGATTAGAGAAATCTAATTGAAAAAGTATAAAAAAAAAGTGACATAATTAATTTTCATTTTAGAAACAGTGTTGTTAAATATTTGCTGCGTTTAAGAGAAGTCGAGGACACTGATCCATCTCTTTTAATGGCGTATATTTATCATTTATACATGGGTTTATTGAGTGGAGGAATAATTATTCGTCACAAACGACAACTTGTACAAAAGATTTCGCCATTTAAAAATGATAATCAAGATGGGAACAACATCACCGATTTTGGCGAGTACAATATATTTGAATTAAAAAACGAAATGCGTTCGACAATGAATCGAATCTCGGAGACATTAGACGAGGACACGAAAAATAAATTAATCGAAGAGAGCAAAATAGTTTATACACTTAATAACGAATTAATTAGAAGCGTGAGAGGCGCTGGATCGGTTATTTTAAAAAAAGTCTCCTACTTCCTTGGTACTATCATTTTTGCAATTCTTGTCTTCCTCTATTTCTTCAAATAAGAAATTTTTACAAATAACTCCTGTTAAATTGTAAATATATTTTTTTAATTGCACAACTTCCTTAAGTACCAATAAATTATTGCTATTTTTCATATAAAACAAAGTTTTCGATCAATCGATGTACTTGCATTTTAAAGTTAAATTTTCTTTCAAAATTCTTTTATGAACAAAATTTATTTATATATTAATCAAAACAAAAAGAGTTTTTTTTTTTATTTATTCTCAACATAAAAATTTAAATAATTAAACTCTCACAAATATGTCGATTGGTTTTGTTTTCTTTATAGCAACAACTTGAATAATAGCTCAATTTTAAAAAGTACGAAAAATAATTTATTAAATGAATGAGTGACATTTGTTCCCAAAATGTAATATAAAAGTGTACAAATAATGAATTTAACGTAAATGTTATTATACACACACACCGTATGCACGGAATTTAGCAAATATAACATTAAAATTAGCAATCGTTTTCCGTCAAGAATCACGAGTAAAACTTACAGTTTTACAATAATAATTGATTACATAATTAAAAAAAAAAAAGAGAGAAAAATAAATAAAAGTACCATTGTGACAAAAGCGCAAGTCTTTACCTAAAATAAATCTTTCTCAAATAATAATTAACGAAGAATAACATAATTTTTCATACACGTTCTCTTCATATACTTGTCAACAAAATGTACTTTACATCAAATTTGAAATCGTATTCAAATATTATTAATCTCGACAAAGCAAAGCTTTAAAACGTAATAATAATAATAATATTAATATCACTACAAATTTGTAGATCACAGGTATCTTCTTCAATTCGACGAACAATGATTTATAGACAATTAAGAATAATCTTCTTATCAAATTTAAAATGAGACCATATTTTAGTTCGAAATTCATCTTTCGAGCAGATATTAGACGATTCTTTTGTCGATGAAGATCCTTGAGTACCAGTGGAAAAAGGCGATTGATTACATTTAGAATCAGAATTCAATTTTCGTGTCGCCTCTCCAAAAATATGTGTCTTTGAACTTCCCTTGTCGCCTGTAAAGAAATTTTTTTTTTTTAAATCGAAAATATTTTTTATTTAAAATTAATTTCATAGACAAAAATTTTGCTTTGCATAATTGCATTTATCTAAAAGTTTGCTATTTACATAAACCTTCAAAAAATTAAAGAAACAATTTCTTTATAAAAATACAATATTAAGAGTTATCAGAAAATATTAAATACTCTCAATAAATAGATATTTAACTATTAAGTCCTAGTATAATAAAAAAAATTGTGCCATTCGTCCAAATATGTAATTTAAAATATAAAAATATAATTGCGAGACGTTCATTTAAAAAATAAAAACAGGGTCAAAATTTTTAATCTATATATAAATATAATTTTTTCAAAATATAAACGAAAAATTGATTTAAAAAAATATATTAATTAAAAGTTATTCAAGTAAAAAAAAAACAAAAATTACCTTTCATTTCTTTTCCACTTGGATGTTTTTTGGCAGAATGAATTGACGAGTCATTAAACATTGAAACTTGATGACGTAGAGGACTCTCCGTTAATTGTTTAGCAAGAACTGCCGGTGATTGATCACTATTTGAATCGCCGAATAAATTACGTTTAAATGCATTTTTTGTTGTGGAATTTTTACTTTCGTGAGTACTCTTACGACTTCGAACTGGAGAAGTGTTTGGCTGTCGAGCGTTTCTCAAGTCTGACACTTCGTTCTTTAAATAAAAATTCAAACATTAAAAAATAATGTAAAAAAAAAAGAAATATTGTATATAAGTCAAAAAAAATAAAGTTTACTTGAGAGATCATTTGTTGTTGTCGTTTACTTTTCGATGAATTTTCAACATCTCCAACAGACTTGTGCCGATGCCTACGTCCTGGTACATTTTTTTCGCGTTGCTGTTTCTCCTGAACCCAACGTTTTATTCGTCTGTAAAGAAAAAACATAATTATGACATTTATTATAAAAATTCATTAATTTTTCCTTTAAATAAATTTTCTCACTTGACGAATGGAACGACCATGAAAAATGAATTCGGTCCAACTCCCATTTTCACTTTTGGAGTCATGTCCTTTTTGTTGTTGGGCAAATCAGCCAATGCGAACCATTCAACATTTTTAATTTCTTTACGTGTCAATGGCTGGAATTTTGTATCTTTTTGAACGCCACTTATAATATAAAGTCTCACTAGTTGATCATTAATAACAGATTCGATGTATTCATTTTTATCAATTAAATTAGAAATATCGAAACCTGTCTCTTCTAAAACTTCACGAACAGCGCAATGTGAAGGATCTTCGTCCTCATTTACTTTGCCTTTAGGAAAACCCCAACTACTTTTTGCCCAATAACTTTGGACGAGAAGAACTTTTGTCATATCTTCATTTAAAACAATTGCGCCAAATGTTGGCACATTTTGTTTATATTCTCTCCATTGTTCAATAATTGAATCGATATTCGTTAAATGGGGTTTTAAAAATGGAATATGCTGAAATATATGCGTTACAAATTCCTTCATGCCACAAGATTTCAGTTTTGTGTTTTCCTCCACACAATAGAAATCTAAATAAAACCAATGTGCCAATTCAATTTGAAAGCAAATGCGAACTAGATCTTTTCTTTCTTCTTCAGGTACGTTTATTATAAAACGACTGAAATAATTAAACATCATATGTAAAACAAAACAAAACAATAAAATATTCCTAACCTCAAAATTACAACATATTAGAAGATAGTGTAAATTACAGATTTAAATAAATGTAATTATTATAACAAATTATTAATTTAGATCTTTTATTGAAATAACAAGGAATATAAAATTTTAATATATAAATATATATATAAAAGTTGACAAAAACTAACCTGCTCAAGTCGTCAAGAATATATAAGGGTATAGAGTGTTCCGACATATTAATGGTTTTTTTTTGTGTTCCTTTTAAATAATGAGATAAAGAAATATCTCAAAAAAATACGAATATAAATCTATTGAATTATAAACAATTATATTTGTACACTTTTCTTTTTATCAATTAAGTACCCTCTTACTTTCGATTAGTTGCAGAGTTTGCCTTTGAGTATACTACGCATGCGTATAAATCGGTAGTGTTTTGATTGGTTCTTAAATTTTCACCTTTTTTTAAAAATAAAAATAGGTAGTCATTTTTAATAACAATTAAAATTATTTCAAATATATTTTATTTATATATATTACAATTTTTTTAAAAAATTATTTAAAATTTAAAAAAATTTATATTCTTTTTAAATTAAAATAAGAATTTTATATGACAATTACATTTTGTAGGTACTAAAAATAATTCAATAACTATAAATTTATTCTAAAAGTTGCAAAATTTGTTGCAATATATTTTCTATATCCTCTGTTTCATTAGGTAAATGAAGATCCCAATTATTTACATCATCCAAATCGCATTCTGTCTCTTGATCATCGATACCTATTAAAATATTTTCTTTAAAAATCATTTTTAAATAAAATTTTTACTAAAATGTCACAAACATTTAAAATTACGACAATCTATTTTTAAAAAAATGTATTTAATTGATCAACTTAATTCCATAATTATTAAACTAAATTTATTTATAATTAAAATTTATAGAAATAATAATTTTTAAATTAATAAAATCAAAGAATTAAGCATTAAAAACTTTTAGTTTGAAATTCCTAAATTTTATGATGAAATATTTATATTTTCTTTAAATTATTGTAATTATGTTAAACTGATTGTTGATAATTTGAAATATTTTTTTATAACGCGAATTATTGAGATTAAAATTTATTATTTATTTTACCCGGTGTAAATGTCCAGCCTCGTTTAATACGAACAGCTTCACTACTGCTAATTCGAATGGATTTACAAATTTTCCCATAATTTTCTAAAAACCATTTAATATCCGTTTTTCTTCTCGCATCGCTTAATATCCAAATAGGTTTCTTTTTAACTGAAAAAATGAAGGAAAAAAAATGCGTTTTTTCATATTTTGTTAAAAACATATTACGAGTGTAAAATTGAAAGTTATTTTTAAATCACACAATTTCCATAACGTACCATCATACATTTCAATAGCAGCTCGACAAAAATATCCATAATCTTTATTTCTAGTATCTTCTCCCCACTTAACCATTTCAAGTCTGTATTTTTCTTTGAAAGGTCCATCTCCAAGTAACTGACTTAAGTCGAGGTTTAAAGAATTTGCCCAATGAGATTTTATTGGACCTGATAATTTCAAAATAACACTTTTTTCACCTCCAAGTCTAAAAAAGACATAATTTATTAATTTTAATTTTCAATACAAAATGTACTAATATGAAAAAAAAGTTTATTATTTTTCTGTATTTTCAAAGAAAATGTATATGAAAATCTAACAAAAAAAAAAAAAAATAGGTCAAAGGTAGATAATTTTCTAAATGCACGAAAAAAAATAGAAAATTCCTTTTCATTTTAGATTAAAAAATTACCTTTCAAATAATTTATCCGTAATATAATCTTTTCCTGATTTTCTCTTGCCACTAAAAATTAATATATGCTCAGGTGTTGTTAAATTGTTTATATTTTTTATTCCTTGACAATAATCATCACTCCTCACGGCTGCCATGTTGAATTCCACTTCTGCTCTCATTAGAATACGCTTTCCCTTTTTTTATGAACTTGAAAAAACTTTTACTTGATAATTCTGTAAAAATTACTTGACTCGCGACATTTTACGCAACTTAAAGTATTTATCATAATTTATGCACTACTTAAATTACTATTCAGTTAATTAACACATTTTGCATATTCATTTTGTCATGTTTAATTGAATTTTTTAAATATATATATATATATCATTTAATAAATTTTTTTTTAATTTTTAAAAATTTATATGATCCTTGCAATACTCCATATTTGTTAAAATATATAACATTAAAAAAAAAGAAAAAAATCACAAATTTTAAAATGTTTTTTTTTTCAAATAGAAAACTCGAACCACAATGAAAAATTAGATTAGAGAAATTAAATAAATTAAGACTGTGAAATTAGATTTTTATCTTTTTATTAAAGTACATAATTATATAAGGGAAATTATTTCTTAGATTCACGTAAAGCTTTACGTTCGGTTGCCCTCTTTAATTGTGCTTTTGGTTTTAGATTGTGTTTTTTTGCAAATCGTTGATTTCGCAAGAATTTCAAATCCATCTGTAAATTGATTTTTTTAAATATAGTTTTTGTCGTAAAATAATTTAAAAAAAAAATCGTGAATTTTCATTAATGAAAAATTTTGAATTATTTAAAGATTTTTAAAGTTTCATTCAATTTTTTCTTAAATAAAATTATTATAATATATATTAGGAAAACATGCATTTTAAAAAATGTTTTTGCATTTTTTTTTCTAATATTAATGGGTTTATAAACTTTAATGTTTGAACTAAAAAAAAAAAATAATTTTGAAAACTTACACCAAGGGTGGATTCATGCCTATAACGTTTGGGTTTCTTGATTCCATTGCGGTGAGCTTTTCTGTCTGAAAATAACATTTTTAAAATAAAAATCATGCACTTTTAAAATTTATATACATGTATACGGGCTACAAAACAATATACATAAACAAATTTATTTTAAATGCCGAATTGAAATATTTGTTTAAATTTAAAACCAGTTGAAATAATGGAGATTGCTTGGTTCAAGTAATGCATTTTCTAAAAATGTTAAATGAAAAAATCTTACATTTTGCAGAAAATATTTAAGAAAACGTGTGCCACTAATTAATGACATCTTTTTGCTTTCTTATTCATTGACTTTCGTGAAGCGTTGATAGTCATAAACGAAGGTTTTGTAAACTCATATTATAAACGAAAATACAGTTTAAAAAAAAACATACTGACATCTTTATAAATCAATTTCACATTATACTTATATGAATTTAAATTAACTCTTTGTTTTTAAATAAAATTAAAAGAAACGTGGAAGAAACAAATTTGTAAACACAACAAAAATACCTTTCTCTTGTTAAAGATTAAAATTTCCAAATAAATTATAATACTTACTTTGATTGTGATTGGTATGATTCTTGGACTTGGCCATTTTTCACGTATTATTGATTACTGTAAAAATAAATAATAAATAAAGTTAATTAATGTTTGTGTCACTGAAAACTGTCGAACTATTTTTAGGTTATGCAAAGTTAATAATATAAAATTTCTCTATTCATTTTATTAATATTCAAAAAGTAAGAAAGTAATTTTATGTACAAGTTTCTTACGAGATATATTTTATTTATAATTTGTCGGATTTCCGTAGATTTTACGGATTTTTATTGAAAATCTGATGAATATTGAGAAATAACCAAACACAACTCACCGGAAAACAGAAACCGGAAGAAAGAAAAATTCAAAATGGCGTCTCACGCATGCGCCAATTGTTGACAAATTTTTGAAAATTAAATTATATTTTAATTTTAACTATTTAATGAAATAACATATTTTTATTTAAAATCTTTAATTAAGAAAAAAACGTCTTTATTAATATTCATATATTTTTAATAATTTGTTACTTATGATTGAAGAAAACATCTACTGCCATGTATATATTTAATACGTCATCTGACGTGTGACGTCATTTTATATAAATTTACAATTTTACATGGCAGTGGCACTTCCACATAAACATAACCGCAACTTTGCAATATTACCGCAATTAAAGTATATAGTAAAAGTGCAAAAAATTTTTAATAATTTTACAATTATAATTTATCAAAAATTTTCCTTTTTTTACAGTGTACAATTTTGTCAGTCAAATGACATATGTGAATGTGTGGTGTTTTATGTATATTTAAAAAAAAAGTATTTAAAATCTTTTGTAATTAAAAATGAAATGACATTTTGTGTAATTAATTAAATTTGCACTCAATTATATTTTTTTTATATCAAAAAAGTGCACAACTAACAGGTGAATAAATTCTTTTTTTAATATAAAAAATATTCATTATTATAACCTATAATTTTTATTTTATAAGTGTAGATAATTTTTATTTTTAATTAAAAAAAATTGTTAACTATAACAAAAATATTGCTCTATTTTATCAATAATAACAAAAATTTCTAAATATTCATTCGATTTACAATCTTATTTAAATATTAAAAAAAAAATAATTCTAAATTTTTTATTTATTTTTCTTTACTACCTATTTTAGTAATTTATATAAAGTAATTAAATATTTACTTTTTAAGTAAATTACATTTTGTCTTTTATTTTACCATATTGTAATACATTTTTTTGTATTACTTTATTAATGTTTTTATCGAAAAAAAATTATGTACAGAATTATTTATTGTTTTCAGCTATATAATGAGCGAAAAGTTTTGAACGTTCATATGAACGAAATTTTTTTTGCAACTTATTTAAGTACGAATTTTATTACAAAATATTGTTCAAAATATCTAAAAAGAAGTTATTAATTTAATAATTGTTTAATTTACTGTTTTATTTTACATGGTCATCATAATTTTTAATAATTTATAGATTAAAAAAAATATTTCGTTCATATGAACGTTCAAAACTTTCGGCTAATGCTATATAGAAGTATGTAATTTATTGTTTTATATAACGAATTTGTTTTTATAAATTTATCATTATTTAATTTATTTAACAGTGATGTTCTTCCGAGTCTAAGGTTGATAAATATTAGAGAAATCTAATTTAAAGGATGTTCCAATATTTTAAAATTCACTATGTTTAAATTAGAATCGTATATAACTCCAGTAATATTGAGTTACGTGGAAAAATATGTTAAAAACTTCAAGCCAGAACAATCGCAGGTAATTATTATCATTGTTGTTGATTAGATATCATAGTTATTTTAGTATTTGCCATTAAGGTATTTATTATTATTATTATAGATGTAAATTTTTTTTTTATTATTAAAGTTTAGAACGTTAATTTTTTTTTTATTATTTACATTTATTATTTTAGGTATCCTTATGGGGTGGAGATGCATCTTTTCAGAATCTTGATTTGCGATTAGAAGTATTAGAAGAACAATTAAATCTTCCATTTAGCCTCGTCAGTGGACATATCCATGAATTATTAATTCATGTACCGTGGGTTAAAATTACATCGGAACCCATTGTTGTCACTATTAATACAATTGGTATAAAATTTTATATTTCTATTTTTTTTTTCTTACAATAATATTACAATTAATAAAAATAAATAAATATTTTGACTATTAAATAAAATGTTATATTTTAGAGTGCATTTTAAAACTTAAGGATGAGTCTCACAGCGACAATTCTTCTACATATTCTCAAAAAAGACAAAGCGAAGTTGTTCAGTAAGTAACATGTTAAAATTTCCTTATAATCAAATTAGTGTAAATCGAGGGGGAATTTACTAGTTAAAAACGTGTACACTTGACTACCGGTATTACACCTCATATTACCCTTATTACTCAGTTATTACACGTTATTACAGAGTATTACACATTATTACAGAGATATTACAGAGTTTTTTGCGTTATTACAGCACCGTAATAATGCATTATTACACGGTATTACACGGTATTACACGTTATTACACAAGTATTACAGGAAGAGTGTACACTTGACTACCTGAGTAAATTCCCCCTCGGTGTAAATATTTTTATTTTTTAATAAAAAAAAAGAAAAACCCCTAGAATAATTAAAAAAATAAGTCAATTGTTGAAAAATAAAAACTAATTAGATAAATGTTAATTTTTAATTGTACTTAAATTTTAGGGAAGAAACACCACCTGGATATATTAAAAGTATTGTAACGAAAGTTATAAATAATATAACAATAATTTGTAATAATTTAATATTAAAATACGTTGAAGAAGACATTGTTCTCAGTATTAATGTTCGATATTTGAGCATGCAAACTGTTAACAACAAATGGGAACCGGCATTTACAGGTGAATTAATTAAAAAATAATTTAATTTTTAGACAGAAGAAGATATAAACTAATTTTATTAATTTATTTTACACTCAATATTTTTTTACAAATCAACAACAAAGTTCTTTATTTTTTAGACGTCAGTAGCTATGAAGTTATGTTGCAAAAACTTATAACTATTCAGGATTTGACTCTCTGTTTGGATAAAATGGATACTTCGGGAAAAATAGAAATTTATCAAGTATGTATTTTGTTTCTGATACTTAAAATAAATAAAAAAAAAATGTATTAAAAATTAAATTTAATATATTGCAACTTGGTAAGACAATAATAAAATAAGTCAAATTTGTAGTTTATTTATTCAATCAAATTTATATATTTATTTTTATAAGTACATTTTAAATTTCAGGATCCTGTATTATATAGATGTTCAATGGTAATTCGAATGATAATGAATTATCATAGTAACACATCGAAACGAGCTTCAGTCACGAGATTAGATCTTCACTGTGAAAAAATGGAATTCAGCACAACTGAACAGCAAGTACCAATGCTATTAAGATTAACAGCTCTATTAATGGCATTGAAAACAAAACAATTTCCTGAAAAGAAAGACAAATCTTCGACTTCTGCTGATGATAAAGAAAATATTATTCAAGGTTCACAATTATTTTTTGCTTATTTGACTTTTTCAAATATATGAGAAGTAAAATTATAGAAATCGCGTTTGCAAAAAAAAATTTCAAAAATTGATTTATCAGATTTTGTTAAATTGATTTTTAAGTAAATGTAAATTTTTTGATGAAAATCATTATTCTTTTACAGAAGATTCTAATTCAGGACCTGGAACATCAACCGAAGCTGTCGGTTGGGGTGGATGGGCATGGAACACAATGTCTTCTATTTTTCCAGTTGCTTGGGATAATGAATGGTCAAATGAACAGGCAATGACTTTTGCTGGACACACAGTACATCTTGGAATTTATATAGATGATGCAACACTAACTTTCAAGGTATATATTTTTTTTCACAAAAATATAAAAATTCTAAAAAATAATTGACTCTTTGTATTATGATATCAATAATAATTTTACAATAAATAACAAAAATTTAAATAAAATTCTTTTATTTTCTTAATGTTGATATTTTTAAACGTTTATTACTGTAAAGTATTAAAAATTGCTAATGTTTTAAGATCTTTAATTGTTATACTAGGTCACAGAGAGTATCAAGGAACAATTATTTTACAAGCCACGAAAAATCAAGTACAAATCATTTCTATCTTTAAGATTCACTGGCGCTGTACTTGATGCTTTATTTCAAGGTGTATCAATGACTAATTTTCAAATGGGATTTGGAAGTATACATGTGTATCCTAGAGGTTCTTGTAGTTGTGGTCATTCCGAAGTTATTGACGGAGTCAGGGTAATTTAGATTATTAGTTAAGAATTAATAAAAAAATATATTTTTTCTTAATGATAAATTATTACTAAAACTAAAAAAAGTGAATTCTAAAATTTTCTAAAAAGTCCTAAAATTCTTTTAGCCTCCTCTGTACTTAATGGTTGGAAAATCAACCATTGATCATTTGAAAGACACACTTTTTGATGATGAAGCTGTAGAAAATAAAGGCAAAAAGAGAATTTATAAACATGGAATTGACAATCATCTTTCTGCTTATCCAGGTATCAATATAGATTCATTCTTTTTAATTAAATCTATAAAAATATTTATTTTTTAAGAAAATTAATTTTTACATTAAAAAAAAAATAATCTTCATTTAAAAATAAAAATTAGTGGAGAAAATGCTAGAGAGATGTCCAGCATTTATGATTGATTATGCTCATCACATGGAACTATCAGAAGATGTTACTCCTGAGGATTTATTAGAATTTGGATCAAATTTTGAATACAGGTTTTTTTTTGTGATTATATAAATAATCTTTAAACGAATTGAATTTTATCGACTCTATTGTCTATACTTTTACTTTATTATTATAATAAAATAATTTTTACTTTATTAAAGAATTTATTTCTAATCTTTTTAAAATACTTAATTTTGTTAAATTAAATACTTCAAATTTTTCAAGATTTTAATTTCGATTTTCTAATTAATTTAAATTACTTTCTTCTAAATATTAAATTCAGTTTAGTTACTGTAGTTCAAATTTTTTTTTTTTTTGAAAGATATATAATTATTTTTTAAATATTTTAATATTTATGCAGCAATTTCCCAGAACATAGAGTGGTGAGATTTGCCATTGGTGATTTAATGATTCGCTTGAGTTCTGGAGTATTTCATCGTGCTGATACAATAATTCAAGCAGCTTCAAAATATGATTATGCCCCATACGTTGTACCGAAGCCAGGTATAAAATTTTCTCACTTATTTATATTATGATTTCTTTTAAAAGATATATACAATTATAAAGTAGACAAATTTTTAATTAAAATTATTTTTATTATTTAGAGCCAACTATTGATGAATTACCACCAGTAACTGTAGAAGAATATGAAGCATTAAGAGAAAATATTTCCAAAATGGAAATCAAATTATTTATGATTAAAGGGGCAATTCAATTGCAATTGGCCGATCATCGAATCACGGGTTTGCAAAGACAACGAAAATACGTCGAGTCTCGAGTAAATTTTCATTAATTATAATTGGACATTTTTTGAATTTGACAAATTTTTAATATCTGAATTATCGTCTGACTTAATTTTTATTTTTTTGATAATTATTTTAATTAATTCTAGTAGTAAATGATCATTTAAAATTTAAATTTTTCATCATTATTATTTATATTTGTCCTAAATTTTATCTAATTATTTTGTTTAAATATTTCTGACAAAAATAATTTCAATTATTTTATTTTTATTTCTTATATTTGATAAATATTTTAATAAAATAGAGATTTAAAATTGATATTATAGACGGAACCATTAACGCCAGCTCTCTCAGACGATCCTTATACAACTATTGAATGGGATGAGATAAAAATTGAAGTGAAAGAGCCAATCTATCCATTTAGAGTGGCAGCGTGTGCTTCTAAACAAACTGATCTACCTCAAGATATGTTTAATCAATGTCATAGAGAAGTTAAAGGACTGGTAAAGAGCAAATTTTGTAAAATTACAATTTAATTTTCGAAAATAGAAAGAAAGAATATTTTCATAATTTTACTAATGCTTCATTTTTTTTTACAGATGCAGGGACTAAATTTTCAACTTTTTTTAAAACCCACTTGCCATACGTCAATAATAATGCCTTGTACAGTTAATTGTAATGCAACAATTTTACTTTACCGTCAATATTGGACGAGTTCAGATATAATTCATGGTTCCTATAATTTTGAAGTGGATGGAATCACAATAACTGGCACAAAATCAAAAATTATGGTTGCAAGTTCTATAATTTCATCAATTTTTCAACCAGACGATACAACAAATGCTCTTGTATGTTCATCTCTCTTTGACGACGCTTGCAATGAAAAGAGTAGGTTTTTTTTCTTCAATTTTTTTATCATAATATAGGTGACAATTCATTGAACTTGAACTGTTAAATTATTTTAAAATGAATTTAAAATAATTTTAAGTATTCTAATTATTAATATTATTTTTAATAATGAAACAAATTTTCTAGACAGAATTATGAAAAAGCAAAAGTTATGCAAAATAATTTTATCAAATAATATTTTTCCAAAAATTTAGTATAATATAAATAATAAATAAATTCAATAAAAATATAAATAATTGAATCTATAAAATAATGTAATTCTCAAAATAATTAAATTACTAGATATTTTTATTTTATAATAATTAAATTTACATAAATAACAAATAAAAAGATTTAAATTTGAAAAATAATCGAATTAAAAAAATAATTAGGTCTTAATTTGGAAAAGTTTAAAATTTTTTTCAAAACTTGGAAAAAGTATTTAATTTTATTCCCAAATTTTAATAGACACTAAATTATTTCATTTATGGTTTAAAAAAACTTTTAAAAACATATTTAAATTATTTTCTCTATTATTTTATATATTTTTTTGTTTTCTTTTAGGGCCAACCTATCTTGAACTGTGTTTAGAAAATATAAATTTTCGAAATATCAAGTCACTGGCAGTTCAGTCCACTAATGTTAATATAGGCTCTGTTAAAATTTTTGCTCACAATGAAACCGATCAAGCTTTCATTCTTTCGGGTCCAGAAATAGAAGATCAACGGTAATTATTTTACTAGTTTCTATAAATATTTCTATTTATTTTATTTAAATTATAATTTTAATAAAATTAAATTAAGATTCTAGTTTTTTTTTTAGGGGAGAAAATAAACTAAAATGTAAAAATTTTTCTTTTTTTTAAATAGAAATTTGGAGTGTAATTCTCTTTTATCGGCTGTGATACAATATTCCAAAGATTCGAAAAATCAAAGATTCCCAACTGTCATGTCATTCCATGTAGGACCAGTAAAAGGATGTCTCGATCCTTTACTGTTACAATGGCTAGAGTATCGTGTTAAATATTATAAATTAGATACTCTCTATTCAGCGAAACAAGAAACAAGGCAACAATCTTCTGAACGCTCATCAAATACTGGAAGTAAGAAACGAAAATTTCCTAGTCTACATGAAAGTGTTCATAGTTCGTCGGATAAAGAAAAGAGGAAACATGATGAATTAACGGAAAAATCGCCCACTATTTATAAAATTAATGAGACTGAAAAAAATCAACCAAGTAACGAAAGTACCAAACAAGAGGTAAAAAGTATGCTATTGTTTTTATTTTTTCTCTTTAATTTCAATTAATTTAATTAGTAATTTATTTTTTCTTTTTTTTTTACTATTCATCTTATGTGAATTAATTGTTTCATAAAATAGTAGTAGACGATAAAAAAGTAAATAAAGTGACTTTACAATTGCAGAATTTAGAGAAACCAAAATTATTGGAAAGATTAATCGATCTTTATCCTTGGTGGCATGGCCTTGTATTAAGTGGATATGTCGGACATATTACCATTTACATACCAACTAATACAATGAGTGGAATCGATGCCAATGGTATCAATTTTTTTTTTATATAACTTTCAAGTATTCAAAATTTTAAAAGTCAATTTTCCATATAATTAAAAATAAATAAAAATTTTATAATTTTTTTAAATATTGTCTAGGTATCGAAGAGGCAAAAGATCGAGCAATACGAAATAATGAAAATCTACAAGTGTTGGTGGTAAAAATGCCAATGTTAATTATTAATTCAGCCGGTGCTCAAGCTGATATTTTGAATCAATATCTCCAAGATTTGCCAATTGTTTTACCAAAATCGATATGGACATACAGTAAGAATTTTTCAATATTTAATATTAGGAAAAAAGAAAAGGAAAAAGGAATTAATTATATTATTATTCTAATTATTATTACATACCTATTATTAATTCATATTTTACCAAACAGTATCTATATAAAATTTAATCTATTAACAGAACATCAAAGTTTTCCCTGGAAATTAGAAATTTTAGATTTTCAATGTTACACTCTTAAACAAGGTGAAAGGAAAAATTTTATTAAACAAGTTTCCTTTAATGCAACAATAGCATTAACAACAAAATTTAATTCATCCGAATCAAATATTAAACTTTCATCGATGCAATTATCGATTTATATCGATACAACGCCAATTATTATTTCAGCATCAGAGGAGCAGGTAAAAAAATTTGATTATATTGAAATTTTTTTTTTTTAAATATTATATCCAATTTAATATTTAATTAAATAAATTGAATTATTTTAAAAATTATTATCCTCAACAACAATTTTTTTCTTCTCTTTATAATTCAAAAAATTATAGATAACTTTTTTAAGAGATATAATAACGAATATTTCAAAAACAATACAAAATATCATTGAAATGAAGAAAAATATTTACACTTCATCGACACTTATGAAAAATGATCAAGAATCTCTTCTTATTATGCCATCTCCTTCAAGTCCATCACAATTTGCATATCCAGAAGATACAACTACAACATCAACAATGTCTGTATCGAAAGATAATTTAAATCAAGGTAATGTGAATTTTAATGCAAAAATATTTAATATTTAATTTAAAAAAAAAAAAAAATTTACGTTTTTTTTTCTTTTACTTACTGTTATCACAATTTGTTGTATTTATATATTAACGATTTTTTTCCAGAAAAAAATGGATTAGTTTTGTCCGCGTGGGTTCAGTGGACAATAACAAAAGTTATATTTAAATTTTACACATCTCAACAACCAGATTATGCTCTTTTAAAATTAGTTTTGGAATTAGAAGACATCATAACTTCAGCAGATATACAACCTGTTTATTTTAAATTGGTTCATAAAATAACAACTGCCACTATTTTCCATTATTCAAGGTAAATGGAAATTTTTATAAATTTTATTTTAAACTCTAATTAGGAATGAAATTTTTATTTATTTATTTATTTATCATTTACGATTATTCCATTTGCGTTTGTTATTTAAATAGTCTGAAATATTAAATTATTTTTTTAAATTAGATCTTTAAATAATCGAAATTGGGATTTTGGTGAATATGTTGGTTTATTGATGTGTGGACGAGAAGATAATTTTGAAAAAGGTGAAGACACTGGATTTTTAAATTTCACTTTAACAAAAGCAAAATTGGGAAATGTTCATACTCGCTGGGGTGCCAACAAACAGTATAAGTCTCATAAGGTATTTTTTTTTTTTTTTAAACATGGAACAAATCGAATTCTTTGCAAATTATGGAGGCATTTGGATAATGAATTTATTTTACTGTAAAATACGTTTTTCTGTTTAAAAAATAAAGAAAAGCGATTTTTCTACTTGCCACTACTAGTAGAGTTTTATTTTTGTTTTTTTATACTTTTTTTAAAAAAAATATTCTATGAAAAGTGAAAAATGTTAATTTTTTCACGATTCCAAACAATCAATCTTGTGGATTTTTTTTCTTTCAAAAAAATATAATTCTTCAGAAATGAGAAAAAAAAATTCAAATAGTCCAAAGTTGTTCTTATTTTATATTTTAATAAATAGAATATGTTAGGTATGAAAACTTTTTAAAATACATGTTTCTTTATTTTCCAAGTAGAAACCATCGAACTGCCTGCATGATTTAGTAATTTTATTATTATTAATTATGATTCTAATTTTCGTTTTCATTTATCAGAAAGACTTTCGAGCTGAAGAAATGAAGCTTTCAGGTAGTTATATAACAGAAGTGGACGTAAAGATTCAAATGTTGGATCTTATTTTACCGCCTAGTGTAATGGGAAAATTTGTACAATTAGTTAAACCATTTTTAAATTTTCATGATAATGTCACATTGAATTCAAGTTTACAAGAAAACACTATCATTCCACCTTTAATTGGTATCACAAAATTAAGAAATGAGACACTTCCACTTGTTTATTTGGATTTTAAAGGAATTCGTCTAATGCTACCAGTTTCAACGACAATTGTGCAAGGATTACAGCACGATCTTTTAATGTTTCAGGTTTAAAATAAAATTTATTATTATTAAATACTGATTGAAATTTTCCATATATAAAATAGAAAAAAAAGTAATAATAATAATAATAATAATTTTTTTTAACAGTTAGATGGTATTAAAATTTCGCCTCGGGCAGAAAATCCTATTTGTAGAATTCCATTGCGAATGGATGTTTATCAACTTGCGGCGCAAGCAAATATTTTAAATATTCCAGGTTCTGCTGTTGAGGATAGACAATATCAAATTAATGTTAATGGAATTTCCACTTATACAACTACTTGGAAAAATTATCAACAAAGTATAACGAAGGTGAAAATTTTTATTTACAAAAATTTGAATTCTATTTTTAAATTAATTAATAATTAATAATAAATAATAATATTTTTCTCAGAGAATGTCTCAATCTTATCTTTACACAATGCATGAAAATCCAGCTGTTGAATGGAATAAATTAGGAAATGGAAGCAGTTTAGAACTTCATTTTTCTACTTTTCCCATAATAACAAGGTAAATTTTACAAAAATTTATGATTAAAAAATTTTTTTTTAGATTTTATTTTTTAAATTTTAATTTCGTAAACTTTACTTAAACTTTATAGAAATTATAATTATTACTCAAGATTATTATTATTATAGTTATTATTATTATTAATAGTATATTAATTTTTAATTTTTCGAAGATTTGACCTGTGTATTATAATTGCACCAACTATTATATTTGAACCGAAAATAATTGTATGTGGAAGCGCTGTCGAAATAAATTGTCTCACTGACATTGATGTGACAATGAATTTACATCAAATACGTCTTTTATCTGCTCTTCATGCTGAATTTAATAATTTATTTTCTAATCTCTGCAAACCAACTGTTTCTCATGTTTCTGTTGAAATTGCAAAGTCTTGTTCAATAAATACTAAATCTTCACCTCGCAAAATTAATGAAGCAAATGAATCAGAAGTTGATTTGTCATTTGATTTTGAAACTGCCAGCATGAATTCAACAAGTATTGTAAGTATCTTAAATAATGGAAGAACAAAATTAATAATTAACACAAATAACTTTGTAATATTTTCCAATATTTATTTAGGGAAAACCTCTTGTACAAGGAGTCGTTACGCTTCCTCCTTTTGAATTTTTAGTAAACTGTGGAAAAATCACATTTATATTTTATGAATTACAAAAGACAATTGATAATCTCTATTCATCTGTGAGTATTTAATTTTAATTTAACTAAATATTATTTTTTTTGTATGTTTAACAAAAATGTACTTTTATAGAAAAAACTAATTTGCACTCAATTTTTTTTTTTTCCAATGAATATTATTTCAGGAGGATGAAGATAATTTTGAAGACGATAACAGTCAATATAAGCAGCTTTTATTTTATTTTATGATTGATCAACCAAATTTGTACATCTCTCAACAGCATTTAACCCAAAAGATTCAGGTAGAGAAAAATTTATTTTACTATCTTTCGAAAAGTTTAAAAAATATAATTTCATTTTTATATTAAAATCATTACTCAGTTTTCCTGTTTCGATATGGCAATTTCATTGGGAAATGAAGAGCGTCGAGATTATACTTCAATGCCAACAAGTGAAGATTTTAAAGTATTTATAATTCAAGTAAAAAGTGGAGAACGTCATCCAGATACTGGAATTCCACCTTCCTTTATTACAATAAAATGTGAAACATTACCAGGAAAAAGTCCACAATTCTTTCTCGATATGAGTCGTCCAACTAAAATATATTTTTCTCTTGAGAGACAAAAAAAAGTTAATTCCATCATTGACAAGGTATAAAATTAGTAAAATTAATGATCAAATATTAATTTTTATCAATTTATTAATAATAAAAATAATTTTTTAGGTAAAAGAGTGTTTCGTAGAAGATCAAAGTATCATAAAATTATCCACCAAGTCTTCCAGCGATTTGAGTAATATTCCCCAGGAATCATCACCTCGTTCCATTAAATATACAATACCTGATTTTAATCTTATTACAAAACAAATTGTATTTTCATTCACATCTGAATCAGGAGCGGAAATAATAATTAGTTTAGCTTCATTGGCTGGAAGCGTATTAAATGTTATAAGACCCGAAAGAATCTATGGAAATGTGACATTAGATTCATTTGTAATATCGGGCTCGTTTCGTGATAATATGAAAGTTATTTTAAATCCATGGTGCTGTAATGTGACAATATGTTTACTATGGGAATCATGGCAAGATGCAAATTCATTTCCTCAAATTCAAATACAAGCCGACAGCGATAGTATTCATTTGAATTGTGGTCCACAACATTTACAAATAATTAAAACTGTTTTACTTGATTTACAAGAATTTTTCAATCGAAACACTTGTCAATCATCAGATTATAAAGCTCAACAGAAAAATTCATCATCATCATCATCGTCGTCGACAATTACTGAACAACATTATAAAGATGATTTAAAATCGGGTGTCTTTCAATTTGTGGATGGTACCGCCGATGATCTTCCATTGCCTTATCAGGTAAACTTTTATTATATTATTATATATTAGTATGTCCAAACTTTAAAAATTGGAATTGGAATTACAAAAAATGTACTGTTTTCCATTAAATTTGGTGTTGGCTCTTTTTTGAATTTATTCGTCATTTGTAGTCTTAATTTAGAAATTATGTTTAAAAAATTTACAAATTGTAATGTAGACGCCCTGATTTATAAATTAAAATATATTAATTATCATAATAATATCACATTAATTAAATAATGAAATATTTTATTTCTGTGTATTTTGAATATGTTGAAATTTTTTTTTTTAGGTTGTATTTTTTACATTCCCTCAACAAGCAATGGCTTGGAGATATCCACATCCTCGAGCTCTAACAAGAATACATGTTTCTCCTGTTCCATTTGAGGTGAATATTTCTAATTCTTTATTATTAAATTATTATTTGATATAATAATTTAAACAAAAATATGTTTAAATTTTGAAAAAAAAAATTATTATAATCTTTAAATTTGAATATTCAGGCGTGGAGTGAGGATGACACCGAAGATCGAATTCACTGTGTTATTGAATATTGGAGTGAGAGCCAAAGTGTTTATAAAAAATATGTAGAATTCTATTTATCCGAGACGGACAGCTATCGTTTAGATTTACCTGATAAAACGCCAGCACGTGCAGTTGCAAGTGTTTGGAGAATTGTTTTGGGATCATCGAATTCATCATCAATTTCAAAAACTCTTGTTCCAACTCGTGCATTAATTGCCTGTTTACGAATTGATTCTTATTTTAATTCCCTCATCATTCCAAATATACAGGCAGCATTGAATGTTAGTTCAATTAATTTAGCCCTCTATAATTATATTTCACCAAATGCTTACGATAAACTTCCACCGCCTCTCACTGAATATACACTAAATGGTATGATTCCTGAAATGCAATGTTTCATGTGTGTTGAGCACAAGGAAGCTGTTTTTATTTTCAATAAATGGCACGATGATTCGGCACTTATTGATGTCAGTGGAATAATTCGTGTTCATATTTTGGATTATGGCCTATTAATACTTCAAGAGGTCATTGACAATATGTATGAAAAATTACAAATATCAATTAGTGAGAAAATTGACATTTCAATGACATGCAATCCATTTTCATTGAAATTAAGTCCAGCGCTAAGTCACACATTGGCAGTGTCTGCAAATTTATGGTCAATTGCTCTTGATGATGAAAATAAATTGGCAATTATTATCACACGTTTTATAATTGCAAACGATTGTAATATTTCAATTCGTTTTGGACAAAATGACACTGACGATAATATTTTATTGAAAAGTAGAGAATGTTATTTTTATTCATGGCGACATGCAAATAATCAATCATTAAGAATATCATTGGAGGATAATAATAATTGGATTTGGAGTAAATCATTTGCTGTCAATAGAGATGGTGTGCAAAATGTTGATTTTGGAAATTCATCGGATATTTTAATTTCCATTAGTGTTACATCAATATCAGCTACACAAAAATTGGTTACATTCGCGGGACAATTTATCATTACAAATCAATTGACAGATTGTTTTCAAATGAAATTAGTTAAATATGAATTGCAATCAAAGGAAAAATCAGGAACATTTCAGGATTTATATTTTGTACCGGGAAAAAGTCAACCCTCATCAATTGTCTTGGGCGATAATTCAAATATGACAATGCGTTTAAGATTTTCGAGTATTCCAAATCTTTCATGGACTGGTGATATTCCATTGCAACCAAATACCAAATGGGGTCAACCTTGGTTGGTTAAAGGTTAATAGAAAAATTTTAAATTCTAATGATTAAAAATTATTATTCGATTTTTTACTGAAAAATGAATTTAATTGTTTTTTGTAGTGCCTTTACAAGAAAGAGGTCAATTTATCAGTATTTGGGTACGAATAGTAAAAGAAGAAGACAAGGGAAAATCTAAAATTCTCGTGAGTATTCAAAATTCTTTTTTCTTTTTTTTTTTTTTTTTACTTCATTATAGATTTCCTTATAACTAATAATTTATTTCACACAGGCTGTGTTGAGTCCTTTGTACATGATTCGATCATTTTTACCAGTTCCTGCTAAGGTTCAAATTGAAACTCCTTCTTTAAAAGGATTAATTCACACGACTGTCAAAGGTCGAGGAGAAAAACAACAATTATATTGTCCTGGTACTTTCGAACATTTTCATCAACTCACTTTTCAATTAGAGTAAGTGTCGTACAAAATTTTATTTGAATTTCTCCTCCCCTCCTCTTTTGTGATACATTAAAAACATTCGTAATATTTTAATTTAAATATAATATATGGAAAAAATGTTTTTGTTTTTTTTTTTTTTTGCAGAAGTGGAGTTTCAGCATCGAATCCATATGTTCCATTGTCCTACAGTTCTGTGGATCAAAGAATATTTTTTAAGAGACCTGAGAAAGAAAATATACAAGAAATTTTAAAAGCATTAGAATCATCGAAAAATGAATTGCAATGGCCTTTTCAAAATGATGAAATTTTTGAATGGATCGCTGCTGAACAACCTCAGACGCACGTTCAAGTAAAAATTTTATCCTATTACAAGTATATTTAAATATTTTTTTGTTAACCGATCAATTTGAAAATTTTTTCACTTTTCTATCTAATTTTTAACGATTTTTATAAGATTTTGATTAAAAAAAAATGAATTTTTCATTTTTTACATGATATTTTTTTGAAAAGTATAAAAAAAGAAAAATAATTAACTTGAAGAGTAACTGAAAATTTTGAAAATTGTGAAAATTACTTACGAGATTTGAAACAAAAAATTCACAAACAAAACAAAAATGCAAAAAAAAAGTGTTATAAAATTTTTAAAAAATACATGTGCCTTTATTTTGTTTAAATTTTATTTTCGAATTTAATATTTTCAAAGTTTATAAATTATGAATATTTTATGTAAATATGCTTGTATTTTGTGTAATTTCAGGTAAAATATCAAGATGCTGGATTAGTCTCAAGTACATTGCTTTTGGAATTGCAACCTTGGTGTTTCATTTTAAATTCATCCGGTTGCCATATTTCCCTAGTGGCTGAGGACGTTGAACTTTGTTCTTTACCACATTTTGGAATTGTTGCTCCTCCTAAATTAGAGGTGAAAAATTAATTTTACAGAATAATTTTTTAAAAGTTTTAATAAAACTAATTTATAATTTCATTTTATTCTAAATCAACAAAAAAATAATTCAATTTAAATCTTTACCACTTAGGGTACATTTAATTTGGGTGTTGGAATTGGAGATACATATTATACATCTTCCGCTCTTCAACTATCTCGACCTGATTGGAGTCAAAGTTTTTATATGCCCAAAATTGGCGGATTAATTCCGCTCGAAGGAAATATGAAAACTTACATTGATTGTGGTTCAAGTGTAAGAAATTTTTGAAATTTAAAGAATTTTTAAAAAATAAATTTTAAATTTATTTTTAAAAAATTCATATTTTTAGGTTTGCATTTTAAATATCAAAAGTTCCATGCTTGAAGATATGCGTTTTGTACGAATTTGTAGCAGTTATGTCATTGGAAATATGACGAGTCAAGAATTATGTGTAGCTACTTTGGCTGTTTCTGAAGATTTAACTAATTTTCAATTGCCATATGATCTCACACCTTATAGTATAAATATTTTACCAACGGAAGATCAAAAGTAAGTGTATTAAAAAAATAATTTTTTTTTTTAATTTATTTAATTTTTAAAAATCAGACTTTTTTTTATTAAAATAATAGATTATTATATGTAATAAATAATATAATTAATATTATAATAGAAATATATGGATTAACTTTTATAATACTTTCTTAAGAATTAATTTTTATTTAATAGGCAAGCGATGCCAATAACACAGTGGCATTTAATTGATTCATCAAATTTCGATTCAGTTGTTTTGTACGTATCATTTAGTTTGGGCCATCAATGGTCTTGTCCCGTAAGAGTTGATCAAAATATCAATCGAAAAACTGTTGCTGTTCCGGTAAGAAATTTTAATATGTTAATATTTTTTGTTTCCCATTATTTTGTTTAGCGTAGGATTTAATAATAAAATTATTATTAATAAAGTAATTAAAAAATTAATAATAACGTTTTTTTTTAAAGAATGATTATTCAACTGTACCAGTTGTTGTCACAACACAAGAAGATAAAGGAACAATGTACATTTTAATTCATCCAGATGAACATCCTCAATTGATGATCGATAATGCTTGCTTTTTTAAAATTTTCATCGGCGAAGCAAATGAAACTGCAGGTAAGAGTAATAATTGAAGCTTAATTTATTTTTCGTAATTTTATTTCCGTTTATTTTTCTTGTAGACGGAATTGTGCA
Organism: Leptopilina boulardi; assembly: GCF_019393585.1. Lineage (NCBI taxonomy): Eukaryota > Metazoa > Arthropoda > Insecta > Hymenoptera > Figitidae > Leptopilina > Leptopilina boulardi. Next base: position 46,405 of record NW_026138003.1, read on the forward strand.
AGACACTCAACATTTTTCTTGGATGTGTAAAATTGAAAGTGGAAGTTTGTGTCATTATACAGTACCGACAATTGCTAATAGAATGCCAGATTCTTCACCCACAAATGTCAGTTCAATTTTATTGTTTTCAACACCTCCCACTGAGGATGATGATTTCAGTGAAAAAGGTATTTCAGAAATTTTTTTTTATCTATCAGGATTTCTATTTAGCTGGAAATTAATATTTTTTAAAACCTTATTAAAAAATAAAAATTCTAGATAATAAATCTTTAAGATGGTCTCGTGGTATAAGTTTGTCTCCGTCAATTAATGAAACATCGGAGCAATTTGTTCGACTTCCTTATTATGGAGATGTCAAAGTAATCATGCAAACTCGATGTTATACAACCTATTTACATATTGGTCCTATTTCACAAGTGAGAATAATTTTTCTAATTTTTTTTTTTATTTAAATTATATTCTATAATTAAAATCAAATAGAAAAAATATGTTGAACATTTGTTTTTAATTTACATCACAGGTGGAAGTATCAGCGCGAGATATTCGAAGTAAATTGTGTAAGACAACTAATTATAAATTGCAAGAAACTGAAGTAATTTATAACCGTACGCTATCGATACGAGAAGAAGAAAAGGACTTGGAAAATGTACAAGTAAATATTTTATAATGTTAATGAAAATTTTAATATGTAATTATGATGAATTTTGTTTTGAGAAAATATTTTTTCTCTTAAAAGTTTTAATTAAATTTTAATTGCAAAATTGAAATAACAAATAGCAAAATTTATTTTATAGAATTCAGAAAGTTCCACTTCAGTGACAAGTTTCTTCTCAGCTGAAGACGATAATTTGTGCACAGGTTTATCATTGAAGAATACAAAAGAATTAAGTGTTAATTTAAAATCAAATGTAAAATCACGTCCAAATTATGATACTTTAAAAACTCTTGAAAGGCCAAATGAAATTAACAAACCAAATGGTTTTGCAATAATTCATTTTCAAGGAATTACCATAATTGTGATGCACGATATTAATGAAAATGGACAAAGAACTGAAGTCGCGAGTTTATCAATGAACGATACAATTCTTTCAATTGATTCAAGACAAAATCTCATGGATATGAATATTTATATTGGCGATTTACAATTTGACAATCAAATGTTTGAGCAGGGTGGTTATGATTTTCCAGTGGTATTAATAAGCCAAAAAACACCCATTAAAAAGGAGAAAATTTTTTACTTCAGCAATTGTTTAAAGAGCAATTTACAACATATTACTCAGGGTTCTTTAGTGACAATTATTTTAAATTTTGAATTCGATGGAGGAAAAAGAGGTAATAATTTATTAAAAAAGAAAAATTATTTTTGAGAATTTTTTTTTCTAATTAGTTTAAAATTTTACAGCTTGTAAAGAATTTCGTGCAAAATTAGCGCCAATTAGTGCATACATCGAAGACACTTATGTTAGTCAATTATTGGATTATGCGGCAGCATTAATGCCACCTTGTTTTATTAATTTAGATGGGGGAAAAAAAATTCAAGAATTAACTGGAGCATCAAATGTGTACATACCAGATTATATAATGATTGATGCAAAAATTTTAAGTTCACCATTAAGATTACAAATTTTTACTATTGAACCATTATCAATTTTATTAAGTGTACATACTTCGGTGCATCTTTATGTTGCACTAGATCATTCGCCATTGTATTTTAATGTATTTGAAAAGAAGAATTTCTTGACAACACCTTACAGATTGGGAAATGCACTTACCATGCATTATTTATCTGGAGCCATATTTGGAGCAGGTATAAAAGAAAAATATTATTTTATTTCATTTAATTATAGATTTGATCAATTTTCTTTTCTTTTTATAAAAAATTATTTTTACAAAGAAAAATAAGCAAAAGAATATTTTGTATTTAAACTGTCGTAATTTTGCAATTTTCAAAAAATATATCATTAAAAGTGAAGAATTTTAATAAAATATAACAATAATCTCAAAAAAGACATTTGAAAATTTCTGAAATTTTGAATTTGCAAAAAATTGACAATAAAACTTTTGTCAAAATCTTAAAAAATAAAAAACGTAAAAAATGTAATAAATATTGTTTTTTTAGGATGGGTTGTTGGCTCTTTGGAAATTTTAGGATCTCCAGGTGGATTAGCACAAGCATTGGGTTCTGGTCTTAAAGATTTTATTGCATTGCCTTTCCAAGGATTATTACAAGGACCTTGGGGTTTTATTGTTGGCATAACACATGGATCTGCTAGTCTTATGAGGCATATTACAGCAGGTAAAGTTTTTATTTTATTTAAAAAATATATTCAAACGATTATAATAATTTTAAAAATGATTTTTTTTGTTTCTTTTTTTCTCAGGTACGGTAAATTCGGTCACTAAATTAGCATCGAGTGTCGCTCGTAATTTGGATCGATTGACACTAGATGAAGAACATCTTCAACGACAAGAGGAAGCAAGAAGAGTGAGACCACAGGGAATGGCTCAAGGACTTTATCAGGGTCTCACTGGATTTGGAATGAGTCTTCTTGGTATGAAAAAAAAAACTAGCCAAATAAATTAATTCTGCTTCCATTATATTTCTTAAATAGAAAAAATCGGAACAAAAATTTCTTAACTTTTTTGCTGTTGTTAGAATCAAAAAGGGATTATTATTTTTAAATTACAGCCGCTGTTGCGGGTTTGGCACATCATCCACTTCAACAAGTTTGGTCTGGAGAATCGACAACAATGGGTCTTGTTACCGGTGTGGGTTTAGGACTCGTTGGAGTAGTTACTAAACCTTTAAGTGGAGCTGCTGAATTAGTTGCTCGAACCGGACAAGGTCTTTTACAAGGTGCAGGATGGAATTCTTTGCCATCGGTAAATATAATTTTAAATCTAGAAATATCAATAATTAATAAAGATAAATTATTACATTTGTAATATTAATTAATTTAATAACTAATAATTAAAGTGAATGTCACTTTTCAGCCTCGACAGAGACCAATTGTGCAATATTCTACGCCTGGTTGTAATGCTGCTTCATTGCGATATGTTTGGCGATTAATGCCACTTTTGGCAAAAAGTGGAGACAGCATTTTACATGTGGCGAGTGCTGATCATGTTGTTCATCAGGGCAGTAATCGTGCTGTGATATTGGTCCTCACAAGACAAGCACTATTACTAGTAAATGTCGACGAAGATAGTGTAGAAAAAATATTCTCCCTAAAAGAATTAATTGGTGCTGATCATCCATCTGATTCGACGATGTTACGTTTATTTTGCCCATCACCTGTTACTCATCCAACGAGAAATATTTCTCCAATGGAACATACTGAGGTATGTGATAAAATAAAAAAATTAATTTTATCTTCAAATTTAATTAATATTATAAATTAATTATCGTATAGATGAATCAAGAAATGAGAGCAAGAGTTGCCGAATTTTTGCGAACGAGCAGTACGGGTATCGCTAGTTTATCAACAAATAGCGATTCACAATCAGATACGCACAAAACAATATTACCGCCACCAGAAAGTAGCCTAACGTTTTATGTTAGTCCTGATTCGCGCAATTATTTGCTAACAGTATTCAATGTTGCAAAAAAACAAAACCAAGGCAGTGGCTTTAATGTTTTGTAAAATGTTAAATTATATACATATATATATATTTATGGAATGATATAAATTATATTTGATAAAATTTTTAAAAACCAGTCTATGAACAATAATACCCTTCCTCACTAAATCCTTTATATTTGTAATTAAAATTAATTTTTTTACCTATACAAAAAATTTTAAGTTAATAAATCAAAATTGATAAACAAAAAAAAAGATAATGTTGAAAATATAGGAATTATAAGAAATAAGACAATTTTTTTTTATATGAAAAATTGAAAGAAATTTAATTAGAAAATTTTTTGTAATTTATATAAAATGTAGTTATTTTGTACATTAAAAATAAATGTAAATTTTATGTATATTAACAAAATGTAAATATATTCTTATATAAACTAAAGTGGTGTAGAAAGTGTTACCATAGCACTTTTGATTTCGTCATAAAGTTCTTTATATTCTGGATGTTCCTTAATAAGAACCATTAGACTACCACGTTTAACTCCCATTGCTGATCCAATGTCAGTTCTCGAAGGTGTATAACAATATGGAATATTTTTATCCTCACAAACCACTGGTAAATGACACATTATTTCTACTGGATAAACATCGCCTGCGAATATCACTATCCTAAAAAAATATTCAATAATCACAAATTAAGCATAAATAAATATCTAATCTTTTTAACTACTAATAATAAAAATCTATCATATTTTTGCATAAATTTTTATTAATTTAAAACTTTTACTTCTAAAAATTGAAAAAGAAAAAAAAACAGGAAAATTTTTAGAAAGATGAGGAGAAATTAAATTGCGAATTTTAGAAATTCCTAAAAAAATGAGAATTTAAAGGAAAAATGTCTGCCTAATTTCAGGTTTTTTCCCTAATAAAATTAGTAATAAAATTATTTACCCTGTCTCTCCTTTTCGAATGCATTTCTGTACATCTTTTAGTCCATTTCGAACAAAAGTTTTATGCTTTGATGCTAGAAACAAACAAAAGTAAAATAAAAACATAATTTTACTTTACAAAATTAAAGTTATACACTTTTTAAGCAATATTAAAATGAACTGATACATATGTAAAAAAAAACACAACATAAATGTTGTTAAATGGTAAATTTTAATGAGCCAAAAGTTTTGAACGTTTAAATGAACGAAATTTTTTTTGCATCTTCTTTAAGTACAAATTTTATTACAAAATATTGTTTTCAATATCTAAAAAGAAGTTATTAATTTAATATTTGTTTAATTTATTGTTTTATTTTACATTGCCATATTATAATTTTTAATAATTTATAGATTGAAAAATTTTTTTTGTTCATTTGAACATTCAGAACTTTTGGTTGATAAATTTTATTAAATCACTGTAAAATATATTTATCGTTTTAATTGGACAAAAAAAAAGTATTTTAAAATCAATGCATTTTTGTTTAAAAGCAAATTTGTCAAGAAAACTTGTTAATTTCGATTTAATGAAAATGTAATTGTTGATATATATTTAATAAACAAAATGCAACAAAGATATCATAAATTATATTAAAAATACTCATAATATTATGTATAAATGTTTCAAACATACTTTTAAGGTTATGTAGCGGTATTTACCAAATTTTATAGTAAAAAAAAAATTTTAATTCAATATTAAAATCACATTCTTTAAATAAAACACTAAGGTCTTTAAAAATTACTGTTAATCAATACCTTTTTTAATACATTTGTAGATTTTTTTTGATAATTTTTTTGGAGCCATGGGTTGAGAGATGGCATTAACAAATTCAAGTTTATCCTCGTAACTCATTTCTTTCACGTCTGTTGTATCCATATCTTCAACTTCTTTGGCTGACTGATCTAACTCCATTTTTTATATTTAAAAAAAATATGTATTTTTTAAGAACAAACTGTTTATAAATAATGTAAAAAGAAACAACAATGCTTTGTTCACGTGGTTCACGTGCAAATAGCAGACAACAGAAATGAACACAGGAAGTTATCAATGTATTTTTAAAATCTGTCAAAAGGTGGCGTATCTCATTTGAGTATTTCCGATCTATCAACGCGCTAAATTTTAATATTTTATTATTAAAAAAAAATATTTTTTTAAATAGAATATTATAATTATTATATAAAGTGACATTTATAACATACTAATATCCATAATATTCGAATTTTCAAAATAGCATAAAAAATTCAAGTGTTGCTACGGTCTAAATTTACAAAATTTTGACCATCTTTCACTTTTTCCCTTTTTCTATGTCTTTTCTAATTACATAGAAGAAATGTTAAAAGTGTATCTAATGTAAAAGTATTTCAATCTATCCTGTATAATATTTCAGAATTATTGTGTTTTTCTTAAGAATCGTAAATTTAGGCATTTATGAAGTTTGTAAACTATTGGAAAATTTATAAAAGTGTTGGTCAAAAATGTGAAAAATTATCTGCAAGTAAACATAACCTATAAAATGCATAAACATTGCGGCTGCATTTTCAGTGACAATACATTGAACAATAATATCTTTTGGGATAGTTTTCTTGAAAAAAAAAACAGTCTTCTATGGTATTTCGTAAGTATTATTTGTTTATATAAATATATATTTTTGTGGGGGGACAATTTGGAGTGGTATTAAATGTGTGTTTGAATTTCTTCACGTTTAAATGAACGAAAAATTTGTTCACTACTTTTCAAGTTCAAATTTCATTATAAAATAATTGCTTTTTTATTGTCCGTAAACTTATATAAAAATAAATTATTAAATGCTTAATATACTTTTTAATTTTTCAGTCATTTTTAAAAAATTATAGACCAAGAAAATTGTGTTCATTATTTGGACGTTTAGAACTTCAGGCATAAAGTGACATGAACAACAATTTCTTTTTTCGTAACAATACAAATATTTAGTATGTACACTGCAAAAATAAGCATTTTATTATTATTTTAAATGTTTCGAAGACATATAAACATTTACATAATACTTTTGCTTTGCCCTAAATTTAATTGAGCTAAAAGAACTTTACTCCTAGCTCGCTTGTTTTTCATAAATTGTAGAAAACTTCTTTCCATACATTCACATTTAAAACAATTATTTAGTTATTACTCGTTTCTTCAAATGAATTTTTGTAATTCAAAAAAAAATTATGACATTAAATGCAATACTTTTTTCTTTATTCCAAAAAATTGAGTAATCTGTTTTTTCTTAATTTTTAAATATATGTATTTTAATTTACGCTATGCATTAATATTAAATAATCATTGTTAATTTTAATAAAAGACATGTTTATCGACTTTCAAATTAAAATATACATAAAATTTTGGTCACAATGTCGAAAATAAATATTATTTTTGAATGCATTATTTTGAATTTATTCGTCGTTTTTCTGAATATTTATTAAATATAAAAAGAACCCCGCACCATTTACATGGGAATTTAGGGTCCGGTGAAATTTTCTGCAACTTTGTAATTTTGTAGTTTTTGACCTCCTGAACAAAAAAAAAAACTTTTAAGAAAGTTTATTTAGTTCTTTTGGTTTTACTCATTTTTGAAATTTTTTCGCTTTAAACACTATTTTTTAAACTTAAACCTCAATTATTGAAGAATTTGTCCATTTTTTGGAATTTTGACATTTACATTTTTTGTTCAGGAGGTCAAAAACTACAAAATTACAAAGTTGCAGAAAATTTAACCGGACCCCAAATTCCCATGTAAATGGTGCGGGGTTTTTTTTATACAAAACAAAATTGATTAATTAAATAAATATAAATCGTATTATTAAAAATAAATATATTATTTAATTCAACTGTGAATTTATCACTCGATGGTATTAGATAATAATTAATAATAACTAATTTATTTAATTTTCTTATTGGTATAAATATTTCAATTATAAAATTTTTTTTTATTTCTTATAAATAGATGAAAGTGGAACTTAATTAATGAAAAACATTTTTGAGTCTACAAATTATATATTTAAACAGATTTCGAAAAGTCTTTAATACCGTTTAAGAATTTAACTTTTTAGTTATAATTTTGCTGTAACTCCATTCTGTTCTGAGGTACGAGAATTTTATGAAATCCTTTTTTTTTGGGCGTGATCAATTAATTAGCAATTAATGGTGTAGTTGTAAAAAATGTAATAAATAGTATTTTTACTATTTAAATTAAATCAAACGCTTATTATTTTCAGGTGGAAAATTGAACAAAAAAATCTTTTCGATGGTATTTCTGCTTATAAAACCAGAAGTTACAACCGCAGTGAATCCTATATGAGTGAGTAGAAATAATTATTTAAAAATATATTAAACTATTATCAATTTTATAATACATTTTCTCGTTATTTAAACAAGAATTCTTTTAACAATTGTTAATCGATGAGCCAAAAGTTTTGAACGTTCATATTAACAAAATTGTTTTTGCAACTTCTTTAAGTACGAATTTTATTACAAAATATTGTTTAAAATATCTAAAAAAGATGTTATTAATTTAATAATTGTTTAATTCACTGTTTTATTTTACATTGACATTATAATTTTTAATAATTTATAGATTGAAAAAAATATTTTGTTCATTTAAACGTTCTGAACTTTTGGCTCATGTTAATCGAGAAATGTTATAAAAATTTTTTGGACAAAAAATTATAATAATATGCATAGAAAAATATTTTTTCTTCTAAATCGTTGAACATAAATGTTGTAAACTTCACCGACGTGTTTCATGTGAAATTTGTTTAAAGAATCTTCTAAAGAGAATTTCCGAGAGAATTTCAAAACTTTTAGGTTTATTTTTCTGTAATTTACAATTTTATATTTAATTTGTTTTTGTTTTTTTATTTTTTCTTGACCGTGGAACGTTAATAACGAATACATTCAATTTCTTCATAAAATCTCAGCTCAATCTTTTACAATATTTTATGAGAATTATTTTTCATCTAAAATCTGAAGTCTCCAAGTCGTTGATATGGATTGATCTTCTGAAATATATTTGTCAAATTTTGACCTTGCCGTTTCTTCAGTAGTATCGTTTACTTTTTTAACCTATACAAATTTAAACAAAAATTATATATTATAATTAAAATTTATATTTATTTATTCAATAAAATTATAAAAATTGAAAAATAAAGTTAAGTTCAATGATTTCTCACCTTCTCAGAATCGTATTTAAATGATTTATGAGAAACAGATACAATGGACGCTTTCGATCCAATTAAATTATCCATTTGTTCAATAACACTACGAATTGATAACAAAGGAACATTCCTCTCGTTTTCAGTTGTGCTTTTCACAATTTCAGAAACTGGTCCCAAAAAAATTAAAAGTCCCGGGGTATCTACTTTTGATTTTTCCGTGCAAATTTTCATCAAACCGATTTCTCTTAACAAAATTTCATCGACATTTTCCTTGACATTTTTACATGTTGAAAAAACGACGAAGTGTCTTAAATCAGGACATATTTGTTTAGATTCTTCAAAAATATATTTGGTAAACAAATATTTCGAATTAGAAGTGCTTGCTGATAAATTATCAATACGCTGAAGATCGAAAATAGCATCTACTGTACTAACTTCTTCTAGAAGATCATTTCCATTTTCTTGATGGGTAAAGTCCATTTTATCACGAACAACAACTGATACTCCATATTGTCTCCACAAATTTATTCTGTGTTCACTGTAAGCTCTTGTATTTTTCGATTCGGAAGCTATAATAATATTTTTGGCACCTCTTACAACTAAAAACTCAATAAGTTCAAGTCCAAAGTCACTCAATCCTTCAATTATCAAATAAGATCCTTCACTTTTGCAGAAGAATCGAGGTATTGTTAGAGCTTCATCGCTTCCATCCTCCGGCTGTACTTTAACAATGATCTGTAAATGTAAGAAATGAATTTAGATAAAATATTAAATGTTTGCTTTAAATACCAATAAGCAAAATGTAAAAAATGAAAGAAACAGAAATTTACTTTTCCAAAAACATTATTTGAAGCTCCGTCAATAAAAGCAGTTTTTAACATATCCCTAGAGTAGGTACGTCTAGGTAACGGCTTTATAGTTTGCTCTGCTATTCCATTCTCAATCATTAGTGATAATTTTCTTTTCGTTGCTACATCAAGATTGTTTATTTTCGTTGGATTTATTGAGAACACAGAAGTATATCTCAAGAAATTTCGCATGCCTACGGATTTACTAAATGTATCTTGTAAATTTCCAATGACAATAACGTTTCCTTTATTCTTCACACACATCAAAAAAGTATCTATTTTACTTAAATCATCTCCATTATAGATTACTAGGTTCGCTCCTCTGCCTTGTGTATGTGCCATGATTTGATCGGCAAAATTTCTTGATGCATTTATAAAATGGTTTTCGTGAATATTTGAAAAGCTACTTTTTAAGTTTTCTTTGTCAATATCATTAACGTATCCAACGAATACTTGTGACTTAATATTTAATGCTACATTAATGGCAGCTTGGCCAATGGAAGATGCGCTGTCGTAAACAAAAACAGATTGGTTCTTTTGTACATCTGCCTTTATCACCAAAGCCAAGTATGCAACTGCATATGCTAAAGGTACAGTTGCGCCATCTTCTAAAGACCAGTTGTCAGGTATTTTCCACGTATAATTAGTATCAGCTGTTATATAATTTGAAAATGTACCATTTGCTATTCCCATAACTCTGTTTCCCTTTGAATTAATTCCAGAATATTCTTCTCCAAATAAATTCATTCCAAGTCTATTTTCTATGTCTTCTAATGCCAATTTAGCAGTTGCTAACAGAATATCTGCTTGATTGACTGCAGAGTACTCGACTTTTATTGTGTCACCAACTTTTCTAGGGAATCCCTCGACCCAAGAAATAGATTCTAATTCAGAAGGATTCAACTGTTCAGCTCTCCAATTCAATATGCGTTGAAGGTTCAAGGTAATTGGAAAATGTTTGTACGTTCCCCAAACTTTACCTGGCAATAGAATATTCATCTTCAAATTTAGATCTATTTGTGAACTGTAGAAAGCGTCTTCTAAAGAAAATTTTGAAACATGTGGATCTTGAATGTCTACAATTTGAATTTTATCTCCGTATTCATCTTCCTGAAGTACTACAAGATTTTGACCAAGATTGGAATATTCTTGAGATCTGACAACAATTATCAGACGATCACAATCTTTCAATCTGACTATTGTCCTTATTTGATTGGACCAATTTTGATTATCATTGATATTCAAAATAGTAGTTTTATTGACGTATTGCTTTTGACGAAGGAGCAATGCAACTCGATCGTCCAAAAAATATTTTTTAAGAACAAGCCCAAATCCTGCAGAATACAACATTTTCAAAACTAAACTTTCGTTTTTTGGTTCTGCGAAAGTTAATAGGAAGGATCCGCTTGATAGAAATTTTGCTAGACTCTGAGGAGTGTATTGCATTATGTTGAAAAGTATTAAAAGTGCAATATCACTTGATTTCGTTTTATTTTCCGTCAACCAGAAAGAAGGTATCATATCGATTTTAAATTTTCCTTCTAGACTATCATTAAGAATAGTGTATAATATTCCTTTTATTTTTTTCTCATCAGTAGTATCATCATCGACGATATATATTGGAATTGATTTTTCTGTATTTTCATTTAAAAATTGTAAAGTCATATTCAATATCTCTGATAAATTAGATAATGCCCCATCCGTTCCAGGAAAGATTTTAATTTTTTTAGCAACAACTCTATTTTTCGAAGACTCATGCAAAATATATTTGAGAACAATTCCTTCCATTTGTACACCACCTGCATTAATAGTTTTAAATCTACTATCAACTGATACAGGTATTTCTGAAAATAGTGTTTTAATCAATTATTGATATTTATTGGTAATATTTTTATAAAATCAGAATTTTTATATAAAATGCAATACTCACCATGTGACTTGCTAATAATTTCATTGTGCTGTTTTAAGTTTATAATGATTTTTCTAATTTTAAATGGCACTTGTGTTTTTCTAACATAATTTCCAAAGACATACATCTGAAACATTCCATCTAAAAATGTTGTCCAATTATCTTTCCATACTAAAGTTCCCTGAGACCCATTAGTTGATGATTTACAAATCGTTCTAAAGGGACCTGAGTATTGTAAACCTCGCATCTGTAATTCAGTGTAAACATCACTTTCACTTAAATTCTGATAAATTTTTTCGTCCTTTTTATGAACTTGAATACAGTTCTCATCAGGAGCATTAATTGCTTCCAATATTCCTGAGCATAGTACAATTTCGTTATTGGTTACTTGAAAGAAACCAGTGCCTGGAAAAAGTAATAAATTAGCATATAAATTTTTGATCATATAGAACAAATATAAAAAATATATAATAAATCATATACCTTTTTGAACCATTGTTAATAAAACGATATTTTCTTCAATTGGTATCTCTACTTGCTGCTGATGGATTGTTACATTGTGATAAATTATTGAGAGTACACATTTATTTTGGAACAATTTTAAAACATCCCAGGCAAGTTTTAAGTACAAAAAATTAGGAATCACAATTTTGTTTTCAATCTTGAAATTTTTTAGATACTGCCACTTGTCATCCTTTAAATCAATTACGAAGTTCATTTCTCCTTTCTTAAATTGATCATCTTGCTTGATTGTGTTAGAACACCTGTGGTTAAAATAAAATATTAATTTATAATTTGCATTATTATTTGATTAATTTGATACTATAATTTGAAGTTTTATTATTATTAGTAATTATTTCACAAAAGCAGGTTATAGTTAAAATCTATTTAACCATTTTTATCATTTCTAGTTTAATTTTTTAAAGTTTGCTCACCACTTAGTAGAGTGATCCCATTGAATTAAAGATGAAATTGACGGTGTTCCTCGTGATACTGGATAGCTGATTTTAGGATAAAGATTGGACACATTGATATTGTAACCAGCATTGTATATTTTACCTAACGCATCCAAAAGGAATGAGACATTGTCTGAATCACCTCTTTTGGCTAACGGTACATTAAGGACATTTTCTGGCAATGATTTTCTCACGATTGCTTGTAGAAGACCGTGGGGAGCTATTTCTATAACAATTGCATTCGATGGAATACATTTTGCTGTTTCAGCAAACAGAACAGTATTTAGAAAATTATTTGTATGATATTCTGCGGATGATAGTTGAGCCTTAGCAGATTTCCATTCTTCACGTGGAACTGAACTGCTTAACCAACGATTACTTCTAGGCTTTGGATTAGGTATTACTTTTTGAAGGTATTTTATTAATTTTTCACCTGCTGGAGCAATATACCGACTATGGTAGGCTATGTTACCACACTGAACTTCTTTGACAAAAATTTTTCTCGTCTGGTAAAAAAATTTTGTTTCTTAAGATGACAAAAAAAGTTTGTTCGACTAGAAAATTTGATTTGAAAAATAAATAATTAAATTATATTTTTACCTTCAACTGTGTGGAAAATGCTTTTACCGAATCTGTAGGACCACTGATAGTACAATTATTTTCGCTGTTATGACAAGCAATTTCAATATCAGGCGGACAAAAATTTTTGATATCTTTATATCCAATACCAACTGCTGCCATTGATCCTTTTATCAAATCTGTTTCCACAGAAGCCGAACCTCTAGCTGAGGCACAAAGAATCATTTGCTCTGCTGTAAGAGATTCATCAGCATAAGCACAACCTAATTCTCCAATTGAATGACCAATTACAAAATCTGGTTTCAGTCCAATCGAAGTTAACAGGTCTACTAACCCAATCTAAAATAATAATTCAAAAATGTTTACCATTTACTCAGTTCAAGGTATATTTCTAAAGTTCTTGAGATTTTTAACCATATCTTATTTTACATTTGATTGTTAAAAGTTTCAGTTACTTGAATAGCAGCAATTCCAACAAAAGCATTTAGAATGTTGTCAAATATTTTCGGATCATTTTCTGTAATGATGTGCATAATGTCAATCCCACGGGTCTTAAGGACTTTATCACATTTCTTTATAGATTCTTCGAAAACTGGTATTTGCAACAAAGCTTTTCCTGTTTTTTTTTTAAATTAAACATCACTTTATGAACAAACGTTTTTAGATTAACATAATTATTTTAGGTAATATAATTTATTAACATAATTTTTGTGTAGTTTAATAAACCTTACCCATTCCGGCCCATTGAGAACCCATACCGGAAAACATGTACCAAATTTCTCTCTTAATATTCGAGTAATGTTCAATTTTTCTCGTTTTTATCTTTGTTAATCCATATGGAGGGACTACTGTATAACCTCGATATGTATGAGCTGGAATTTCAGTTTCAAATATGTCATACATAAGCTGAAGCATTTCTACATCGACAGGTCTGCTTTCCAGCTGTAAAGTATATACATTATTTTCTCATATCTCAAAAAGTATATCATTATATTATAATATTTAAAGATCTCTTCGTTTGTTACATGGATAAATAAAATCAATAATAGTGTAAAACTAACATCGCTTAGTATGTAGTCAACAGCTTCTTCCGTACAACCTGAACACATGACTAATCTTGGAAGACTGTCGTCAGGTTTTCCTCCATTTTTCTTGTCCTTTTTGAAATCTTTTAATATAATATTAGCACTAGTACCAGATAATGATAAACTATTAACGACTGCATAGTCTCCAGTCCAGGGAGTTAATTCTGTTACAACTTTACATCGACCTTCTTTAAGAGCAGGGATTTTGTTAGATGCCTCTTTAAAATGAAGATTTGGTGGAATGTATCCTGATTCCATTGCAGTGATCACCTTACAAAATTAACAGATGTCAAATTTTTAGTGTGTAGTATATTTAAATCAATGCAAACGGTACGTAATGTCAGTACAATTGTTTGCTTTTGCGTTAAGTGATATTTTTAAATGATTAGTACTTATTAAAATTGTTAATAATTTTTAAAACCTTAATAATTCCATTGAGTGGATTAACAGCTGAACTGGAGCCAAGATTAGATTTGACAGATCCAATTGAAAGGGGTAATTTTCGACCTTCATTGTAAACTTCGTCAATTGCTTTTACTTCTTCGGCATCGACATCTTTAATACCTGAACCGTCGGCTTCTACGTATGAAATGTCTTGAGCAAAAAGACCACACTCTTTCAAGGTGTTTTTCATTAGATTGGCTTGAGATTCATAGGTCTGATAAAAATGCGATTTGTCATTATTGATATTTCCAAAACAAATGCCTGTATTTTTCACTTCCGCATAAATGCGCTTTGCATCTCGAGCCTTTTGAAGAAATAGAACTACAGTTGCTTCGCTGCGAGCATAACCATCAGCTGCATCATCGAATGATTTTGTTTTGCCATCAGGCGATAGAAGTCCTAAAATTGATTTTGAAAATATATGTTATATTGTTCTTTTTGATCTTCTGCTTCATTAAGTAACTTAATAACCAAAGATATATAAAACTGCTAATACCTAACAAAAATAATTGTAGTGACATTTGTGGATGTAAAACAATATTACTGGCAGCAATAATGGCATTTTTAACTCGTCCATCTTTAATTGCGATAAATCCTTCGTGTAAAGCATTGGCACCTCCACAGCAACTAGAATCGACGTTAGCACTTGGTCCATTGAGGTCGAAAAAAAAAGAAATTCGATTTGGCAATATAGCACGACATACTCCTAATAAACCGTAGCCTTTTTGCTGAAAATTAATTTTATTTTATCTGTTTAAGTACTTTTAAAAACTTCTAATTTCTTTTTTGGGATTTTTGTGTGATTTTGAATGTAACTGATGAGTATGGTGACGGTAATATTACTAAAAACAAGTCGTATTGATATAGTTTTGAATTAAATCGATCTTGGGAATTATATTTTTATCAAATAAGAGAAATTTTTTTTTTAATTTTACAAACATAAAAATTCACATACCATAGATTTGTCATAAAATAATGATTTTTCTGCCTCTGAAAAACTACTACCAGTAAAAACTGCCGACTTACTACCTTTCAAATTGTTTGGATTAATTCCAGCATCTATGATTGCTTCGTATGCAGTTTCTATAGTTATTCTTATCAAAGGGTCCATACAATCTAGTATTTTTCCATGAACTCCAAAAAATACACGATCAAAATTGTCAATATTTTTCATTGTACCGATTCGTTGAGGAACTTGAGAATGTTCTGTAAAGTTTACAATTAATTATTACTTTAAATTAATTAATTGTATGTTCTTATTTGATCTTCTATTGCACATCCTGTTGGATTTATCCGCACGGAGAAAAAAAGTTATCTACCTTAGCTAAATCCAATGCTATTGCATAGCAATTTTTCATAGCTAATACATATATAATAATTAGCATTAACAGTTAACATATTTTCTCTGACAGTTAATTATGAGCTACCGTAACTAAAACTTATTGTTAGCTATCTATATAAAACCAAACCATAATTCATACCGTAGTCCCATCGAGCTTTGCAGTCACCAATGCAGTCTATTTTATTTAAAAGATTCTTCTGCAATTCGTTGATATTATCACTATTTGGAAATTTTCCAGCTATACCGGATATAACTATTTCGTGTCCCGTCAATTTTGATGCCATTTTTAAAAATTTTATTTTCCTTTTATTCGATTTTTAAATTAGATACAAAAAAATGGATTATTTTTCTTGTTATACAATTAATAATATTCCTTTTTTTATACACTTTTTTAGGAGTAAATTACTGTTTAAGTTCATGAAAACTTTTACTTTTCTACTTCTGAGTTCACGCATACGTCTGCTAGATGCAAAATCATCTTTTTCGAAGAGGGATTATTCTTTTTAAAATATATGCATTACTTGATCAATTCAGATATATTAAAATTACATTGAAATTCGTTTCAAATAATTTATTACTGCTTTCAAATATATTCACTTCGTAAATTTACATTGGTTGGAGATCAAGGTTGAAATACATAATTCGAGACTTATTTCCAAAAATAAGAAATTATAATTTCTAAAACATACATTGTTTGCTGAACAAGGTTTAAAATCGGTTCTGAAATAGAACTGTATATTTTTTCATATTCAAATTCAAAAATTTGGTGATTCTTAAAAAAATATATTTTTTTGACCAATATATAACAGTGTCAAGACCCCTTAATTGGAAGCGCTTTCGATTTTAAGGCCATTTGATTCTATTACTCCCAAAGGAGTTTTATAAAAGAAAGCACTTATAAGCTATATTGAAAAGCAATTTATAAAAAAGGTATTTTCATTTACGTGTAAAGGTAGGAAATGTTTGTCCCAAAGGATCTCCTCATATCCCATAGGCACTTGGCAAAGTCTACTAAGAAAATATAGTACTTTTGTACATATGTACAACTTATAAAAAAAATGAGATTAATGAATTATATTTAAATTGTTTTAGTTATAATTTAAGAGAAGAAAAAAATTTCTGTGTCCATGTCGAAAAGTCTTTCACTTAGTATAATAATGAATTTAAAATGATAGACTTGTAAGCATTAAAAATATTTTTTGTCCAACATGCACGATAAACGCGATATTCCATGTGCTTATACAGTGGGCGGAAAGTAGGTCCTTGCCGTCTGATTAAAAATAACGGACGGAAAAAATTTTTTATTTGAAATCTGATTCTCAAATGATTAATACGATCGGTAATTATTTAACATTACAAAACATGGTAAAAGTGGTCATTACTGTTGTTTTACTTGAATTCTTTATATTTTTTTGATTACTATTATTGCTTGTGTTCTTTGTATTACTTGTAAAATTTTTGTCAAATAATTTCTGGAATAAAATGTTGTACACTCTTTCTTTCATTATAAAAAGAATAAATATAAAAACACCCTGAAGACAATTCACAATATCGAAGACTAAAAGGATTTTATATTCCAACTGATATGGAAATAAAATATTAAAATAATTTGATATTATTTCAAATATCCAAGTTATTCCCATGATAATAAAGAGTTTCACGTTCATAACTAGTCTGAAAACATAAAAAAAAACATTTTTAAGAAAATTGTTCATTTTATATAAATTATTAATTTTTAAAAGTAAAGAAGCTACTGAACGCTCTCAAATTATTTTTTCATTGTGCGGTATCAATACATCATAATTACCTGTCCCTATCAGCTTCAAACAGTCGGTTTTTCTGATCAATAGGTTCCAACATAACCTTTTTAATCTGACTCTTTACTTTATTGTAATTTCTTAAAGTCATAATAAAAAATATTAAGTTAACCAACAAAATGACCGACACTGGTCCTGTGAAAAAAATTAGCTCTCCATTACCAAGTCCACCTGTAAATTAAAAAAACAGTATTAACTTTTTACCTAATTATCATATATAAACTACATCCTAATGGTTCTAATGTTCATTTAACAGAAATTCACTTATCTCGAAATTCCATTAAGCAGAATGTTCATTTGGCCTAAAGATTATTTAATCTCATTATCGTTTTGCCGAAATATTGTTTCACCTACTTTAAAATTGTCCTCACAGAAAATTATAAGGTATTAAAATAAGCTGCAACGCTTATTATTTTAATCCAATTTTGCTTATTTTAATACCAAAATGGATTAAAATAAGCAAAATTGGATTAAAATAATAAGCGTTGCAGCTTATTTTAATGCCTTTTAATTTTCTGTGCTATTAATTATTTAACATAAATCTCTTTTGCACGAATCGTCGTTATACAGAATTAACACATTCCCTAATTCGCATTTGACAAAAATCCCATTTGGCCTAAAATTAGGCTAAATGATAATATTGACGAACCTAATTTTAGGCCCAATGAGATTTTTGTCATATGGGAATTAGAGAATGTGTTAATTCTGATTTAGATAATTCTGTAAAACGACAATTCAAGTAAAAGAAATTTATGTTAAATAATTAATAGGACAATTTAAAACTAGGTGAAATAATATTTCGGCAAAACGAAAATTAGGTTAAATAATCTTTAGGCCAAATGAACATTCTGCTTAATGGAATTTCGAGGTAAGTGAATTTCTGTTAAATGAACATTAGAACAATTAGGATGTAGTTTATATGCCAATTAGGTAAAAAGTTAATACGCTGTTAAAGATTAATTCGAGACAATGGTATTTATAACGAATGAGATTTCGATGAAATGAAATTTCGGTTAAAAAAATAGTCCTAATTAATATAACTTATGGCAACTGCGCGGTGATTCGGCTAAGTGAATTTCGATTAATTGTCATTAGGTCAAATGGGATTTGTGGAAGATTCATTCGTCCCAATATTACACGTACACATTTGATTTAAGGATATTTGTCAGAAATATATTTAGGAACAATAATTTTTAATCAGCTAGTCAGGTAAAAGAATTTACACGTTTTTCATATAAATGCGATTCTAAAATATAGATAATACAATGATAACAACGTGTATACCGGAACTGAAACAGTAACGCGTATGTACAATATACAATCCTGAAAATGATAATTGTTGAACGTCACCAACAGTAGAATGATATATTGATAATTTCAGCACATTAATAACTTCTTCAATTTAAATAAACGTGTGTAGAAATTTTGTTATGACTCTAACCAACATGAAGTTAATGAAATCACAATTTCAGAAAAATATATTAATTTTTTAAAATACTCACTTATAAACCAGCATTTATCCACACCAATTCGAGGACGATTCTTGTATTTAAAAATATCAGTATAATCCACTAATATACAGAGAGATGTTATTAAACAGGCCAGACCCCAAGCATAAACGCAATAAATAATAAATCTTTTTCTCTGTCCTCTACTTTGAGTAGTACCTTTTCGTAATCTTGTACTTCTGCAAAAAAAAAATTTACTCAGTTTTTGATGTATAGGATAAATATTTTTTGGCTACTCACTCAGTCATTTTTTGGGTTATATTTTAATTAACAACGAAAAACAAAAAGACTTACTTAAATGTCCACCAAATGTCGAAGCACATAACATTGAGCCACGAAAATGATGAAATAAAAGCAAACAGCAAAGTATTTCCTGTGAAAAAACAAATTTTCTTTTACTTTTCACAAAATGCAATTAAAAATTCATATTTTTCAATAATTGAAACATGCACATTAAAAAATACAAACCAAGAATTGAGCACAAAGTCTTTATAAGTGGATCTTCGTTAACTCCAGCTTCGTGACTTTTTGCTACGTCAAGTGTTACCAAAGATAGACAAACGTAGGCAAAAAAAAGACTACCAACATGGCACATTAATGTTTTACCATGTAAATTCCTTAGAGAAGGTATGCAAATGTATACCAATAGTGTTATTAGAAGAAAAAAGCTACTAATTAACTGAAGTACTCCTTCAAGAATACGTCTAAAAAATAAAGAAACAAAATATATGTTATTTACTATATATATATATTTAAAAGAAATACATATTATAAAGTAATTTCGAATTGAAATTCTATTTCTTACATTTCTTTTGGTGTCTCATTCATTATTTCATCGTGGCAAAAAAATGAAAAAATTTCATTACCATTGTCAGAATAATTATAAAACATCTCCAAGCAATATTCATCATGAAAGTGAAATTTATCGTACAATTCAATATTAATATATCCTTCCGGCGTCACAGACCATCCTTCTGTTGAATTAAGGGCAAACATGCTGTGCTTGCAAGTTATCCCAACAAGAAGGCCATAATCTTAATAAAATATATATAGTATTAATTTTTAAAATACATTTTCAAAAATTTATCAAAAGCATTTTAAAATGCGTTCTTAAAATACTAAATCTATATAGGTAAATATATTAAAGGTGTTTCATTTTGTGTAGTGCATTATTCTTACCATTTGTATCGAAATTAGATTTTGATAAATTTGTTGCGTTGACAAGCGCTGAATGAAATTCATCTTCAACATTATTCACAGAATACTTTGTACAAATTGTATTAGACAAAAATGCCTCATCTTCGGGACAACATTTTCGTAGACATGAATTATTATTACAATAGACGCGATCTTTACAAATTCGTGCAACAAGAATATTACGTGAATTATCAATATCCAAACAGATATTTTCAACGTCATTCAGCCTCGTTATATCTATCGGTTCTTCCATCCAAGGTACTTTTGCCTGTACAACAATAAAAATGCTTTTTCCCTCTTATTATGAAGTAACAAAGAATACTTTCAAAAGTATTAAAGAAATAAAAACTTTGATTGGGTTTGCGAATTATGAATTTGACATCAGTTTTTCAAAATTCAAAATGGCGGAAAATTCGTGAGTCCCTTAAGGTCACTGAGAACGAATTTATTATCAGAGTCGTAATCAACAACCCCGAAAGCCCTGAATAACGAGTTTTAGGCTAATCTGATAAACTTAAAGAAAAGTCCGCCTTATTAATTACACAGCCCCACAAAAAAAAAAAGTGTCATGTACTTTTGACCGGAATACCCTAACCCTATGTATTTTGACGCGCTGAACACGAATCCGAAGTCCGTTTTGCTCCATCACGTCAGCATTTTTTTCTAACCTCAAAAAACATGTCGGATTTTGAGAAGTAGGCGATTTTTTTAAAAATTGATGTATTAACTTCAAACTTGGTATCTGGGGGTTTTTTGTGTCGCTGATTACGAATCTGAAGTTAGATTTTCAAAATCAAAAATGGCAGATCCAATATGGCGGACGAATTTTGAAAAAATTTTAAGATTTACTTCAAACTTGGTATCTAGGGGTTTTTTGGGTCGCTGATTACGAATCTGATGTCAGATTTCCGAAATTCGATATGTCTGATTCAATATTAAGGAATTATTTTTAAAAAATTGTCAGATTATTATGAAATTTGGTATCTACAGGTTTTCTAAGTTGCTGACAAGTAACACTAGGGAAGTGCCATACGCCGATTTTTCAGAAACTTGGCAGTTTTGTAGTTTTTTGAAAACAATTTGACACGTATGTTTTGATTTTCCCCAAAAGCTGATTTATGGGGGGGAATACCCCTTGAATTTTTTTTTGGTAGGGGGACATTATTTTACGAAATTTTTCAAAAATTAATGTGCAATAGTGTATCTGGGGGTTTTTTGGGTCACTGATTACGAATCTGATGTCAGATTTCAAAAATTCAAAATGGCATATCCAACATGGGCTCCTATCAGCCACATTAGATACGCCATTATCAATTTTTGAAAACTGACATCAGATTCGTAATCAGCGACCCAAAAAACCCCTAGATACCAAGTTTGAAGTAAATCTAAAAATTTTTTCAAAATTCGTCCGCCATATTGGATCCGCCATTTTTGATTTTGAAAATCTAACTTCAGATTCGTAATCAGCGACACAAAAAACCACCAGATGCCAAGTTTGAAGGTAATACATCAATTTTTTTAAAAATCGCCTACTTCTCAAAATCCGACATGTTTTTTGAGGTTAGAAAAAAATCCTGACGTGATGGAGCAAAACGGACTTCGGATTCGTGTTCAGCGCGTCAAAATACATAGGGTTAGGGTATTCCGGTCAAAAGTACATGACACTTTTTTTTTTTTGTGGGGCTGTGTTATCTGACATTTTTTATTTTGAGCATCTGATATCAGATTCGAAATCAGCCACCACTAAAACTCTCGAGTATAACAAATTCCAAGCGAATCTGATTAATTTTTAAAATTGTAGTATGTCTTTGACTTGTTTATATACTTCAAAAACGCCTTTTTCTCGAAAAGTTGATTTTGATTATAAGCATTGTTTTCACAAACTTGGCCATACATTTAAAAATTTATCACAGGATATGACTAGTGGCATTGATTGATTATTATGTATAATAATGCATAAAATTGAATACTATGAAATTTATATTTTTTAATTTTGCTTATCTTCCTCTATTATTATTATTATTTTATTTACATTAATTCATTTGGATTGAAAAAAATTATAATAATTTGAAATTATTTAAAAGTTAAAGTGATGAGAAGAAGTTACTCTTACCAGTATTTTTCCTTGATGTTTGTAAATTTTTGATGACTCTATCACATAATTGACGAGAGTTTTTTCACATAAGGGTGCACTTATATCCACAACTACTAAATCTACTTCATTCGAGATATTAAGAAATGTTTTAAAATTTACTTCATCTTTTGAAGAAACACATAATTTTCTTTTTACGTCAAAGTATTCTCCATTTGAACAACATTTCCTAATACTCAGAACTTGCGGTGTTCTTAAAATTAGTGAATTTTTTGAATCATAAAGGTCTCCTGCATCCTGATCACAATATACAATAATTGGTGAATTATATTTTGTCTGATTGTTATATAAATGATCTAAACAAGCCGAGGATGAAATGTAAAGATTATTATCATGTATTTTATTTAGAGAGAGGTAAAAATGTTTTCCTAACAATTGACAGTCTGGAAGTCCTATTGAATTTGGATTTAAATTATTTAATTCAACTAAGAGTGTTGAATTTATACATGAAAGATCTCTATCTAGATGTTGTAAACTTTCTTCTTGTTGGCAACATTTTCTCACTTTAGAGAACAATAAGGCTTCTTTTGTTAATATTAAAAGAAATGTACAATAAAATATTTGCTTCATTTTTATATTAAAATTTTAAGAAGGTAATATATTTTTTAATTACGCACTCATCGCTTCCTCCTTTGTTTTAAATATACAATTATTCATGATGTTTAAAAATATTTATTCAATCCTTGGGATTAAAAATATTTTAAATAATTAATTTAAAATCCTCAAATTTATTATTTAATAATTTTGTGCATTGCAGGGGATTATTATAATGTTATAGGGAAAATGACAACAATTTCTAGTTAATTAAGGCAATATTCTAAATAGGACTACTGGAAATAATAATATTGCCGTTTTTCTGCAATCGCCTGTCAAGAATGAACACGCGGTGGCAACTGTTCCTTCTAATTCATAAATGACACACACGCTAGAATTTCTTTCTTCACTCCCCACCCGATATATAAACTTCTTGACGTATTATGATATAATTTCCAGGAAATAAAATTTATTTATCTTTGCATATTTCCTTCGGAAAAATGAATTTATTGAAATATAATATACGTATATATTTCACAGCAAGTAACATTTTTGGTTTGAGAGTGAATTTTCACATATGAGTTTGGGTTAAAATAATCATCTACTTTATTGAATGTAAAACCTCAATATTATATTAGAGTATAAATTTTTCATTTTAATCATATTATTAGTAGTGATTTTTGTTTGTCTTTGCAAAATAAAAAATTCATTTGAAGAATTTGTGAATAATTAATAATATAATATTGAGGAAATCTCTGGAAAAAATAATTAAAATCAATTTATTATTCTCCGAGATACAGCATTTTAAAAATTAAATAAAAAACAGAAAATTCTGTAAAGCCAAAAATTTTCTAAAATCGGTATCGGACTTTTCATTTACACGCACTTAAAAAAATTTATTTAATTCAAATAATCGGTTCCTTAACTATTATCAAATATATATTTACTTGAAATAAATAATTTTTATTTGAAATAATTATAAACTGTATTGGAACCAATAATTTCTGTATTTGAAACAAATACTATTTAATTGACTCAAATAATAATTATTTGATACAAATAAATATTTATTTGATAATAGTCAAGTAACCGATTATTTGAATCAATTTATTTTTTCAGTGCACGTATTCCTATACTATTTTTTCATAAGTTGCATTCGGAATTGAAGAACTAGTGGACAACTTTGACCTTTGACTTTGACCTTAAATATATATCATATTTGATAAAATAAGCGTGCACCAAGTAGTTAATAAATAATAACATATTTATTATTTTATAATTATTTATTTCAATTTTATTGTTTTAATCTAATGAGATTAAAGTGATATACTTATATGTTTATTGGCATTATAAACTATAGAAAACAAATATTTATCATTTTCTATTGAAGCTGTCAAGTACCATAAATTCTCGTCAATCAATTATAACATCTAATTTTTTAAAATTTCTATTTTATTTTCTACAACTTAAGAATTTTTCATCCGCTAATTGAAATATATTTATACATATATATATATATATATATATATATATATATATATATATATATATATATTCCGTCAATATTGACATTTTCACAGTTTTTAAACATATAAATATCTACTATGCTAAGACGTAATTAGATTAACATACATTTCATCGTTAATCATGGAACGTGACAAAATTAACAAAAACATTCATAATCTTTTGGACAGTTGACAAGAACTTTCTTAACGCGTATAAGTGGTCACATGTGTATATAAACCTTCTTTTTACCCATTGTAGATGCTCCTTTAAAAATAACAATTAATTTTAATACTGCTTTTCTTCTGTAATTTAAAACCTAGAGGATGTTGCCAATGGTTGAACTGTGTTAATATACTTGTCGAATTTCATCTTTGGCGATTTTTCAACTGTGTCGATATCTTTTTCAACCTGAAAATTTAATTAATATTTATTCAATTAAATAAGAATTTGCTGGAATCTTATAGTGCAAGAATGCAGTGAAAACTTGTAGCAAGCTTTAAAAAATTAAAAAGACACTAAAATTTTTTGAAAAGAATCTATTGTCCAATCCCAAATTGTCTTGTACGAAAACACTAATTATTGTAGTGAACAGTAGATTTTGACAAGAAAATCTAACGTAATAATTTGCCTCACCTTTTCAGAGTCCACTACTAATGATTTATAATGAACAGATACAATGGACGCCTTTGATCCAATTAAATTATCCATTTGTTCCATAATACTAGAAGAAATCAACAAAGGTACATTACTCTTATTTTCAGTTGAATCTTCCGCAATTCCAGAAATCGGATCTAAAAGAATTAAAAGTCCCGAAGTAACTGCTTTTGATTTTTCTGTGCAAATTTTTGTCAAACCGATTTGTCTTAACAAAATTTCATCGACATTTTCCCTGACATCTTTACATGTTGAAAAAACTACGAAGTGTCTTAAATCAGGACATATTTGTTTAGATTCTTCAAAAATATATTTGGTAAACAAATATTTCGAATTAGAAGTGCTTGCTGATAAACTATCAATACGCTGAAGATCAAAAATAGCATCTACTGTACCAAGTGTACTAACTTCTTCTAGAAGATCATTTC
This sequence comes from Leptopilina boulardi, assembly GCF_019393585.1. NCBI lineage: Eukaryota > Metazoa > Arthropoda > Insecta > Hymenoptera > Figitidae > Leptopilina > Leptopilina boulardi. The sequence continues at coordinate 72,101 of NW_026138003.1, forward strand.
CATTTTGTTGATGGGTAAAGTCCATTTTATCACGAACAACAACTGATACTCCATATTGTCTCCACAAATTTATTCTGTGTTCACTGTAAGCTCTTGTATTTTTCGATTCGGAAGCTATAATAATATTTTTGGCACCTCTTACAACTAAAAACTCAATAAGTTCAAGTCCAAAGTCACTCAATCCTTCAATTATCAAATAAGATCCTTCACTTTTGCATAAGAATCGAGGTATTGTTAGAGCTTCATCGCTTCCATCCTCCGGCTGTACTTTAACAATGATCTGTAAATGTAAGAAATGAATTTAGATAATATATTAAATGTTTGCTTTAAATACCAATAAGCAAAATGTAAAAAATGAAAGAAACAGAAATTTACTTTTCCAAAAACATTATTTGAAGCTCCGTCAATAAAAGCAGTTTTTAACATATCCCTAGAGTAGGTACGTCTAGGTAACGGCTTTATAGTTTGCTCTGCTATTCCATTCTCAATCATTAGTGATAATTTTCTTTTCGTTACTAAATCAAGATTGTTTATTTTCATTGGAATTATTGAAAACAAAGAAGTATACCTCAAAAAATGTTGCATTCTTACGGACTTACTAAATGTATCTTGTAAATTTCCAATGATAATAACCTTTCCTTTATTTTTCACACACATCATGCAAGTATCTATTTTGCTTAAATCATCTCCATTATAGATTACTAGGTTTGCTCCTCTGCCTTGTGTATGTGCCATGATTTGATCGGCGAAATTTCTTGATGCATTTATAAAATGGTTTTCGTGAATATTTGAAAAGCTACTTTTTAAGTTTTCTTTGTCGATATCATTAACGTATCCAACGAATACTTGTGACTTAATATTTAATGCTACATTAATGGCAGCTTGGCCAATGGAAGATGCGCTGTCGTAAACAAAAACAGATTGGTTCTTTTGTACATCTGCCTTTATCACCAAAGCCAAGTATGCAACTGCATATGCTAAAGGTACAGTTGTGGCATCTTCTAAAGACCAGTTGTCAGGTATTTTCCACGTATAATTAGTATCAGCTGTTATATAATTTGAAAATGTACCATTTGCAGCTATTCCCATAACTCTGTTTCCTTTTGAATTAATTGCAGAATATTCTTGTCCAAAAGGCTTCATTTCTAGTGTATTTTCCAAAGTGTTTTCTAATGCTCTTTTAGTAGTTGCTAAGAGAATATCTGCTTCATTAACTGCAGAATACTCGACTTTAATTGTGTTGGCAGTATTTCTAGGTAACTCTTCGACCCAGGAAATTGATTTTAGATCCGAATTGTTAATCTGTCTAGCCACCCAATAAGTCGCATATCGAATATTTGAGGCGATTGGGAAATACCCATATGTTCCCCAAATTTTACCTGGTAAAAGAATATTCGTCTTCAAATTGAGATCCATATGTGATCTGTATGAAGAATCTTCTAAAGAGAATTTCGAGACTTTTGGATCATGAATGTAGACAATTTGAATTTTATCTTTCTTTTTTTCTTTTAAAAGAACTTCAAAGTTTTTACAATTATAAGAACATTGTTTTGACATGACTGTAATTATAAGACGGTCACAAGTTTTTGAGTGAAGTTCTGATTTAATTTTATTGGCCCAATCTTGATCGTCATTGATGTCCAAAATACTGGTCTTATTGATAGCTTGCTTTCGACGCAAAAGTAATACAATTTGATTCTTGGAGGTATATTTTCTTAGTACGAGACCTAGTCCTGCAGAATATGCGTTTCTTAAAACATCATTTACATTTTTTGGTTCTGCAAATGTTATTAGAAAGCATCCTTCTAAGACATGACCTAAGAGTGCTTGTTGAGTATGTTGCATAACATTATAAAGCACGAAAAGTGCAACATTCTTATATTCTTGTTTATTGTTTAATAGCCAAGATGACGATACTTCTTCAATTTTAAATCTTTTTATTTCTAGACATTCTTTAAGAACGTTTTGCAAAAGTTGTTTTATATTTTTCACATCTACAGTTTCGTCTCTAATGATGCGAATTAAATTTGTGTTTTTGGAATTTTCATGTAGAATTTGAAGAGTTATTTTCAAGATCTCTGTTAAATTAGACTGTGCTCCATCCGTGATTGGAACGATTTGAAGTTTATTAGTAAAAACACTATTTTTCCAAGATTTCTGAAGAATAGGTTTAAGAACAATTCCTTCCATTTGTACACCACCTGCAGTCACAGTTTTAATTTCCCTAAATACTGTGACAGGAATTTCTAAAAATAAATAAGTTACTTATTAATAATTGATAGTAAGTTATGCGACAAGTAAATTCAGGTCGGTGAAGTTCACTACGATTACGATCATCGAAATTTTAAAAACCAAGATACTGCATAAACACAACAAAAAATTACAAAAACTTCAACGAAACATTATACTTAACAAAAAAAAATTAAATTTCACTACACACACAATTTTATTACAATTTCTTTCACAAAATACACCTTAAAGTGTAGAAAAAAATTGACACCCCGATACAAGTAGGGGAAGGACCCTATTACCACCCCTATGTTAAAAAAATTCTCAAAAAATGCAATTTTTCTTAGACAGACAATTTTATTGCAATTTCTCGCACAAAATACACCTAAAAGTATAGAGAAAAATTGACACTCTGATACAAGTAGGGGAAAGACCCTATTACCATCCTTAAGGCAACCCCTGTTATAAAAAAAATTCCTAAAAAATTTAAATTTTCTTAGACAGACAATGGGGGTGTCAATTTTTTTCTACACTTTTATGTGTATTTTGTGCGAGAATTTGCAATAAAATTGTGTGTGTGTAATGAAATTTAAATGTTTTGAAAAATGTCAATGTTGGGGATTATACTATGGGTGTTTTTTAGAGCTGTGCAAAAGTTCGAATTTTGTATGGGTTCGGATCGAATATTCGATTCGAGCCCATGTTAATTCTTATGGAGCGGTTCGAATTTTAAAAACTTGCACAGCTCTAGTGTTTTTCTAATGAATTTGGGGTAGAACTTAATTTTTTTTGTTAAGTATAATGTTTTTTTGAATTTTTTTGTAATTGTTTGTTGTGTTTATGCAGTATCACGGTTTTTAAAATTTCGATAATCGTAATCGATGTGAACTTCACCGACCTGTTAATTCTTGTGTAGTTTCTGTATTAAATTTTAAGCCAACAAATGAAAACTGATTTGAACACTGTACCTATTCGAGCCGATTTTTCAGTTGGAATCGATAAGATATTTTAATTTCAATATGATATAAAATATAATATTTTTCAAAACAAATTCATTTCTCACCATACGACTTTTTTATCGTTTTTTCCTGCAATTTCGAGTTAATAACAATTTTTCTAATTTTAATTGGCACTTGTGCTTTTCTCATTTCATTTCCAAGTAAATACATCTGGATCATTCCTTCTAAAAACGTTGTCCAATCATTTTTCCATTGTAAAGTTCCATTACATCCATTGGCTGATGATTTACGAATATTTTTAAAGGGACCTGAATATTTTAAACCTTGCACCTGCAGTTCAGTGTAAATATCAGTATCACTTAATTCCTGATAATCTTTATCAGCCTTCTTAGGGAATAGACTGCATTTCTGATAAAAAGTATTATTCGTTTGTAAAATTCCGCAACAGAGTAAATTTCCATTATTTGTTATTTCAAAGGAACCAGTACCTAGAAAATGTATCAAATTAGTATTTACCAAGTTGTGTACTTACAGATTAAATAATTAGTTTTATTTGCAGATTTTTGATTTTACAATAATAATTAATAATAGTTTATCTTTTTTAAAAGTATTTATCATGTACCTTTTTGAACCATTACCACTAATATGATATTTTTGTCTTCTGGAATTTCAACTTGATGCTTATGAATTGTTACGTTTTGGTAAACAAGTGAGATTTTAGAATCATCTTTTAATGAATGTAAAACTTCCCAGACAAGTTTCAAGTATAGAGCAGTTGGTACAACCACTTTGTCATCAATCTTAAAGTGTTTTAAATACTTCCACTTCTCGTCGTTTAAATTAATTATAAAATTCATCTCTCCTTTGTTATCTTCTTTTGGTTTTTTAAAAAAGTTAGTGTACCTATAGTTCAATAGCAGATTACTACATAATAAGCATTACTATTATAATTTTAAAATGTTTTATTTGATAAAAGCCTCTGTTATGACATTTCTTTTCTTACCAGTTACTTGAGTGATCCCAGCGGATTAAAGATGAAATTGAAGGTGTTCCTCGTGTTACTGGATAGTTGACCTTAGGATAAAGATTGGACACATTAATATTGCAACCAGCATTGTATAATTTACCAATAGCGTCAAAAAGGAATGAGACATTGTCTGAATCACCTCTTTTGGCTAACGGTACATTAAGAACATTTTCTGGCAATGATTTTTTCACGATTGCCTGTAGAAGACCATGTGGGGATATTTCAATAACAACTGCATTCGGTGGAATACATTTCGCAGTTTCGGCAAACAAAACAGAACTTAGAAGATTGTTTGTGTGATATTCTGCAGATGATAGTCGAGCCCTAGCAGAATTCCATTCTTCACGTGGAACTGAACTGCTTACCCAGTGATTGCTTCGATGTTTTGGATTAGGAATTATTTCTTGAAGGTATTTTCTTAGTTTCTCACCAGCCGGAGCAATATATCGGCTATGGAAGGCTATGTTACTGCACGCCACTTCTTTGACAAAAATTTTATTCGCCTGAGAAAAAAATTTATTTTTTTAAGAAAAGTTTCAACCTATTTTGATCCTTTAAAATATTTATTTAGAAATTAAAAATGTTTAACTGTTAGATGTGCTACAAAGGCTTTCATAGAGTCTATAGGACCACTGATAGTGGAACTGTTTCCGCTGTTATGACAAGCTACATCAATATCGGGTGGACAAAGATTTTTTATTTCTTCATAACCAAGGCCGACTGCTGCCATAGAACCTTTTGGCATTTCTGTCTCTACTGATGCTAGACCTCTGCATAATGCAGAAAGAACCATTTGTTCTGCTGTAAAACATCCATCAGCATAAGCACAACCTAATTCTCCAACTGAATGACCAATTAAGAAATCTGGCTTCAGTCCAATAGATTTTAAGATGTCTACTAAACCAATCTGAAAAAATATTATTCATGTTTAAAAAATTTTCTACTAATTCCATTTATTTTTGTAATATATTATTAATTTACATTTGAATGATTTATTGTTAGAAATAATGATTACGTGAGTTACCTGAATAGCAGCAATTCCGACAAAGGAATTAACAATATTGTCGAATATTTTTGGATCTTTAGCTGTAATGATACGGACAATGTCGATTCCCCGCGTCTTAAGGACTCTATCGCACTTCTTTATAGCTTCCTTGAAAACAGGTAATTGCAATAAAGCTTCTCCTGTTTTTAAAATCAATATTATTGCATTTATAACAAACGTTTTCAGGTGTAACATAATGTATTAACACAATCAACTTTGGTGCTATTCAATGAATCTTACCCATTCCGGCCCATTGAGAACCCATACCGGAAAACATGTACCAAATTTCTCTCTTAATATTCGAGTAATGTTCAATTTTTCTCGTTTTTATCTTTGTTAATCCATATGGAGGGACTACTGTATAACCTCGATATGTATGAGCTGGAATTTCAGTTTCAAATATGTCATACATAAGCTGAAGCATTTCTACATCGACAGGTCTGCTTTCCAGCTGTAAAGTATATACATTATTTTCTCATATCTCAAAAAGTATATCATTATATTATAATATTTAAAGATCTCTTCGTTTGTTACATGGATAAATAAAATCAATAATAGTGTAAAACTAACATCGCTTAGTATGTAGTCAACAGCTTCTTCCGTACAACCTGAACACATGACTAATCTTGGAAGACTGTCGTCAGGTTTTCCTCCATTTTTCTTGTTCTTTTTGAAATCTTTTAATATAATATTAGCACTAGTACCAGATAATGATAAACTATTAACGACTGCATAGTCTCCAGTCCAGGGAGTTAATTCTGTTACAACTTTACATCGACCTTCTTTAAGAGCAGGGATTTTGTTAGATGCCTCTTTAAAATGAAGATTTGGTGGAATGTATCCTGATTCCATTGCAGTGATCACCTTACAAAATTAACAGATGTCAAATTTTTAGTGTGTAGTATATTTAAATCAATGCAAACGGTACGTAATGTCAGTACAATTGTTTGCTTTTGCGTTAAGTGATATTTTTAAATGATTAGTACTTATTAAAATTGTTAATAATTTTTAAAACCTTAATAATTCCATTGAGTGGATTAACAGCTGAACTGGAGCCAAGATTAGATTTGACAGATCCAATTGAAAGGGGTAATTTTCGACCTTCATTGTAAACTTCGTCAATTGCTTTTACTTCTTCGGCATCGACATCTTTAATACCTGAACCGTCGGCTTCTACGTATGAAATGTCTTGAGCAAAAAGACCACACTCTTTTAAGGTGTTTTTCATTAGATTGGCTTGAGATTCATAGGTCTGATAAAAATGCGATTTGTCATTATTGATATTTCCAAAACAAATGCCTGTATTCTTCACTTCCGCATAAATGCGCTTTGCATCTCGAGCCTTTTGAAGAAATAGAACTACAGTTGCTTCGCTGCGAGCATAACCATCAGCTGCATCATCGAATGATTTTGTTTTGCCATCAGGCGATAGAAGTCCTAGAATTGATTTGGAAAAAATATATTATATTGTTCTTTTTAATCTTCCGCTACATTAAGTAACTTAATAACCAAAGATATATATATAAAACTACTAGTACCTGACAAAAATAATTGTAGTGAAATTTTTGGATGTAAAACAATATTACTGGCAGCAATAATGGCGTTTTCGATTCGTCCGTCTTTAATCGCCTTGAATCCTTCATGTAATGCACTCGCACCACCAGTGCAGCTAGAATCAATGTTAAAACTTGGTCCATTGAAACCAAAGAAAAATGAAACTCGATTTGCCAACATATTGCGAGATAGGCCTAGTAGGCCGTACCCATTTTGCTAAAAAAAATATAAAATTCAACATTTTTCAGAATAGTAATTCAAAAGAATCTTAATTTTTCAGAAAGAAGATTAGAAAGAATATTAATTTAACATAATATTCTTCTGATCGAATATTCATTTTACAGAAAGTGGAAATGGTCGAAATTCAATATGACAAAAATTTGTTTCGATCAAATTAAATTTCTGGATAATTAATTTTCGTCTAAATAAAAATAAGGCAACATTGATAATCGGTTAATAATTTAATCTGTAAAATGAAAATTCGAACAAATGAATATTCTGCAAAATTAAAATTCTGTACAATTATTTTTCTGCAAAATTAAAATTCTTTTAAATTACTATTCTGCAAAAATAATATTCTACAGAATTAAATTCGATTAAAACATAATTCTAAAAAATTAGCTTTAGTGCATATTCATGCGTCTCACAATTTTTTAGATACAAATTTTTATATTTTTCTGTCTTAAAAAATAATTTTTTTTCTAATCGTTGGTCATAAACGTTATATGAATTTTAGCATCGATGTTCAGTTTAAAATAAAAATTGAAAAAAATAATAAAATAATATAGAAAAATATTGTACCAGTGATTTTTCAAAGAAGAAATTTTTTTCCGATTCCGAAAAACTACTTCCGGTAAAAACTGCAGTTTTACTTCCTCTCAATTTCCTTGGATTAATCCCGGCATCTGCGATTGCTTCGTATGTTGTTTCCATAATTATTCTTGACATTGGATCCATTGCATTTGCCAATTTTTCGAGAACTCCAAAAAATACACGATCAAATTTGTCAATATTTTTTATAGTACCGATTTGCTGAGGAATTTGAGGATGTTCTAAACGGAAAAAATATTCCAGTGAAAAAACCCTGCTCCTGTGTGCATAGGCTTAGAATAAATTCTAAAATTGTTTATTGAGAGTACTAAATATTTAGAATCTATCCTGTGATATTCGTTAAATTTTGTTTATAAGTATTTTAAATTTTTGCTTATAAGTAATTATTATACATAATTTAAACGTAATCCATACCGTAATCCCAACGAGCTATACAGTCGCCAATGCAGTTTATTTTATTTAAAAGATTCTTCTGCAATTCGTTAATATCATCACTGTTCGGAAATCTTCCTGCTATACCAGATATCACTATTTCATCTCCCGTTAGTTTTGTTTCCATTTTTTTTTAATTAATTAGTTTTCTTGTTATTCAATTAATGGTGTTCAATTTTTACTTCTGTTTGCTATATACTTTTTTAGTTGTAATTTAAAATTTAAATTCATCCAAAAGTACCAATTAATTTTGTTTTATAATTTTTTCACATTCTTAACAAAAGCAACTGGAAATTTAAAATTTTCAGTTATTAAACATCTTATATAAATATACTTATATATATGAATAGAATGTAAAATATAATAAATGTTGAAAAATATTGAGTAATTAAAGATATGAAATACAAAAATGGTATTCAAATTTCATGTCGACAACAATGACTAGCATGTCCAATAAAATTTTTAAACAACAATGTATGTTCTTGATTTTTAGACGTTACCAGAAGTTGCAGCCAGTGACTCCTAGATTGTGAAATAACAACAAATGAGTGAGTAGAAATAATTATATAAATAATAATGAACTATAATTCACAATATGGGTTTTAAGATACTTTAATCAAAAGTAGGAAATTCAGGACATTAATTATCAGATATTAAAACTTACTAAATACATGAATTATTTTTTATTCTGTACGTAGAAACGATGATTTTGCTTTGTTTTGAAGATAAAAAATTTTTAAATTTTGTTTTTTAAAAATAATAATTCTGAGATCTAATGTTAATAGAACAAGTTTATATCGCTGCAGAAACTTTTATATGCTGTGGGTCTGTGATTTTTTCGATTTCAGCGGCATAAAAGTAGTGATGCAATTAAAAATTTTTTTCTTTCTTAAAAGAAATGAGACGAAAAAATTACATAAATTTGTAGCAATTTTTTTTCTCAAGATTCTTGATTTATAATTAAAAGTAGTGATGCAATCAAGAATTTTTTCTTTAAAAGAAATGACGTCGGTATGAAAATTTACAACGTTTATGATCAACGATTTAGTAGAAAAAATATTTTTCTATGCAAATTATTATAATTTTTTGTCTAAACAAATTTTTATAACATTTCTCGAACCATAATGAAATTTTTTTTTCTGTCAATCGCTGATCATAAACTTTATGATCTTCACGAACGTAAGAAATGAGACGGAAAAATTACATAAATTTGTAGTAATTTTTTTTTCTCAAAATTCTTGATTTATGCTTAAATTTTACTCAAAGATCTCATTTGAAATTTCCATCAGTAATAAAAAATGGAATGCGTTTACTATAATAAGAAGAATTAATAGAAAACTATTAGGTGAATTTCACGTCAATTCTTTACAAGATTTTCTTGATGGAATAGGATTTGGCTATAAACTGATATAAGTGATACAACTATATCCCGTATAGCACGTAAGCTTGCACGGTACGCTTGTAGCAAGGTTGGTGCAAGATTGCCAAATAACCTTGCTATAAACTTAAAAAACTTTTTTTTTAATTTTTCGTTTAATTTATAAAATTTTATTGTATAAATTAGACGAAACATTTAAAAAAAAATTTTTAAGTTTAAAGCAAGGTTATTTGGCAACCTTGCATCAACCTTGCCACAAGCGTACCGTGCAAGCTTACTGAGCAATAATCTTATTGTGCAATCTTGCAGTAACCTGACACTGCAATCTTTCGGTAATCTTACCATGCAAGCTTGGATCAGGTGGGACATTTGAAGCTTGTAGTAAGCTTGCGGCAAGTTTTCCGTGTAAGGTTGGCAATATTGCGCGGCATACTTGTCACAAAGTTGCTGCAAGCTTACGTGCTATCTGAGTAGTAACCAAAATTCACGCCAAGAATTTTTTTAAAATTTCTTTAAAATGACAAAGATACGGGACTTTTAAATTTCAAGCTCAATTTTTTTTTTAAATTTTAAACAATTAAAATTTTTATTTGCGTTTTTGAAAATACGTCATTTTTAATTGAAATTTTTTTTTGTCAATTGAAACTATACTAGGATAGTTTACAAGTTCTGAAAATTCATAAATTTTTTTGGACCCCGTTCTTTATTTTAATTTTTAAAGATCTTAATTTTTATTTTTGTCAAAAAATTTTTTCAAAATAATATATACCTATATTTTTTTTTATTTTCATTTTTTGGATAATATATGTTAAAACCTTAAAACAAATCATTTCACACTTTGAAATCGAATTAGAAACAAATTGAGCTTGAAATTTAAAAGTCTCTTGCCTTCGTCATTTTTAAAAATTTTGAAAAAATACTTGATAAAAATTTTGGTCACTATAGTTGTATCACTTATGCCAGTTTATAGCCAAATCCCATTTCATCAAGAAAATTTTGTTATGAGTTGACGTGGATTTCACCGTTTTAAAAAATAATTACACTATTACTAAGTAAATTAATACAATGTTAAATGCAAATAAGGTTTAAAGTACTAAAATTTTAATTATAAGAAATACAAGTTCAATACATGACTCATAATGAATTTAAATAAACAATCTCTAGAAAAAGAAGGCGACATTTTATTATTTTCTTGTATTAACTACCATTAAATTAGTTGAAGCAACTAAGAATATATTTGATACAATGAAATTTTCAAGTTAATTTAATTGAATTTAAAGAAATTACACTAAGATTTAAGTAGTCGATTTTACTATAAATTTACTAAAACTATAAAAAAAATATTACGAAATCTAATACCTCCACTGAAAAAAAAAATTATTTGATTCAAATACTCGATTACTTGACTATTATTATCAGATAAATATTTACTTGAACCAAATAATTTTTATTTGAATTAAATAAAATGTATTTGAACCAATAATAATTTCTGTATTTAAAACAAATACCATTTAATTGATTTAAATAGTAATTATTTGATACAAATAAATATTTATTTGATAATACACTGTAAAAAAAAGGAGTTGAATTTCAACTCCGTAGGGGATGCTATAAAAGTCCCACTCTTTGGGTTCATTTTCTAATTTCTCTTAAAGATTTGAGGAGTGACATGTTTTTTTTTCGATTTACATATAATTTTGAGTCTAAAAGTGCAAGTCTTGTAGTATATTTATACACGTTTATCCTTTGTCGTGCTGGAATGAAGATTTTCAAAGACACTTATTCCAATAATTATCAGTAATTAAATTAATGTAATGAAAAATTGTATTTATAAAAATTAAACCTTTTGAGTTAAACTTTAAGAATATTAATTGAATAATTAAAGATAGTACGGTTTTTATGAGTTATAGCATTTTAAAGTTTGGTACTCAGAAGTTAGGACATACTGAATTGCTGTTTTCCACCTATTAAATATTGTTTTACACAAAATTTATGTACAAAAATATAGTATTTTATAAGGTATAATAGTTAAGGAATGTTTATACAATATTTTCGTTCAATGTTGATAATTAAATGTTAAGATGTTTAGAAGATATAATTCAAAGACATGAAATTACCCATTTTACGGAGAATCACCTATATAGGTGAAAATTGTTTGAATATATAAATATAATGAGCAAATTAGTCTGAAATGAAGCCGTTATTGTCAAAAGAATTATTTTCAATAATTCCTTTTCCTTCTTTCGGTGTACTTTTTCGTAAATCATATGCACTTTCATAAATAGGACTCGAATTTTCTTCTTTCTTTTGTGTCCTATGAATAGTAGAACGATGATTCATAACATTAATAGCACTTTTATTAAACTTTCCAGATTTTTCTGAAAAAAAATTTTTGTTTGTTAATATTCTTATAATTAAAAATTGAAAATGTAATTGAATTTAAATTTACAATCTACAATTATTTTTAATTAAACAATAAAATACTAATATTTGAAAATAATTATTAAATATTAAATTCGTACCAGCTAAATCACTTCTATCCAAATATTCATGAAATAGTTTATCAAAATTGTCTATTATAAATGATTCCTTGCGTTCGGTAAAGTCAGGAATAGTTTTTCGAGTTCCCGGTGGTTTCATAGCTCTTGTTTCATCACCGTGAAGCATTTTATCGTAAGCTTTTAGAAGATATTTGGAAAATATATCGTGATATCTATTAACAATAGTTTCATCTGAAAGACCAGTCTGTAAATTGAAAATAATGAAAATATTATCAACACATATAAAAAATATTTAATTTTTAAATTTTTCTTTAAAAATTTTTTTTTTTAATTTATTAGAATATTATTATTAAAAAAATTTTGAATTTAAAAGAATAATTACTTTTTTGAAGAAGTACAAATCCAAAGACGTTTGAGCCAACAAATGAGAAAATGTTTCAAATCGATGAATTAACATTGCTATAAATTGAATAAAAATAATGCTAAAGAATGTAACGATGAAAAGACAACCAATTGGTTCAAGGCGTAAATAATATTCTTCAACATTGACAATCTAGAATAAATTTAGAGAATTATTCATTATTATTTGAAAAGTTTAATAATTAATTATTTCATAAAATTATACATACAAATGGATTTTCAATATTATAGGTAATATTGTAAGTTGCTCCAAATGGCCATTCAATGTGAAGTTTATCCTTATTCAATTGCATCACAAAAATCATTAGTATATATAATGCATTTATCATTAAAAATTGAAAAACATACTTGTTTCGTAAATCTTTCAATTCTTTTGCAACTTTTTTCTAAAACCACAATTAGTACATTAAATAAAGAAAAGAAAAAAAAATTATGTTTATAATTTTAAATTATTATTACTGAATAAAGTATTAATTATAAAAAAAATTTTGAAAACGTAATAAATTTCTTGATGGAAATTATTTTTTACTAACATTTTTCTTTTTAGTTTCTTCATCCATAGGAATTGGTTTTAAATAAGATTCAATTAAGTCATTCCAAAATGTTTCTTCTGGTTTGGTGATAAAACTCACTTCTCCTTTTCCCAATTCAGCATCAAATATCCATGGAGGATTAACATTAAAGTCAGTCTCATTTTTTACAGATTCTGAATAGTTTTTCACTTCATTGATACTCTCACTTTCTGATGAACAATCATCAGACTCTTCAAATTCATAGCCAGATTCTATACGTGTTCTATAACTGGAACTTCCTTTATCCGATAATGTCTCTTGTTCTGTATTAATATCAATAACACTGTCCTTATCTGATTTACATGGTGCTGAATTAACTGAACATTCCTTTTCAGTTATTATCGAATTCATACATTCTACAAGTGACGCAGGATTTTCATCGATTTTTCTACAAAATTTATTTAAGAAAAAAAAAGACAATAAATAATTTAATTTTGAAAATTTATTAATAATTACTTGTTATTGTATTTAAAAATTAATAGTTTGTCACTATGAACAATAAAAAGTCCAAACATGGCTTTAAAAAAATTTGTGTCTATATGTATGTATCAGGCTTCCAAGTGACACACTATTTTTACTTTTTTGATACTTTTTTTCGACAAGGTTATACTTTTTTACTATTAATTTTGGCCAAAAGCCACTAAATGCTACTTTTTTCAAAAAATAATTTTAATATTATAATAATATTTCAATTAATTTAAAATATTAAAAATGCATTTCATTTTTTATAATTTTATCGTAAAAATATCATTGAAAAAAATTATTGTTTAAACTATATTTTTTACAGCTTTTGTGGGAAGTGGTACGAAATATTTCCATAATCGTGAGTTAAAAACCCTTTTTTCTGTTATGGCTGATGGTTTAGCATTTACTTTAAAAATTACAGGAATATTAGCAAGTATTTTTTTTTTGAACATAAAGGAAGATCAGAATCAATGTATATTCTTCCAATAGCTTTGATTTTATCTTCACTTCGCTGGTGGCCAAATTATGTCTCCACTGAAGGAGTGTCAGGTACAATATATAAATATATATATTTTTGTTCTAAAGATGTTTTTTTTTACTGAAAATTTACAAGGTTTTCTCTGATTTTTTTTTATTTTATTGCAAAATACCATGAGTTTTCCATTATTTTCAGGTCATAAGTAACATAATTTCTATAACGTACCAAAAACCAATAAAGAAATATACAAAATGACAATTCGATTAAATGAAAAATGAATCAAAATGAAATACTGTTTAAATAAAATTTTGACGAATAAAAATTTTATTAAAAATACAAATTTGATTAAATGGAAATTCGTTCAAAAGAAAAATACATACGTCAAACAACAATTTGGCTAAAATGAAAATTTTGATCAAACGTAAATTTTGGTTTTAATGGAAATTTCAATTATATGAAAAGTTGATAAAATACAAATTCTGTTAAATAACAATTTGATTAAATTAACTATTAATTATTTTAATTAAATTATTATTAATTAAATAGCAATTCATAGGATTCGAAGTGACACACTTTTTTACTTTTTTTTGACAAGGCTACTTTTTTACCACATACTAATTTTGGCAAAACGTCACTAAATGCTACTTTTTTCAAAAAAAAATTTTAAAAATTACAGAATTCAAGAATTTTAAATTTTAGCGAATTTTTTTATTCCTAAAAGCGCGCCAACTTGACGATTTATTATTGGCGGCGTAAACTAGTGCTTTATGTAATTGTTTTTTACACGAATTTTCATTTTTCAAAATAGCATTTAACATAATATTTTTTTAATCGACCTTTTACTCAATAGAATATTTTTGATTTGGCAAATTTTTTTTGACAGAATTTTTATTTTACACAATTTCTCTTTACCCAACTGTGTGTTTTTTTTAATAATTCTAATTTGACCGAAATTCAGACAATAATTGAATTTCAGAGTATTTTGAATTGAAAAATGTTTTAAATAATTGAATAATGCCAAGATCTTGATTAAAGTTATTAGAAATAATTATTTCAACAAAAAAAATTTGAATCGAAATTTTTAATAATAATTGAATTTCAAGAGATTTTGAATTAAAATTTTTGTAAATAAGAATTGCTGAAAATTATTAACAAAGTTTCAAACAGTAATTGAATTTTACTGAATTTTTAATTTGAAAATGTTTTATTTAATTGAATTTTTGAATAATTGGATAAAATTTATTGAAATTATTAATTTAGCAAAGAATTTTAGATACAAATTTTAGAAATAATTGAATTTTGGAAGAGTTCGAGTTAAGATTTTTGGAAATAATTAAATTTTTGGAGATTTTTAATTAAAATTGTTGTTTTCAAATACTAAATATTTTATTTATAAGCTTCCGATACAAGTTCTAGGATTTAAAAATTCGAATTACTCAAAAATCTACTGAATGAGAATTCTAATAAATTAAAAATATAGATTAAATTAGAATTCTTTTCAAGAAACAGTTGGTTAAAGAGAAATTTTGTAAAATAAAAATTCTGTCAAATAAAAATTGAGTACTTTGAAAATTCCATTGAGTAAACATTCGTTAAAAAAAATTCTGTTTTAAATGCTATTTTGTAAAATAAAAATTTATGTGAAAAATCGTTTTTAAGGAATAATCATACGCTCCTACCGTTGTCCCAAAAACAAAAAGTTAATCGAAATTTAACAATAGATAGTTTTTTCAAAAAAAAAAAATCAGGAAAAAAATTATTTTAATTTTATGCCTCAGAATTTTTCTTTTAGACAAGAAAATATTTACACTTTAACGTCAAACTTAAAAAATTAATTTACTTTTTTTAAAAAAAATAATACTTTTTCATACTTTTCTTAGTCTCTTACTACGCGCTTCGAAGCCTGATGTATATATGTAGGTCTGCAATTTTTTGTTCCAGATATTGCCACTTTTTAAAAAATTCTAAATTCTGAAATTTTTTATTTTTTTTGCAATATTTTAAATATTAAATATGTAAATTGTAAATATTTTTAAATATTAAAAATAATTTTTCTTACGCGTCGATTATTTTCAGTCTTTCCTCTAATCGAGAGAGCGTTTGAATACAATAATTGAGTTTCATTTCTTCTTTAGTTTCTTCACTGTGCGTACAACATTTAAATAATTTATCCACAGAAAAATCAATTAAATCTTTAATACTTGAAAATGTATTGTTTGCTTTCTTATCTGCATTCTTTTCAATTTCTTCTTCATTAGTTTCCTTTAAAAATTCAATATTCAAATTAAATTTCACTTTTATTAATTTTTCTTTAAAAAAAAAATTTCACTGTCAAAAGAAAATTTTAGATTTTTTCTTTCCTGAATAATTACTGAATCTTTTATTATTACTAAATTGTAAATTTAATTTTTGTTCAATTTATTTAATTAATAACAAATATTTAATAATTATCTGATTTGGTTATTATAATAATGAACAGAAATTTAAAAATTAAATTTATACTCACTGGATTAGCAACAGTGGTAGGTGGTTTAACGTCTCGTGTTCCCCAAGAGATATTGTGAAGATTAAAAAGAGCAAAAATAATTAAAAGCATGTACATAGAAGGTACAGTAATGTAATAAATAATTATACAAATAAGACAAGACACTTCTCTAGGATGAAGTAATCCTCCTATTATTATTTGACCAGTTATTATGAAGAATAACAAAGTGCTTGGTGCAAGAAGTCCATCCTCAGAAATTTGAAGCATTATGCCAACTAAGACAATGCCCATAATTAAACCATAAATAGATGAAATTATTTGCGCCATCTTTAGCTATGAAAAAACATAAATTTACATATAATAATTATTATCGTTAATATTTACATTTTTTATTATATATTATTAATATTAATATGATAATAAGATAAGAAACAAATATTTTAAGATTTAGAAGAAGAAACAAAAAATGTTTACTTGTATTGATTCTTTGCAATAGAGACATACAAATACAAATGACAATAATGGAATGAAATTGAAGAAAAAACTTGTCTGATTGTCGATTCGAAAAGCAGAAACGAAAGCTCCCACTAACATTAGAAAAATCGTTCCTGGTCCAATAATAGTAGCTCCTATAGCGAATCAAAAAAAAAATATATTAAATTTTTATTTTTACTAAAAGCGTTAAGTATTTTATTTTTAGCAAATAAAATAGAAAAAAAATTACCAATTTAAACCAGTAAAAAAAAATTATTATTTTGAAAATTTCTCACCCATTAATACCCATTGATAAAATATATACAACCACGAAATATCATTATTACAATGTCTCGTTTCATCAGATGTACTCAATAAATCAAAAATATTAGCCATTGTCGATGGGATCCATCGTCGACGTTGAATAAAAAATTCATTAAAATTTTCTGGTGCATGAGTGTAAGCATCACTTGCCGCTGAATATTCCACCTATATACGTATTTAAAAAAAAAAATTATTATTTGTATCTTAAAATTTCTTATTCTAAAATATATTTTAAAAATTTATAGAAAAAATGATAAAAATTATACAAATTGAATACTTTCTTAGTTTATTATGAAATGTAAAATAGTTTATAAAAAAAATACGAAAATAATTTTGAGAAAAAATTTTTTAAATTAATTTTTGGAAAAAAATAATTTATCTAATAAATACTTTTTTTACCCTATAACCCATTTGTAAAATAAGTGTACAAAGCCATCGATCTTCTCCTTGATCATATTGAATATAATGTCTTGCTTCAGTCGATTCTGTTGCATATTTTCTCATAACATTATAATCCATAAGTGCTTTTGCTCGAAAAAGTGAAAAACAACCTGGACTGCAGAGAACACAACCAATTGTATGCTCTGTTGATTTTTGAAGCCAATGGCCAATGGCATATTCAAATTTTTGGAACCACACAATTGGACCTAATAATAATTAACAATAATAATAATAATAATAATAATAATGATAATAATAAAATTAAAATAATAATAATTGATACAATTAATTATGAAGTAGAAAATATTATAAAATAGAAATAAATAATATCAAATAAATTGATCATTAATTATTTTTTTTTGTAATTAATCTACCTTTTCCAATTGGATGAATACGACCACAAGCAGCACCTAAACTTTCATCTCTTTTCATCAAATCTATTAAAGTTTTAACAGCGTTTGGATGAAAATCTATATCACCGTCCAGAGTTAAAATATAAGTGTTCTCTGCAATTTTCACTTTTCTATCTAAATCAATTGGTAATTCCATTAGATTGTAGCCAAGCAAATAGTACATGTACATTACCTAAAAAAAAGGGGAAAAAAACTTAATTGTAAATTTAAAATTTTTTTAATGTTTTTATAAAATGTTTGACAATAAATAAATAATTATTTCAAAAAGAATTCGTGAAAAAGAAATGTAATATTATTTAAAAAAAAAAAAATATTTAATAAAAATTAAATAAAATAAGTAAACAAAATAATAATAAATTACCTGACTCCATCGTTTTCTGTGACGAATTTTATTTTTGTCTTTTAGATGAACAATTAAATTACATCCACCCGGTAATGTCCATTTCAAACGTCCACCAAATGGAGTAGGACATTTTTCAGGTGGTCTCGTTCGCATTTTCATTTTCTTTAAATTTTTTTCCACTGTTTTCACAAATTTAATAACATATTCATTTACTTGGGTTTCATTTTCATTTATACAATTTCCATAGCATTTATGTACACACTGAAATGCATCATCAAAAAAGATATGAACTGTAAATAAAAAAAAAATTAATTAATTGACCTTAATTTATCAATAATTGTAAATGAAAATTAGAATTAATTATTATAAATAAAAAATATTACTTTCAAGATCATAATAATCAGGAATACGAACATCAAAATGTTCTTGAACAACTCGCATGGCACAATTATCTTTATCTAATCTTAATATACTGCTAATTAATTTATTCATTTCATTTTCAGTTTCATGCCACATTGTCGCACAAGCTTTAATAATTGTCAGACATTCATTGCCTTTAATATTATTTTCCTGAAATTAAAATTGCATTATTATTCCAATAAAATTTGCATATTATCTTTTAAAATAATTATTAAAAAAAACTAATATGTAGATTTTTTTTAACGAAATAAATGCAAATTCTATTTAAATAACAAAATGAAAATTATATAATTTGGAAAAAAATGATTGACGAATTAATAAAAAAAAAATAAATAAATACTGACCGTTTTTAATGGAACACTTTTGTATTCACTTTGTTCCTTTCTTCGATTTAACGCCAAACACTGATCAATAACAAGAGAATCATAAGTTAAAATAACAAAAATACGTTCAGCTTTAGCTAATCTTTCGCATGTGGAAGTCCACGTGTGAGATGTAATCCAAATTTGTGAAATCCACCAAAAGAACGATAACCAAATATACCATTCTGAAATTATCATTTCAGGTGATTGCAAATTAGGAACATCAAAAAAAACATAATCAGGAATAAATCCATGAAAAGCACAAGTATTTTTATCCCTTAAATTGTAAACGGCATAAAGAACGCCAATGATTGTTGGCGTAGTTAATACAAGAGGTAATGCAAATCCAAATCTGTGCATTAAAGTTTTACACGCAAATTTACCTGAAATGGAAAAATTTATACGTAAGTATGATTTTTTTTCTTTTTTTAAAAAAAAAACTATTTCAATAATTATATTCATTTAGCTAATTAAAAATAATTTTTAATTTTATTATTAATTTTTTCCTCAATTTTTTACCAAATGCATAAGCGAAGAGACTGCTGAATGCATGTACGAGTAGAAAATGAAGTTGCATCGAAGAACTTTTATTTAACGTTATTATAGGTGAATTAGCTGTATCTGGAGAATTTAAAATAGGAATAATATATTCATTTATCCAGAATCCATTAAAAAATTCATTTAAATCATATTTTTTCCAATGAACAATTAATACAGCACTCATTAGAAAAACAATTATCCTAATTATCGCTATAACACCTTGCAAGCAGAATCTTGTTGATTCTAAATCTTCTTTTATTTTACTTAACCAGGTTTCTGTAAGAAAATTCAATAAATTTTATTAGATTTCGTTAATTTTTTTTTCAATTAATTAATTTACATTTGACTGAATTTAGGCTTCAAAACGTAGTAACAGACTAAGAAAAAAAAAAGTATGAAAAGTATGATTTTTTTAAAAAAGTATCAAAAAAGTGACATTTTTAAAATGAAGTAAAATTATTTTTCTAAGTTTGACGTTAAAGTGTAAATATTTTTAAACATCATTTTTCTTCTGATTATTTAAAAAAACTAATTTCGATTAACTTTTTGTTTCTGTCACAACGGTAGGAGAGTATGATTATTTCATAAAAATGATTTAAATAAATAAATTTTTATTTTACAAAATAGCATTTAACAAAGAATTCTTTTAAATAAATGTTTACTCAACAAAATTTTTAAAGTACCAAATTTTTATTTGACAGAATTTTTATTTTACAAAATTTCTCTTTAACCAACTGTTTCTTGAAAAGAATTCTAATTTAATCTATATTTTTAATTTATTAGAATTCTCATTCAGTAGATTTTTGAGTAATTCGAATTTTTAAATCCTAGAACTTGTATCGGAAGCTTATAAATAAAATATTTAGTATTTGAAAACAACAATTTTAATTAAAAATCTCCAAAAATTTAATTATTTCCAAAAATCTTAACTCGAACTCTTCCAAAATTCAATTATTTCTAAAATTTGTATCTAAAATTCTTTGCTAAATTAATAATTTCAATAAATTTTATCCAATTATTCAAAAATTCAATTAAATAAAACATTTTCAAATTAAAAATTCAGTAAAATTCAATTACTGTTTGAAACTTTGTTAATAATTTTCAGCAATTCTTATTTACAAAAATTTTAATTCAAAATCTCTTGATATTCAATTATTATTAAAAATTTCAATGCAAATTTTTTTTGTTGAAATAATTATTTCTAATAACTTTAATCAAGATCTTGGCATTATTCAATTATTTAAAACATTTTTCAATTCAAAATACTCTGAAATTCAATTATTGTCTGAATTTCCGTTAAATTAGAATTATTTAAAAAAAAACACACAGTTGGGTAAAGAGAAATTTTGTAAAATAAAAATTCTGTCAAAAAAATTTGTCAAATTAAAAATTCTATTGAGTAAAAGGTCGTTTAAAAAGAAATTATGTTAAATGCTATTTTGAAAAATAAAAATTCGTGTAAAAAACAATTATATAAAGCAGTAGTTTACGCGGCCAATAATATATCATCAACTTGGCGCGCTTTTAGGAATAAAAAAATTCGCTAAAATTTAAAATTCTTGAATTCTGTAATTTTTAAAATTATTTTTTGAAAAAAGTAGCATTTAGTGACGTTTTGCCAAAATTAGTAGTAAAAAAGTAGCCTTGTTAAAAAAAAGTAAAAAAGTGTGTCACTTCGAATCCTATGAATTGCTATTTGACTGAATTTTTATATTTTATTAAATTTACATTTGACCAAATGTTAATTTAATCAAATTGTTATTTAACAGAATTTGTATTTTATCAACTTTTCATATAATCGAAATTTCCATTAAAACTAAAATTTACGTTTGATCAAAATTTTCATTTTAGCCAAATTGTTGTCTGACGTATGTATTTTTCTTTTGAACGAATTTCCATTTAATCAAATTTGCATTTTTAATAAAATTTTTATTCGTCAAAATTTTATTTAAACAGAATTTAATTTTGATTCATTTTTCATTTAATCGAATTGTCATTTTGTATATTTATTTATTGGTTTTTGGTACGTTATAAAAATTATGTTACTTATGACCTGAAAATCATAAAAAACTCATGGTATTTTGCAATAAAATAAAAAAAAATGAGTGAAAACCTTGTAAATATTCAGTAAAAAAAAAACATGTTTAGAACAAAAATATATATTTATATATTGTACCTGACACTCCTTCAGTGGAGACATAATTTGGCCACCAGCGAAGTGAAGATAAAATTAAAGCTATTGGAAGAATATACATTGATTCTGATCTTCCTTTATGTTCAAAAAAAATACTTGCTAATATTCCTGTCATTTGTAAAGTAAATGCTAAACCATCAGCCATAACAGAAAAAAGAGTTTTTAACTCACGATTATGGAAATATTTCGTACCACTTCCCACAAAAGCTGTAAAAAATATAGTTTAAACAATAATTTTTTTCAATGATATTTTTACGATAAAATCATAAAAAATGAAATGCATTTTTAATATTTAAAATTAATTGAAATATTATTATAATATTAAAATTATAATGAATATAAAAATTATTTATAAAATAATTACCAAGTAAACTGGGTACAAAACAGACGCAACTTATAATTGAAGCTGCTTGAAGTACATTAAGACCCGGTAGACAAATTAAAAATAATAAAGACATTCCTATACTGTGTAAAATTTCAATAAATATTGAAAACAAAAAATTTCTCATTGATGGAAGTTCATCTTTTTTAATACTCTTGAATATGCAAGCTTTAATTGCGCTAATCATTCCTAACACTTCTGGAATGATAAATGCCATTATTATGCACCACATCCACGCAATACGTTCATTCTGTGGTAAAATTGCAAAAAGTTGTTGATTTGAAGAATCGTGAGCATCTAAAATAAAATTTTTCTCTTTTAATTAATTATTTTATTTTTAAATATTAAAATTAATTTCAATATTTTATATATGAAATACCTGAACCACAGAAATCAACAAATTGTAAATTAATATTTGAAGTGGCAAAAAAAATACTGCATTTTGAAATTATACTAAAAAAGAGAATTGCTAAAAAAATAATTAAATAAACGAAAACTTTTAGACATTTTATAAAACGTTCGTAGCCTTTATGTTCCACTGTTGAACCACTTTTAGGTTTTGGAGGGAATTGTTTAAATGAATCCCACAGATGCATTTCTTTCTCGTGCCTAACAAAAAAAAAGAAAAAATTAATTTAAAAATTATTTTTTTAATTTTATCTGAAAAATTTTGAAGAATGTATTTAATTTTGAATATGTTTAATAACGCAATTGTTTTGATTTTTCCAAGAAGTAAATATAATTTAATCTTGATCAGTTATTATAATAAAAAAAAACCAACGTAATTTAAATATTTGTTTTGAAATTAAATTTTATTTAAATAAAAAAATACCTCTCATTGTGAATTTCTTGAAAATTAGGATTAACAGTTGATTTTTGGTAATTTCCCAAAGTATTGGCACGAATGTTCGCCCTTTTAAAAGTTTCTGTGAAATTATTTGACATGCTTTATATTACAATGAACAACAAAATTAATTTTCTAAGTATATTCTCAAAATGTGGTCAATTTACTATCAATATATTAATCTTATCGAATTGTAATTGATAAGATTCACAAAAATTTCGTGCGCCCTCTTCATGGCTTATCAGTGCGCCTAAATCTTTCCCAGAATTTCAATAACTTTAATCTTCATATCACAATAACTAGTAAATTAAAAAAAAAATGGGATATTTTGTTGAATTTATTATTATAATATACTTTTATAAAGTTTTAGAAAATGTGAGGTTTTGTGTAAAGTTCCCGAAAAAATTAATTTTGAGGACCTAACAATCACATGCTGTTAATCATTAATATAATAAAATTATTATTATATTTATATTGTATGATTCTATTAATTATTATTAAATTATAGTTATATATATATAAAAACAAATAAACTTTAATTTAAATTTATTATTGTACAAGTTAAAATTTTGTACTTTATATATATATTATACAGTTATATTTACAATGTAATATTTCATTCATATACATTTTATAATCTCAAATTCGAAAATATATAAATTATAATATTTTCGAAACAAACTGTAAATATCACGCGAGAATGTTTCCATTTTTTGTTAATGTTTCTAGATCGACAAGGCCCAATGAGGAGATACATACTAAAGCTGCTCCTTGTTCAGCAAATTTTTTGTTCTTTTCCCTGTCACAAAAATATTTAATATTTAACAAACATATAGTTTCGGAACAAAAAAAAAATTGTTTTCTGAACATATGGTTTTAAAATGAAAAATTTTTATTAATATTTAAATAAATATTAATAATTTAATTACTAGGCAAAAAAAATTCCACATCAACTTTTGTTATCATATGTTTCATATACAATGACTCATTTTAATTGAAATTAAATTTTTATAAATTCTTTGGTAATAGTAAAAAGAAAAAAATCTTCTCACCAAAAAGATGAACCATATTTTCTACCATCAACACTGACGATTGAACGGAAAAGTTTATCCGCATGTTGTGTATCATAAATGGGCATTTTCTTCCTATTTTCCTTTACCCATTTTAATAATTTAGTTTTTGGTAGATCAACATCGTTCGTATAATTATTTCTTATAAATGCACATTGCATTAATGTTACATCATCGTCAAATTTTCTTTTACATGATCCATTGGCATTAATAGTTTCCATTGCAAAAGACTCAGGTACAACTTGAAATCGTCCCATTAATCCTTTTTCTCGATATTCTTTCGATTTTTGCCTACAATAATCATCCATATTCCAAACCTCACTAAAACAAAAATGAAAATTACATTTTAATTAAAAAAAAATGTTTTTAAATAAATATAAAAATTAAAAATATTTATCGTCAATATATTTAGAATTAAAAATAAATAATTTAAAAATTATTTTAAATGGAAAACAACAAAAGAAAAATGTAAAAGAGTTAAAGAATTTTATAATGATAAAATATAATAAACAAAATCCTGTTAATTTATGTATACAAATACCAAATTTGCTCGAGAGTTTGAGTGTCTAAAAATTTTTTTCCAAGCGGCGACTCTTGAAGATCTCGTAAAATATTTTGAATACAATATTTAGTATTAGTTGGTGCATTATCATAATCAACTGCAAGTTTCAAATAAGTTGTTATTATTTCATCCATTGGTAGTAAACCGTCTTTTCGAAATATTGAACAATTCCATTCGGCAGCTCTAGCAATCATAACGCTACTACATCCAGTTTCTTGTTTAAATTTAAATATATCAGATCGTTTTTCAATTTCTCTTGAACCACCATTTGCAATAACAGGTATTGAAAGATGTTGAGCAATTTTTTTTAAAATATCATTTCGATTTGGATGTTGTGGTCTCTCATCTCTTGTTCTACCATGAACGGTAATTGCTGATATTCCTGTAGACGCAAGTATATCACAAAGTTCAAGTGTTTTTTCTAATGACGATAAAACACGTATTTTACATGTTACCGGTATTTTAAGACCATTCACTAAAGTTTCAAGTATTTCCTTTGCCTTATCGGGTTTTTCTAAAAGTGCAGCGCCCATTCCACCTAGAATGGAAAATCTTTTTGGACAACCCATATTGACATCAATTCCTGCTATATCATTTTCCACCATTTGTCCAACTTTTAATGCTCGACTTACATCACATGTGCCAATTTGAAGAACAACATGTTTTTTTTCACGTCGACTTGTGCGAAAAACAACAGTTCCATCTGTTTTGTCAATAAAATCCACAGTTCCCAAAACATCTAGCAAAAGTTAAAAAAAAAAAAGAATTATCTCATATTGATAATTTTATTCAATTAAAAAAAAAAATATGTTTTTCTGTGTAAAAGAAAAAAATCTTCAACTAAAAACAAGTTTCAATAAAAAAGAAAAAAATTACTAAAATTGACAAAAAATAATTTTAAAAAATATAACATTCTTTTACAAATAAAAAATATTTCATTTTTATATTTTTTAGACATTTTGTAGTCCTTTCGTTTATAAAAATTTTCAAAGTGGTGGAAACAAATTTTTCTCTATATAGAAACATGTTATATGAGATCCTGATCAATTGTCCGGATGTATGTATTTGTGTGGATCCCTTTTTTGTTTAGAAGATAACTTTAACAGGTTTTAATAGATTTAGATAAAATTTGGTAGGCTTATTTATCATATTAATATCTCAAAACTGACCAAAGGATTTTAAAAAATAACAAAAAAAAATTTTATCGTCTTTTTTCCAAATTTTTTTTTTTTAATCGAAAAAATTTTTAAATAGAAAAATTTAAAGTTATATATATTAAAATCGTATTCCTTACGTCAAGATTAATCGATCGGTATATATAAAGTATAGTTTTAATTTAAATTTAAAGAATTAATGAAAGTTAAAAAATCAAAAATTCACATTTTGGCTATAAAATTTTGTGATTATTTAAATTTAAGTTTATAGATGAAATAATTGTATTCCTTGCATGAAAACGAATCGATTGGTATGTATAAAATTTACATTTGAGGTAAATTTAATAAATTAATGAAAGTTAAAAAATAGAAAATTCACATTTTAGCTGAAAAATTTTTTATTTATTTAAATTCAAGTTTAAATATAAAATAATTGTGTTCCTTGCATTGAAACGAATCGATATAATTGTAAATAATTATAAATTATATATTATTTTTCATTAATATTTAGAAATTTCAGCTAAAACTTGAATTTTTGATATTTTAACTTCCATTAATTCTTTAAATTTAACTCAAATGTTTATATTATATTATTTTTGTATGTTTATTTCAATGTTAATGCTTTCTTCACGAGGAAGCAAATTTTTTTGCTGATCGTAAAGAGGAAGCAAAATGTTCATGTTATGGACATCTGAATTTACAACTTGTTTTATTTATTGTTCTGATAATTCTAAATATTTTAAACCTTTTAAAAATATATATCATTTGAAATATTTTTGAGGTTAGGTAACAAAAACACGTATTTCTATTTGTAAATAACAAAAAATAATTTGATAAAATTATTGAACTATGTAATTTAAATAATTTTATTTACCATTCTCTCGTCTAACTGAACGAATTAATTTCCAATCGATTAATTCTTCGGTATAAACAATATCAGCACCGTATTCTAAAGCAAGAAGACGCATGGGAAGTGTTCCAATTCTAACCATAGGCGCTAATATTATTTTATTTTCATAATTTAATCTTTCGACTGTTTCCATTTTTTTTTTGTGTAAATTGTTCAAAAATGAATTCTATTAATTGTCGGTAATAATAAATTATAACAAATTAAAGAAGAAGAATTGACACATGTGTTATCCGTGTTTATATCGTACACCACGAGTTCAGGGGCGAATCAATCAATTTCGTACCCTAGGGATAATTAAAAATATCATTAAAAAGACTAGTAATTAGAACAACTTTAAAGGGACAATTAAGTTATGTAAATTATTTTTTAATTAGGAAAATGTTTTTTTAATTGAAGATAAATTATTTAATTTTTTTTTTAATTGAAAGATTATTAATTCTTTTTAGCGCAACACGTGACGCTCCTGATATATTTGACATTTGAATGTAGTCTGCTAGAAATGAGGTTAACTTGTTTGTAGTAGAGTTAGCATATTTTTTCACTCTTATCATTCTCTAATCACCAATTAATTTGTTTTTGTTCATCATTTATTCTTCATGTGTTCAGTTTAAATCATATAGTACGTCAATAAACATCAATGGCTGATAAATTTTTGATATAAAATCATTTAAACAAATAAACGCACCTTCACTGTATTTTTTTGATTTTTCTGTTATTTTTATTTAAAAAAAAAAAAAAAAAACTAGTAAATAACACTTTACAATTTAAAACAAGAATAAATAATTGCAAATAATTTAATAGAATGAAAGAAAAGAGAAAAAAATTTAAATAGATGCTTATCTAATCTTTAATAATAAAGGTGAGTTTATAACATATTTTACTTAATTATTATGTAATTTTAAAATATATAACATTAATTTATGCACAGTTTAAGTTATATTTTTGAAATAATTAAGAATTTTTAGAAATATTAAAAATAATTAGAGTAATTTGTTAAATTATGTAAATAATTAATTAAACAATTTCTTTAATGTTTGTTATATTAAAAATTTAATTATATATTATATCACTATTTATCTTATTTTATTAAATATTTATATTTAAAAGTACATTATTTATATTTATGAAAAATATTCAAATTATTTTATTAAATATTAATTTTATTATTCATTTAATATTCTACAATCGTTTATTAAATTTTTTATGAAAGTGCGTGTTTTACTAGTTTTATAGTTTATAGAAGTTTTATAAACTTGGAGTATACTTGTAAATAATTGAATAATTCTTGGACTAAAGGTCTCAATAAAAAAATCATGGCCAATCCATGCAGTGTAGTTGCACACTTGGTGAAATTAATTGTGACAATAGCGTGCATGAAATTCTTTAAAGATGGATTTTTATTCAAAGCAATTGATCACGCTTGGGCTGTGAGGGCCTTACAAATTCTTCTTACTCACTCCGCTTTGGGAATTATTAGATTTGGTGAGTTGTTTTTTTTTTTTTTTTTAAACTGAAACTTATCAGTAAAAAATAGAAAATAAACTAATAATCTGAATAAAATCAGCAAAAAAATATTTTAAATGCATAACTTAGTTTAATACTGAACATTTAACTTTTAGGAACTTCAAGTACCACTAAAAGATTTCGTAACTTTTACGACTGGTTTTCTGTTCTTGTGGAAATAGCGCCGTTTGCTTTTTTTACAACGGAAATTCTTTTAGAATACAAAATTTTAGAGGAAGGAAGATTACTTCTTTTATCATTAGGACTTCTTCCAATGATTTATGAACCAACATCAACAACACGAGATCGTTCAAAATATCGATTTTATACAGACATTATTTTTGCTCTTCAAGCATTAATAATGACAATTGTTTGTTTAAATAATGGAAATTTTGCAATTTTAAGTCTCGCCACATCCTATATTGTCGCTCGATTAATTTCTGAAGATTTTTGTGATCGATTCGAAGTTCCTTATATTGATCTTTCACAATATAGCCTATGCTTTGTTGAAATTTTTGCAATTGCGACATTTAAAGAAACTTTAACACATTAATAATTATATTTATACACAATTTTTTTTTTTTTTTATACATTTAACACTTTTTTGTGCCTAAATAATAGTTTTCATGAGATTTCTAAAGAAGGGGTACAAATTATATAAAAATATATATATACACAATGTAATATATATATATATATATATATATATATATATATATATATATATATATATAAAGAAAACGTTGAGCGGGTACAATTATTATACTTTTTGCCTCTTTGTAATCAAAATGGTCATAAAACACATAAAAATTGAAGTTTCTTAAAAGGCCTTCAGAAAAAATATTCTATTGATAACAATATTAAACAATAATGAATGATAAATTATATCAACTAATATAATATTTAACAATATTTAAATGTTTCATTAAGGCTTTCAAATTTTACGCAAGTTCGATCATATATATTTATATTATATATAAATATTTTACATATTTCTTTCTTCTATATACTTTAATGATATTTATCAATGATAAACATTATTTTACTGATTTCTATATTGGAATTTTTTTTATTAAATAATTAATATTTTAACCTGTTCTCAAATTCTCTTGAAATTTTTTATACATTTTGTCGAATATTAAAAAAAAAGTTAAAATTATTATTTATTTGTCGTAATTAAAAATGACAAAAAAGTAATAATTAAGAACGTAAATAAAATAATAACAATAATAGTAATATAAAATTTCTTACGAATAAATAAAAATGATAATAAATAGAGTAATTAAGAAATTTGTGAATGGGTTAATTATTAAAGTGATTAGAATTTTGTACTTATATATAAAACTTAAATAATTTGAAATATTGTAAAAATTATTAAAAGAAAAACTGTACTTTCGTACTGATGAAAAAGTTTAGAACTGATTATAACAGTTTGAAAATTAGTTTCGATATAAATGTAGGATTTGTGCCAAATGATGGGTACAGCTTTAGGTGAAGGATTTCTTTTTTTAAGAGAAAAAAAGAAAAAAAAAAAGGTCGCACAATTATTGCCCAAAATGAAATCAAGTGATGAAATCGATAAGTGATATAATAAAACTGTTTATATTCTCTTTCAAAAGTACGAAAGTGTATACAGTAAATATTATAATATAATTATAATATATATAATATGTTGAATTATTTACAATGAACTAACAATGATTATTATATATCAACCAATGTTCGATCGATATTTATATTAATACTTTTATATTGATAATAAAAATCTTTTTTCTCTTGAAATTATTATTGTCTTTCAATAATTTTAATTTTTGTTATAATAATATATTACATCGGATTTTATTTTATTTTCACTAAAAAATATTTAAATTTTGCATAATTCAAAATTATTCACAATTATTATTTGATCGGACAAATAATTGGAATGAATGTTATTGCAAAAAGTTCAAATTTTTTTAAAATTATTAAATAACAATTAAAATTTTAAAAGTCTTTCAATGTAAGTGTAAATAATTATAATTTTTAACATTTTAAAGGAATAGGGCACATTTATTTTTTTTAAATTATTTTCTAATTTTGTTTTTTCTAAATTTTGATTTTCTAATAAAGTTAAATTTTCTAATTTTTCTTTTCTAATATTCACTATTGATAATAAAAATAAATTCTTAGATAATATTTTGATGGTTTTATTATGATAATAAGAAAAATAATAAAATGTGAAAAAAAACAAATGATGTTATCCAGTTGATTTTAGGTTGTTTCAAGTTTCTGATCGGTAAACAGAAACAAAGTGGCTTATGTTCCTTGAATCAATTTTGTCAACTTCTTTTCTTTTGCTTGCATCTGGTTCTAGTATTTACGTTTTAGGAAAAAATTGTCATGATCAATATTCTACTGTCAAACCTTTTTTTATATCTGCGTCAATTGGTATTTTTGGATTTTGTGTTAGATCATTAAGTTCATTAATTTACAATTTATTTTTCCGAATCTATCGTAAGTACCTAATTACAAGGTTTTTTTTTGCTTTTTTTCATTTAGATAAATATTTAAATTATTTATATATTAATTTTTATAATAAATTATAAATAATAAATATTTTATTTCCTGAAAACTATTTTCTATAGCAATTGATCCTCAAGAAATAGAAGATGAATGGAAGAAAAAAGAGGAATTGAAGAAAAGACCTTTTCGAAATTATTCAATATTTTATCGATTTTCCTCGACACTCGCTCAAGGTGGATTAATTTATGCCGTTTTCAATTATCATAAATGTGAAATTTTTGAAACTTTTGTTTTGTCATTGACAATTGTTGAATTTATTTGTGCCTTAGAGGCTAGAGTAAGTGTGTTAGAAATTTTTCTTTTTTTGAAAATATAATTTATCATTTTAGATGATTGAAAATTAAAATAATATTATGCAATTTTAGAAATATAATCAAGAAAATACGGAGGTGCAAAGTTTCTTTGAAATTTTCGCTAAAAATATAGATAATTCACTTGATTTTTATTGGATTTTCATTGGAGGATATTTTGGGTAAGAGTAGAAAAATATTTTCAAATATATATATTTTCTTTTTAAACATGTTACTATTTTATATAGCTGGTTTAAAAGAAACTCATTCTGCATACTGGCTTTTTTGCCTTATACTATTTCCATCTTAACTTTGACTTCTGATGAATTTGATAAGAATCCAAATATTCAAATTGGTTTCAATGATTATATGACCACAGCATATATTCTTCTTATGACTGAAGCTATTCGATATTT
Organism: Leptopilina boulardi; assembly: GCF_019393585.1. Lineage (NCBI taxonomy): Eukaryota > Metazoa > Arthropoda > Insecta > Hymenoptera > Figitidae > Leptopilina > Leptopilina boulardi. Next base: position 103,681 of record NW_026138003.1, read on the forward strand.
TCCAGAATAATACGAAAAATTTAGTAAATCACTCAAGTAATATTAATTGTGATAATAAATATATATTTTCAGAATTAATAGTCATTTTATTTAAAGGAATTAGATTATGAATAATTAAATAAGAGAATAAAATTAAATTGACAAATTGTATTACTAACAAATAAATTTATATGTGAGTGACAAATTATTTTCTATACAGAACATTATTAAATATAATTAAATATAAAAAGAAAATGTATTTACATTTTTAATTCAAAAGTAGGAAATTATAAAACAATGTAGAGAGTGACAAAAAAAAGGAGTTTGAGCAAACTTGCGCACAAATTATTATTTTACTTAAAATTAATATTATCTATACAAGATTATAATTAATTGTCGATTATCATGAAAAGTAACACGCACATATTTTCATTTTTTGTTTCACATACAAACATTTACAAATCAATCATAATTTAAATACATTTACGTTATTACATACAATTGTGAGAAGAAGAAATTATTTTATTCTTTCACATTATGCACAATTCCTTAGCATTTATAAAAATTTCTGTACAATTTAGTGCATTTTATTTACATTTTTTATTTAACTTTTTTTTATTAAAGTTTTACGATTTATTTAACATTGCTAAAAAAATGTTTACAAACTTAAATGGTTTTCCTAAATTTTCAATAATTTAACATTTTCAATTGAATAAAAAAGTTTATTTAAAAATATATATATATATATATATATATATATATTAATTTTATGTCAATATTAATTGACAATTTTTATTTGTCCAATTGTTTTTTTATTTTTCTTTAAAAAGAAAAATATTGAGCTTCTTTAAAATATATAAGTACATACAGCGCCAAAAAAAAGTATTTTACAAGACTACAAAAATTAAACAACTATGTATGAGTGATACATTAAGTACATCTTGAAAATAAAGAAAAATATTATGAAGAAATGCAGTATTTATAAAACGAACTTCAGTCTCTGACTTAAAAGTAATGTCTTCTTTTTTTTTTTTTGGTTTTTTTTAAAAAAAAGAAAATCATTAATTTTTTTCTAAATATAAAATTGTTCTTCTCTTTTTCTTACGGAATTCTGATATTGATTCGGTAAAAATTTTATATAAATTCTTTGCAAAAAATTGAGTATGTTTTTTTTTATAGATTTGAATTTGGATCTCGCCATGTGACCTGGCCTGCCAAGGGTTGAAGCCTCAAACTATTTCCAGGACTATCGTCAGCTTCATAGGCAGCGTTCACGTGGCCACTGTGACCTTCAAAAACATCCTTTACGGAAATTTGACTACTTCTTGTTGGACGTCCTTGAATTCCAAGAGGATTTCCAGGAGCTCCATAAATATTATTAGCTCCCAATGTTTGCATTTGAGATTTTCTTCTTAATGCTATGATACTATTGCGACGTCCCTCGAATGCTTTGAACGCCTTCGTTGATCTTCTCGTTGACATATTTCGTGGCAGGCCTGTGAGTGAAAAAAAATAATAATAATTTTCAAAAATTATTAATAAAATATTGTTTTCTATTTTATTACAATTTAACTGTATATTTTACAATCATTAACACAAATACAGTGCCGCTCAGCAGATTTTGCCCACCTTTGAGAATTTTACGCTTGGCGAAAAGTTTTATATTTCGGTTGCTAATAAAGATATAATAATGAGTGAGGACTTTTTTGAAAGCTTATATCTTCTACTTTTATGATATCTAAAACAGACATTAAAAAAAAAATTTTGTCATTGTTTAATTGCTCAAAATAAAAATCCAAAATTTCCGTTTTTTTTGTAATTTTAAAATCGCTGCAGTTTTTAAACCAGTCATCACATTTTAATCGTTGATAAGCCATTTGAAAGCTAATTTTATCACCTTTAAAATGATTCCTTGTAAACTTTAATACGATAATTTGTAACAAAGATATGGACAATTGTTTAAAAAAACTGCACTTTTTTTCAACTAGTTGTAACTCAAGAACGATTGATTTTTGAAAAAAATTGTTGAGAAGAAAAATGTGCCTTTTTATGTATAGAATTAGAAAAAAAATATTTAGACATAAAAAAAAAAATTTTTTTTTTTTGACATATTTTGATTTTTTTGAAAATCAGCACTTTTTGTAATTAGTAATAAGTCGAGAACGGTTAGCTTTAGAAAAAAATTCGTAATATTTTTTTCTCAATTCTAAACATAAAAATACACATTTTTTATATTAAGAATTTTTTTCAAAAGCTAACCGTTCTCGACTTATTAGTTATTTAAAAAATTTTGTTTTTCAAAAAAACTCAAAATATGTAAAAAAAAATTTTTTTTTTTTAATTCGAAATATTTTTTTTCTAATTCTATACATAAAAATAGGCATTTTTTATCTTGAAAATTTTTTTCTAAAGCTAACCGTTCTTGACTTATTACTAATTACAAAAAGTGCTGATTTTCAAAAAAATCAAAATATGTCAAAAAAAAAAAAATTTTTTTTTACATATTTTGAGTTTTTTTGAAAAACAAAATTTTTTAAATAACTAATAAGTCGAGAACGGTTAGCTTTTGAAAAAAATTCTTAATATAAAAAATGTGTATTTTTATGTTTAGAATTGAGAAAAAAATATTACGAATTTTTTTCTAAAGCTAACCGTTCTCGACTTATTACTAATTACAAAAAGTGCTGATTTTCAAAAAAATCAAAATATGTCAAAAAAAAAAAAAATTTTTTTTTTATGTCTAAATATTTTTTTTCTAATTCTATACATAAAAAGGCACATTTTTCTTCTCAACAATTTTTTTCAAAAATCAATCGTTCTTGAGTTATGACTAGTTGAAAAAAAGTGCAGTTTTTTTAAACAATTGTCCATATCTTTGTTACAAATTATCGTATTAAAGTTTACAAGGAATCATTTTAAAGGTGATAAAATTAGCTTTCAAATGGCTTATCAACGATTAAAATGTGATGACTGGTTTAAAAACTGCAGCGATTTTAAAATTACAAAAAAAAACGGAAATTTTGGATTTTTATTTTGAGCAATTAAACAATGACAAAATTTTTTTTTTAATGTCTGTTTTAGATATCATAAAAGTAGAAGATATAAGCTTTCAAAAAAGTCCTCACTCATTATTATATCTTTATTAGCAACCGAAATATAAAACTTTTCGCCAAGCGTAAAATTCTCAAAGGTGGGCAGAATCTGCTGAGCGGCACTGTACATACATAAAAAATTTTTTGAAAAATATGTAATTGATATTTTGAAGATTTTAAATTATTACAAATAATTTTTTTTTTATTATAAATAATTTTCAATTTAAATTTTTGTAAATTTTAATTGATGAATATTTTTTTTTACAAATTTCAGTCAATACTGAATTTTTTTCAAAAATAATTGAATATTGTAAAATCTAAATAAGATTCTTAGAAATAATTTTTAGGAGATTTAAAAATTAAAATTTTTGAAAATATTTTACTGAATAAAAAATTTTATATACTAAATAAATTTGTGAAGAATTTTAATTGAAAATTTTTGAAATAATTGATATTTCGAAGAGTTGAAATCAAAATTTTTAAAAATAATTAAATTTTTGCAAAGAGTTTTAGTTAAAATGTTTTATAAATAAAATAATTATATGGATTTAATTAATTTTATGGAGCTTACGTCTTTTTCGATTTTTAACAATTTATTTTTGAGTTAGATTTTTGAAAAAAAATTTTATGAATTAAAATCTTGAAAATTATTCTAATTCAAAAATTCTTTTAAATATTTGATTCGGTAATATTCCATAAATTTTGACCTTAGAAATTTTTTTGTAAATCCAGGTAAATCTGTTCAGTATTGAAAAATTTCTTTCTAAATTTTTTGCCGAATATTTGAATTATAAAATAATTTCCATAAATCACACTTGAAAATATTTTTAGAAAAAAAAGGAAATGCAAATTTTTTTTTTTAAATATCTATTTTACTGAAATTTGATTAAATGTGATTAAGAAAGAAAAATATTTTATTACCATTGCCTTCTGTCATACTGAAAAATCGTTGACGGAACGCAACATCGAGAGTATTTATCGCTTGTGTTTTTCTGCGACTCTTTTCCAAATTTCTAATTGTTTTTCGTCTTCCAGGACCACTTCCGCTACCTTCATCGTAATCGCCCTCTATTCCATCTAATCTTTGCAAGTCCCTCACTATTTCCACTGCATGTTTCGAAAGCAGTGCCTCCTCTGATAGATCTTTGGTCTATTTTTCAAAATTGCAAAAATATTAAATAACTAAAATTGAATTTTTTTTTTTTTTTAATTAAAAATTAAAAATTGTCAACGATTTAAATTTATATAATTTAATAATTGATTTTTAAATAGTAAAAAAATCTCACCTTTTTGCAGCTCAAAGTTGTGCTGGCCAAAATGTGAGCCAAAGTTCCAAATCGATGGAATAACATGGCAGTGAATTGGATGACCAAAATAAGAGCAAAGAAGAACACAAAAACAAGACCAATTGGCTCGAGTTGCAAGTACTCTTTCGAAATATGAATCTACAAAAAATTAGCAAGTCAGTAAATTTTTTTACTTTATAATTTTTATTTTAACAAATAAAATTGTTAAATAAAATTAAATTTCTTCTGCAATTTTGAAAATTATTTCATTAATTTTTTTTTAATTATTCTAAACGTTATAGAAAAATTTTAACATCATTTTTCATAGTATTTTTGAGTTTTAATATAAATCCAATTTGTATTCAAAAATGCGCAGAAATTTTCATGACATGCTTTAATATATTGTTACTAATAACTATTAGATGATTATTTCAGAAATTTATCAACAGAACTGAGTTGTGTATTTTATTTAAATTAAATTGACTTAAAATTTATTAAAATAATAATAATAACATAATAATATTTTATTCTTTATCAAATTAGATATTAATTTATTAATAATAACTAATTAATGATTTCTCAGATCTGTGAACGTAATTTCTCAAAAACCAGAAATTTAATTTAGTGTACAAATATACATAATATGAAGAAATGTGCAGAGTTGGAAATTCTCACAATTTTTATTTTGAACAAATAATAAGAAAAAATGTATTTTGAACGTAAATTAAAATTGCTTTTTAAACTAAAGTGTTAAAAAGTATTATATCTCTATCCTATACACGTAACAAAATAATTGAATATGAAAATAATTAACTTTTATAAATTTACATTTTTTAAATGTTTTTTACAATAATTAAATTTAAGAAAATTTAATTTTCAAAATACTTCAAAACAAAGAAATAAAAATGTTGTAAAGAAATAAAATTTTTAAATTACATAGTAAATTTTATTTTATTTAGTAGTGTAAAATTTATATTAAAATTTTTTTAAATTTTGACAAAAAAATTCTTTACTCTATATTCAAAATAAAACCTTTTTTTCTATTATTTGTAAAAAATAAAATTAGAAGAATATCCTGTCCTCAGAAAAGTGTACAATATTATTAATTACAAGAGGAAACAAATTTTTATACACTTATTTGAATATATATAATATTTAAACAACCACCACGTGAAGTTATTGAAAAACATTATTTTCACCAGGATCAGGGTCACATTGATTAATTTGTGCCCGATACACCATCAGTGTGTGCTTCCTCAAAAAAATGTACATTAAAATGTAAAGAGTTAGACACAAAACATTAATGAGATTCATGAGAAGTTTTCTTGTGCCTAAGATAAATTGATTGTCAATTATTAGTTCTCATCCATTTTGTGAGGAAGAGAATTATACATTTGAGAGGAACCAAAAATCGTGGATGTTTTTTAATTTTTTTAAATCTTCAAATGATAAATTTTGGCATTTTTTTTTTTACTAAAATTTCAATAATTTTCTATTTTATATTCTTTTCCTTTGAAAAAAATATGTAAATTTTTTTCAAAGTTGGAATAATATTAATAATTTTGCACACCCACGATCGGTAGAAAGGTGAATCATACCGTGATAGAGGAAGTGTGGGCATGATTATATTAATGAATCTCTGAAACCACATTTGGTTATTCACAAGATAAAAAAAAATTGATCAATCTGATCAAACATGATTTTCCGAAACCCAATCGACATGTCTCGTTATATTTCAATTAAATTATTTTCAAATAAAGTGAAAGTATCAATAAAAATTTGGAGCGAATTTTACAAAATAAAATTATAGGTACTCAATTAAATATAATATTTATGTTTCTAAATGGGAACAAAATTTTTGATTAACTGATAATATTATTATTAATTATTTATCAGATTTCGTTGACTTTCTTTTTGTAATGATAGATTTCAAAATATTTACTGAAGAAACTAAAATTTATTTTATTTAAATTATATTATATTAAATATTTTTTGTTATGATACATTATGAAAAATTACAAAAATTAAATTTTTAAATAAAACAAATAAAAAAAAAACTGTGGAAGAATAAAAATTTGAAAATAGACTTTTAAAATGCTTCAGAAATTGAAAAGAAGAATTATTATTGAATAATAAAAATGAATATTCATAAAGATGAATTTTTAAGAAAGTAATTTTAAAAAAAAAGTAGCCAGACATGTCGATAAAATTGTTAGTTTTTCTGTATGAAAAACTGAAAGTCGAGGCTTCCCAAAGAAATGCCTCTACCTCCTTAGATTCTTCACTGAAGGTGATGTTCGTCTTGACCCCGAATGGCCATACAATGTGCAGTTTATCTTTGTTCAGCTGCATTAAGAATACAATCAATACGAACAAAGTGTTGAACATTAAAAATGCGTAGACACTCTTGTTTCTTAGCTCGATCAAATCATTGGCGATCCTTGCCTATTTGGAGTCAATAAAAAAACAAAAAAAAAAAAAAAAAGGGAAAAAGAAATCATTAGTAAAATATACTAAAACTCCGTAAGTAACGACGCATTTACCTGGTTAGAATTTATTTTTGATTCAGAAAAAAGGGTAAAAGTTAAATAATAATAATTTTAGTTTAATAAAATGTCTAGAAAAAAAAATCTCCTTTTTATCTGTGAAATAATTCGAGCACAGGAAAACACGTGCTACCCACGGAGTGAATTTTTACCTCCTGGGAAGTTCCATCATAAGTGATGTTGGTCTTGATACCAAAGGGCCATTTCACGTGCAACAAGTCTTTGTTAAGTTGCATGAGAAATACAATCAGCACGAAGAGAGCGTTTATCATAAAGAATGCAAACACGCTCTTGTCTCGCAAATCCTTCAAATCTTTGGCGATACGAGCCTGACGTGAACATTTTAGATTAATTTTTAGAATTTCACAATTTTTTTAATATAATTTTGAAAGCGTCAAGCAATTTTGTCTCTATAGCCAAAAAGCAATTATTATATAGCAAAAGAAAAAAATCAATTGGCCAAAAGAAAACAGTAAAATATTAAAAAAATATTTTAAAAGAAAAATATGTTTTTAAAATATAAATTCAAAAAAATTGTACGTTTGCAAAAAACAAAAAAATTGTAAATAATAATTCAAAGAAAAGGTGGGTGATTTGAAAGACGAACTGTCTTCAGTTGCACTGTCATCATTTTTAATTTTTTGAAAAATTTTTACATTTTCAAAAAAATTTAAATCAATAAGTATATAACTGAAGAAAGACGTTGCCCTAATGTGATTGTATTTTACCTTCTCAGCTTTGTCTTCATCGATGGGATAAAGATACTTTTCTAAAAGGTCCTTCCAAAATTGTTCCTCCTGAAGATTGAGGACATCGACTTCTCCATTCTTGAGACCATCGTCATCAAGCCAATATGGACGAGATGGAAAGTGTCCTTCACGATTGCCCTCGGTATTTTGACTAGCGACAGTTTCTGTTTCACTGTCACGACCATCATCTTCGGCTGGGTCTTCGCCAATTGCACCAAGATGATCAGCCGTTCTTGAACCCACTGAAGATGCACGTCTTCTGCCTGATATATGAGCATGTGGATCGACAGCTCTATAAGAAAATTAATTTTAATAAATTAATTTAGAAACGTGTGATTTTGTAGAATATGAATTTTGGAGAATATTTAATTGTTCGAATATTAATGTTTTAGAAAATGCAAATGTTCGAAAATCAATTTGACAGAATTTTAATTTAGACGAAAATTAATTTGCCAGACATTCAATTTCATCGAAATTTTGTCTTGTAGAATATTAATTTTGCAGAATTGTAATTTAAAAGAATCTTAATTTTGCAGAAAGAGGATTAGAAAGAATATTAATTTTTGCAGAATATTCATTTGCTTGAATATTAATGTTCAGAAAATTTAAATGCTCTAAAATTAATTTGCCAGAAATAATTCGGCGGAAACTTCAAATTTGACCAATCAGAAATTATCAAGAAAATTGTGATTGGTCAAATTTGAAGTTTCCGACGAATTATTTCTGTCAAATTGATTTTCGAGCATTTTAATTTTCTGGACATTGATATTCGAGGAAATTGAATTTCTGGCAAGTTAATTTTTGTCTAAATAAAAATTCTGTCAAATTGATTTTAGACCATTTACATTTTCTAAAACATTAATATTCGAACAAATAAATATTCTAAAGAATAAGATTCTATCAAATCATAATTCTAAAAAAAATTGGTTTAGGGCTTATTTATGCGTCCCGATTTATTTTTAAAAAAAATTTTAAGTTTAAATAATAAAATTTTTAAATAATTGATCTTTTTTTCGAAACAATTGTAATTTTAATGTAATTAGAATCCGAATTTATTTTATTAAATTTTATTTCTTTATTTATTTTTTATGTTCACGCGTATGATTAACGACCATTAAAAAAAAAAAGGAGAATTATATTATACTCACTTTTCGATTGTATCAAGTCGTTTGCCCAGTTGCTCCAGAGATTCAGCAATTGCCACAAGTTGTTGTTTCTCCGATGATGGTTTACCATGAGTACAAAGCATACACTTAAATAATCCAGCAAGAGAAATTTCAATCGAACCCTCATCATCATCATTTGTTCCTGCTCCATTTTGCAAAAATCCCAGTAACGATTTTTGCTTGGCTTTCCTTTTGGCTTCCTCAGCTTCTTTCTTCTCTTGCTCAAGTTCCTATTTTCATTTTTTGAAAAAAAACCCCATCATTCATTATTTTAGAGATATAATTAATTTTTTCTACAAAATTATATACAAGTTGCGAAAGAAGCAATTATAATTAAAATTAAAAATGCGTAAATTAAAAATAGAATTTTGTAAATTAGAAATAAATTAATGTTAGAAGTGTAAATTAATAGTGTAATTTAAAATTATAGTGAACATCAAATCCAAAATGGGATTTATTACCGCGTCAGTTTTTTTCTTTTGCACTTCCCTCGTGCCCCATGTAATATCATTGAGATTGTAGACGGAGAAAACAATTAAAACCAAATACATCGAAGGTACAGAAATGTAGTAAATTAATCCATAAAAGAGACAACTAATTTCTTGAGGATGTAATAAGGCAGCCACTGTTAATTGAGCAATTACCATTATAAGAAAAAGTGGAGATGGTGAAAATAAACCATCTTCAACAATGTTAATCGATATCGCTGTGATTACCGCAACCATAATCAATCCATAAACAATACTTATTATCGCCGCCGCTAGAATCTATTATCAGTAATGGTGATTGTTAGTTATTTTCAAAAAAAAAAAAAAAAAAAATGTCGCATGCAAAAAATCCCACCACACCAAAGCTCCGCATTCATTATTCCAAAATATTCTTCTTCTTTGCTTGTTATTTCTTTTATATTATTATTCCCTTGTTATTTATGCCATCACCGTTTCTTTTTTTTTTTACAGAGAACCTAATCAGACGAACCTTCTTGGTTTTCTTCACTTGGACTTCACGTGTTCCCCAGGTGACAACGTTAAGATTGATGATGGAATACAAAATCAAAAGAAGGTACATGGATGGAATTGAGAGGAGATAAATGAGACCGGGAACAATGCACCAAAATTCTTGAGGATGAAGACAAGCTGCTATAAAGAACGATGTCGAGAGTGATGTTAAAAATATCGCCGATGGAGAACCCATACCGTCCTCGCCTAATTGAAGTGCTGTTCCCACTATTACAGCCATCATTATCATCGCGTAAGCCGTTGACAATATTTGCGCACATAATAGCTGAAAGGACGAACACAAAATTTGCAGACGGACATTTCCAAGCAATATTATTATACCACGATTGATACGAACAAATAATTAATTTCTTTGAAAATACATTTCACACATGAATTTGGAGAGAAAGAATATACATATGAGAATAATATATGATTTCAAATATATAACGGAGAAAAAATTACCTGAATATTGGATTTACATGTAAAACAAACAATCATAAAGAAGAGAATTGGAATGATATTGTAGTAAAAGCTGGTCCAGTTATCAATTTTGAATGCGGCAACAAAAGCTCCCACCAACATAAGGAAAATAGTTCCAGGTCCAAGAATCGTACCACCTAAAAGTAAGTATAATTTTATTTAAATAGTTTTATAGATATGTTACACTTTTTAACAATTTTAAGGTGAAATTTATTTACGAAAATTAAGAATTAAAGACAAATAAATTCAAATATTTATTTATTTATTTAAAAAAAATGATAATTTTTTTATGCATCGTGTCAAAGTTATATGAAAATAAAAAACTTTCATGTATCATTGTTAAGAAAACAATTTTTAAATTTTCCACAATATTTAAGAAACTTGCATGATAGGTATTTATCATTTATGGTATTTTTAAAAATTCAATTATTTTCATATTAATATAATGTAAATTCAGTAATTTTTAAAATTTAAGGGTTTTTGTGTTTACTTAATTTTTATAATTAAATTATTTTCACATTTATTTATTTATTTTGTAACTTCAATTATTTGTTTTTTTTTTGATAAATTTCATAATTGAATTTGATAACTGATATTTCAAAAATATGAAAATCATTAAATTTTCAAATAAAATTGTTTTGAATTATTGAATTCAAAATATAATTAAATTACAAAATAATTGAATTTATTCACACATTTAAAATTTTAATTGTATAATTCAATTTTTTAAAGTTAATTGAGACAATGAATGAATAATGTGAATTAATTTAATTTTTTTTTTAAATTTACTAAGTTTGAAAGGGGCGGTTCGAACTGCCCCATTAGAAAAAATGATTTAAAAATGATTTATAATATATGTTTACACAATTCTTAGTGAAATTTTTTTTCTCAAAAAAGTTTTAATGTTAAAATTAATCAAAAATTCATCATAATTCAACACAAATTTTAATTTAAAAAAAACCGAATTGTCATTTTTGAAAAATGAATGAATTTTAAAAATTTTCGATTTTAGAAAAAGATCAAAGTAGATTTTTTGAGTTTTGTATTTTTTTATATCGTACATTAAGATAAAAAAAATAATATTTAATTTAATTTTCCTTACCCATCAAAAGAATCTGATAAGATATATAAGGCATGGAAATATTATCGTTAATTTTTATTGTCCTTTTTGCATCCATTAGTAAGTCCAAAATATTAGCTATTGTCGAAGGCACCCATCGACGACGTTGATTATAAAATTCATTGAAACCTTCGGGAGCATGAGTATAGGCGTCACTTGCAGCTGAATATTCAACCTTGGATAAATTCAATTTTATTGTATTATATTTATTCCTTTGTTTGAAATTTAGGTTTGATATTCAAACAAAAAAATTATTTTAATTGTTTTTTTTAATTATAATGTTAAATTATTGTATTAATCGTTGTTGATAAACTCGATTATATTAATTAATTATTCAATTAATGAATTAATTCTATTTTTGTCTGCGGAAATTGTGGAATTTCATTTTTATAAAATTTTGTGAAAAGTTACTCACCCGATAGCCTCTTTGTAGAAGCAATGTACAAAGCCATCTATCTTCTCCTTGATCGTATTGGACATAGTGTCTAGCTTCTTCAGATCTGGTTGTATATTTCTTCATTACATTATCATCCATCAGTGCCTTGCCTCTAAAAAGAGAAAAACATCCAGGACTACAGAGTACGCATCCAATCATGTGTTCTGTTGCTTTTTGCAGCCAATGACCAATCGCATATTCGAACATCTGATACCAAACCATTGGACCTAATTCAATTTAGAAATTTAATTATTTATTAAATTAATTCATAATTTATCATTGAATAAAAATTCATCATTTATTTGATATATAAAATTGTGAATGTTTTATTACCCGATCCAACGGGATGAATACGACCACAGGCGGCTCCAAGATTTTTATTTTTCTTCATCAAATCAACTAATAATTTCACAGCTGCGGGTTGAAAATCAATATCACCATCAAGAGTCAATAGGAAGGTATTTTCCGCAATGACTTCCTTTCGATCGACACTGATTGGTAACTCCATTAAACGATGTCCAAGTAAATAATACATGTACATGACCTGAAAAATTTTGTAATTTGATTATAGAAATTTTTCAAAATTCAATTTAAGAAAATTGCAGTCTGTAAAATTGATTTTTTTCTCGAAATTTCAAAAATTAGAAATTTAAATTTAATGAATAAATTTAATTTTATTATTCATTAAAATTTGACATTTATACCTGACTCCAACGTTTTCTGTGACGAATTTTACTTTTATCCTTTAAATGAGCAATCATTTTTGTCTTTCCTGGCAGTGTCCAAATTAATCGACCACCATACGGAGTTGGAATCTTCTTTGGAGCTCTCACGTGCATCCTTGTCTGATGAACGTCTGAAGCTGCTTCATCCAATGTACCCACTAAGAGTTTCACGAATCTATTCACTTGACTTTCATTCTCATCATGATCAGAAAGCTCAAAAGCGTCATCGAAAAATATATGAGCTGAAAGTTGATAATATAATTGTTATTTATTAATAACTTTTAAATTATATTTATATATAATATTTTGATTACTTATTTATTAAATGCATTATAAATTGATATTACATGAATATTGTCTTTCAATTTATTTTTAATTTTTTGATTTGACACTTACTTTCAAATTCATAATAATCAGGATCAACAACTTTTAAATATTTTTGAGCAACACGTCTTGCACATTGATCCTCATCTAATCGAAGAATACTTTTCAAAAATTCAATCATTTCTTCTTTGTTCTCGTGCCACATTGTCGCACAAGCATAAATCCTCGTAACATGATCACTATTTTTCACTACCGATGGAGGAGTACTTGTGCCATCAGTTTGTTCATAAATTGTTTCATAATCACCGTCGCCTTTTTCTTTTTCTATTTCAGCTAAATCCTGAAATAATATACAAATTTTGTTAAGTCATTTAATTAGATACTGATTAATTAATTTGATTGAACAAATTATTTTTTATTGCAAAAAAATTTTCAATCGTGTTCTTTGTTGGTTTTCAAAAAAATTTCAAGGTTTCCTAACATTTTTTTTAGACATAACTAAATTTACGTCGTTTTTCCGATTTCTATGGTTAAATTATTATTAATATATTTTTTATTTACAAAAATAAGGGGCCCCAAAAATAATAATATAATAATCGAGAGATTTCGTTTTAGCAAAATTTATCTGCATTTATTTATTTACGTTTGGAAAATTCTAATTTTTGTGGATTAGTATTATTTAAACCTCAAACTTTAAAAAGTTAATTAAAGGGACAGACTACTCTCTCCTTTTTTGTTGTGAATGAATATTAAATAAATTTTATTTTTAACATAAATAACAGAATTATACATTGAATATCAGGAAATTTATATTTATTTTTTCAAATTCAAATCATAATTCCAAAATTCAATTGCAGTTTTGAAAATTTAATTATTTTTATTGCTCGATTTAAAAAAAAAAAAAAAAATAACTTCTGCACCGTGATTTTGATATCACGAAGCACAAAATTAGTTAAAAATGTATCTAAAATTAAAAAGTGTTCAGAAACTGTTTTTTTTTGTTAACTAAATTTTTCCTAATAAGAAAATTCAAAAAAAATAGAGAATTGAAGATTAAATTTATAGAAATATAAAATAAAATTTTGAAATCAATAAATAAATACCTAAATAAAATAATCGAAAAGTACTATCCATAACAGACAAATAATCTCTAAATCAATGTAATTGAATTCACAAAATATTTGAATAAGAAAATAATTTAATTAGAAAAAAAATTACAAAAAATAACTTTTTCTCAAACAATTAAAATTAACATTATATTGAATGTTTTAAATAAAATTGAGAGAATGTTGGCAATAATTTTGTAAAATTATTTTTGCATATAATTAAAAATATTATGTTTTTAATTTTAAACAATAATATTTAATTCGAAAGAGTAAAAAAAATATATATAAATATTGCTTATGTTCAATTTATAATTTATTTTATTAATTATGTTCAAAGAAAAATTGTATTGTAATTTGTTCAAAATATAATTTAGAATTTAGAGAATGTCCCAATTTCGATTTTAATTTAAAACAACTAATTGAAAAATAATAATCTTAATAAAACTGTAAATATTTAAAATATAGAATTATAAAAATTTTATTATTATATGTAATTTATTTAACAATTTAAATAAATTAATATTAATAATAATAATTGAAAAACTATTAATAATTTTTTTAAAAATGATTTCAGAAATGAAGGAGAATTCTCACCTCGACTTTGACTTCAGGTTGATCGTCACGTTTTCGATTGAGTCCCATTGACTGATCAATAAGTAGAGAATCGTACATTGGCACAACAAAAAGCTTTTCCGTTGCAGCTAAACGTTCGCATTTTGGTGTCCAAATATGAAGTGTAATCCATGTTTGCGAGAGTAGCCAAAGTAACCAAACCCATGCGTATTGTTTGGAAATAAAATCGTTAAGTAAGTACAAAGGAGGCGATTCGTAAAAGAGATAATCTGGTATTGTCCCATGAAAGAAACAAGGGTTGCTGTTGCGAATACCACAAGCCGCTATGAGTAACGATATAGAAACTGGAATCGTCAGACTCACTGGAAATGCGTAACTGAATCCCTGAATCAGGATCTTACACGCAAACTTTCCTGAAATGGAATTATTCATTCAAATTAACTTGGAATTGTTTTCTTTTCTAAGATGAATATAGAATGATTCTTTCTTATAGGGAGAAATAAACTTTCTTCAATTGAATAGAATATATCCTTTTTTTTAAAACCATTTTTAGAAGAATAGAATTCATTTCTTTTTTTCAGTTTGCAATATATTTAACATATTTTCTATTTGTTTTAGATATACTCACCAAATACGTAAGCGAAATAGGCGCCAAAAATTTGCAAAAGAAGAACATAAATTGGTGTATTGTAATCGGCATTTACAATTTCAGTTTCGCCTATTCGAATTATTTCCGATAAATCGGTTATTCTTTCGGATCCTGCTTGTCTAACAGCGTGGACAATTATTTTATGTTCACTAAAGGCCGTTCCCATCATTGAGAAAAGATGACCAACATTTTGGCCTTGAGCTTGAAGAATCAACAGTGAAGTAATGAAGAAAGCAATTACCTTCCATATTGATACAAACACATAGGTAAAGTATCTCGTCACCCTTAGTTCTTTTTTTACTCTTCCTAATACTCTCACTATACCTAAAGTAAAAAATTAAAACAATTTTAATTAATTGAAGATAAAAATTTAATTGATGTAATAATTAAGAAATTTTGAATTTTCATACTTATTGGACTTCTTACGGAAACATAATTTTCCCACCATCCACATGATACCATAATAAGTGCCGGTGGAATTAGCCATAAAGAAGTATTTGAACTATCAAGTAAAGGCCATACTACAAATCCCGTTGCTTGGGCAGCTAAAGCTGCTAAATCCACTAGAACGAGAACACATCTCCTTGACTCGTCTTTGTTCTTATTTCTTGAGAGAAGGCCTGTGCGAGAAAGGGAATTCAATGGTAATGCAATTCTAATTTATTTCAATTCTTACATATGGACTGTTTCACAGTTATTTGAAAATTTCAAACAGTACATTTCTTACTTTAATTGAAATACACATTTTATCAAATTATAAATCTCATGAATGAATTTTACAAAGCGTGTGAATAAATTCTAAAATTCATTAATTAGAATTTTAAATTTACTCGTTAATTTTTGTTTGCAGCAAATAAAATTTTTAAATAAAAATTCTACGAATTTTAGAACTTATTAATGTGTCCCTTTGGTTACTGATTTCAAAAAAATAATCTTTATTTAAATAACAAATAGAAATAGAATGCAAAAAGAAATTTACATATTGATTAAATCGTTTAGTTTATAAAAAAGTTTTTATAAAGAGAGATAACTACCAAGAAGTCCAGGAACAAAACAAACACAATTTGTAAGCATCGCTCCTTTGACGACGTCCAACTCGGGGAGAATTGCAAGGAACATGATAGCCAAACCCATAACGTGAAGGGTCTCCATCAAGAAGATGAGAAAAAAATGTGAAGAAATTGGCTTCTTCCAAGACTTAAATATACACATTCTAATACTACGAACTAAAGTCCCAAATTCAGGGAGAGAAAAAGCTATGATGATGCACCAAATCCATGCTATCCTCTCTTCTTCGGGTAACGTAACTATAAATTGCTTTTCCCGGCCTGAAAATTAATAAATTTTTATTTTTTTACAATCTAAAAGCAGTTTCCTTTTTTTATTTTAATGAAATAATCTTTAAATTCCCCATATTTATAAAAAAAAAAGATTTAGATAAACAGAACAGAAAAAAAAGTATAAACAATAAAAATTGTTATCTAAAAACTGATAATAGACACTTAAAGTTCCTTCAATGAAAATATTTTTCAATTTTATTTTATCTATTTTTTTATTTTACAGAAATTTTTTTTTAGGAGTAAACTCATCCTTAAAATTAAAATTTTGTGCACAAAAATCAAAATCAATTTATATAGATCGTAATAATTGTGTTCATTCTTTCATATTGCAAAATAATATAATATATCTGTTTCTATAAAGTATATATATACATTGGAAATAATTTCTATGTTATATAGAAAATTGTGGGAATTGAAGTTTACTCGACTTTTTCTTTTATATTTTTACACTACTGTCTAGGAATCTAAAATGTCTGAACTTATCTCGCGGTTTCTTTTTTAGGGCAAAAAGGAAATTGAAGTATTCATATATATATATATATATATATATATATCTGCAAAAGAGATAAAGAGAGAGAGAGTGAGACAAAAAAAAAAGAAAATCTTGACTAATCTAAGAATCGATCTATACCACTTATCCGATAATTGCATGAATTTCTTACCTAATTGTACATTGCAATAAACTATTTCCCGACCAGCTTTCAGCTGTGAAGTCATGAAAAGTATGGTTCCCTTGGCGACGACACCACTGCCAAGAACTATGACGAAGACTAGTAAATAAACAATTACTTTTGTAATTTGAACTGTTACTTCGGCACATCTTTGATTTGCCATCGATCCGGAATCGATTTTTGGAGGTGGATCCCTGAATACGTCCCATGCTTTTGTCTCAACAACTGTCCGTTGACTGTAAATTAAAAAAAAAAAATTTAAAAAATTTTTTTTAATATTATGAAAACAAATGTTTTTAAATCAATGAATATTCGGATTTTCATTTTAGAGTCAGTCCATTATATTTCTACTAATTTGTTCGCTAAAAGATTATAATAATAATAATATACTGTAGTGGTCCCAGTTTCCGTCAATTTTTACAAATATCTCGTATGATAATTTAAATTACTTTTTAACAATATTTTATTCTTTATGGCATGCTCAAAAATATTAGTTTAAGTAAACAAATTAAAAGAAAATAATTTTTTTTATAAATAATGTTATTTTCAGTACGTAAACTGGGACAACCACGGTATAATAATAATAATAATAATAATTTTCATATTAATAAAATTTTTGTTTTAGTGTAAAATTAAATTTGAATAATTTGTCAAATAACCAAATTTTACGATTTTTATTATGGTAATTGTGCCAATTGCTGCGCTTTATTTGATAAATATTATTTATTATTTCAGCTATGTAGCTGTTTCAAAATATTTGGAAAATTTATTTGAAGTCTATACTGCCGCCCCAACAAGAATAACCGTATCTGCATTTAGGATGAGTCACCTACTTGCCACTGCCACTGCCACCAATAAGTGACTTATCCAAAATGTAGTTACTGCTACTCTTGTTGGGACGGCAGTATATATTAATTGTCCATAAAAATGTTCATTTATTTTTAATTTAATTATTTAAGATTGAATATTGCGAAAGGCATTGATACATTTTCATTGAATAAATTTAGTACTAAATGGATTTTTTTTTAATTACTGTCAGCAATAGAACCGTTGTTTTTGTGATAGTATTTGGGACACAGAAACTGACTGAAATGCACAGCAATAGACGCGTGTGATATAATTTTTAATTGCTTTAATTTATTTAAATAATCTACTTTTATGAGGGTTTTATTTTTTTAAATATCTTATAATAACACGAACTAGTTTGATAAATCATAAGTTTATTTTTTTCAAAATAAATATAGTATTTTCTATTCAAAAGGTTTCCTAACTGGAATCGCGCAGTAATTAGTACATTTACTTTTTTTTTTTTGAAATACAAAAAACTATAAAAGACTTTTGCCCAATTAATGCACTGAAAAAATTTATTTTATTCAAATAATAATAATCGATTACTTGACTATTATCAAAAAATATGTATTTGTATCAAATAATTATTATTTTATATCAAATAAAATTTATTTAATTCAAATAAAAATTATTCGGTTCAAGTAAATATTTATTTGAGAATAGTTAAGTTATCGATTATTTGAATCAAATAAAATTCATCATTGATTTTCAATCGAAAATCTACAACTTGCATAGTACTAACTGTTAATATTATATATACATTTTTCTAATTGACAAAAAATTTAATTAAAAAACAATTTCTATGACTCAATTAATAAATTTATTTAATTTACAAGAAAAAACATCATTTTTAGTGCAGGGCAAAATAATTGTAAGCATTCTCTTCTACTTTTCTGCACTCACATCAATGTGGCTCCATCTAGCGTAATCTAGATGATTCTACAATCTTAATCTGAAGATAGTTTACTGGCAGATAGTTCTACTTCTACATTTCATCTTTAGCAATGCTTATGCAATATTTTTATCATTTTAAATTCAATTTTACAGTTTCTAATTTCAGTAAATAATTACTTGGTATTAACAAAGTGAATTAATCAAGCAAGTGATAGTGATGAGAGTTATATATAAGCGTGTCGACCAGATTCTACAATCGGACAACATAACCTCTCCAAATATTTACAAAGGTATAATTAATTCTTTCTCCTGACCTAAGCTATTTCATCATAAGAAGAAGAAGAAGAAGGTAATAAATGTTTTTCAAACAATACAAAAAATAATATTTTTTTTCTAAACATTTATAATTAAAGTTTATAATAGAAAGTATTGTGCCAATCTTGTACGAAATATAGGCATTTTCCCGATTCTGCATCCCCACAATGTTGAATTTTAAACTTGTCGGAAAACTGCTCTTTTCTGTAACTGATGTACAAGAATCCAAGGAAATATTATACATTGATTCCAAAAATATTTATTTATTGAAAAAAATATTTTTCAAATCAAAATTTCTTGCTAAATGATATCAAAATTTTTTTTTTTTTTTGTTAAAACTTGTTATTAAAGAATTTTGTCCTTTTAAAAAATAACCTGAAGTCAAAGAAAAATTATAATAATAATAATAATAAGTGAGAAAATTAGAAAAGGACTTTTAACTTTTAAATATCGATTAATCAGAAGCGAATAAAATATTAACAGCCATAGTTTTCCTTGAAATACTTTGCATTCTAAAAGGACGTAGTGATAACACTCTCGAGACAATAAATTCAATATCTAGTTTTATAATACATGGTATGCAAAATCATTGCGTAAAATAACTTCACGATATTTTATCAGAAATGCATCTCTCAATCAAGTTTAAAATCTAAAGCTGTTAAAACCTTTCTTTTTTAATTTGAAGGATACAAACTGACTTAGCAATATATATATATATATATATATATATATATAATATGTGTGTGTCTGTCGTGTTCACTGTGGGAATTTTCACTTGAATGATCAATTGCTGACAACATTTTTATCTAATTACTTCAAACTTCAAGACAGAATCCAAGTTTATTGCTGATTTAAAGTTACAATTCTGTCTTTATTGATTATTATATACTTCACTCTTGTTTTGCGAAACAATCTTTATATCTTCATTCTATCTCTATGTTTCAGAATTTGCTCTAAATGATGAAAGTATAGAATTATTACTTGAATTATATTGACGTTTTCTTTTATAATTAAAAAGAATTATTTCCTCATTATTTGTTATCCAAAACAATATTTTAAAAAATTTATCTTTATTTTTTAAATTAATTATACTTCTTTATATATTAATTAACTTAAATTGTAACATAATTTTGTCTTTTAATTAAATTGTAAGGAAAAAAAATTTAATAATTGAAATTTGCGGTCTTTGATCCAAAAATAAAAAAAATTAATTTAATTGGAAATTGATATAATTTTGTTAAAATATTAATTGATTTTAATTTTAGATATTTGTACCTTCCGACATAATCTTGAGTCAGGGGTGTACTGTCGTCATCGGAAAAGTCATCGACCCCTGTGCCGCCTCCTCCTCCGGGTACCACTCCATTTTGTTGCTGATTTTTGGCCATTTTGGTAAAACAGTATCTAAAATAAAAAAATATATTTTTTCTTAATATTTAAATTCGTTTTTTTTCATGTTTTTTTTTATTTCAACTTTAAATTTTGAAATTTATTTTCAATCAATCGAAATAAACTAATATTCGATATAAAAAGAAAAAAATAAATAAAACGCGAGTAAAGAGATTCGAAAATTTGATTTTATCCAAAAAAAAAAAAAAAAAAAAAAAACTAATTAGAGTTTTAATTGTGAAGGGAAAATATCAAAATTTTAATTTATCACGTCGGTGAAGTTCACTAGGTTTATGATAAACGATTTAGAAGAAAGAAATATCTTTCTGTGTAAATTATTATATTATTTTGTCTAAAAAAATTTTTTCAAAGTTTCCTGATTAACAATTTTTAAAATAAAAATTTTTTTGACAAAAAATTAATTATTTTTTAAATGAAAATATTTTTTTTTTCAATCTTTGATCATAAATGTTGTAAAATTTACAGACGTAATTTATCAATTTTAAATTAAATTTACTTAAATTGGCAATTTAGATTAAGAATTATCTAAACTATGAAGTTATAATGTAAATATTATACATTGAATATAAATAATTATCTTGAAGATATAGTAAAAGTAAAAAAAAACAAACAAACAAACAAAGATAAGAAAAGTTGCTTTCCCTCTTCAATTCCGTGTTTGAAAGCACATGTTATTTTCAATGTGACATTTTATTAAGAAATTATTTTAATTTTCCAATTCAAGTTAGGTATTATAAAAAACCAAAATTTTTTATTTAATTTTCCGACTTGTAATCGGTTTACGAAACAAAGTTTCTCTAAATATTTGAATAGTAGAAACACTATAGTTAACTAATAATTATATCTATTTATTGTTCATAAATAACTTTCCAATGCGCAAGAATATTAAGGAAAAAAATATCTATAACAATGTAAATAAAACCACGTTTTGTAATTTAATAATAATAGTAATTTTTATTTTCAGAGACTATATATATATGCGTGTATATGGGGACCTTGAAACACAAAGACTTGTAGAATATAATATTACTGTGTCTTTTCCATTGAGAACGGGACATCGAGGAAAAAAAAGGGATAAGGCGTAAGTAAGATTTTTCATGACTCCTTATAGGGAAGGCAAAGAGAGTTATTTATTTAGTAATTTCCACTTGCGGGACCAATGAGATTTCCTGAGAAAAACGTGTTTATTATATGATAATAAATCCAGTGGGAGTAATGAAGAATATATAATCACAGTAATGATGGGGATGTTATTAAATAATTTCATATATCCATAGAAGTGGAAATATTGATAAACCATGAAAATCATATAGGCAGATATTACGCTATATAATATTTTCATTTACGCAACTTTTTCACGTGTATGTCTTAAATTGCATTGTACTAACAATAAGTCTTGCATACATTTTTTCTTTAATTTCAAGTTTCACTTATAAATAGTTCTCTCAAATAACAGAAAGTAATACATATGGTTTCTTTAATTACGAAAGATTTTTCTCAGTAACTCTCAAATGTGTGGGGAAAAAATATTTTTTTCTTTTTTATCAAGAATAATGTAATTCAAAAACTTTTTGAAAATCAGATTTTTTTGTTTAAAAATTTTTAAAATTCTTTTCTGTGTGATTTTAAAGAAAAAAAATATAGAAAACTTTTAAGGTTTTTGCAGTTTTTAGAAAAAAAAAATTGAGATTTTTAGCAAATTTTTTTGAATTACGATTCAAAAGTTTTTTTTAAAAATCAAAACTTTAAAAATTGGAAGCTCCATAGCAAGTTTTTAAGATTTTACATATGAATTTTTTTTTTTAATTTTTCCAAGAAATATTTAATTATTTTTAAGGCTCATTGTGTCAGTTAAATTGCACATATATTAATTAATAAATTGTCGAAGAAATACTAATAGTAGAATGAGAAAAAGAAAATTGGTTGATAATATCTGTGGTATTTTGAAACTAATTAAAGACACTAAATACCAACAGTCAATTAAATTATTAACCAATTTAAAAATGAATATTGATTGGCTCATACAAAACGTCATTGAACTACAGTAAGGAAGTTGAATTCATTGCTAATTAATAAAAATATCGAAATTTTTTTTTGTTGTTGAACATTTTGAAGGTCTTTGGGATTCGAGTATAGCAAAAAAAGGATTTAAAAAGATTTTAAAAAAATTAAAAATTTTGAAGAAAAAAATTTTTCTTCAGATTACAAATAGTAATTACAAATGAATAATTGCCTCATACTACCTATATAGAAAGAAAAGGATTGAAGAAATATAAATGAGGCAATTATTCATTTGTAATTGCGATTTACTTTTTTTTTTTTATCTAAATAATCGTATATATTTTCTATAGTTCAATCATTTTGAACTTGAAAAGTGTCGAGTGGAGATTAAAAAAAAATATATATATATATATATAAATAAAATGCATCCTGAAGCAAAGTAGAATTGCGTGTATAAGTACGAACGCGAATCGGAAGTTTAATCGGACAATAAAATCTCGATGCCAGATTGTTGTTCGGGTGGAAGAAAGAGTAAAAAAAAGAGAGAGAGAGAGAAAGGTGGCACAAACAATCATAGGCGCCAACCTTAACTCTTTTTTTATATTTATCTTCTTCCTTTCGTATGTATCGACACATTGATCGCTCCAAGAAGCAATTTATCCTTTCCACACATTTTTTTTTCTGTTATAAGTCTAAGAAATACATTCTATATAGAAATACTCTTAATATTTTTCAGAAATTTTATTCTTTTTTTATCGTAATAATTAATTATGATTAATTAAAATTGAAGGAGAATGAAAAAAATATTAATAGTTAAAAAAAATGTGTGTGAAAAAATAGAAATATACAAGGTGTTAGTGTCAAAAATTATTGAGATATAATTGCGAAATTTTTTATGACAAAGCGAGAATTGAAATCCAAAAATATAGGTTTCTTTATAAATTCATTTTTAATTATACCGATTAAACTTTCTTTTTATTAAATAATTCAGTGATAATTTTTCTTAGATTTTTCAATAATTATATAAGCTTAAAATTTTTTTTTTTTTTTTAATTTATTTCCAAATGGACAATTTTTATTTTATATCCTAAAGAAATATATGAACAATATGAATTCATATATTACTTTAAAACAAATATTAATTTGAAAATTGATTTTTTTTAATGACCATTTGAATAATCATGAAAGATATTTAAATTTTATTGATGACATTTATTAAATAATTTTTATCAATAACAAAACATAAAAAATGTTTAAGTGACTATTTATTTTTAAATTAGGTATATTTTAAAATATTTATTATAAATATTAACTTTATTGGAAAATTTTTATCTCTATTATTATTATTATTATTATTATTAAAAATAAGAACTAATATAGAGAACTTGATTGGAAAAATTTTATAAAGATCCTGAAAAGTTCATATACATTTCTCCAATGACTCACGATCGCAAGTTTCTCAGTTATTGATTCTATAATATAGATTGCTACATAACGCAAGAGATGTAAAATGTCATCACTGTATATAATAAAAAGCAATTAAAAGCATTCAAGAAAAATTTATAAAAAATGCCAGTTTCACAAATACATTTTTTTTTTTTTTTTTTTTTTTGAAAGAGAATTATTTATCGTTCATAAATTTCACAGTGTAAGCCCTTTTCAACGACTCTAAATGTCCTTGCGCGTGCTATAAACTTTACCCAAAAATAAAAATTGTACTTCAAAAGTCATAAAATACATATACATATATATGTATATATGGAAAAAAAAGAAGAAATTGTCTGGTGGGAAAGGAACGATCATTAAAAGTTGATTCCTTAAAACCAGTTTTAGGTTTCCCCGCGCAACGAAGGTCTTATCTTTTCCTGAATTCTAATTAAATATTTATAGGACGTTGAGTTCAACTGCAGAATCAAGTATCAGAGATTATATTCGATATTTCCCAGCGGCATTTAAATTTTGTTTATTAATATTTGAAAAAAAAAAAAAACCCAAATTTTTTCGCAATTGATACATATTCTATGTATGTGTTATATATAGTTGTATATTGCTTACAAAATTAGTTGGAGACCTACCAGGTCTGACGTCGAGTTATACTACTTTCTCGCGATCGACAATGACGTATTGAAGTTATTTCTCACATGAACCATAACAGTAACGAGGTAAAATATACGCAAACTTATAACGAAGTACACCCTATAAAGCTGACATTCGTTATTCTTAAACGACACTTTTATATTTTCCCTTTAATAAAATTCACTTTTGCAAACACACTCAACAATATTTATATCAATTATTTATTGTCTATATTCCCTCGCAACTTCATGGGAAATGGATCATTTTTTAATTGATCTTCATAAATGAAACATTCACAAAACGTATAAATAAATATAAAATTAAAAAAAAAATTTTTTTTTAATTTTTTCGAATTAAGGCAAAAATTTTCATGGCATTATTCAATATTAGAATTTTATAAAATATGAATATTATTCGGTATCATATTTACAATTTTTTTTATTATTACATAATAATTTATGACAAAAATATTTTACTACAATTAAAATTAAATATTTTTATTTATTTTATATTTAATTATATTAATTTTTCTAATATATAAAATATAATTATATTTATATTATAAAATTTTTTTAAAAGTTGTAAAATATATAATTAAAACATCAATAATTTCCTGTGGTTAAAATTATAATATTATGATTAGGTTTTTTTTTCAAAAAAACATCCAATTAATATTATATACAGCTTTTAAAAGATTTATTCCTTACTAATTAATTAACTAATATTATAATTATCGTATAAGAAATAGATTAAAATTTTTATAATTAAATTTTAATTTAATAGCATGTTACCTATATTTGTCGTTATTTGATTAAAAAATATTTCAAGATCCATAAAAAGGGCCTTTGAAAATTCTATTTAATTTCACAAAGTAGGTACTCTACAATTTTCCAGTAGGAATCTTCTCAACTTTCTCATAACCTTCTAGACCTTTTGAATATTTTATACTCATCTGATATCGACTTCCATATACTTATTGGGAAACTTATTATAAAATCGATTCTCTTAGATTCTTTCCAGATCGTGCAGGTTTTCTTTAATATATTTATATATATATATATAGGTACATGTACGTTTTAAAACACATATTGAAGTAAGCTTTAGTAAAATAATACTCTTTTCAAAGATTTGATAACATTTATATAAAGCTTCATTAAAAAAAAAAAAAAAATGATGAATAATTTCTTTGTATAGTAAACCAAAATTTTGGTTGAATCAACAAAAAAAGTTCATTTGGCTCAATCAAATTCATTCTTCGTTTGAAAAATTTATTAAAATCTACCAAACGTTTATTTAAATCCAATAAATATTTATTTGAATCAAACAAATTTAGTTTGAAATAATAAAAAAATTGTGTTAATACAAAAAAAAGTTATTCAAACAAAAATTTTCTCTGAGTATAGAAACAATTATTATCTATTCAAATTTTCATTTGTTTGAATTTTATTATTATAATGATTTTTAAAGAAAATATTTTTTTGAATGAAAAATTCTATTAATTTTTATCTCAAAAATATTTCTTGCAATATTTATTAATCAACAATTTATAAAAAAGCATTTTTTTAGATAAAATTTTTTTTATAATTTTCAATCTTAAAACAAAATTTTCTAATCGTTCATTATCATAAACGTTGTTGATTTCAGTATCGTAAATTTTTATTTTACAGAACTTTCATTTGTTCAAATAAATATCTGGCAGACAAATTAGGGTCGAAATTTTTCTGACATTTATTTATTTGGACAAATGAATGTTCTGTAATATAAAAATTCGGCATTTTAAGAATTCTGTCAAATATAAATTCGAACAAATGAAAATTCAAAAAAATAACAAGTTTAAAAAATGAAAATTCTTTTAAAAATTTAAATATTTAAATTCTTTAATATAGAAATTCTGTTAAATGGATTTTTTGTTAAATAATAATTCGAAGAAATGAAAATTTGATTTAAAAGTAAATTCTACACTGAAAAAATTTTATTTGATTCAAATAACAAGCTTCAAAGTGACACACTTTTTTACTTTTTTTATTCCTAAAAGTTCGCCAAGTTCATGATTTATTGTTGGTCGCGTGAATTACTGCTTTATATATAATTATTTTTTACACAAATTTTCATTTCTCAAAATAGCATTTAACATTATTTCTTTTTAAACGACCTTTTACTCAATAGAATTTTTAATTTGACAAATTTTTTTTTACAGAATTTTTATTTTACAAAATTTCTCTTTACCCAACTGTGTGTGTGTTTTTTTTTAAAAATAATTCTAATTTAACCGAAATTAAGACAATAATTGAATTTTAGAGTATTTTGAATTTGAAAAATGTTTTAAATAATTGAAATACTAAGATCTTGATTAAAGTTATTAGAAATAATTATTTTAACAAAAAATTTGAATCAAAATTATTAATAATAATAATTGAATTTCAGGAGATTTTGAATTAAAATTTTAGTAAATTAGAATTGCTGAAAATTATTAACAAAGTTTAAAACAGTAATTGAATTTTACTGAATTTTTAATTAAAAAATGTTTATTTTAGAAATAATTGAATTTTGAAATAGTTTGAGTTAAATTTTTTAGAAATAATTGAATTTTTGGAGATTTTTAATTAAAATTGTTGTTTTAAAATACTAAATATTTTAAATAAGCTTCCGATTCCAAGTTCTAGGATTAAAAAATTCGAATTACTGAAAATTCTACTGAATGAGAATTCTAATAAATTAAAAATAGATTAAATTAGAATTCTTTTCAAAAAAACAGTTGGGTAAAGAGAAATTTTGTAAAATAAAAATTAACTTACTTTGAAAATTCTGTTGAGTAAACATTCGTTAAAAAAAATTCTGTTTTAAATACTGTTTTGTATAATAAAAATTTATGTGAAATATCATTTTTAAGAAATAACCATATGCTCCTACCGTTGTACCAAAAACAAAAAGTTAATCGAAATTTAACAACAGATAGTTTTTTTTTTTTTTAAATAATCAGGAAAAAAATTATGTTAATTTTATTTATTGTTTATTTTATTCCTGAAGAATATTATTTGTTAATTTTATTCCTCAGAATTTTTCTTTCAATTTTTAACGTCAAACCAATTTTACTTCATTTTATAGATGCCACTTTTTTCAGTTTTGGGGATACTTTTTTTAAAAAAAAAAATGATACTATTTCATACTTTTCTTAGTCTTTTACTACGCTTCGAAGCCTGAAATAATCAATTATTTGACTATTATCAAATAAATATTTATTTGTATTGAATAATTAAAGTCAATTAAATTGTATTTGTTTCAAATACAGAAATTATTGGTTCAAATACAGTTTATTTAATTCTGTTAAAACTTATTTGATTCAAGTAAATATTTGTATTTCATAATATAGTCAAATTTGAATCAATTTTTTTTTCAGGTAATGAAATTCTGTAAAATGAAAATTCTAACAAATTAGTTTTAGAATTTATTTAAATACGTCTCAATTCGAAGTTCCAAAAATGGATTATCATGATTTTTTAGCATGACTCTAAAAATTGTTTTATATATTGCACATACATTTCTGAATCTAGAAGAATGTTATTAAAATAACACACTACGTCCACGTAATAATTTCATATATAGATATAATGAAATTCACTCTTATATAAGTGAATTATATTCTAGATCAAAATTTAATATATTATATTGATCGTAAATTATATTAAAATAAAAAAAATAAAAAAAAAAATTTAGGAAATATATTTTGAGAAATCAAATGATTTTGAAACAAGTTCGTTTTGTTTGAAAAGTGAAAGGAAGAAATAAATTTTATATTTATGTAGAGCAAATGTGGTCCTAAAGTTGGACGCCAATGTAAATGACGATTAAAAACTACCGTTCGACTTGAGTCAGATTCAAGTTTGTCCCATATGGACAGTCGTTTCTTTCATGGTGTCAGGAGCGTATCTTTGTTCAAGAGCTCTGAAGGAGAGTTTCTGGTTCCTGGAGTCTGAAAGTGAAAGGTATATGTACGTATGTCGTCGCGGAGATAACGTGCAAGGACGTCTACTGTGACCGGCCGTGTCGGTTGCCGCCCTCGCCATTCGTTTTAATTCTTTATCTTTTTTTTTTCTCTTTTTTTGCCCCCTCTCTTGTAAACCAGCATACATTCCCCTCCCTTCCAACACCCTCAACCTTTCATTTTTATTATTTAACTGTTTTTAGCGTATCACACGGTGAGGTCGAATGTGCCACACGCCAATGTATAGAGGGTGTTTCTTCAATTATCAACATTCACACCTCTCTCTCACAATTAGTCTCTTCATTCATATAATTTTTTTTTTTTTACTTTTTTATTACTTCACGCACCGTGTTTTTAGATTTATTGTACATTTATAGTTGCAATTCATCATTTTATATAATTATTTATTTTTTAAAGAAGAGCAGGGACCGTCATTCGCGCTTTATTTGTTGCATTTAATTCTGATATATTGGTTTCTTTAATTTATGTATTGGCTCATTTTTATGATATTTTTATATTTACTCTATATTGCTTTATTTCTCTCATATAAATCTGAATCAGTGAACAATTTTTTTTTTATTTTCATTTTAATTTATTTTTTATAATTTTACAGGCCTCGGATAGTACGATTTTTTCGATTTATTTTAATAAAAGGCGAATTTTTTGATTTATTTTACAAAAAAAGATGAAAATTTAATTTATTTATTTAAATTAAAAACAAAATATGACTTTTTTTTTAGTAAAAATTGTAACTCTTTAAAAATTCAATTATTTTGAAAATTTGAAAATAAAAATTCTTTTTCGAAATTAATATAATTTAAAATATTTTTTAAAAAAAAATTCTTTAAAATTCAATTATTGCAAAATTTACAAAATTTGGAATTCAAAATCTCCTAAAATTTTAATAATTCTAAAAATCTGGACTGTTGAAATTAATTCAATTTTTTTTTTTATAAAATTCTTCTAAAATTCAATGATTTAAAACATATTTAGGTAAAAAAAGTTCTCTCATTTTCCATAAGGTATATTATATTTTTAAAATTTGACTGAAATTTGTTTTAACCATTTGAACTTCAAACCATGCAAAAATTCTGTATTCATAAATAATTTGTATAAATCATATTTGAAAATTCTTTTTAAAATAAGTAACTTTCATATTTTTTTATAAATCTAAAATTTTTGAAATTCTTGAAAATTTGTCTCATTTCAGTTTTAAAATATTATTTAAATCAAATTTCTTGATAAATTCCTATGCAATTATTCTTATTATAAGAAATTATTAAATTTTATTTTTAATATCTAATAACAATGGTTAATAGAAATAAAATATTTATTAAATTAAATTTAAAAAAAAAAATTTAAATCGACTTTTTCAATTTTTCTTCTAATGTAAATTGACTAATACGACTTTTTTTGCGCCTTGAAGTCGATCGGAGGCCTGTTTTTATTACATATTTTTATTTATTACAAATTTTTCAAAATCCAAAATATTAAAAGAATTTTTCAAAATTAATTGGATTCACTTAAAAAACTCTTTACTAAAACTCTTCTTAATCGAACTTTTATTTGATTTAATTTGTTTTAAATTAAAAATTAAACCGTCAAAGGCCTTGAAAGTTTTTTTTTCACAAAATTTTATATTTGTACCAAAATAAGTTTTCTTGTACAAAACAAAATTTTTATTTGAAATAATTAAATAATTATTTAGCTCTGTAAGACAAATATTTATTTTTATATATTCAGAAAAATTTTGTTTGAACCAAATATATACCTTTTTTTGTATTAACAAAATTTTTTGATTATTTTAAACAAAATTTGTTTAATTCAAATAAATACCTACTTATTAATTTATTTGAGCTAA
Organism: Leptopilina boulardi; assembly: GCF_019393585.1. Taxonomy (NCBI): domain Eukaryota; kingdom Metazoa; phylum Arthropoda; class Insecta; order Hymenoptera; family Figitidae; genus Leptopilina; species Leptopilina boulardi. Next base: position 134,312 of record NW_026138003.1, read on the forward strand.
ATAAATGTTTCATTTATTCTAATAAATTTTTCGAACGAAGAAGGAATTGGATTGAGTCAAATATACTTTTGTTTGATTCAGCCAAAATTTGGTTGTTTTAAATAAATTTTTGTTTGAGATGTATTTAATTTAAAAAAATTATATTTTTGGTTGAAATTATTAGGTATTATTATTATTATTATTATTATTAAATTAAATGCTTATTTAACTATGAGACAAATTTTTTTTTTATTTAATTTAAGTAAATTATATTTCGTTTGAATATATAACAAATTTCTCTCAGCGTATATCTTTAATAAATGAAGTAATTTGTTGAATGTAAATTTCTTTTTTTTCAATTATACAGTCTATTCCAAGCTAAGTAGATGAAAGTTGTGATTAAGTTGAATTTATAACAAAAATATGATCATCAAAAACAATGACTTGTGACAGTAGAGAGATATATATATATATATAAATGCGGGAAAACTCTTCCTGGGTTCTCTCACATATTGCAAATTTCTATGTCCAGCATTCCTATGGGAAACCATTGTTGGGTGTGGCTGACTTCATTCACTATGTAGAGAAAACATTCCTCTCTAATGTATTTCTTGTGATATATTTTTTTTAATCACATTGTATAGATATATTATATTATTGTTTAACATGCCAATAACACTATAAAGGAATTAATATTTTATCATTGCGGATATGAAAGAAAAAGAATTTAACTTGACAATATTTTACATTCGTTTTCTATAGGTATATATATATCACTTTTTGTCTAGTATACAAAAGAAATTCTGTTTTTCGAAATTTCTAAATTGCTTTTTGATATTTGAGAAAATAAAGAGGAATATTAGTTTTATTGTATCACCTGGTATATTGTCAGACGTTTAAATGACGATAATACTTAGGATTCTTCTTGGAGCGCCTGAAATTTCAAGCGCACTCGAATCTTTAATCTCCCGGGTTCATTAGAATAAAAGGTTTCTGACTCTTTTGTCTTATTTTTTTTATCCTCAACTTAGCGGCTAAGTGATGTTGCGGCTAATTTGTATTTTTAATCGATATATTTTTTTAAATATATCTTTATTTTATTTTATTTTTGAAATTAAAATTTTTAGTTTTTCTTAAACTGCAAATTAATAATTTACACCCAGATAAAAGATATATTTGTCTCAAAGTCAAATAAATTTTATTTTTCTGAAAAAAAATGCCAATTTTTAACTTCAAATTTTTATTATAAAAAATATTGTTTTCTGTATCCAAAAATAAATTAATAATTTATTAAAAAATGTTTAATGTACTTTATTTTTTTATTGATATTTGAAAAAAATGAGTTCAGAATTTCAGGCACATGGTATTTTTAATTTGCAATAAGTATGTGTAATTAAATTTGATAAATTTTTATTTTATAACAAAAAAATATTTATCTTTTATTTATAAATTTTTTTTTTTGTAAATAAAGTTTTTAATTTTTGTTTCACTTAGAAAAAAAAAAATGTTTCGAATGACGATTATATTTACTCAATAAAAATTCTTACTCGTATAGCGGTTTCCCTGAGGCAGAAAGATATACTGGATTCTGTTTCGAATCAGATTTCTCTCCTCATTCCTGCTACTAATTTCGACATTTCTTCTTAAATAGTTACACCCAGTGAAAAAAAAATATATTTACCTTGCAGAGCTAAGTATATAAATATTTATTTATATTGTTTCAAATAAAAAAACTTGTTATTATTGCGTTAATTAAAATTTTATTTATGACAAACAAAATTTTTCTTTGAAATATTATTTAAATTAAATTATTTAGTTCTGAGATAAATATATATTTTTATTTAATTCCAAATAGATGATTATTATATTTTGTTGAAATAAAAAAATTTCTCTCAATATACAGACAATATTCGACGAAAGTCGAGGCTCAAAGTTGATTTTTACAAGGAAATAAATCAAGTACTAATTATAGTAATTTTGTATCTCTTGAGAGTAAAAAAGAAAGTAATGATATACAACTCTATATTATGAAGTTTGAGGCAATCTTTGATTTTTGGAAATAAATTTTTGTTTTTTATGCTATACATTTATTTGCGGAGCCAATTATTGTAAATTATAATTAAAAATTTGAAATTGTCCAATTGTAAGCGTTAAAAAATCTATTTTTATTATCACTGGCGAGTTACAAGCGTTATTTTTATTGTTATTGTCTTCTTAATTGTATAACTTTGCACTCATAAAAAAAACTTCTCTTTAATCGAAAAATGTTTTCTATAATTTCCGATTTCAAGAAACTTTCTCTAATTTACTCTCTAATTCTGAATTAATAAAAAAAATTTAACTAATTTCAATTAATGACTAAATTTGGTTTAAATAAAAATTTTATTTGTGCTAAATAAATTTTTTTTATTCATAACAAATAAAAAGTAGGCTATGAGACAAAATGTATTTTTATTTATAATTCAAATAAATTTTATTTGTCTTAAATAAACGCAAATAAAACATTTCTCTGGGTGTAGTAAAGATATTTTATTTGCATTTATTTGAGATAAATAAAATTTATTACTCTATAAATTTGAATCAGTGAAAAAGTCACTGGTCTCAAATCAGTCGCTAAATTCTAGCTATTTGAATTAGTAACATTTCACTGATTTTCAGTCAAAGTAATTGATTCTCCAGTAAAATGTCACCAACTGTCAGTGAAAACCACTGATTCAAATAGCTAGAATTTAGCGACTGATTTGAGACCAGTGACTTTTTCACTGATTCATAATATAATTAGAGAGTAGAAACAAATGAAAATATATACGTCAGCAAATTATGATAACGATTAAAAAAAAAAAAAAAAAAAGAAATGTTGCAAAAATTATTTTAAGCACAAAAAAATATAATAATTTGTACAGAATAATATTATTTCTTCTAAATCGTTGATCATAAACATTGTGAACTCCACCGAGGTAAATATATTTGTCTCGGAAGCCTAATAACTTTTTATTTGTTTCAAATAAAAAATTTAATTTAGTACAAATAAAATTTTCTTTTACACCAAATAAAATTGATTTTAAATAATAATATTTATTTGTCTCTAAGACAAATCATTTCTCTGGGTATTGTTTAAACAATGTATTTGAGAAAAATTTTCGTTTAAAGTAATTCCTCTTTTTTTGAGATACCGAAAATTTTCTTTAAAAAAAAAAAAAACAAAGTTTTCAAATTTTTATTTGCCAAAAAAAACTCGTCTTTCGAGTTGTGTATAAACGATAGTTCTCATCTACAAATATAAAGAAGAGTCAAAACGCATGTTAAAGAAAGAGAAATTTATATAAAAAAAAAAAAAAAAAATTCGTGACCAATCTCAAGTCAAGTTTGAAGAAAACTAAAAATTCTAAAGTGAAAGGCTCCAGAACGTGTTTTTAGCTGTCAAGTCATGGTCCCAAGGTAAAAGCTTAAACCGATTTGTGAATGTGTGTGTCTCTCTTTTTTAAAATTCCATCGCGAATTCGATGGTCACTGAAGAAACAAAAATAAAGGGATAAGATGAATAATATTTTTTTTCTTTTTTTGTTTTTTGCTTATGTCCTTTACCTAAGACCGTTCAACTTTTGTTAAGGACAATGTCCGCTGTGTCGATCGTTCCTGGCCTTTAAAGTTCTTGTGAGGCCGTCATATATATATATATATATATATATGAAATTCCTTTGAAATGTTCACAGATGAATTCGCCTTTTTTCTTTTAGCAGGTCATATAATTTACGATGTTGGCCATAAAACCTAGGCAAAGGTCCACAGCTCGCGATAGTACGTCCACTTGCATATATAGAGGCGAAAGGTTCAAAGTTCATTGAACGATGAACGATTACTGTCTTCTCTTGGCACATAAAGTTCTCTTGACACAAAGCTCGCTATAATTAGGTTTAAACATTTTTTTGTAACCCCCGTGTATATATATGTATACTGGTAATGCAAGTCAAGCAAATCCGGTTGGTTAAGTAAATAGGATCAGTGTGTTCCTTTTTCATTTCTTTCCATGAGAGGTATAACAAGCTTCCAGTAGGGCAAACATGATTTATCATTTGGTGAATTGCTTAAGAGTTATACTATATAAAATTATTATACGACTTGGTAATTGACATTAACGAGCGGATATATTGAATTATAAAAGTTGGAAAAAATTTTCTTTATTGATTTAAATCGCAGTATTGAATGCTAATTTTTATATTATTCTGTTATGTACGGATTTTGGTTCTTGTGAAAATTTACAGAATTCAGTTTAAGAAAATCTTTATTCAAAAAATTATTGTTACCCAGTACGTTAGTTTTTCGAGGTATTCTGACTATTTTAGGGGTCATGTAACATCAAGAAATAATTTTATTCCAAAAATGTTTTTACCACTCAGAAAATTCAAATGACCTCAAAGCTTAATAAAGATTTTCTAGTTTCAAAATGTATTTTAACGGGGAAGAATAGTACTTTCAAATGCTGTATAACGACATTTTTGAAAAAAAATTAGGTATCTCTTAATGTTACAATATCTCGAAAACCTGACTTGGGTTAATTTTAAGGTCAGATTTGTATTCAGCACATAAAAATACTTCGGAAAAGTATAGTTTGGTTTTTGGTTCTGAAGTAGGCAAAAATTTTATCAAACTGTGTAATCGGTTCACAGAAAATTAAAAGGCATTAAAATAAGCTGCAACGCTTCTTATTTTAATCCAATTGTGCTTATTTTAATACCAAAATGGATTAAAATAAGCAAAATTGGATTAAAATAAGAAGCGTTGCAGCTTATTTTAATGCCTTTTAATTTTCTGTGTTACTTCTTAAATATTTATTTGTACTAAATAATTAGTTTTTTATCCCAATTAAATTTTTTGTTTCAAATACAAAAGTTACATAGGCACACAAAAAAAATTCATATTCTGAGCTCAAGGTCAAACCACGACTACTTTATGTTTTTGGTGTCGCTAAAGCCAAATCTAAAGTCTATTTAATCCCATCACGTTAAACTTTTAACATTATTTCAAAAAATCTCAAAATTCGTCCTAAAAATTTTAAAATCTTGAAAAATTAGGATCTATAAGTCTTACCATGAATACTTTGTGTTTTTGGTGTTGCTGAAGCCAAATCTGAAGTCTATTTAATCCCACCACGCAAGGCTTTAGACATATCATATAAAGAAATATTAACAAAAATCAAATTTTGGGATTTTTTCGACGTTACGTCAAAAGCCTGACGTGATGCGATTAAATAGACTTCAGATTTAGCTTCAGCGACCCCAAAAACATAAAGTAAACGCATAGTAAGATTAATAAATCAAAATTTTTCATGATTTTAAAATTTTGAAGACGAATTTTGATGTTTTTTGAGGTTATGTCAAATATTTGACTAAACTGAATTCAGATTCGGTTTCAGCAACCCCAAAAACATAGAGTAGTCATGGTTTGACCTCAACCTCAGAAAATGAATTTTTTTTTCTGTGCCCGTGTTATTGGTCCAAATACAATTTATTTAATTCAAATAAAAATTATTTTGCTTCAAGTAAATATTTATTTGATAGTAGTCGATTATTTGAATGAAATAAATTTTTTTACAGCAAATTAATTATTATAGATTTATAATTTTCTATTTTGTCATTATTATTAATAATAATAATAATAATAATAATGTAGGTTTTCTATTTATTTTTTTGCCCGAAAAATTGCGTGCGAGGATTGACATTTTTCTCGGAGAAGAAATTGTATAAGAATAGAGAAGAAACAATTTAATAGTGAATTACCTCACATATGGAAGTGCGAATGTCACTCTTTATGTAATTCTATTTCCTGATTCGATTGGCAATAGACGGAATGTAAACATGCAAGAATGCTTTCTTCATTGAATATATGGTATATAGTAAAAGAGAGACGAGTGAGAGAGAGAGAAGCTAGAAAAGAGAAACGACCTTGCAATTTCATCTCATGACTTATAGGAGATCGTTAGCGCATTGTGAATACGTCAATGGAAAGTTATGAAATTAGAACAAGGGTGGTGAAGGGCGCGGTGTGAGGTATAGAAAAGGTTGCATAAAAAGGGAAACGTCATTCGAATTCCGATTTTGCAAGGATCGACTCACATCCTGGAACTTCCAATTTTTTTTCCTAATCAATGACTCACACTCTGGAATTCGTTCTTTTTATAACAATTTTTTTTTAAATTATTATATTGTTATTATTGAATATCAACATTTTAGTTAACTGCATTTTATATATATATAATGTTTAAAAAAAAGAAATGTTTTCTGGGAGAGAAACAAGTTTCTATAGTATGAATCTTCTATTATTTACCGTCTTTCGGTGACAAGATTGAAGCTAGAAATGTCAGGGTCTTTTGTCAATGTACTTTTACATTATATTACAATGTTTTATCTATACAGATTATTATTTATCTCAATTGCATCTAATTTATTTTGCAATAAATAATAAGATTGTTTAATAAGAAATAAAATATTGTTTAATAAATATAATAACATTATATTATAATAATTGCTTAAAATTATATATATATTGTATAATATGACGCTCAACGAGAGAAAGGACCTTACGTTAAAAAAATTTTAGGTTATGTTTGTGATTTTTGGAGTGAAAATACTCACAGAGAATCAGCTCTTAATACCAAATATTTATGTTTAAGTCTATATTACATTAAAAAAAATTCAATAAAAACTAATTTTGATTTTAGCTAATTAAAAAGAAACTTTTTATCAAGGTAAAACCATCACTAAACATAACCTGAAATTTTTTTAACGTAACGGTTTCTTCCCTTGTGGAGCGTCACATATGATAGCTTCAATTATTATTAATGGTATCTTCAAATTGTTGTAAAAGAAAGAAATGGTAGTTATATGAATCCTCTAAATTTTAATTAATAACTAATTTCATATCTTTAAAACATAGTCATTGATCCAAATAGTAATATTTCTACTAAATTTCTGGTAACTTATTGAAATAGTCAAATTTGACTATTTTTCAGTTATTTTTCCATTGAAAATTAGTTACTTCTTACTAATAATTAGTTTTTTTTACCAATTACTTATATGCTGCTTACTCAATGCTTATAGAATATTTATTTATTTAGTACGTCGATGTACTTGGGTATCACACTAAAAATGTTATACGGTGTTATTTATTAGTTAAAATCAATAGTTTAATATTTCGCCTTTGGTTTCATAAAAATCGGAAAGGTGGTCCACTCATGGACATACATTCTCCTAGGTACAAATATGTAATTCGCATTATTGAATGAAATGATTATAATCATTTATTGTATTGATACAATCTTATCTGATGATATATTGGTTTGGCGCGTGCCTTATTGTATTATTAATTTCGTTAAATTCCAAATATAATGTTATGTTTAAATTTGGATACAGTTGGATCTCGATTTTCCAAACTAACCTAGATAGGACCGGGTTCGGATAATCGAAAGTTCGATAATAGAAATTTCCAGCCTTTTTGTTTAATTAAAATAAAACAATGGAACAGTTAAATACACTAAACACTAAAATGTGCCGTGAAAATTTCAGTAACGAAATTTTAAAAATGAAAAAAAATATGAAAATAAATTTGAAGATTCGAGAAGGCAAAAAAAGTTCGACTAAAATGTTTTACAGTTCGGATAACAGGGGTTCGGATAATCGAGGTTCCATATTGTAATAATATATACTCCCTACATTTGAATTAGCCACTTTTGACTAATTTAATTGCATCGATTTGTTCATTAAATGAATTAGTAACCGTTTAGACTAATTTTTAGTAAAAAATAATTAATTGTTAGTAGAAAACTATTAATTCATTTAGTAGGGCTAATATTTCAATTAGTAAACTTTAATAAATGAATTAATAGTTTTCTACTAACAATTATAGCCATTTTTGACTAAAAATTAGTCAAAATTGTTACTAATTCATTTAATGAACGAATCGGCTCAGTTGAATTAGTCAAAAGTGACTAATTCCGGTTTAGAGAGTAGGGAAAGAGTACCAGTTGTGGGAACCCCTACGTAATTTTTGACAGCAAGTAGATGTTGCTGATCTAAGTACGGTCAAACTTGTTTTTTTGACAGTACACTGTTTTTGGGTGAGCATAGTGATGCATATCGAGACGAGATGCTCGTCTGTCTCGTGTATTTTATGTTCGTCACACGAGGACTTTTTATGTCAAGCGCTCGTATGTTCTTTTGTTTTTTCTCGACTCGTTTTTAATTCAACAACTCGTCATTCTGACAGTTTCCTCCTAAACCTAACCACAGATTACTTATGTACTTATATATGTATTACATTAGTGTTCATTTAAATTATCTTTATTATATTATAATTATCATTTCATTGTAATTTACCTGTTTTACTTTGAATTTATCAATTAAATTATAATAATTTTTCTTTAATACAAAGAATGCGTTTTTCTTTAATTAAAAAAAATCAATGAAATATAAGGCTTGAAAATCTATAAATGTTACCGTATTTGAATAAAAATCTTAATGTATTCATTGTTAAGTAAATCAAATCTAACACTGTAAAATGACTTTTGGAAAATTTAAAATTCAATTTTTTTCCAAAAAAGAATTTCGTCAAAACTAACAATATCTTTTTCGTAAATGAAGGATTTGATAAATTTTTTAATAATATAATTTATTTCAAAAATTTGAGTGCAATTTTTTTGTGCAATGCTTTTCAATACCTCATACAATTTTCTGTGAAGGAATCAAATGCGCACTGACAATGTAGAGATCAAGACCAGTCTAAAACTAAAAATCCTCAATCAATGCTGGGAAATGTTCAATCTTAGGAAAAAAAAAATTCTTTTCGTTGATTTAACGTTGATAACTTCAGTGTCATATGCTGCATTAGTTAAAGATCCTCGACACAAAGAAGAAACTTTCGCTTCTACAATGTGGGAGCAGAGAATTTAAAAGAAGTTTTAATTAAATTTTTTGAAGTAATTTATAAAAATAATTATTGTAATATTATTTCTAAAAAAGTAACAAATTGGACGATTCACGAAATACAGAAAAAAAACAATGAAAGTCTTTTTGAATGCGAATCTATATCAATCTGAATTCTATTTGGAATTCTATATGGCACTAAAAGCAGATAGAAAGCAGATAAAAATCAGAACATTTTAGAATGGTGGAAAGGAAAAGACCAATAAATAAACATTTATATTCTGTACATACAATGTTTTATTTTATCAGTGCTTTTAAGGTTTAGACTATAGACGAAACCATAATTATAAAAGCGAGACCGAGACGAGAGTCACTAAAGTCTTTAATCTCGTCTCGTGTGCAGCCCTATTCATTTTAAAAAGACAATACTGTCAACTCTTAACTTTTAAAGGAAGCAACAGACACCGAGTAACTGATGTTAATAAATACCAATAGAAATTTAAATCAATGACTAATTTTTAATTCATGATTTGCTTAAAAAATGCATATATGGTACATTACGATCAATATCATGTGGTAGTTATGGAAATAGTGTAATTCATTGTTTATTAAAGGTAGCGAATATATGTACATATAGTATACATGCGCATGTTTAACAAGCGATTTCATATTAAGTTTGTCGAGTAAATAAGGTAATAAATAAATTAGAAAGATAATAAGCGTGTATCAAATATAAATATATCTATGAAACATGAACAGTTGAATGTCGAAATAAATTGAATTTCTATTATATATATAGAAGATAATACTTTTGTTGGAAGTATATATATATAGTAAAGTGCCTGTTTTTTTAATGAAGAGACATACGTCGAGATCGGTGGTGACTCCTTCTTTTGTTTTGCGCTTACAAGCGATTTGGACGAATGAAGAACCGTTTAAGAAGAGAAAATTGCGATAACGACGGATGTTAAGTGCCGTGAAAGAAGAACGACAACGAAGGCGAGGCAGAGTGAAACAAGATTGCACAAAGGGAAGTATATACAGTGGTCACCCGGATTCCAGAACTCGATGTCGTGACTTGGCCATGAATTGGCATTCTTTTTTTCTTTCATTTTTTTATACCCTTTAGCGTCTTATTCTTACAAACCACTCGCACTTTTTTTTTCCTATATAAAAAGCATCTTGTTGTTGTTACTTTTTTTATATATATTTTTTTAATTCTATACACTCCCCCTCTTATATGCGTCGTTCCGCAAAAGCAAACACCCATAAAACCTCGACAGAACCTCGGAATCCACTTATATTTGGAAAAATTAATGTTTGTCCTTTTGGCCCTGTAATCCTTTTTTTTATTGTGGAGAGAGGAGTGTTTCTTGTTTTTGATATCTTTTCATATGTTAAGTGTTTTTCTTTTTTTTTTAATTAAGAGGGCAGAGATTATATTAGACTTTAATAATTATAAATTAGTCGTAGAGTCGATTAAAATTTTATTGCACATGGTGAAAGTTGAATACATATATATACAATATAAGGATTTTAAGAGAAGGTCGTATAATATACTAAAAAAATTGAGGGTCTGTGGAAAAGGATAACTGAGCTTATTTTTTCACTCTATCTTTTTTTTATCAGTGGCGACAAATTTTTAAACTAATTTTTGGAAATGAACAAATTTAATTAGTATTTTCCATTCCTCTTCATTGTTAATATAATTATTAACAAAAGTTAATGTTGAGTTTAGTCAACTCCGAAACGTTAAAATCTTTCGTATTTTTCAATTATACACCTGTTTTGTTTGTTGTCCTCGGTTGTCCTTGTGTGATGGTTATAATTATTTATTGAATATTAAAGGACGTTAAGGATGATTATTATAATATTATTATTAATACACTCTCTAAACCTGAATTAGTAAAAATTTTAACTAATTTTAATTAGTGACTCACTTTTTGCTTTTGAATTAATAAAATTTAACTAATTCAAACGCAAAAAGTGAGTCACTAATTAAAATTAGTTAAAATTTTTACTAATTCCGGTTTCCTCTAATTAATTATGTAAAATGAATTTACTTTTAGACGAATATTCATTTTTCGAACTAAAATGTGATCGAATTTCTTTTTAAACAAATTTTTATTTAACATAACATATATATATATATATATATATATATCGAATTTTACAGAATAGTAAAAGTACAGAATTCTTAAAACGCTAAATTTTTGTTTGTCCAAACAAACAATCAACAGAAAGATTTGGGCACGATTTTTAAAATTGTCCAATCAGAAATTGTCAAGAAAATCATGATTGGTGAATTTTAAAAATCGCGCCGAAATCTTTCTGTCAATTTTTTGTTCGGCTATTTGCAATATTGAACAAATAAAAATTCAATATTTAAGAATTCTGTTAAGTGAAAATTCTTTAAAAAAGAAATTTTGTCAAATTTTAATTCAAAAAATGAATGTTCGTTTAAAAAATAATTATATCTAATAAAATTCTTTAAAATGAAAATTCTAACTAATGATTTCTATGGGATAATCATGCGCCTCTATTTTTTAATATGCACTTAAATTTTCATCAATTCGTATTTTTTCTTTCATTTTGTTTTCCAATTATTTATCGCATAGAAAAATTGATCCTTCTAAAGGAAAAGGAAAAAAATTTATAGATATATATCGAAGATGTTGAAAATATATTTATAGGGTTTGCCAGTGTTTTATTGATAGCGTCGATTTATTTGCTAGAGATTTCCGTCGTGCGATAGAAAATCGTTTCTTTTCATATTATATATATATATATATATATATATATATACTTGCGAAGAACACACGAAAGAGAATTTGAATGCGCGGAATGATGTATATGACCGCATTTAATCAGATCTATTGCTTCGACGATTCACTCGCATCACCCACTCTCTACCTACTCCTTTCTTTTATTGTTAGAAAACAACTCATTTACAATACAACAATGTCGTAGAAAATTTTAGAATTTATATATATATATTCTCTATAAAAGAAACATCTTCATTAGTTTTTGCATTTTAAAAAGAAATGAAAAATGAAGATTACAAATTTTCTTTAAAATTTCAACTTGTGTCTTATTATATTTATTTGTATAGAAAATCTAGGACACAGGTAGTATTTTTTTTTTATTTATCTTTTCTCACGACTTCCGATATTAATATACATATAAATAATATGTAAATTTAGAAATCGGAGGATAATTGAATAGATCGTCATCATACAGTCATCAAAATAGTGTAATTTTCTAACATATAGGTGTGACCTCAATTTTATCGATTTCATGGTGAAGGAACGACACAAGGTGTGTTTGAGATATATTAGTTAATTTCCCGTTCTTAATTTACTTTTTATACGTTCTGTGAAAGCATATTGATGTCGAAGAAGTAGATTACAATTTTTTTTTTCTTTAATAATAATATATCTCTAATAAAAGCCCTTGAGAAGGGGATTATAATTGAACGCGCGTCATTCGCGAATCAATTGTCTATAGGATTATCGATGTATTGCTCAAGACAATAATTTTTTCAATGATAATAGTTTTCCCGAATAACAAGATATGTCTAGAGATAAAAGCTCATTTGTTCTTGCACTTGAATGTAATAAAATGTACGAGTTCAATTTCAAGGCGCATTTAAGAATATCAAATTTCTTCATTTTTCTTTTTAATAATCATATATCGGTAATTAAAAATTTTATTTTTTTTAATGTTACAATAATTGATATTACTTTTTAATAAGCATATTTTCAGAGTTTTTATTATTTTATATGTTGTATATGACGCGCTATATATGAAGAAATGGACCAAAGAAGCAAAAAAATAGTAGGTTATGTTTATGATAGTTCTTGATTAAAAGTTCCTTTTCAATTATGTAAAATCTTAAATCAAAATCACTTTTTATTTTGGATGTAATGTAATGATACAAATCAATTATAGTTTGTATTGAAAATTAATCCTCTTTCATTTTCATTCATTTTCCATCAAAACTTTAGTAAAAAAAAGAATTACATATTAATAATATTTTACTAAAAATTAGTAAAAATTTCTACTAATTTTAACTAGTGAAGCTCATATTAAGAGAGTATAATATTATATACGCATATATGTGACGCTCTCTGAAGAAAGATAGGCCTAAGAAGCAAAAAATTATTTATAGGTTATGTTTATGAAGTTTGGAGTTAAAATACATAAAGAGGAGCAACTCTTAATATAAACTGTTGATGTTTAAGTCTTTATTACATCTAAAATAATCAATACCCAAGTGCGAAAATCAACACGGCCCAATATCGGCCCAGTATTGGCAACGATGGCGCCGAGTGTTGGCAGCAAGACTGGGCCGATAACTGGGCCGACTCTTGGATGTTTACCACGGCTGGACGTCGGCGGCCGACAATCGGCTGCCATTATTGACCTAATATTGGTGCCGATTCTTGGTCGAATGTTAGTTTTTGAGTGTCGGCCGACATTCGGCAGCCAAATCTCGGCAGACATTAATGGCTCGATCTTGGCGACTAATAATGGGACAATATCGGCTCAATTATTTTCAATGAAATAAATTATTAATTTTTAATAGTTAATTAAAATAATAAAAATACGAAAAAATTAAGTAAAATACGTTTTATTTTTTTTATCTTTTTGAAGGTACAATAAGGAGCTTACAATGAGCTTATTAAAGTTAACGCAATGTTTCAGGTTCTTCTGCGTCATTTTGGCCATTTTGGTCCAATTTGCAATTTTCTGCAAAGTTTTTTTCTGCCTCCTTCATCTCGTCAGAATCGTAAGCTGACAGAGAATCGTCACTAAAATTGATTAAAATTGACCATTTTTAATTAATAAACTGAATTTTTTTAAAGTTAATATATTTGAGTTATTTAAAGGGAAAAAAAGAAAAAATAGACAAAATAATTTTTCAATTGACTTTTTTAAGAATAATCTCAAGAAATTAAATTATATTATAAATTTATTAAACATTTACCTCTGAGAAGCTACAATGGGCAACACAAAATTATCAACATCAACTGCAGATGGAACAGGTGGTGAATCTGATTTTTCTGGCAAAGGGAGATTCTCTGACAAACACACTTTTCCCATATTTCGATCCGATCTGGAAAAAATTATTTCTCATTGTAAGATACACATATATAATTGTAAAATTCATAAGATAAAAATAATTATTTTTATATTGTATATAATATAACTTACTCATATTGTGGAATTAAATTATTGTCCATTGTTGAACATGCTGACTCCGAACTGACAAAATCCGAAGTCGATCCACTTAGAGACAAGTTCATCAATTTATCTGGCGGCTCGAATTCATCACTGCTATCTTTCTTGAGTAATCGTTTTAAGGCCCGATACTTCACTGACTTGTAACTGGTCATTTTTTTGGCATATATTAATTACTTATAAAAAGTAAATTACTCAGCAAACAACAGTTTTAGGTTATGTGTTACAGTTTCAGGTTACGTAAACACATGCGCATGTCTTGTAGCACTCGTAAACAACGATAAACACTTGGCAGATTTTTTTTGCCATTATTGGCCCGAACTACGTCGCACTACTGGCAATTATAATTCGCCATTATATACATCGACCCTTGAATAGTAGAAAATCAGTGCCAATGCTGAGCCAGTATTCGGCCGAGACACGTCGCGATATTGGCAATGCTTATTTGCCATTATAAATTCTAAAATAATTAATTATCGGTGCCAATATTATCCCAGTAATGGGCCAAGATTTGCCTCGTTATTAGCGATGTTAATTTGCCATTATTGGTTCATTATTTGGCCCGTTAATGTACCATTATTGGGCCAAAAACTCCGGCTAGTCACAGCAAATTAGAAATAGTGAGCATCAGTGCCAATGTTGAGCCAGTGATCGGCCGAGACACGTAGCGATATTGGCAATGCTAATTTGCCATTATAAATCCTTGAATAATTAAGGATCGGTGCCAATGCTTAGCCAGTGATCGGCCGAGACACGTCGCGATTTTGGCAATGCTAATTTGCCATTATAAATCCTTGAATAATTAAGGATCGGTGCCAATGCTTAGCCAGTGATCGGCCGAGACACGTCGCGATATTGGCAATTCTTATTTTGCCATTATAAATTCTATAATAATTTATTATCGGTGCCAATATTATCCCAGTAATGGGCCGAGATTCGTCTCGTTATTAGCGATGTCAATTTGCCATTACTGGTTCATTATTTGGCCCGTTAATGTGCCATTATTGGGCCAAAACTCCGGCCAGTATCAGCAAATTAGAAATAGTGAGCATCAGTGCCAATGTTGGCCCAGTAATCGGACGAGACACGTCTCGTTACCGGTAATTTTAATTTGCCATTATTGGCTCCTTACTTGGGTCGTTAATGCGCCATTATTGAGCCAAGATTTGGGCCAGTCTCGTCAAATAAAAAAAAAGAACATCGGCACCAGTAAAGGCATAGTAATGGGACGAATTTAAACTCCAATATTGGCCCAGTAATGTTAGCCGAAATACGGCTGACATTACTGGCCCAATATTGGACCGTATTGGCAGTCCTGGCAATTCGCACTTGGGTAAAAGTTAATTTTGATTTTACATAATTATAAAAATGTACATTTAATCAAGATAAAACTATCATAACATAACATAATTATTATATCATAATAATTTTGTAATTGTAATTGTTAATTTAAAAAGAAATAACTGAAATAAAATTTATGTTCTTAATGCAAAAAAAACAATAATAATAATGTATATTTAGAAGAAAATAATTATCTTTTTTTTCCGTTCGATCTCTTCAGTGAAATTAGAACTTTCGAAATATGTTTTAGTACAGTTTTTAGTTTCCGAAATGGCTCAACTGCGGCGAGTTGCAAAATTTCTGCGAGAGAAGTTTTAAATTGTTTTCATTGTCCCTAGGCGAAGAAAATAAACGACCTCGACGGCGGCAACTTTCACAAGTTCACCCGATACCTTTTAACATTATATATATGTATATAAGACGCGCATTTACGTGCGAGTTTAAAGAATAACGCGAGCACTCAAATGGCTTAAACAATGAAAATGACATTTAGGAAACTTTTATTATTCATAAAAGACAAATTATAACCACACCTTCAATATATATATATTTGCGAATATATTGTTTCTTTTTTTATTCTTGTAAATTTTCTTTTACTTTCATTCATTCAATTAATAACATTGTTTATTGTATTTAATATTTCATTTATAGTCAATTATATTCTTCATACATAGAATTTACTTTATAGTTAAATATATACATATATATATATTAAAATGAAATTGATATATGTATAAAATCGTGTTTATTTATATAATGTATGATCATAATATATTTTTTGTATAAATATATGAAAAAAATTGCTTGCCGGATTTAGTCGGACTTTATTGCTCTATACTACTTGAAATATGGGACGCGATGTCTGACCATGCGCAGCTACTACTGAATTAGAAAGTAAAGCGTCAATTATTTCAGTAGGGAAACGGAAAAAAAATCAGACTCGCTTATTATGCATTAACTTTTTATGTTACAGTTGGAGTAGAGAAAAGAAATTTTTATTAAATAGGAAACTCATCATTTTAATAAATAATTACAATATACTGTTCATATACATTAATCACAAAATCGTGTTATAAAAGAAAATAAACTACGATACAATTTTAACTTAACATCAATAAAAAAAAAAAAGTTAAAAAGAATTTATTTTGCAGTTTTTTATTATTATACCGCGTTACGAATAATATATAATTATTTTTTATAGATGAATTTTCATTTTTCGAATTGGAATTTGACACAATTTCTATTTAAACGAATTTTTATTGTACGCAAAATTTTTAAAACGCCGAATTTTTATTTATCCGAAATTTCAAATGGCCGAAGAAGCAATCAACAGAAAGATTTCGGCGCGTCTTTTAAAATTGACCAATCACGATTTTCTTGACAATTTCTGATTGGTTAATTTTAAAAAACGCGCTGAAATTTTTCTGTTAATTGTTTGTTAGGCCATTTGCAATTTCGGATAAATAAAAATTCGGCGTTTTAAGAATTCTGCGTACAATAAAAATTCGTTTAAATAGAAATTGTGTCAAATTTTAATTCGAAAAATAAAAGTTCGTCTGAAAAATAATTACAATCTAACAAAATTCTTTTAAATCAAAATTCTAACCAATGATATTTATGGGATTTATGGGAGGCCCCTTCGTTTAACTAGAATATATTTTTTTTAAATCTTCATGAAAAATAAGAAAAAACGTATTTTTTTTATTTCTTATAATTTTTTTATACGTCACTTAATTACTATAGCAATGGAGTTTTATTGATGTATTATAATATTATAAAATGGTATTTTAGAAAAGAAAAGTATACTTATTTAATTGAAAGAAACAGAATAAGTGAAAAATTTATAAAATATAAAAAACAATTTTTAGGTTATGTAGCCGTTTAACTTTCCGGTTTGTAAATTTACAACTTTACTTCACTTTTTTCCAACGTGCAATGTAATAAAATTACACTGGCATTTTTTGGTGTTTTGTGGGTAAAAATCAGAAACGAACATAACCTATATTGAATTGAAATCACCTGATTGGTCCAGGCCAAAATACCATTTCCATAGCAACCGTTTTCATAGCAACCATTACCATAGCAACCATAGCAATTCACAAATAATATAATTATAAAATATTTATTATATACAAATAACTTTTGATCTGAATTTAAAAAGCCACGAAACCGTATAGATGTAGACGCTTTGCGCCTGCTTCTTTTCTCAATTTTTTGAAATAATTAAATTTATTAAACTTTTAATAAAATAATTTTAATAAATTATGAAACATAAATGGATAATTAAATTTAATTGACAAAGAATAGAAGCAACAAAGATGGCCAAAGGCCGTCGGAGGCGCTAGTGTACCTATATATAATTTTGAATGAATTTTAAAATTTAAATGCAAATTGCTTTCTAAAATTTTAAATTCTATCACTATAATTCAAATTGTAATCAAATTCAAATGAATTCCAATAAAAATCTATAAATATAAATATCGTAAAAAAATTGTACCAAAACTACCTTTCACTTTTAATGTATATTATAAAAGTGACTTTTTTTATTGAGAATATTATCCTTAACAATAGCAGCGTCTAATGAACAACTATATATATATGCCAGGAATTTGTTACACAATAAAGTAAATACATTCCAGTTTGAAAAGTCGTTATGTGTGCTATGATTTTCATTTTTACAAGCTAATGCTTTATTTATTGGGTAACTTCATATTCTCCACCCTCGCAAAAGAAGGAGGATCGTTTCTCTCTAGTCACATGAAATGTTATATATATGTACGCAACTTAAATGTTATATACCTGGGAAAGAAAACATGTAGACAAAATCGTTTCTGTATATAATTTATGTGCGTATTCTTAATATATATATATATATATATATATATATATATATAAGTATAATAATATTTTACATTATTAGTATATTTTGAGGCCAGAAAAAAGAAGACAAAAGTTGGTTATGTGGTTAGTGAAAAAGGAAAGAAAAAAAGAAAAAAAAATTGTCGAGTATTGTACATAATAACAAACTATATGGTGGATAATTATTATTCTGAAGAACGTAGGTGTAACGTCTCTATATACTTTACGGTTGTGGCTATTCTATTTTGTTTAAACCAAAACCATTAATGTAAGAAGCCCATAAAAGGGTTGGGCTTGAATATTTTATGGTTTGTGCAATGTTGTTAATTTGCGAGAATCCTGGTAGGTCTGAAGTTACTTCGCGGATTTTTATCCCCTTCAAGGGCATCATTTTTCCTTGAAAGTCTGAAAAATCTCTACTTTGCGGTTCCAATATTTTATGCTGTATAGGAGGCATGAGAAAATTTACTCTGTTGTCATGCTTTCTATATATTATAATATTAATGTATATAAAAAAATTCAAGAATTCTAAATGAGCCAAAAGTTTTGAACGTTCATATGAACGAAATTTTTCAAAACTTTCGGCTCATAATTCTAACCGACTATTCAGAAAAAAGTTTTGTTTTAATCAAATGCACCATTTTTTTGTATTAATACAATTCTTTTGTTATTTCAAATAAAATTTATTTGATTCTAATAAATATTTATTTCATCTAAATAAACGTTTTGTTTATTTTAATAAATTTTTCGAACAAAGAAAGAATTTGATTGAGCCAAATAAACTTTTGATTGATGCAAACAAAAGTTTGGTTATAACTTTTATTTAGTTGTTTCAGAAAAAATCTTTTTCTGAGAACGTTGTTCATTTCGAGTTTTCATCTGACAGGTTATTGGGATGTCTATTACTACATTGAAAAAAAAAATTTATTTGAATCAAATAATCGGTTGACTATTATCAAATAAATATTTACTTGAATTAAATAATTTTTATTTAAATTAAATAAACTGTATTTGATTCAAATATTTGTGTATTTGAAACAAAATATCATTTAATTGACTCAAATAATATTTATTTAATAAAAATAAATATTTATTTGATAATAGTCAACTGATTATTTGAATAAAATAAATTTTTTTTCAGTGTACGAAACGCCCTCTTAAAATTTATTTTAACTATTGAAAAATACGCCTTTTGTCCAATTTCCAGCCAAAAAGTAATTTTTAGATGTAGTGGCAAAAAATGGTACTACTAAACACCCCTAGCGAATATTCCAATTGGCGATTCAAACAGCTACACTAGCGCCACAGTTGAACTAATTTAGGCGTGACTCGCTCTAAAGCAGTCTCTGTTTTGACAGTTTATTTCAAATTATTTAATTATTCTGATATTTTTATTGCGTTTGTAAAATTATTTTTAAGCGTTAAATAAAAAAAAATAATTTAAAACACATGGAGTGCTACAGAGCGAGTCACACCTAAATTAGTTCAACTGTGGCGCTAGTGTAGCTGTTTGAATCGCCAATTGGTTATGTTTTATAGATTGTAATATTATATATTGGTAGCAATGGAGAACCTTGTATAAAACGTACCTATAGGTACAATAAGGAAATTATTAGGGCAAATTACATTTAAGGAATGTTTATATATCTCCCATTTCTTGTGTAGTTTTTCTAAAAATATTAAAAAAAAATTTATATTATACTTAATTTTTCACTTTGTTTCAACAATTTTTAAATTTAGCGCAATTGTCTATAGTTTTGTGTTACACAGTTGGCAACTTGTATACTTGGCTGTTTTTATGGCGTTCGTCCTAGGTTAATTATGATTGTTTAGATCTAGCAAAATGTTATTGATGATTGGACCATCGTTAACTCTGGGTTATCCCAGGGCGAACGCCGAAAACAGCCCTTATGTCAGTTCACAAGATTCCTAACCTAAAAAATTCTGTCTTTTAATTTTTATTGTCGTGAATCATAAATAAAAATTTGTTTATGGTATAGATATAATAAAGTAAAAGTTATAGCTTCAAATAATATCCATAGTCAGTATATAAAATTATTATTAAATAATAAATTTCTTATTATTATTATTATTATTATTTAAATTTCTATTTTCAAATTAATTTTATTTAATGATTATTTTCAATATATATCAATTAATATTATAGTATTACCGTAAACAAAAGTACCTTCAATTTATTTATGTTAATGGTTAAAAGATATAGATTTAAATTTAAATTAACAGTATAAGGTATATATAGTCGGTTGTAATCTTCATTAATAGAAGTTATATAGACGATAGTGTAATTTATTCATGAGAGAAACAATCAGTGCGGTAGTTTCAGTTAATGTCAGTCTTAATTGAGATATAACTTCAATTAATGACATGAAGTTGAAAGTTTTAGAAAATTTAGTTTCACATGAAAAAAGCGTTAATTTACGTCTACTATAATAATAATAATAATAATAATAATAATAATAACAATAATAATAATATAGATGAAAAAATTATTCTTTCCGAGTCAAGTACAAAGTACACAAAAAAGATACACGTTTGCGTACAAACAGAAGACATAAATTTTTGTATGTATAGTTCTAATTTGAAAACTAGATATAAAAGTTGTTAAACATTTTGTAAACTGAAAAAAAAATTTATCTTATTCAAATAATCGGTTGACTATTATGAAATAAATATTTACTTGAACCAAATAATTTTTATTTGTATTAAATAAACTGTATTTAAACTAATAATTTCTGTATTGAAAACAAATATCGTTTAATTGATTCAAATAAAAATTATTTGGTTCAAATAAATATTTATTTGATAATAATCAATAAGTAACCGATTATTATTTGAATCAAATGAATTTTTTTCAATGTATAGTGTATAAAAAAAGATTTGCAAGAAAAAAAATTCTTTTGTTATGGCACAGGATTAAATAATCGAAAGTTTATTCTGGATGGTACGCGAAACGAGGTGAAAGTCTATAGCTGAGCGGCTTTGAGCTTGACTTTAGCCTGTGTTGCCGCCTTCAATTGGAGCAATTTCCATAAATATACTTGAATACGGAAGAAAACGATACATTATTATATTGGTTAAAGAATTGGTGCAAATTGTTTAGGAAAGTTTTATTATATTTATAGTGTAGTTTTATTTTCTTTTAAAGTTATATTATTGCGTTAATCAGTAACAATGATACAACTTTTATATATATATAGAAAAGAGAAATTCAAGTATTTCATTTAACAAATTAACACATTATATTATACCTATACATAAATGTAGTTAATAAAATAATTTTTTTCAAAAATAAATAAAAAAAAAATTTTTAAGATGTTCTGGACGTCATATATATATATATATATACATATTCCGATCAAAATTTGTTTAAAACAACCAAATTTTTGGTTGAATCAATCAAATAAATGCATTGCTATATACAGTTAACCAAACTTTTGTTTATACACTGAAAATACAATTTATTTAATTTAAATAAAAATTATTTGGTTCAAATAAATATTTATTTGATAATAGTCAACTAATTGAGTATTTAAATCAAATAAATTTTTTTTCAGTGCATCAATCAAAAGTTTAATTGGCTCAATCAAATTCTTTCTTTGTTCGAAAAATTTATTAAAATTAAACAAAACGCTTATTTAGATGAAATAATTATTTATTTGAAATAACCAAAAAAAATTTATTTGAAATAACCAAAAAAATTTGGTTAATACAAAAAAATGGTATATTTGGGTGAAAAAAAAATTTTCTCTGAGTGCAAGGACGTTTTGATAGCAAAGTTGGTAATCTCTTCAATAAAATATTTAGTCAAAACAAAATTTCAAAAATATGAAATCAAAATTACAGGTTATGTTATTTCATCAAAATGTCGTTGTGTGACATACCTAATATAATAAAATTATTGATTTAGAATATCCTGAAAAAATTATTTTACAATTATTATTACTAAATGAAAAAACTACAAGTATTTTAAAAATAAATAAACTTTCCCTGGTATAATTTTTTATTTTTATTAAGTACTATTATTTTTTTATGATTAAATAATATTTTTCTTTAAGGATTGAATATATTTTTTTAATGATTGAATAATATTAAAATAATTAATTGATATTTATATTGATGTAATATTTACGATATATTATAATAAAATAATTATCGTTCATGAATACACCAAGCGTTTTTAAACTTAATAATAGAGTTTAAATTAGGAAACTAAAAGAATTTTTTTAAAAATATTTTCTTCTGTGTTTAAATGTAAGAGCGTAAAAGTGTGATCAATTTGTTCCGGAGTAAAATTTGTGTAAGAGAACAGTTTGAAAAGAAAATGGTTCAAGTATGTACTAGAACAGATTATGTATATTTGTAAAGTTGTTTGGGATCTTTATATTTATTTGAAAAGAAAGGTGTTTGAGAATCTTGAGAGTCAATAAATTTCAAAGAAACATGCAACATTGTTTGAAAACATAATGTTCTCTTATTCTTTCGTCAATGGGACACAGCGAGTATAAACATTACAGGAAGTTCAACGATCATTTCTTGTGCGACATTCACTTCCTTGCCTTGGTATATATATATATATATATATAAAACTAGATCCTTTTCTTTTACTTATACACAAATATAGGTATATACAAAAGGCGATTTTAAACTCTGCAATAAGAAGCAATTATTGCATTAACTCACTTATAATATACAATTAGAGTCTGAAATAGGTCAAACTTTAGTCTTTTGCCTTTATTTTCAACATTAAATTACTTGAAAAAACAAATTCCACATACTTCATAATATAGATAAATTATATAATTTATTGTTACGAAACAATTTTAAAAATTGTTTAAAATTAAATTATATATTCTAAAATTCTAACAAAATTTATTGTTAAAAAATTATTCAAACAATTTTTTATTATATATTTTTGTTATATTTTTTATAATATATTCTCTCCACGAGAGAAGGGACCTGACATCAAAAAATTTTTTTGGTTATGTTTGTGATTTTTGAAGTACATAAAAATACTCACGGAGAATTAACTCTTATACAAAACATTTATTAAATCTTCATATTACATTCGAAAAATTCAATACAAATTAATTTTGATTATAATTAAAAAGAAACTTTTTCTCAAGGGAAAACTATCACTAAACATAACCTAAAAATTTTTTTTACGTAACGTCCCTCACCCTCTAGGTGAGAATGGTCTATCTTGGTAAAAGAAATGGGAGGCGATTTTATAGTTCGCAGTCACATTTTTATATTTCTTATAGAAAAAAAATATTTAAAAAATTATTTTTTCCGATTTCAAATACGGAAACTATTTTATAGACGGAAGTTTATACAAATTCTCCTGCAAAAAGGTATTTATATATATAAACATGATTTGGATTGGCTGTCTCGTTGTGCCTTGAGGGACGCTTGTTTATATGGAAAATTGAGAAAGCTAGAAAAAAATATTGAAGCTGCAAAACGCCTACGTAATAATAGTATGTCACGTACCAAAAGAGTTACGGCTATTCGTCAGGAAGGGTAATATAAACGAGTCTCAATATAATGGTTGAAAAAACTTAAGGGGAAAGGGGGGGAAGGAGGAGAAAATTTTTCACACATAAAACGCGAGAAACCGAGAAACGAAGAAGTGTCCGACAAATGAAAAAGAACGAGTGATGAGAATGAGAAACGAAAAAAAGTGGTCCAGAAAATCACGTACAACACTCTCAGTGTATTATAACGCAAAAAGAAACAAGAAGAATGCAAACCAAACCTTTTATATTAGTAAAATACAAATGTAAACTTGAATACCAACTTCCACTTTAGGCAAAGTGCAAAATATTTTCGGTGAATTGTTCATATGAATATATGTTTAATGTTAAATTTAAATATTAAATTTAATCATAAAAATGTTTAGGAAATGAGATAAATGTTTATAATTAGAGAAATAATTAAAAAGTGTACACGGAGAAAAATGGAAAAAATTTTCCATTTTTCTTCTTTAAATCTTAAATAGATTTAATTAAACATTACTAATCATCTAATCTACACACATTCAAACTCACTTTACGTTTATATTTAAAAATGAAATAAATTTTATTAAACTCTACACACCTTAATTCCAACTCTAAACCAGCATAACTTATGATATCGAAAATAGATTCAATTTTATTCATTTTTCCGAAAAATGAATAAAGTAACTTTTACTACTTTAAAAGTAAAACCTGAACTATCTGCAGTTTCTGGCAATTTTTACTTCAGAAATAGTAAAATTTACTATTTCTGGAATAATTTTTACTATTTCAGGAGTAAATTTTACTATTTTCAGAATAAACTTTTTACTATTTCTGAAGTAAAAATTGCCAGAAATTCCGGACAGTTCTGCTTTTACTTTTAAAGTAGTAAAAGTTACTTTATTTGTTTTTCCATTTTTCTCCTTGTAAAAGCATAAGTAAAAAAAAATAACGTAACTACAATGTAAGCATCTAAAAAATTTAAATTATGTCTAAAATGGGACTTTTTTTCAAAACCGAAATTTTTTTAAAAATTAACTAATAATTACGTAATAAATTATTAATTAAAATAATTATTTTTTATGGATAAAAAATTACTTCTCGAAGTTGATTAACGTACTGAAAAAAAATTTATTTGATTCAAATAATGTAATTGGTTATTTGACTATTATCCCAGGTGCGAATTTCGGTCGGCCGCCAGAGTTGGTTCGTCGGCCCATGGTCGGCCCAACTCTGGCTGCCGACCGGTCGGCAGCCAGAGTTGGGCCGACCATGGTAAATATTTGCACCCAAAGTTGGGCCGACTATGGCTGCCGACGTCGGCAGTCACAGTTGGGCCGACCATTGCAGCCATAGTTGGGCCGACTATGGGGGATTATGGTCGGCACAACCTTGGCAGCCATAGTTGGGCCAACCTTGGCTGCCATAGTTGGGCCGACCAGGGGGGGTAATGGTCGGCACAACCTTGGCAGCCATGGTTGGCCCAACTGTGGCTGCCATAGTTGGGCCGACCATTCTTCCCCATAGTCGGTCCAACTATGGCAGCCACAGTTGGGCCGACTAAGGGGAAAATGGTTGGCACAACCTTGGCAGCCATAGTTGGGCCAACCTTGGCTGCCATAGTTGGGCCGACCATGGGGGACAATGGTCGGTACGACCTTGGCAGCCAAGGTCGGTCCAACCTTGGCTGCCATAGTTGGGCCGACCATCATAAAGTAAATTTCTCTCCTACCATTGACAAATGTAAAATGTTTTTGTTAATTTACTTGTAATTGATTAATTTAAAAAGAAAAAAGGTTATATGTGATTAATTTATTATTTTGAATTACTAACTTTAATTTTTTTCAAGCTGTAGCTTATAACATTTATTTTTCTCCGTGACTCATATGTCATTGCGTAGTGTAGTGGTTAGCGTATTAGACTGCGGTGCGTTAGGTTGCGAGTTCGATCCCTGCGAGCGTTAAAAATTTTAATTTGTATATATGTATGTTTACGATTGCGTTTAGTGTTTAAGTATATAAAATAAATGTATAATGAATTTAAAATGATTACTAATATATGTTATTTGTATAACAAATTTTTATATTTTAATGTTTATGGTCGGCAAAATTTTAGCTGCCAAGGTTGGCCCAACCATGGCAGCCATAGTCGGGCCGACTATGGCTGCCGACCGTCAAGTTGGATGGTCGGCAGCCAAGGTCGGCCCAACTATGGTACCCATAGTTGGCCCGACTTAGTCGACCATAGGTCGGCCGACGTTATCAATTCGCTAGTTGGCCCGACCATCGGCAGCCATAGTCGGGCCGACCAAGGCTGCCATAGTTGGGCCGACTATCATAGCCGACGGTCGGCAGCCATAGTCGGGCCGACCATGGCAGCCATAGTTGGGCCGACCTCGGCTGCCTTAGTCGGGCCGACTATGGCTGCCGACCGTCAAGTTGGATGGTCGGCAGCCAAGGTTGGCCCAACTATGGCTGCCATGGTCGGCCCGACTATGGCTGCCGACCGTCGGCAAGGATGGTCGGCCCAACTAGGGCAGCCTTGGTCGGCCCGACTATGGTACCCATAGTCGGTCCAACTTAGTCGACCATAGGTCGGCCGACGTTATCAATTCGCTAGTTGGCCCGACCTCTGGCTGCCCGAGGTGGGCCGACCATGCACATGGTCGGCCCGACCATGGGCCGACCGACAATTCGCACCTGGGATTAAGTAAACATTTATCTGTATCAAAGAATTATATTATTTGAATCAATTAAATGATATTTGTTTCAAATACAAAAATTATTAGTTCAAAAATACAGTTTATTTAATTTAAATAAAAATTATTTGTTTCAAGTAAATATTCATTTGATAATAGTCAAGTAATCGATTATTTGAATAAAATAAATTTTTTTTCACTACGGCAATTTCACAAAATTACACTTTAAATAGTAGAATTTTTAGGTTAGAAATCTTGTAAATTAACAATAATTGTACAAAAGTGCCAACCATGTGATATAAAACTATATAGATAATGGCGGTAAATTTAAAAATTGTTAAAATATATTGATTATTATTTTTAATGCTCAAAATATGATAAATATTGAGAAATTTTTAATATTTTCATCAGAAACTAATCTTTGTGACAGTTTCTGTGAAAATGAGAAAAATAAGAAAGTAATACATAAAAAAATAGAAAAAAAAAATTTAGAAAATATATGAAATTCTAAAAATTAAACAATAAATTTATGTTGTATGTAGATATTTATTTGAAAGAATAGGAAGGCGTTAATGAAAAAAGATCTTGATTCCTTTTCACATGAACCTAGATCTTCTCGGATCTTGCGTAAGGGCTCCTACTTTCTGGTATATCCTATATGATCATCGCATAATCCGGTGTGCCGCAATCAAATTGGTGGGGTGACGAATAAAGAATTCAAATAATTTCATATATTGTATTATTCAGTATATTTTCACTGAGGAATTTGCTCTGACTTCAAACATTTTTTCTAATAAACTTTATAATATTTTTAATCTATCTAATTATATAAAATTGTTTGTCTAAAAAATATTTTTTATTATTTGTCGACAGCATTGTGTAGGATATATGTAAAAAAATTAAGATTTTTAAAATTTTGGAATTATAACTGAAAAACTTTTTTTTTTACTTTCAACTATTAAATATAAATATAGGTAATTAAAATATTCAGCACCTGTTAAAATTACCATATTAATATGTTTTATTTAATAGCTCTTTTATAAATATTTAAAGCCCTAAAGTTGTTAAACTAGGATCAGAAATTTTTTTTAAATATAATTCCTACATATTTAATTGAAATTCCAAAAATTTTTAAGATTTCCATAATAATGAAATTTTCATAAAACAATCAGTTTTCTAAATACCAATGAGTTCAACGAATTTTCTGAATCTTTCGAACTTTCTAAATCAACATCTACTAAAGTTACCATATGTATTATATGATATCAACGTTAACTTCTCATTTGACATTCAAAGTTCAAGGAAATTCTCAAATTACCTAATATCGAATATTTCGAATAGCAATTGGATATATGAAAATAATTAAATAATACAGTTGATTAGATATCAAATTATTTATTTCTTCTCATCGTTGTTTTTTGAATTCATTCTTAAAATTTTATCGAATTGGTATAGAAGAGAGAAAAAACATATATGTTGCCACAGAGCTAAATAAATATATTTATTTGGTCAAACAAAATTTTTGTTTAAGGGGAGGCACCATCCTTAATTTTGACCCGCACTTAAATTTAAATTATTAAAAGAGGTTATATATATTTTTCTTGCATCATTAGAGTCCTAAAAACATATAGCATGGTCAAAAAAAACAAAATTTTAATTTTTGACCATTTTAGAAATTAAAGTCTTAAAAAAAATTAATATTTTAAATATCTATCTTCTTTCATAATTTTAACTATTTTTCATCGACAATTTTTTTCCATGCTTTTTTAATGATTCTCAAGAATCTTTCGCATGGATTTTCAAAAATATATTAATTTATTCAAAAAATAAAAATTCTAAAATGGTCAAAAATTAAAATTTTCTTTTTTTGAACACTTTATATATATGTTTTTAGGACCCAAATGATGCAAGAAAAAAAATATAACCTCGTTTAATAATTTAAATTTAAGTGGGTCAAAATTGGGGGTGGTGCCTCCTTTTAAAATAAATAAATAGTTATTTAGTTCTATAATAAATATATTTTCATTTTTAAAAAATATAATAATAATATAATATAATAATAATCTATATTAATAAAATTCACTTATTTTTAAGTCACATTCGTTCGCAATTTGCCAATAGATTTATTTGTAATTATAATTGAAATTCTTTTACTTTTAAAATTCCATGCACTCTTTTTTTTTGAGTAAAAACAGAGTCTCTAATTGTAATTACATTAATCATTTGTAGATCAAAGAATCTACTAGAACTAGATCAACTCAAAGAAGAATGTAATCTCACTTTAAGGAATTTAGAGAGTAAAATAGCGGAGTTAGCACTATTTGACAATAAAAAGAAAGCTTTCAATTTTCGTAAGAATTTTAATTTTAAAGATATACAATGAGAGAAATTTTTTATTCGAACCAAATATAATTTATTTGAATTAAATAATAAAAAAAACATATATTTGTCTCAGTGCTAAATAAATATTTATTTGAAACAAAGAAATATTTGTTTAGTTCAGAAACAAAATTTATTTTTTCATAAAGATTTACATGTAAGGAACGTAAATTCATCAGAATTAAATAATTTACATAATTTCATTACTTGTATACAAGTATTTTTAAATTAATATATTTATAGGTAATTCGACGAATTTGATAATGAATTTATAAAAGCACCTCAAATTATATTTTAAAAGCGTCAGTTCAAAAAACTTAATTCAGGCTTGCCATGGGTAAGGGAAATAAGAGAAAATTCAGGGAATTTTATGAAAAGTACTGGAAAAATATCAAATTTCTAAAAATATTACTAAAAATGTGCTTTTAAAAATCTACTAAAGTGGTACCAAGTAAATTTGATAGTGGTACCAAAATCTTCCTAAATGGGACGAATTGATTTGCGAAATTTTAGAAAATAGCTTTCAGAATGCGATACCAAAAAGATTTGAAATCACTGAATTACTTTATATAAGTTACCAATATAGTCTTCAAAATTTGCTACAGAGTTTTCTATTTTGTACCAAAGAGCTGTTCAAGTGGTACCATTTTTGAAGTGGTACTAATAGTTTTGAAAAATGATACCAAAAGTTTTCTACTAAAGAACTTTTAAAGTGCTATACCAAGAGCTTTCAATCTGTTACTAAAGATCTTTGAAAGTGCTACCAATTAGATAACAATTTATTGGTACTAAAGAAAACTCTATACCAAGAAATTAGGAAGAAACAAATATTTGGTAGGAACAAACAATTTTTGTAATATTACAAATTTTAAAGCTATAAACATTTCACACTGCTACCAAAATTATTTCACGGTAGTACAAAATGTTTATGAAATATTACAAATTCAAAGTAATAGTAAAAAGATTTGAAAGTATTTCCAAAGAGATTCCAATGTGGTACCACATTAAAAGTGGTATAAATTTCAAAAGTGCTCGTAATAATATTGAATAGTAGCTTTCACTCCAGATAAATGAATATTCAAGACGGATAATATTGTAAAAATTTATTTTTCCAGTAATTCTCTTAAAAACTATTAATAAATATATAGAAATTAATATTCCAGACTGTCAATATCCTGGACTTCCTTGAAATATTATCCTCCCCTACGTATACTTCCGTTAAATCGGTGTTAATGAGAGGCATCACGTGTGAGGTATCGCGCCTAACGGTGAAATCGATGATCGGATGTCTTGCTTCGATAGCAAAGGGTTCCAAGACTTTCTCTCTCTCTCTCTCTCTTTCTCATCAAGTGAAGAATAGGACTCACCAGCTGTTGGCTCCGTTGTTATTGTCGCTGCACTTTCTATCCTTGCCTCTTCTGGACCAAGACACACTATTTTCACTCACGATTTTTCAAAGGATCATCATCTAATGCAATTGTCACTCGTCTATGGAGGATTGATCCCATGAACAAAAAAATAAAAAAAAAAAAAAAAAACCTAAGGTAACTGTTCACCGAGGTAACTATGAAAAGGGGGTCGTGACTAAACAGCTGGTGGAGTTCCTGTCAAAGGTTCTCTCACTCTCTCTCGACGATTGTATATACATACGATCGGATTGCGTGGTATCAGTGTATATCGGCTAGGTGAAAGCCGAGAAGAGCGACTGGCCAAGCCAGCCATCCAACCGATCCGAGAGACCGTCAGAAGGAAACCGGCGACAAGGTAGGAGCGAATCCGTTGTCCCCTCTCTGCTTGATTTCCACAAGAGTTACTTTCACAAGAGAGTCTCTCAAACAGTGTATGTTAGGGCAGAATATGAACAGAATCGAGCCGAGCAGCGAGGCGACTTGTACTACAACAAGACATGCTCAGCGGTTCAAGTACCGTTTCTTCTTCTTCTTCTTTAAGATATATAAACTGCGCTCATCTACCCACTACTACTGCTGTTTATAATAAGTACCAAAAAAAAAAAAGAAACACTCGTTTTTCATTCAAAATCTCTTCTTTCGAACATTACCTAAACGTTTAAAACAGACGCAGCATTGCGCCAGTACTGTGTATGATTTCCATGTTAACAGTTACCATAGAGACCGTTACCATAGCAACCGTTTTCATGGCAATCGTTACCATAGCGACCGTTATCATGGCAACCGTTAACATAACCGTTACCATAGCAACCGTTTCCAAGACAACTGTTAGCATAGCAACCGTTTCCATGACAACCGTTACCATGGTAGTAAACGTTACCTTAACAGGCCACGAAACCCTGCAATGGAAGCGCCATGCATCTGCTTCTCTCACATTTTTCTCTTGTTGTACGGTAAATACCTTGAACCCCCTTTACCCTCGAAATTCTACGCAATTTATGGATGACCCTTTTTTCTAGTCGAATTTATATTTTGCAGAATTTTTAAAACGTCGAATTTTCATTTTATACAACAGAAAAATTTAGGCATATCCTATACACTAAGAGTTAAATTAAAATTTGAACCCTACACTGAGAAAAAAGGTTTGAGCTGACAACCAAATATTTCATTCAATATATGTGTAACTAAAATTTTTTGGTTGACACAACTAAACTTTAGTTGACAACAACCAAAGTTTGTTTCAGACGACTAAATAAGAAAATGAAAAAGCATTTGGTAGTCTCAACCAAACTTTGGTTGATGTCAACTAAAGTTTAGTTGTGTCAACCAAAAAATTTTAGTTGCACATATATTAAATGAAATATTTGGTTGTCAGCTCAAACTTTTTTTCTCAGTGTACGGGATTCGAATCCCGACGCATAACTTATACAATCTAAAAACTTAACCTAAAGCGCTTTAAGGGGGTAGTCTGGTGTTTAGGCCTTTTTTTAGGAGCTTATTTAAGAATTTATTTTTATTATAAAATAAAATATAATCACACCAAATCATTTTACATCGTTTTATTCTCCTTTTGAAGTGTTGAAATAGTTATTTTCGTATCAAGGGCGCAAAATAGGTGATTGTGGCGAAGGCGAGATTAGAGAAACCAAGGGGACCCGAAGCGCCCGAGGCGAAGCCGAGGGTGCGTAGGGTCGCCGAGGTTTCTTCATAATCTCGCCTGAGACACTATCACCTTTTGCGCCCGTGCTGCGAACAACATTTTTTGTCCTGTCTGCATGGAAAGTGTATTATTGAGTGCATGCAAGTCCGCTTGCTTCAATGTTCCATCAGGGTTGGGAAGATAATATACTTAAGGTAAATTACATGTAGTTGTTTACGTATATTACGTATGTTTATTATGTCACAAAAAATGAAAACAATACATTTTTTAATGGTGCGGGCGCGAATGTATTTTGCGCCCGCTTCTATGACGTCAGCGGGCGCGAATGTACTTTGCGCCCGCATCTATGACGTCAGCGGGCGCGAATGTACTTTGCGCCCGCTCACCCCATCTCTGGGCGGGAATCACTTACTTTGCGACCGCCTCAAGTGCACGAAATAACACACTTTCCATGCAGGTAGGACAAAAAAAATTATAATCGATTATTTTTTACTAGACATTGTTATTTATATTTAATATTAATGTTTATATCAAAAAAATGCTGGCGCAGATGATTTACAAAAATCTGTTCGACCGATAGCTCCAATTTTTTTTTTTAGCTTATTTTACACAAGTATGGCTGCACAGAAAATTAAAAGGCATTAAAATAAGAAGCGTTGCAGCTTATTTTAATGCCTTTTAATTTTCTGTGTGTGGCCCGTACTAGAATTACGCAATTTTAATGATAACTTTTTTTTTATTTTTAACTTTTTGTCAATAAAAAAGAGACAATTTTTGAATCTTTTTGCTTATATAGTCCGCTATTTTGTTATTTATTAACAAAAATGTTTTATTCTAGTACGGGCTAAGAATAAGCTGTAAAAAAAATTGGAGCAATCGGTCGGATAGATTTTTGTAAATCATCTGCGCCAGCATTTTTTTGTTATAAACATTAATATTAAATATAAATAACAAAATCTAGTTAAAAATAATCGATTATAATTTTTTTCAACACTTCATGATTAGAATAAAACGAAGTAAAAAGATTTGGTGTGATTATATTTTATTTTATAATAAAAAAAAATCCTGAAATAAGCTCCCAAAAAGGCATCGAAACACCAGACTACTCCCTTACACTGCAACAAGAAGTATCTTATTTTAAGATGTTTTGGTAGCGTTTTTAAGACATTAAGACATTTTAAACATCTAAATGCTACCAAAACATCTTAAACTGAGATACTTCTTTTTGCAATGTAAAGACCGCGGCTATCGAAATTACAGAATTTTAATAATTCGAATTGTTTAATGTCAGAATTTTTGTTTACACGAATTATTATTTATGATAGAATTCCTAAAACAGCGAATTTTCATTTGACAGAAATTACAAATGGCCGCGAACAAACAAAAGTCAAAAATATTTTGGCGCAATTTTTAAAATACAATATTCTTAATGATTTCTGATTGATCCATTTTAAAAATTGTGCCATAATATCTTTCTGACGGTTGTTTGTTCTGACAATTGCAATTTCTGTCAAATAAAAATTCACTGTTTTAGGAATTTTATATATCATAAATAATAATTCGTCTAAATAAAAATTCGAATAAGTGGAGAGTCGCTAAATTAAAAAATCTGACATTAAACAATTCGAATAACGAAAATTCTGTTGAATGAGAATTTCGATAAATTAAAATATCATTTAATAATGAATCAAATACGTTCTACCAAATTTTATTATAACTATAGTAAATTTCATAAAAGTTTATTAAAGATTATTATTTCTTATATGGAAATTTCGCTTTTTACAATAATGGGTTTTCAAGTAAATCCGATGCTCTTTGATTTTTAAAGAAAGTGTTTTTTTGCAATGTACCGCAAAAAAAAATATGTAAAATGGCGAATGTTTTGAAAATTTGACCTAATTTGTTAAGAAAAAAAATGTTCTCAAGTCGAGCACAGTGTAATTCGAAGAAATAAAAATTTGGCTCAAAGTAAATTCTATGTAACAAAATTCTGTCAAATGAAAATTCTTACAAATTAATTTTAAATCTTATTCATGCACTGACAAGAGAAATGAATGGTTGAGGCTACTATTTATTTTTTAGTAAACAAAGTATTTATTCTGTCTATTTAATTAGTAAAATTCAGTAATGTTTTTAGTGAATTTGAATATTTTCGATGTCAAGCGCAACTATTTAGAATTCGTATAAAGAGGAAATAATAACCACTTCTACCAAAATAATTCCAATTACCACCAATGCAAAAATTTAACTAACAGAGTGGTTGGGTTTACAATTTTTTTTAGTGAACGCGATTGGCAGTTGTTAGCAATACGGTTGGCAACATTGTGAAGCACGCTCATGCTCGACAAGCAATGTCGTGAGAAAACGTGGTCATTTGTGTTTATGTTCTTATACATTTTATGTAATTATATAATTTCTAAATAAATTATTTTGTTGAGTGTTAAAAAAGTGCCATGGATTTGCGGAAGTTATTAATCTCATGGGAGTTCAAAGAATATGTAGATCGTTTTGAATATGTAAGTAACAATTTAGCAAATTAACCTAATCTATAAAATTTATTTATTATTATTCGCATCATTTAAAAAACTTTATTTTACCAAATTTTACTTGGTACAACAAGAAAGATATAATATTAACTTTATATTATAATAAACATATTTTTTTGAATGTAAATAATATTAAATAAATAATTCCGGTTGTAAGTATTTTATTTATCGAATTACCTATTTTATTAGTAAGCTTACCTAAATTTTATTAGTAAGATTAACTAACTAAATGTTAACTGTTACAATATTTATTAGTTGTTAGTACTAACAAAAGTAAGTTCTCCTTACTATAATAAAATGGTAACGACAACTATTTAACTTTTTACTATTATAAATCGTATCCCTGACTATCGAATTATTAGCAGTATAGTTTACTAACCAAAATGGTATTCATAACCATTTTATCAGTTGCCTCAACTACTTTGTTCTCTCAGTGTGCGTCACAAAATAAGGCAACTCGTATATATATATATATATATATATGTGTGTGTGACGCGATCTGAAGAAAGGGACCTTAGAAGCAAATGAATTATTGGTTATGTTTACAATAGTTTTACTTGAACTAAAAGATTATTTTTGTTTTTGTAAAACTGAAATCAGTTTTTATTGAATATTTTGGATGCAATAAAGACCTAAATATCATTAGTTTGCATTACGAGTTGAACGTCTTTGTATATTTTCACTTTAAAATTTCTAAACGTAACCTATAATTTTTTGCTTCTAAGGTCCTTTTCTTCAGATCGAGTCACATATATATATATGTAACATTCACCCAATCAGCACGAAAACTTGCAGCAAACTTGCAAGAAGCTTTCCGTGCAAGACTTAATACGTGCAAAACTTAATACGATGCGCAGTTGTAAACTACAATAAATTTTTTAACCTCCAAAGCAAGGTGTCCTTTATGTTTATTTAGTAACAAATTGTTTGGAAAAATTTTTTTTTTTAGTTTTATACAAGCTGGCCACAAGCTTTTTGCAAGCTTGCTTAACTAACTTGCCACAAGAAGACATTTTGTTGCTTGCACCAAACTTACTACATGTTTGCACTGTAATCTTGCACGACAAACTTCTTGCAAGTTTTCGTGCTGATTGGGGCACCAAAAGTTGCTCAAGAATTTCCGAAAAATTGACTTAAAATTTTATTAATTTTAAAATTGTAATTTTTATCGCAAATCAGGAAATCATGAGAATTGGTTCAAGATTTTTAGTATAAAATTAATAATATAAAATATATATGTACAAATACTAAATAGAGTTGCTGGATTCTAGAAGGGCACGTAAATTTTTTCGGCCGGAAAACAAAGTCCCCTGGACACTCTAAATTCATTTTTCGAATTTTAATATTTTTCGAACATATTCTTATACAGAATTCCATTGCGCATCTTTTTTTCTTAATATAAGAAATTTTCCATCTTTTTCCGTTTTCGAAATATAAGAGAAAAACTGTTTTTTAAAAAAAAAAAAAAATTTCATTGTTTTTTTGACTTCAACTTGCGACAGCTCAGACAATTTTACGAATTTCTTAATGAAACAAAAACGAAAATACGTGTTATTATATTCTACGAGTGACTAAAAAAAGAAAACAGTTGTTTTGATTAAAAATAAAAAAGTTATTAATTTTTTAATGAGACATTGCAAAATTCATGAACTGCAATTTGCAGTGATTCCTGTGAGGAATTTTCGTAAATTTTCACCATCAGCAACAAACTTCACTCGTAGAATATAATAACACGTATTTTCGTTTTTGTTTCATTAAGAAATTCGTAAAATTGTCTGAGCTGTCGCGAGTTGAAGTCAAAAAAACAGTTTTTCTCTTATATTTCGAAAACGGAAAAAGATGGAAAATTTCTTATATTAAGAAATAAGATGCGCAATGGAATTCTGTATAAGAATATGTTCGAAAAATATTAAAATTCGAAAAATGAATTTAGAGTGTCCAGGGGACTTTGTTTTCCGGCCGAAAAAATTTACGTGCCCTTCTAGAATCCAGCGGCTCAATAGACATAAATATATATATATACTAGGAATCCTATGAATCTAAGGTCACGATTCCTGTATAAATAGACCTTCCCTAGGACGCTTATATATATATAAGTGTCATAATTTATTCTCCACTTGATACTTCATGTGGAGTGTCTCCATGGCGAGAAGTCAGATGAAAAATCGCTTTTAATATAGAGAAGTATAAAAGTCTTTTTTTTTTAAATTTTTACATAAATATGTATTTAAAACAGAGAATAGGTATATACATATATTTATATATTTAAGTTGTATTGGTGTTTTGTTACTGAAACCATAGGCTTCGGTCTCGTTTGATGATTATTTTTTTCTATTGATGCTGGTATAGTGATGGTGTTGGATGATAGGGTGTATTGCTAAAAGTAAAGACCAAAAGGTTCACGTGAGATGGATTTGATTTACGATATATAAGATGTGGTTGAATGTTTCTTGTATGGAGAATATGCGGATCAGTCCGGGTGGTAAAATATTTTATATATCGTGGGTGTTGTGTATGCTTTCATCGCGCGAGTTCAAATATCTTACTCGCCGAATATAAGCAATATATATATATATATATATATATATAGGATTGATGGAAAAAATTTGGGATCACAGGAATATTGTTCCCTTATTTTTTCACGTAATCGTTTATTTACAAAAGTCTTGTAATATTCCATTTTAATAGTTCAATGTTGAATACACAGAAAAAACCTGGTCTCAAAATGAGTAGTGTACGCTACTTATTTTGAAGTGCAACAAAAAATGAGCCAGGTTGGTGGCGCCACTGTCTATGTCGTTTAGCATTGGCTCATTTTGAAATGCAACAAAAATGAGACTAGGTTTTTTCTGTGATATTGTAGTTTCATCAGGTCGCATGATTATCACATAAAAATCATAATTTAGAATTTTCATTTTAAACAATCTCATTAGATATAATTATTTTTTAGAAGAATTTTTATTTTTCGAATTAACATTTATAACAGAATTTCTGTAAACGAATTTTTACTTAAAGGTATAATGTGGGCAAAAGACGTTTTTTTTGTAGTTTGAAGCTTTCCCTGAAATAAAAAATGATTTCGGGTTAAAAATTTTTTATGAAATGATTTTATTTGTTACAAGGAATCTTGCTGTTCTACTCATTTACCTTAACTTAACGCAAAAATAATAAAAATAAAGCAATAAATAGTAAAATAATGTATTTTATCATAGTTCATTCAGCGGCCACTTGCTCGAATTGTCGCTGACTTCTGGAGTACTGACACATTTTCTTATACTAGGTCACAGAATTTGTTGTTAAAAAATTTTTATTTCACAGAATTTTTCTATATCAAACTTTTTATTTAAAAATATTCTTATTTAACTCAATTTTAATTTAGCATAATATTCGTAAGGTGCTTTTATACCTCCAGTATTTTGGTCAAGCAATCGGCTTGATTGGCTCTAAAAATATTCAATTTTCACAGTAGAAATGGAATATTAGTCAGAGCCAATCAAATTCAGTGATACAACCGTGAAAATTCAATCCAGCCGATTGCTTTACCAAAATACTGGAGGTATAAAAGCACCTTTATTCAACAGAATTTTAAGCGATTTGAATTTTTAAATGTTAGAAATTCCATTTCACTAAATCTCCATTTGTCATAATTTTTATTTATATACGAATTGTTATTTGATATAGAATTCTTAAAAAGACGAATCTTTATTTGTCCGAAATTGTAAATAATGACCGAATAAAAAAATCAATTGAAAGATTTCGGCGCGATTTTTAAATTTGACCAATTATTATTACTTATCAAGAAAATCTTGATGACGTTGAACGAGAATTATGCTAAATTAAAATTCGACTAAACTAGAATTCTTTTAAATAAAAATTTGTGTAAAGGGAAACTTTGTAAAATAAGAATTCTGATAAATAAAAATTCTCTACCTAATAATACTGTAAAGTTCCATTTCATCTAGTTTCATTAAAATTTTCAAAAAAAAAAAATAATAATAATAAATTCTTAAAATATAATTTTATTGAATAAGTAATATTTATTATTATTGTTATTCAATACTTAATTAATATTAATAATAATTACAAAAACAAAAATAATAGGTAATAAATTTTTTTAAATAAAATAATATGTATTATTATTCTTATTTAATATTCAATATTAAATTAATATCGCAATAATATTTAAATATTAATGGATTATAAAGAAATTTGTGATTATTGTAAAAAATGTACGATAATAGTTAAAAAAGAAAAAACATTTTATATGTTGTCCTGTTTTATAATTATTGAATGTGCTGAGTACATATTGAAGATTTGTATGCACAAGTTTCATTTATTTGTTCTCAGAGCTACTGAACTATTTACCTACTTCTTCTTCTTCTTCTTCTTTCTGTTTCTTTCTACTTCAAATATATTAAGAAAAACAAAAAGTACTGCCATGCACTTATAAATTGTGATTTTATTTTTAAACAGACTTTAAATAATTATAAATGTAACTATAAATAATTTTTTTTTATATAATTTAATATATAATATTATTTATCATAATTTTGCTACGATTTTTTCTTTAGTTAAGACACATTTATAAAAAAAATATGTTCATTTAATTTAGTTACCTGCAAAAATTAAATTGTATTGTAACTAAAATGAAATTTGTTTCGATGACTTACCGCAACGTGAGAAAAAACCGTCAGCCTTTAATAATTTATGCTAATTATATATATTTGAAATGATGATAAATAATAATTCTAAAATAAAACCTTTGACATTTTCATTTTCTACTTAATTATTGGTTTTGATCGGATGTTATCTTTCACTTTTTTTTTTTTTTTAATTCTCACTGAATAATTAGCAAAACAATCAATAGTGTTTACCATTTTCTATAAATTATGCATTACAAAAAAAAAATCATCTTAGAAGATTTATTTATAAGGTTTCAAAACAGAACTTTTAATTTTCTTTTTTTTAAATGACCTTTGAAATATTTAATTGAGGCAGCAATAAAATTTTTTAATTAAATTATTATAGATGAAATCAATTTAGATGAAACAAATTTAAACACTAATTATAAATATTTTAAAAACTTTTAATCAAATTTTTCTTTTGAAAAATTAATTAAATTACTTTTTTTTCTGTAAAAAAAAGGGAAATTAAATACGTTTCTTGTTCATAGAAAAAAAAATAAAATTGAAAAAAAGCATTAATGAATGGGGAAAAAAATGACAATAACACATTTATAAGAACTTTATCAGACCTTGAATTTATTAATATAAAAACTTTCTGTGTCAATTACGCTTTAAAACAAACGTAACATATATTGTTTCATGAATTTGTCAAATTATTCGTAAATTTAATACTACATCAATAAAGCACAGCAGATAATCGTCACATAAAAATGAATCAAACATTAAATAAAAAATTAAAATGTCATTAAATTTACCAAATAAATTAATTAAATTTAAATCTATTGGAGTGTCAATAAAAATTAAATGCTAATCTAAAGTAATAATTTAGATTATTCTGTATTGCTGCATTCAGTTTATCTAATATTAAAACACACACTTCAATTATGTTTTTTTTTTTAATTTCTATATTCAATTAAATCGATTAATAATTCCTGACACAAAATATAGATCTCTTAAAGTTCTTTTTTTTTTTTTCTATTACAATGTGGCAAAATTTTTCATCGAGTATAGAAAACACTTTTCTTATCAAATAAGTTATGATAACTTAAAACAACATCAATTAAAAACATTTTAAATAAATTTTAAACAAAAATAATCATTTTTATCTGCAAGAAATTTCACTTCAATTAGGAACGCTCTTAAGCTATTGAGAAAAAAAAATGTATTGTATTTTTCTCCAAATATTTAACTAATATATTTTAGAAAAAAAAATACAATTATATTGATTTAAATAATCAACGATCCATTGAAAGATTTAAAGTATCTGTAGAATCCGAATGATGTTTTTTAGTGCTCATATCTAATGTTGAAGTAAAATCAGTTTTCACATTTGACATTGCCAATTCTTCTATTAATTTATAATTCGAAGTTTCGCCTAAATCTTTTTTTCGTTCTCCACCAAAATCATCAATTAAATTTCTATTAACTGGTTGTTGTTGTGGTTGTTGTTGTTCCTGAGACGTTGGCGATAGGGAAATTTTATAGGGACTTGGAATCATATCTGCGGATGGAAAATCACTCGATCTTCTCTCATTAATTTCTGATGGTATTTCTGGTGCTTTACCAAGTGGTCCAAAGAGACTAGCAATATTTCTCATATACGATGACGAGGCCTTTGTAAAATCATTTAGAGAAAATCCAGAAATTTTCGCCAATTCACTAGGTGAAAAATTTGTTAATTTCGATAAATCGGGATATTTTGTCATTTGTTGTGTGAGACAATCGGTTAGTGGATAATCGGAAGCTCTCGATTTTCCATGATCTAAACTTGGAAGATTTAAAGTTTTTGTAAAATCAGGTGGTGTATATTCATATTCATTTTTTGCATTTTTCAATGAAACTGTAAGTTCACCGGCTCTAAAACTTGGAATTGTATCGGTTTGAAGAAGATGTGTTTGATGTTTTATGATATCAGTTTTCAATAAACCACTACTACTACTACTACTACTGCTAATATTCTCTAAAGAATCTTTTCCTTGATGATGATGATGATGATGATGATGTGATGAGCCAAATTGTTTTGTTATCGAGGCAATTGAATTTGAATTATCTGGTTTGAAATTTAATGGTGTGAGAAAAACATTTCCCGTCGCATTCATTGCATTCGGTTTTAATAATTGCTCGGGTACTAAGGGAAATTTCATTAAAAATGGATCAACATGATTTAATGAATTTGAGAAATTATCCTCAAAACCGGGACATATCATTTCTCGAATTGCATCCCAATAGGAACCGTTCGTTCGATTTCGTCCAGGAAGTTTTGACTGTAAAGAACTCTGCAAGAAAAATTAATATCTAATAATAATTAACGATCTAAATTATGATCAAAGTAATTTTTTTTCATAATTTTTAATAATTAAAGATATTTCTATAGATATTATATAGTAGCAATTTAATAAGTGAATTAATAAATTAGTGAACAATTAAAAATTTGTTTGAAAAATAGAGGTAATCCAGTGACATTTCTATTGCAATTAATGCGATAGTCGTTTTATGATTAGTTATCTAAAGTACATAATATAACGATAGTGACAATATCTTAAGAAGTAAATTATTTATTGTCACGATCAAGAACTACAAGCACTGTCAAGGATATATTTTTCACGTTTGTTTTTGTTTTTTTTTTTTTTTTTAAATAAATTTTAATCTCACTTACCCTCAACCTTTCAAGATAAGTCGTATTGCCGTTGAATATGGTTTTAAAGTCGATCCCACCTTCCAATTTGTAATAATCGATACACTTTTTCTGTAAATTATGAATTAAACGATTACTGTAATTTCGAATGAAAAATTAATGAAGAATAATTGAAAGAAGAAGAAAAAGAATCGATTTACAATTTTTCTATAAATTATGAATCTTAAATGAAAAATTAATCAAGATGAAAAAAAAGAAAGATCTTAAAATTCAAATAGAACTTAAAAAAGAAGATGAAGAAGTAAAAAATTGGTCAAATAAATCTTAAACAACAAAGAAAAAGAAATAATAAAGGAAAATATAATTTTTATTTCGAAAAATAAGTTTCAAAATAAAGAAATTAAAGAATAAAAAAATGAAGTTGATCTCAAAAAATTAACGGAGAAAGAACAGATAAAAATAAATTCGAATAAATTTTGAAAAACAAGCAGAAGATGATAAAAAAAGAAAAAAATAAATTAAAGAAAAAGGAAATGAAATTTTCTAATAGATCCTAAAAATCGGGAAAAATAAACAATAAGAAGAAATAAATTACAAAAAGGAAGCGTAATATATTAAAAAAGAATAAATAATTTCAAAAACATTTCATAAACTGTAAAATTAATACTAAAAAAAAAAATTCAAAATAATCTTGATAATGAAGCTAAAGAAAAAAAAGCAAAAATTGACGATTTACATAAATTATTTTCAACTTAAAAAATTTGTACTTACAATCTCTTCTAAAGCATCTTGTGAGATATAATGCTCCTGAGACAAAGTGTAACTTAAAAGCATTGGTCGTGGATATTCATGTGGTCTACCTTCCGGTGGAGGTAAGGACCAAAATATATTGAAATTTGATTCATAACAATTACCATCAGTATTATAAGGAGCTGTAGAAAAAAATAAAATATCTGTATAAGTTATATTCATTTGAAATTTTTAAAAATTACATAACTCGAAATTTAAATGAAATAAAAAATTAAATAATTAAAATTCAAATTTCAAGCACTTACAACATACGAGACCAACACATGGTGTGTATCCATTATCACTGAAACCTTTCATTTTTATTTGATAATCAAGTTGAGAATCTACATCTCTTAATGACGGTGAGGCATGAGTTCGGGGATGAGAATGATACCAACCAACTAAAATCATTCTTTTCCATTCCATAGCACGTGCTATTTCGCCTTCAACTACAGCTGCTGCAGTTTTATCTTTACCTGCATAACGACACGGATATGCTCCTAATATCGAAAGAGCTAAAACATTTTTTCAAATAATTTATTTTTATTAATTATAACTTTGAATTTAATTGAAATTATTAAGAGGGTTTCTACAAATTTTTTCTTATAAAATTTCATGAGTTTTCCATGACAGGGTTGCCACAAAAATTTTATTTTGTCTTTCTCTGATTCTCAGTCAGAATTTAAATTTTTTCCCTAACCCTAATGAAAACATTTAAAGAGGTTTTCAATTATAAAAACTTAAGAGCATAATTTTTAAAAGCAAAAGTTTGAATTGAAAATTTCAAAAATTATAATTTTAGTAGCATTTTTAGAAATTTGATATTTTTCCAGTACTTTTTATAAAATTCCCTGACCCGTAGCAACCCCGCATGATTTTTAGGCCATAAGTAACATCATTTTCATAATAAATATCAAAAATAGATAAAAGAGAAATATAAAATGACTATTCGATAAAATGAAAAATCAATCAATTGCGCAAATTCCGTTAAATTAAAATTAGATGCAATGTAAATTCTATTAAATGAAAGTTTGGCTAAAAAAAATTGGTATAAAAGAAAATTCCGTCAAATAACAATTCTGTTAAATAAAAATTAAATCAAAAGCAAATTCCGTTGGAAAATTCGATCAAATAAAAATTCAGTGAAAATGGAAATTCTTTTAAATAACAGTTTGATTAAAAGAAAAATAAAACTACGATTCAAGGCAAGTTCAAAAGTAAAATTCGATCAAATGTATACATTGTTTAAAAAAAAATTCTATCAAAAAAATAAAATTCCAATTAAATGAAAATTTGGTTAAAAGCAAATTCTTCAGCATTTGAAGACTCTAAAGAATAAACAAAAAATTAAATTAATTAATAAAATTAAATTAAAAATTAAAAAAAATTTTAAACGAAAGTTAAATGAGAATTTAGTTGAAAGCAAAATAAGGATCCATAATTACAAAAAGAATTTAGGTGAAGAAAAAGGTAGATCTAAAAAAAAAATAGAAAATAGATTAGAGTAAAAATTGAAAAATATTTTTATCTAATACTCGAATGAATTCTGTTAAAATTAAAATGCAATAATTACTATGAGAATTGATGTCCCAATGTCCTCCCAAGTAACCACAGACTTCTTTATCAGTTAAATGACAATGCAGGTCAACAAGAAGTGCTG
Organism: Leptopilina boulardi; assembly: GCF_019393585.1. Classification (NCBI taxonomy): domain Eukaryota; kingdom Metazoa; phylum Arthropoda; class Insecta; order Hymenoptera; family Figitidae; genus Leptopilina; species Leptopilina boulardi. Next base: position 178,630 of record NW_026138003.1, read on the forward strand.
CAGTTGTGGATATAGTCACTAAAAAAGGTTGAATTTTTCCTAAAGTACTGAATGATGTCAGTTCTACCATTGTGCTCATGTCCCTGAAATTAATTGACGCCCAATGTAATCTGATGTTCAAAAAAAAATCGCGTCTCTAAAATATTTTCACTGTTTCCTTTATTATTTTTAAAAATCAGAAGAAAATCTATGATACAAAAAAAATATACCTGGAAACAGTGAAAATCAATTTAAGATTGATATTGAAAATCATTCAATACAATAAAACCGGAAATATGTAATAGATTAGAAATAAAGTGATTAAAAAAAAAAAAAATTATTTCTAATTACACTTTATGATTTTTCTTTTAATTTTTATTTGAACTACTTACATTGCATGACTCCGAATTCCAAGATTTGTATGTTTAACTGGTACTCGAACTATAGGAGGAGGTGGGGGTTGTGTAGGAGGTTGTGGATGTTTTTCTTGATTATCTTCTATTATTTCATTGCTAATATCCATTGCTTCTTTCTCCATTTTTGTTTTCTATATCCTATATAATAGAAAAAAAAATCCATTGCAATTAAATTATTATTAATCTATATACATTGAAATATTATTATAAATAAAAAAAACTTTCATTTTTTATTTATTACAGTAAAATAAACTCCAAAAAAAACAAAATTAATAAATGAATGAAGAAGTTAAACAGAAAAATTATTATATTTATTTTATAATTTTTAAATTCATTCGGGAACTCCCTCCCCCCTCCGTTCCTTGAAAAAAGGTTTAAATTTAAAATAACAAAAATTGTTAATAGGTAAATGTTTATAATTATTTAAAAATAATCATTTTATTTAATGTGTAAAATATATATTAAAAATCTTCAATTGTAAAGAATAATTTTACAGATATCCTACTTTTCCCGCCAATGTTTTGGTTTTGAAAAATCTGTCAAATTTGACAGTTCTGCACACATTAATATTTACATATTGAATATATATATATATGAACAAATAATTTGTATACAGATGAAAAATTGTTGAAATAACATAACTAAAAATGGTACAAATCGCTAAAGTTATAACATTGTAAAATAGAAAACTTACGTGTTTTATAATTGAAACAATATTTCAATAAATTTTTTTCGTTTTACGCTAAAAATATGACGCTAAATAACGCGATTCCATTGTTTTTTTTTACATTTACAATAAAGTCTAATTGTCATGAAAAACACACATTCTTGTCGGAGGGAAACTACTTCCTAAATTAAGGCTGTGTTCCTGCTGACCCCTAACATGTTCCGATTCAACTAAATTATTACGCGCGGTAAAATTTAAATTATTTTACAACTTGACAATTTTAAAATTTATTTTGGGTTTTATAAACATTAATTTAATAATTTCATCAGAATTAATCGTATTATTATATTTTATTTAATTAAACATAATAAATAATATTAATATATTATTAAATAAATAAAAAAGTTTTTGAGCTTAAAAAAGTTCTTATTAGTCAAATGAAGTTCTTATGAATTCTAATGAAGTTATTTTAAATCAATAATAATTTTAATTAAAAAAAAAAAAAAAAATTTCGAATCGAGCGCCAAACGCAATACCTGGGTCGTTGTTGACGTTTTTCAAGTTCTCATCCCAGTACTCCCTTATTTTCATCCAAGTATCACCATGGTAACGTCCAATCATCTTCCCCCGCTTTATAATACATTAAAGTCGAGTCCCTTTCTGACTCACACAAGAGACGCACCAGTTCGGCTCCGACAGTCCAACGAGTAGGATTGTGTTTTGTCGTTTTAAATTATTCCTATATTTTGTGTCAAAATTTTCCCCGGGGAAAATTTGGACTTGAAAGAAAGAGCGATTGCCCGCGGGCTCTCGTTACTTTAAATTAAAATAACAAAATCTTTCTCTCTTATTATTTGGATATAGTTTGAGTTTTGCCAGGGGGCTTGACCTATTCGATATAATGAGGGACATGGCGGGCAAAATTGCCGAATTAAAATTCGAGGCACCCCTGGCACGATTTGAAGAAGAGGACACGGCCAGTATCAAGAACATGAACCTACTGACAGGTGCGAAAAATTTTATATTTGTTTTTTCAGTAAAAAAAAAAAAAAAAAAAAAAAAAGTCGCTTCAATAAAATATTTCTCTCTGCTTATTTAAAACTATGTCACGGCTTCGGTCATTCCATAATCGGATATACGGTCAAGCTAGAAAACATACATAATTTACAGATTCCATAGACTTCATCTCTTCTTCCTTTTTTTTTCTTTTCTCATTACGCAAAAAATCTTTATTTTGCTTTTACTACTGTGTTGTTGATAAATGATTGTGTTTTCTTTGGAGCTCTGTTATAAATAAGTTGTTGATTTTGTAAACAATCTGTGCTCTATATTGTAGAGTTAAAATTTACATTTTCAATTTAACTTTTACAAAATTAATTTTCAAATTAAGTAATTATAAAGACATTTTGATGACTTTTTAATGAATAATTTGTTTTCTTTGATTCTTTTGAAATTTAATTTATATTTTTAATAAGAAATTTTCTACAAATATTAAATAAAAAAAAATTAAGTGTCATATGCGGTTATATGCATTACATATTGCAATTTCTTAATAATATTTATTTATTTAAGTTTGACATTATTCGCTCAATAAGAAAATATTTTTATTGTTTTCATTAATAAAACGACCGACAGTGATTGTCATTTTTTAAAAGTGTTTTTTAGATAACAAATAATTTAATTCAAAGCAAAGTGTTTTTAATCATTTTTAGTGTTCATTTTTTGGAATGAAATTGCTTTAAAAATAAATTGAATTTAAAATTAAAATATTATTCCGTTAAAAGGGTGTAATAAATTTTCATCTAATATATTATATTACTAATGGCTTTCAAAATAAGTTTATTAATTTAATTAATTTTAATTTTCTATTTAAAAAAATGAGCCAAAAGTTTTGAACGTTCAAATAAACAAATTTTTTTTTGTAAATTCTTTACGAATTTTATTACAAAATATATTGTTTTAAATATCTAAAAAGAAGTTATTAATTTAATATTTGTTTAATTTACTGTTTTATTTTACATTGACATTAAAATTTTTAATAATTTATAGATTTTCATTTGAACGTTCAAAACTTTTGGCTCATTTAAAAAAAAAAAAATGAAAAAATTAACTCGGAAGTAAAATTTCTATTTTTTGGAGGAAGTTTAATAATAAATAGTTGATTGAAAGTCTCTTATATTGTTCAATCTAAATTTTTATGTAATTACAATTTTTATTATTACATAAATTGTAAATTATAATTTATAAACTCTGCATATAAATAAATTTGCAATTTGTAAATTAAAAAAAACTTAATAAAAAAAAATGATAAATTAATTAATTTATTTATTAATTATTCGCGCACATTTTTATTTTCTTGCGTGAAAATGGTTTCAATAATGAAGTGAAATTTTATACATGTTGTATCATTGATGTTATATTATAGAAGAAAATAAATTAAAAGAAAATAATTAAGTGTAGAAAGCAATTGCAAGTTTCGTGAGAGGCAAAGAAAATTATTATAAATCCGTAACGCACTAAATATACATCAATCCCATTGAACTACATTTATCAATTCCAGTTTCATCATTAAAGCAACACAGGCAAAAAAAAAAATTATATATACATTCATTGCAGTAAAAATAATTACAAATCGTATATTTAATTGAAAGAAATTATATTCAGAGAAATTTTTTAATTAAACAAAATATAATTTTTTTTAATTAAATAAAAATATATTTTTCTCGAGAATTAAATATAACCATTTATTTGTTTTAAATAAAAATTTTGTTTCTCACAAATAAATTTTTTATTTGAATCAAATAAAATTTCTATATGAATTAAATAAACATATATATTTGTCTCGAGAGAGTCGAATAAACATTTATTTGAATCAAATAAAATTTATTTAAAACAAATAAATTCATATTTTTGAATAATTCTTATAAGACTTTGTCGCGCGCTCTTAATTTTGTGAGTGGTACTTTTCCAATTTATGAATCTCCTGCTGCTATATTTGAAACGCAAACAAAAAAAAAAAAAGAAAAGAAAAAACAAAATATGTGAAGACAGATGTGAAACTTGAAGGAAGAATTCTAAACATAGTTTGTAATAATCTTTTATATGTCAACTTCTGAAACTCAAGTCAATCTGAGTATATTTATATGAATTTGAATTTGTGGGAAATTGTAACATGTAATAATTGAGATCTCAAAGAAATTTTATGTGATGTTGGAAATAGAGCGTGTGGATCTGGAATTCACTCGAGAATTTCATTTATACCTATTCTATAAGATTAAAAGCATTCCGCGCGCACTTATAAAGTGAAAATAGATTTTCATATTTACAAGTAGTATATATACATATGTCACTCTTTATAATTTCTCATGTAACATTTTAATCAACCAAAAGTTCTATAAATTAATTAATCTATAAATTATTAAAAATTATAATGCCAATGTAAAATAAAACAATAAATTAAACAAATATTAAATAAATAACTTCTTTTTAGATATTGAAAACAATATTTTGTAATAAAATTAATACTTAAAGAAGATGCAAAAAAAATTTCGTTCATTTGAACGTTCAAAACTTTTGGCTCATACATTTTAACACAATTTGTAATTATTACATTTTACATACAAATAATAGTGCCATTCTATGCGTTTTTTTTATCACTTTTCGGAGTAACCTTTTCAAATTAAATGAAACATTTTTTTTTTTATAATATTTATTAATATAAAAGTCTAAAATAATCATAGTTAATAAAATACAAAAAAGTAAACAAACATTGTTTAATAAATTGTGAGTTAACTGTTTTCTAATACATTATTTTTCTTGTGCGGTATTAAAGCGTGAAAAATAAAGAAAATTTTGATCTTTAAACCAATTTATTTGGTGGTGCAGAAAAAAAAGTGAATTTTTTCCATTATTTATTGTTGTATTTTTTAAATAAACAATTGTTTTTACTTAAAAAGTGATTATTTTAGACCTTTATATTAATAAATATTATAAAAAAAAAATGTTTCATTTAATTTGAAAAGATTACTCCGAAAAGTGATAAAAAAACGCATGGAATGGATGACACTGAAGTTACCAACGTTGAATCGACGAAAAGAATTTTCTTTTTCCTAAGATTGAATATTTCCCTGCCTTAATTGAGGATTTTTAGTATTTAAAGATGTATTCGGGACTAAAATAAAGAAGTTTCAATTAAAAAAAATTGGTTCTTGGCCTTTAAACTAATCTGAAAACGAAAAATTCGTTCGTCGATTCGTCGAATCAACGTTGGTAACTTCAGCGTCATTGGAATGGCACTATTATTTGTAAGTAAAATGTAATAATTACAAATTGTGTTAAAATATATGAGCCAAAAGTTTTGAACGTTCAAATGAACGAAATTTTTTTTTGCATCTTCTTTAAGTACGAATTTTATTACAAAATATTGTTTTGAATATCTAAAAAGAAGTTATTAATTTAATATTTGTTTAATTTATTGTTTTATTATACATTGCCATTATAATTTTTAATAATTTATAGATTGAAAAAAATATTTTGTTCATTTGAACGTTCAAAACTTTTGGCTCATTATTTTTTTTTTTTTTTTTTTTTTTTTTGTTAAAAAGTCTTAAACTTGGCTCCTTTTTTGGGATATATATATTTGAATTTGCCTTGAAACCATTTACAATTTTTGTATGAAAAATTTCGATGAGCTTTGCGATTCTATATATATATATATATATATAATGCGGGCAATATTGACTCATTTATATATTGAAGATTTAATTAAATTCAAGGTCGCATTATTTGACACATATATTTGGCGTAATTTATTTTCTAATAAGTAAAATGAGACATTTCTTCATTAAAGAGCAAAATAGTATATTTGCAGATATTTTGCAAAATTAAAGAGATTTATTTTTAATATAGAGAGAAAAAAATTATTTCCGCCCATTTTACAATGAATTCAATATTATTTATTATCTTCATAATTATAATTTTATTATAAAGATTTTATTTTTTTTATTATTAATATATTGGTAATTTATTACATAATAATTCTGACATTTTTTTTTTCAAATTTTTATATAAAGAAAAAAAATTGTTTGAATTTTTGAACAATAAACAATTTTACAACAATTTTGAACAAATTTAAATTTTAATAAAGTTTATAATATATAATTTAAAAATTTTTTAATTCGATTTTTTTTTAAATTTCCCAAGTTATTGTATTATTATTTTTTTTTTCTTCAAATTTTGCAAAAAAAAAAATGTTTGCAGAATAAGAACAAAATTAATCTTCAAAGAATATAGCAATATATAATTATTGACCTCCTGTAACGTCAATTTGATTATTAATTATTTGTTATCACAAACAGCAATGTGTATATAGTGCATACTAACAAACTTTCTTCACATTTACGTTTATGTAAGAGATAAGCTTCATTATACAAATATAGAAACAAAAATATTTTTAACTAACTTTATAGTTTGCTTGTTAAATTCTTGAAGAAAACACGCGTTTTTTTAAATTTCAAATTCAATTTCAATTTTTTTCGAATTCAAAAATTCAATTTAATTCGTCATTTTTTGGCAATATTTCAATGGGTAATTAATAACTTTATATTACAAAAACAAAAAATCTTAAATACCTTAAAACAACTAAATAATTGATGAATTATAGTTAAAATTGAAAGAATGATATAAAAAATTAGTAAAATTGGTATTAAATTTTTACTGATAATTTTTAAATTAATTAAAATTATTAATTGGAATTATTATTATTATTTATTTATTATAATAATGTAACATAGATAGATATTATATCTTTATTAATATTGGAATTAATTAATATTAAGTAATGAGTGTAATTATGTAATAGATCGTGGAAATTATATAAGTAATATATGGTTTAATATATTCGTTGATTAAAATTTGTTTAAAGACTTGAATTAAGGTAAATTAGTATTAATTGTGATTGATAGAAGTATAGAACATTGAACCTTAAAGATGGTCATTTAAGGGAGGAAGTCTTTGTTAGGTTTGCTGATACAGTCATATAACCGGTTTGTGCCAAAAACGGCACACTCGACTCTAAAGGGTTCAGAGTATCGACCAACTCAACTTTTATATCATATAGTAGAAAACAAGTGCGGTCAAGAAACGTTACAGTGTTATAAATTTTCACATTTACTATATATATTTTCATTTTATTCACAAAATGATTCCAATCATAAAAATCCGCAGTGCAAATCACGGTATAATTTTTATAAAAGAAAAACCATTCTCTCAACCAAAAACTATATTTTAATAAACGAAATAAATATTTTAAAAATCGCACAATTAAAATTTTCTTTAATTTAAATATTTTTCTTTCTCTTTTAAAATTTTGGTTTATTTGTACGAAAAAAATTTTTTAAAGTTATATTTAAATCTGAGAGAAAAGTATTTTTATTCATGTGATTCAAATAAATTAAAGGTTTGAATAAAAAATTTCTCTGCGTGTAAAGTGATGTTTAAAATGATAGAATTTTCTTAAGCCTCTAATATATATATATGTTTCGATATAGTGAAGCGTAAAAATGACCTGGTTTTCATTGTTTTTTGTTTTATTCTTTTGTTTTTAGAACAATTGTTGGATGCGAACCTCGAGGCTAGTTTCGGTGAAAATTGCAATGCAAACGAGCCAGTAACGACACATGAAAATGGAACAGATATTCTTCAAGAGGGAACTTTTAGTCCCTTCAGCGGAAGCTTAGAGGACTTAGTGAATACCTTCGACGAGAAAATCACTTCCTGTTTCCGTGATTATGGGACTGATGTTGAATCCCTAGCGCCTGTACAAGTCCGAACACAAGAGGAGATTATGAACGAATGCCAGTAAGTCTTATTATTTTTTTTTTTTACACATTTTGAATTTTAAAATTTTACTACACTTCCAAATTTAATACACTGAATGAAAAAATTTATTCAATTCAAATAATCGATTACTTGACTATTGTCAAATAAATATTTCCTTGAACCAAATAATTTTGATTTAAATCAATTAAATGGTATTTCGTTTTCAAGTACAAAAATTGTTGGTTTTAATACCATTTATTTAAATCAAATAAAAATTTTTTGGTTCAAGTAAATATTTATTTGATAATAGTCAAGTAATCGCTTTACCAAATTTTTAATATAACTTAGTAATTTCAGTTGATAAATTAATTTTCAATCCTAGAAAGCACATTTGAGGTAGAAAACTATCCTACACGGAAAAAAAGAAAAAGTAACTTTTACTACTTTAAAAGTAAAATTGGACCTGTCCGAAGTTTCTGCGCATCTCTGGCAACTTTTACTCCAAAAATAGTAAAATTTACTTCAGAAATAGTAAAAATTACTACGGAAACAGTAAAATTTACTACAGAAATAGTCAATTTTACTATTTTTCGAGTAAAAGTTGCCAGAGATGCGCAGAAACTTCGGACAGGTCCAATTTTACTTTTAAAGTAGTAAAAGTTACTTTATTCGTTTTTCCATTTTTCTCCGTGTAGAAAAAATTCAAATTTCGGTATTTCTTGCAGATTTTGTGTTTTTTGTAATTTTTTGGCCATATTTTTGATCCTATCAAAAAACGCTATCTTCTTCCTTATAAAAAAAGGAAGAAAATTATTTATAATAAAGTTATTTTGCGTTAAATTTGAACATTCTAGTAACAAAACAATTTTGGAGTGGTTTTCTACCCCAGATATGCTTCTACGTATGAGCCAGGTATGTTGTGCTGTCTAGGGTTAAATAAATTATATTTTGCCTAAACTGTATATATGGTTTCGCAAGTTAATTATTGGATTTAAAGAAAAATGTTCTTTTAAAAAGTAAATAAAAAATTTAAAAAAAAAGTAAAAAATTAAGAACAATATTTTCTAAATGGAAAAAAGAATATGGGAAAAGAAAAATTTATTTGAGAGTAAAATGATAAAATGTGATATATGGAAATAAACTCTTATTAGGTAACAACGATCATTTTAATCGTTTAATGATTTAAGAGGCTGTCTCGTTGGTATCGATTTTCTACTTTCTACCCCTTTTGTTAATGTCGAACAACTAGAAAGCAAAGTGATTCACTGAGCTTTCAAGTGTGTATATAGCTATCCCTATATACTTGTCTCTTATTTTTCCTCTATATACCATCGTCAATCCCCGTCCTGTATTAGCTCTTCTTCAAAACTATGTCACATAAATTTCAATTTTCATCTACAATCCTGTATTTTAAAATACATTTTATCAGATGAAACGCTTTGCTTTTAGAATTTACAATTTATCCATTATTGATTTCTCCTTTAAACGGAAAAGAAAAATTTGATTCAAAATTATATTTATTTTTAGCATCTTAAACTTTGTACTTCTCAAATCTGATCTATACGACAATTCATAAAGTTATACAAATTAAAATATCAGAATTTTTAGGTTTGGAATCTTGTGAATTGACAAAATACAAACTGCCAACCACGTAACCCGAAACTGTACAAAATGTCGCTAAATTTAAAAATTGTTGTAGGGTAATTGACTATTTAAATGAAAAATTGCAATAATGAAAGAAATTAGTAATATTTTTTTGAAATTTTAATAATCGTTCAAATTCATTTTGAACAATGTGTCCAGTAGCTTTTGGAAAATAGGGAAATATAGACGGGAATTAGCATAAGAAAGTCAAATGAAAGAAAGTTTGGCAAAAGTAAGTTTTGTTTGCATTTTATATAAAAAAAACCTCAGTTTCTGTCCAATAAATATGAAAATTAAAAACCTGCGGTATGTGAAGAAAGATAATACGTATATTGATTATAGAGTAAATGAAAAAAGTGTGCCGCTCTCACTGTTTCCAGTCTACTCCCTGTATATGTATATGTTTGCTGTATTTGTAGCTTTCTCTCAATAAATGGACTCAAACTCTTAAAAGGAAGTGCGAATGATAAGATTATGTAATACATAGAGCACTTAACGCCTAATAAATAGTAATCTAGCCCGAGGTGTGTTTTTATGAGTACAGCTCAAGTGTATCGAAACATATATACATAAATAGTATACCTATATATATATATATACTGTGGTACACATGTATGTACTTTACACACATGCTATACAAAAGGGTTGATCCATGCATGAAATTGATCAATTGTCAACGAAAGCCTATTACATCATCTTTCGACACTTTAGATTTTGAAAAGGCGACGATGAACTTGAGATTCCCTTAACGAAGACCCTTATTTTTCTCACTTTCTTCGAACCATTGACTCCCTCAGGTAGAAAAGAAGTCATACTAACCCTCAATCATGTCAAGGTACACAATACGCCCCTATTATCTAGAAAACGGAAATTGGGGAAAGCTGCACTTTTTCAATGCCGAAGAGCCTATTTCCTGAGATTTTTATAAATTGCATTCAAAGTTTATACTTGCAGTAAAATTTCGCTTACAAATTAATTGTCACATTTAAAAAGTTTACAAGGGAAGCTAAAAATATCAGACACCCGAGAATTAAAAAATTCTTCTATTTAGTACCTAAATTCGCAATTATAAACAACAACAAAAATTACTGTGATGACAAATTTTTATTTGACAGAAATTCTCTTTACCCAACTTTTTATATTCTAAATATGTCGAATTTTAATTTAGTTATGAATTCCCATTGAACAGAATTTTATATGTGGTTTTTTTAGTGACAGAATTTCCAATTCACCAAAACTTCATTTGTCCGAATTTTGCAAATGGCCGAAACAATTATCAATAAAATTGTGATTTTTAAAAATCGTGCCAACAACTTTTTGTTCATTATTTTTTCGGTCATTTGCAATTTCGGACAAATGAAGATTCGGTGAATTGGAAATTCTAGCACTTAATAATTCGGTTAAATTAAAATTCTTTCTATTAAAAAGTTAGGTAAAGAAAATTTCTGTAAAATAAAAATTCGGTACATAAAAAAGTTATAAAAATTAGTTTAATAAGAAATTCTGTTAAATGATAATTCGAAAAATGAAAATTTATCTAAAGAATAAATAGGTACATATCTAATAAAATTCTTTAAAATGAAAATTATAATATTTTTTTACAGTATACAAGCAAATCTCTATTCCCTGGAAAATTATCTGATGAGTCCAGGAAATAGAGGTCTATTATTAAAATTGTATAAAATTATATTCGTGAAAATTCACAAATGTATTATATTAACTTATTTAAGGCCAGGTCCAAGTCGTGTCAGCTGTTCCATTGAAACTCCAAAGGAACAGCTGACTCGGCCTGGACCTGGCCTTAAGTTATATATAAATTCTATTAATATTTAATAGAAATTAGAATAATTTTATTTTATTTACTAAATTAACTAAAACATGTTATATTGGAATATATATATATGATTTCATGAAGTCGTTATATAGATATACTTTAAGATTAATATTTTTTGCTATGCGATTATATCCAAAGAAGTTAAATAAGCTCTAATTTTAGAAGATTGATGACATTTTGTCTCGAACTAGGGCTTAGATTTTAAAATGTCTTGAAAATGTCAGCAACTAGCTCAACATTATCTCTCCTTGGCCGCGGTATTCGAATGCACACTATAAAGTTTAAAGATTACTCTCGCTAAATGCCCAGCGGCCTTTTGCCAAAAAACTCGAAATTTCAGACAAAAATAAAGTCTCTAGAGTACTTTCCATACATTTTTTTTTGTTTTTTCTTCTATCCAGGCAGACATTTTATTTTACTTTGTAAGTTGAAATTTTATTTTTTTACATATTAAAATGTGTGAAATTTCACTCCCTTTTATGATGCTGAAGTTTACAATGTTTATGATGAACGATTTTTAAAGAAATATTTTTTATTTAAATCTTAATTGAAATTTGTAATAATAGAAGTACCTAAAAAGTTTTCCTTTAATTTAAAATATTTTTAATTTTTTAGAGACAAATTCTGCAGTGTATATGAAAGCTTTTTCTTATTCCCCTAATCCTTAATAATCTTGATTTATTGTTGATACCTTTCTTTAAAATACATACATACAGTATTTACTACAGTGATAAGGCAATGAAATCGGTGTTACTATAGGCATTAAATTGCGAAAATTTTTAAATCCATTTATCAAGATTAGGGTCACATATGTTTTGGATACAAATGTCTCTACAGCTTTAAGGATTTGAATACATTCACATTGCTTATTGTAACAATCTAAACGAATCATGAAATGTTTGGAAGTGTTTCGAAAATAGTATATTTACATAGTCTCGTATAATATAATATATAGTTAAATTACTTTTTGAATGACGCTGAAGTTACCAACGTTGATTCGACGAATCGACGAACGAATTTTTCGATTTCAGATTAGTTTAAAGGCCAAGAACCAATTTTTTTTAATTGAAACTTCTTTATTTTGGTCCCGAATACATCTTTAAATACTAAAAATCCTCAATTAAGGCGGGAAAATCTTCAATCTTAGGAAAAAAAAAATTCTTTTCGTCGATTCAACGTTGGTAACTTCAGTGTCATCTTTTTGAGGGCCTTCAGGAAAAGAAAATTATTTGGTTCAAATAATGAATTACTTCCCGAGGCGAAATTTGAATCCTCTTTAGCTTCCCTTAGAACCTAAATAGGCCCTCTTTACGATCTTGTAGACTCCCGTAGGCCCTCCTTTGAATCCAAACGTGGAAGAAAGGTAAATTTGCGACTGGTTGAGGAAGCTAAAGAGGGTCTAGTTCGATTAAAAAAGTACAAAAAAAAACTCTTTTAATTATTTTGATTAAAGCAAAATGAATTTTTTCTTCACACAATATTTCTTTAATTACCCTTTAAAAACTGGAATTAACATATTTTGAAGCGTTTTCAAAAAATTAATAGAATTAGAGCAATTTCAAAATTTTCAATATTTTAATCAATTTTTAGACCCTACTTTAAATCCAAACGTGGAAGAAAGGGAAATTTGCGACTAGTTGAGGAAGCTAAAGAGGGTCTGTTTAACTCTACTTTACTCCTTGTAAATTAGGGCTTAAATTTCGCCTCGGGTTTACTATCGTCAAAGAAATTTTTGAACCAAATAATTTTTATAGTTGATTTAAGGAAGTTCTCTCCCTCCAACGTCAGTCAAATCAATGCCCATTTAAGTTTTCATTTGTATCACGTAGTACTAGCTCAACGCTTGGCAACGTTGGATTATACTTCCCCCGTTCCGTTTCGTGTCGCCTGCTATTGTTTGATTTATTTTCGTTAAACAATAATAACAATAATTTATTATTTTAAAAATCTTAATTTTTTATAAGCAAATTCAAATTATTATTCATTATTATGAATCTTTGAAGAATATACTATTATATGTATATACTACTTATATTACTTTCAAATTTCGCGCTTTTTCTATACCTAACCTACAAGACGCAACGTTGCCAAGCGTTGTGCTAAGTAATTTCTGATTGTCAAAATACGGTGTTTTTTTAGACAAAATAATTAATTGTGAGTCTCCTAAGCCAGGTCTGATCAATTTTATTAAAATTAAGTGAACATTGGCTATTAAACTTTATGTATATAAAGTTCCAGTAATATCTTTTCGTCAGATTTTTCACAATTTGAGATTTCAGACCAAAAAATTAAATTTCCCATAAGAACCCGTGTTAAATGTGAAAAGAGAAAATTATTTATATCTTTTGTCAAAATCCACCTAGACCTCTAAAAATTTAACTACATCTTCTTTAAACCATTATTTATCAGTTTATCAAGTTTGATAATTAACTCTTCGTCATTTCTGTTTGCGAGAGAACTTCCTTAATAATAGCACAGCCACACAAAAAAATTTCTTTTCTGGCATATGAGGGTTATAGACCATTGTTTACTATATATCACTCACCCCAAGTCGAACGCTCTTATCTGTTTCTGGCAGTTTGGAAGAAACCTTTGTTTTAAGTACAGAGTAGAAACTACGTATCTTTAAGAAATTTTTATAGAACCAACGCAACTATATATAGGTTTTGTACAGTACTTAGGTTGGTTCTAAAAATTTCTTAAAGATACGTAGTTTCTACTCTGTACTTAAAACATAGGTATCTTCCAAACTGATAGAAACAGATAAAAGCATTCGACTTAGGGTGAACGATATGTTTTTGGTGTCGCTGAAACCGTATCTGAAGTCTAGTTTACCCCATCACATCAGGATTTTCATATAACCTCAAAAAGACTTTTCAGACCTTTTACCCCATAATGTCAGATTTTTAATATAACCTTAAAAAAGAGTCAAAATGCAATGACCTAACCACCAGGCTAAAATTATTTTTTCTATTCCTGTAAAGACTATTTGAGGTTATGTCAACAACATGACCTGATGAGGTAAAATGGATCTCGAATTTAGTTTTAGCGACCCCAAAAACATTTGGTAGGTAATTATACCCTGATCCCCATGTCAGAATTATTATTTTTTTTTTTTGGTTATTGTGAAGATTTTTTGAGGTTATATCAAAAATTTGATGTGATGGGATAAAATAGACTTTGGATTCGGTTTCAGCGACTAAAATAAAAATTATTTGTTACAAATATTAATATTATTATTTGATATATAAGTCAAGCAATAGATTATATTTAAAGTTTTTTTTCGGTTCGTATGGATGAACAGTCAAAATTTATTAAGAGCAATGCAAATTAATTTGATTAATGGTTGCGGTAATTTGAAATCATAAAGTAAACGGGAGAGAAATGATTGATAATCGGAGCTTAAAGAACTTGGTAATTATATAGTATGGAAAGGTATACAGAATTACGCGTCAAACACAGGAAGAGTAGATGTAATGTAGGCTGAATCGCAAGGATGCATCATGAAATTAACGCTTGACTGAGAAATCATTCAACGAGACTTATTTGAAATGATATATGTATATATGTGCGTATATACAAACTTTAAACGTGTACGTATTAATTATGAATATATTAACAGTAAATGCATATACATATAATATTATTTGTCGTTCGTATTAACGAAATACGGTTCTCTTTCACCAGAATTATATTTATTTTCGTTTAATTTTCATTTGTGATTACTTTGTCATTTATTTCATTGATCATTTGTTATCTACATAAACTTAACGTTTTATATTTTCATCATCAATTTTAAATGCACATCAATAAAATTATTTATTGAATAAAATTTTGAAAATATTTTTAAAATTATTTTAATTTTGCTAGTCTTTAAATACCAGTTTAAAATATTTTTTTCAATTGAAATAAATCAGAAAAGAAGGAAAAATTTTTATATCATAAAAGTAAATAATGAACGAGAAGATGAGAAATTAAAAATTCCACTTTACATTGAGTCTTGGACAGGTGAAGTGATCGTTAAACCGTGAAATTATAACTTTGTATTCAGAGTGCATCTGCACACAATGCAATTATATACCTCTCCAGTCAAATTTCAATCTTGTTAAGCACTCCTACACTCAGGAAAGAAAGTGGTTTTTAATATAAGGATCTCTTTTTATTTCTCATTTCTGAATGTGAGGGGGGTTTTCATTATTGCTTTATAATCTTTATTAAATGATAAACCTTTTTCTATAATTGATTTCACTCAATCAAATGAAACGAATCGAATTAGCTATGATATAGACTTATAACTATTTTCGATCACTCTATGTCAGGTATATGTATATATTTGAATCAAGATTTTATACTCTCTAAATTTAGTAATTTTTGATTTACTAAAGTTTTAGTGAAAAATGACTAAAAATGGGCAATTTCCAAAAATTGGTTTCCAAATAACCTTGCTTTGAACCTAAAACATTTTTTTTTTAATGTATCGTCTAATTTATATAATTTTATTATATAATTTTGACGGGGCGCATAAATTATCCCATAAAAATAATTAGTTAAAATTTTCATTTTAAAGAATTTTATTAGATATAATTATTTTTTAGACGAATTTTTATTTTTCCAATTAACATTTGACAGAATTACTTTTTAAACAAATTTTTACTTAACATAATTCTTATATATCGAAATTTTATTTGGTAGAATTCTTAAAACGCCGAATTTTTATTTGTCCGAAATTGCAAATGGCCGAACAAACAATCGACAGAAAGATTTCGGGGCGATTTTTAAAATCAACCAATTAAAAATTATCCATAAAATTGGGATTGGTTGATTTTAAAAATCGCCCCGAAATCTTTCTGTCGATTGTTTGTTCGGCCATTTGCAATTTCGGACAAATGAAAATTCGACGTTTTAAGAATTCTGCCAAATAAAATTTCGGTGCCTAAGAATTCTGTTAATTAAAAATTCTTTAAAAAAGAAATTCGATTATTGGCAATATTTTTGGAACTCAGTAAAAGACAAAAACATATCTTTGACGTTTCGAGATCGGTACCCCAATTTTGACGAAACATTAAAAAATAATTTTTTTAGGTTAAAAGCAAAGTTATTTGGCAACTTTGCACCAACCTTGCTACAAGCTTACCGTGCAAGCTTACGGAGCAATCTTGCGATAATCTTATTGTGCAATCTTTCAGTAAGCTTACACTGCAATCTTTCGATAAGCTTACTGCAAGCTTATGTGCTACCTGGGATGTAAATTTTTTTTGAAAATGTGAGGTTAGGTATGTCGGCACTGTCAAGTATTGTTTAGGGTTGAAAGAAATAATAATTTATATATCAAAAATAATGGTTTATATAAAAAAAATATATTCTTTTGATACATCGACTTTTAGAAACAGCTGTGAAGTGCCTTTATATTCTTTTGCAATGGAAAATATTTCTGTCTCTCTGTTGCGAATGACAATTCACGGTTGTGGGGGGCTTTATATAATGTCAAAATTCATTAAGAAGGAATTTTAATGCATTATACAATATGCTTTTACGCGTGCACGTACGTGCTTTTCACTATAGAAGCGATAATCGGTTTCCCCTCACAGAAGTTCCGTCTGTGCAATTTATAAAAAAATCAATGGACTTTCATGGTTCTTCCTTTCCCTATAGAACTTGTCATTAGACTTCTTTTACGCTCAAGATAAAAAATACGCACAGAGTGCGTATAATATAAATATGTGTGTATTGTCGAGTTTTATATTTGCCATTAAATATATTAACAATAAAATACAAATTCAAATATTTAACCCACCAAATGTAATGTTATAATGTGGACTCGAAGGATTAATTAATGTTCCTTATAGAAGCAAAAATGTAATTTAATTTGCTACATCATAAAATTTTTATCTATGAGATATTAAAAAATTCAGTTTATAATTACATCGAGTGTTTATTATTATATAACCGGAGCTATATATAACTGACTCTACTATACTATAGCATACTTTTCTTTAATATACTTTATTAATAGTATATTTTTGGGACGCATGAATAAGTTCTAAAAATCAATTGTTAGAATTTTAATTTTATGGAATTTCATTTGTCATAAAATTATTTTTGAGCCGAATTTTTATTTGTACAAATTAGTATTTTGCAGAATTTTCATCGAAACTATTTTCTATATTACAGAATTTTTATATAATAGAAAATTCACTTCACACAATTTTTATTTGTTCGAATTTTTATTTATCAGAATTTTTATTAGCTCGATTTTTCATTTAACATATTAGGCATTTTAAAGAATTTTTATTGGGTAGAATTTTCTTGCAGATGATTTTTCATTTGTTCGAATTATTATTTGATATAATTTCCATATAATTGATTTTTCATACTGCAGAATTTTTACTTAACCAAAAAATCATTTAACAGAATTTCCAATTGATAGAATTTTCATTTGTCCGAAATTGTAAATGGCCGAACAAACAATCAACAGAAAGATTTCGGCGCGATTTTTAAAATCAACCAATCACAATTTTATGGATAATTTTTAATTGGTTGATTTTAAAAATCGCCCCGAAATCTTTCTGTCGATTGTTTGTTCGGCCATTTGCAAATTACATCAAATAATAATTCGAACAAATGAAATTTCATCTGAAAGAAAATTCTATGAAATGAAATTCTACCCAATAAAAATTCTTTAAAATGCCTATTATGTTAAATGAAAATTTGAGTGAATAAAAATTCGAACGAATAAAAATTGTGTAAAGTGAATTTCCGGTTATATAAAAATTCTGTAATATAGAAAATAGTTTTTATGAAAATTCTGCAAAATACTAATTTGAACAAATAAAAATTCGGCTCAAATAATTATGACAAATGAAATTCGCATAAAATTAAAATTCTAACTAATGATTTTTAGAACATAATAACCTATAATTTACCTAGAATTTTCATATAACTGATTTTTTATACTACGTAATTTATACTTAACCAAAAAATCATTTAACAGAATTTCTAATTGATTGAATTTTTATTTATCCGAAATTGCAAAAATGGCTTAACAAACAATACACATATAATAAAGTTTCTTTATAATATACATATTGAACATCACTATCGAACAAATTAAAAACAATTTTAATTATTATTATTATTATTATTATTATTATTAATTTCAAAAAAAAATTGTTAAAATGGGATTGTTATTAAAACTATTCGGATTGTTCAGTAAAAAAACAGAATTGTTTAATGAACAAAGAAAATTGTTATGAAACAGTTGAAATAACAAAACTAAATTGTTAAATCGGCAATACAATTTGTTCTATTAACAAAGCTTTGATCCGTTTAATACAATTTGTTCAGTTTCTTCGCCTTCTAAAATAATCGATAGCAGATTTCTGTAGGTCATATCACAAGTTTCATTTGCATGAAAATCTGTGGAGCATGCAGCTTCTGAATCAAATTCTTTAACCTGAAACAAAAAAATTATTTTGAGTTGAAATTTGTTGTTACATAATATTTAATATACATTTTGTATTTTTTGAAGTGAGGTTATGTTCAATAGTAACCGAGTATAACTTACCGATAAACGATGAAATCATCTCTTCATCCATTGACTACACTTGCAATAGATTTCTCACTTTAACCGGATTCATTATTTAACAGCACTTTGTCATTTTAAAAAAAAAACTAATAATAAAAGCAAAAGTGGCACATGTGACGGAAGCAAACGACGCGACGATCTGCACGCCAGTTTGCGAGAATTCAAGATGATCACGTGACATGGAACAATAAACCTGTCAGCTGAACAAATCCGGATTGTTCCATCAGCAATCGACAGAGAGTTTGCTTCTGCAGCTGTATGGAATTGCAAACTGAACAAAACTGACAACAAAAAATTCGTATTGTTGTTATACATACATACATTTGTATAGACAACAATCCGAATTGTAATATTAACATTTCGAATTGTAATATCAACAAATCTACTGACAACAATCAAAAAATTGTTTGCACCATAATCCCATTTTTCTCCGTGTATGAAAACTATATTTACCTATTCCAGTAAATGTATTATCCGTGTTAGAGTTGTATCTTTGTACGAATACATTTATCTGCACAATATAGGTAGTAGAAAAGCTCATATAAAAGTAGAAATAAAAAACATAAAAAACAAACTACAAAAATGACAATAATTGTACCCAAAGGAAAAGAAGTTTAGTTTTCCAGAACAAATTTACGATCATACGTGACATTTGAGTACCTATAGTTTTTTTTTTTTTTTAAAAAGGTGAAAAAGTACATATAAAGATGATTTTCACTAACAATAGAATCCTTTCGAGACCTTGGAAGTGTTGTCTCGTCCCTTGTAAGGAGACTTACCTGGCAACCTGACCTTCTCCCTAGGGGCTATAGGTATATATATATATATATATATATATATATATATGTATATATAATAAAACGCAGTGTAGGTGGATGAACCTAGCATCAACACGTTATATCCTTGCGCTTCTACAATTATATAGAAAATCAATATAATAAGAACCACTGAATGTACCATCACACGTCGTTTGTAATTATTCTGCCATATAATCTTGATATGCCACTCCAATTATCATTGGCTGCGCGTGTGATTCGCGGTGGTAGATGACCAGACACATGAAAAATAAATCAGTCTCATGAAGTTCCCGGAAATTTCGCTCAATAATACCTATATGTGCAACTCCCCATTATCTACAGTTTCATATTTTATATCAAAAGCGAATGACCTTATATATATATATATATATACAGAAAATATATTCGCGCGATATTTTTAAAAATTTTATTGAAATTCGATTTTCAATTATATGAATAATAATTTTCCTGCTGCGTGTTTGCGTGACCCATTTTTTTTCTATTTTACATCTGCGCAACTTTCGATCGTTATATTATTTCATTATATACTGAATTATATATTATTATTATTTGACGATATTATAATATTATTGAATTTAACATCGTGTTTGAAAAAATAACATACGGAAAAAATATTTCATAATAATATAATTTATTTCTATTTATTGTAAATTATATTAAAATAAATATAAATAATTTCTAATAGAAAATGTGCCTAAAATTCTGAACGTTCACATGAACAGAAATTTTTTAATCACTTTTTTAACTTCAAATTCTATAATAAAATATTGTTTTCTGTAACGAAGGTGACGTATGCATAATGTTTATGATAAACAATTTTTAAAGAATTAATTTTTTTAAATGAAAAATTCTATAATTTTTTGCCGAAAAAATATTTCTTTATAATTTGTTGATTAATGAAAACTACATTTTTTAGGCAAAAAATTGTAGATTTTTTCGTTTTAAAAAATTATTTTATTTCATAAATTAACAATTTATTAAATGTTTAGTGTCTTTTTTTATTTTACATTGCTGTAGTAATTTTTCAAAGTTTATAGACCAAAAAAAAATTATTTTGTTCATTTAAATAAACGTTCAGAACTTTAGGCACATGTTAATAGAAAATTATAATTATTATATAAATTTACAAATTATGTACATATAATTTGTAAACACCACAGTTTTCCTAAAAGTATCAAATTGAGACCAAAAATTGCATCAAATCTTTGCAACGTTTTGATGCACATAAGTTATATCAAAAAGAGATCGTTTTGTGTATCATTTTTAGAAATGATACACGAAACGGTCTCATTTTTTGATGCAAAAAATTTAATCAATTTATATCAATCATGGCCGAATTGAATCGACTCAAAATTAAACGAATTTTTTTCAGATATTTTGGTAATAGTACAATTGCGGAGACCATTTCACTATTTAATTTGAAAATGAAAATAACAGAAAATCAAAGACAATGTGCAATTCGATAATTAAAAAGTGACAGCTTATAAACATAACCTAAAATGCATGAGAAAAAAATTTGTCGATAAAATCAATATAGCCGAGCTTTTTAGAAGGTAGATGGCAGCACTCATCTATTTTTTTTCTTTAAATTTTTTCTGAATCATTTTTATAAAAAGCAAAACTGCCATCTAAGTACCTTCTAAAAAGCTCGGCTATATTGATTTTATCGACAAATTTTTTCTCATGCATTTTAGGTTATGTTTATAAGCTGTCACTTTTTAATTATCGAATTGCACATTGTCTTTGATTTTCTGTTATTTTCATTTTCAAATTAAATAGTGAAATGGTCTCCGCAATTGTACTATTACCAAAATATCTGAAAAAAATTCGTTTAATTTTGAGTCGATTCAATTCGGCCATGATTGATATAAATTGATTAAATTTTTTGCATCAAAAAATGAGACCGTTTCGTGTATTATTTCTAAAAATGATACACAAAACGATCTCTTTTTGATATAACTTATGTGCATCAAAACGTTGCAATAGAAAAAGATACAACCAAGTTTACTGTGACAATTTGATTAAACACGAACAAAATATTTAATTGATCTAAATAAACGTTTGGTTTATATTTTAATAAATTTTTCTATAAGAAAAGAATTCTATATTGAACTAAATAAATTTATTTCGGTTGATTCAATCAAAAGTTTGTTTAACTGTATAATAATACATTGCGGTTTATTTTATTATCGTAATAAAATTGCGCATGTTTTCATTAGAAAATATTTTATTAAATCAATTTTTGTACCTATATGTTAAAAATTGAAAAATATGAAGTTTTTTCCGACTGCGTTTTTCAGTTGGATTGACTGTTAGGTCTGTAATGTTAATTTGTCCGTAACTTTTCTCGTAAAATATTGAATGGATTGAGTTGAAATTTTATGGAGGAGTTTTAAATATGATAAGGAATGGTTGTCAAGTGCAAAAATGTTGATATATTGTTAAATATATTATTATAAAACACTTAAAAATAATTAGAAAATGTGGGGAGGAGTGTCGGATGTTCTAAAAAAAAAAATTTTGCCTTTTATTATATTTATTTAACAATATCAAAATTTTCGCACTTCACAACCATTCTTTATCATATTTTAAATTTCTGTACAAAATTTTTAGCTCAATCCATTCAGCATTTTACGAGAAAAGTTATGGACAACTTAACATTTACAGACCTAACAGTCACATAACCTTAAATTCTTCTTAAATTTCTTAAGGTCATGTGATTGTTGTGATTTTACATGAAAATATTCTCCGTAGGTTTTTTAAAATATACAATTTTTTAAAAATAAATTTTTTGATAGAATATTAATACTTTGTCACATAACGTTTTCTTTATATTATTTTTTAGTTTACTACAAAATTTTAGCTCAATCATTCAAATATTTTACAAGAAAACCTTCGGTTATTTATTTGTGAAATCACAACAATCACATAACCTTAAATTTTTAAAAGCACTTCTTGTACGTTTCGATTTATTGAGATTAGATTTTAAATATTAGTTTAACATTATTCTGAAAATCAAAAATTAATTCTAATAATATAAAATAAATAAATGAGGTATTTAGAAAAAAAAAGAATTGTAGTATCTCTAAAAAAAGCTGATCCAGCGAAAATTCCGCACTAATTTTCATTTCCCATGTTACTATTTCAATTTGCGAAGTTTAATTGGAAATCAATTTTGTTAATGGTTGAATTCCTGCATAGTAATTTTCAATAATTAACTAGCGTTAAAATTAACTGAAATTTCCAATTTTGTTAGTTATATTTTCAAATCGGTGAAAAATAACTGTCGATTCAGTCATTACCTGACGTTCCGAACGTTCAAATGAACGAAATAATTTTTTTGGTTTATAAATTTTTTAAAAATTAGTACAGCAATGAAAAATAAAAAAATATATTTAACATTTATTAAATTATTACTTTATTTTTGCATACAGAATGCAATATTTTTTAAGCAAAATTTAAAGTTAAAAAAGTAGTAAACAAATTTTTCGTTCATTTGAACATTCAAAATTTCAGGCACATATTCAGTCATTTTAACTGATTAAAATCGTGAACTAAATCAACGAAAATTAGTAAAATTTTCTGTTACCAATTTAGAGCAGTGTATTCATCTTACAGTAAACTGTAACTCAATTTCTAGTATATTTTCTATTTAAAATTTATTTATAAAGCTGAATTAATTAAAAATAACTAATTTCACATCAACATTAAATTTTTTAATTTAATTTAAAACTAAAATATTAATTACCGTGAGATAGGTATTAAATAAAGAAAAAGAGAGAAGTGATTTAATTTATTTTTCTAAATGAAAAAAAACGGAATTGAATCCTCTTTTGGGGATTAAAACTGAAAACAGGGTTTTTTTTAAGACACCCTCGACAGGAAGTACTTGACCTGAGACTGAGTATATATATATACATTTTCTCGCAACCCCTATGAAATTTTGATCAAGCATTCTCTATCTTGCTTTCACGTATTTCTTTGCTGGATCTCTTTCATTACATTCATCTCTGTTTTGTTCTTACCTTTCTATATCGAACGAAACCACGAACTCGTTCTCGCGTCAATATAGACGCGCTTGCGCTCAAACGCATACCACCCTCAATGCTTTGCACTGTATAAATATTGAGACTCCCTTTTTATTATTTATTCACCTCTTCCATTCCCTATTTTTTGGTCTATCTCTCCTTATTATATCCCATGGAAGACTAGTTCAGATTTCTTAGATGTAGATGACACTTTTTTTTCCAAGTATATAGATATATCACACACACTTTCAAAAGAATCATATCATCTTTTGGGTCACACCTATATAGGTCTTTCGATTTGCTTTTTCCAGAAAAGTGACGCATTGCGAAATTTCTCTCAAAAAGATATAGAAGTATTTTTTTTTAATTTTAGAGACAAACCTGAATTAGTAAAAATAAGATAAGATGTAATTTAATTAGTGCGAGCATTTTTACTAATTAGAAAGGAAGAGAAGAATAGTTTTATTTTAAATTGAGAAAATATTTAAATTTCGTATATATTTGATTTTAAAATTAACAAAATTGTTAGAATTATTTTTTAGTTTATTTTGGAGTAATTTAGATTTTGAGATAGAAAAAAGTCTTTAGGATTTTATATTATGACTATAATTGAAATCGATTGATACAGATTGATTTTTTTTTCTAAGAAGAGAGGAAATGAGTCACTCTCTAAATCTGAGGAGTAGTTTTTTTTATACTACAATGAAATTGTAAACATTCATTTCTATTTAATTATTAATTTTATTAATTCTACTGTAAAAAATAAAATTATTTTTATTGCGAACACAAAAAGATTATAATTGAACATTTATTTAAAATACCAGCACATTAAATAAATAATTCAATTTTTTATTTTATATATTTTTAACAGAAAAAAAAAATTTGCTTGAATCAACCAATAGTTTATTTGTCTCAATAAAATTCTTTCTTTGTTTGAAAAATTTCTTAAAATATATATACCAAACGTTTATTTGGATCAAATAAATTAAATAGATCTTTGAAGAATTTTTTTTTTTCATTATGCATATTAAAAAAAATACGTATAACGCGGAGACAAAAAAAAAGAGATATTCAAATAACTAATGGATGTCAAGGGGAGGTATATAAATTATGTTCATATTTGTATATACGTCACTATATGTAGACGACATCTGTGAAATTTATCCAATGAAGTCATATCCCTCGTATGTACTTAACACTTAACGAGGAACTCAAGTGGTCAGAATTGACCTCGATAAACGTCGAGATGTTCAATTTGAACAAATGCTTAAAATCGTCCATATATAAATATTTTCTTCCTTTCACATTGAAAAAGTTTCTACTAATTTATATAAAAATTATATGTTCACGAAAATTTTACATTTTTGTACGCCATATTGGATCCTCCATTTTGAATTTTGACTTTAAATTCATAATCAGCGACCCCGAAAACCCTCAGAGTAAAACAAGTTTCAAGCAAATTTGTTCGAATTAAAAAAAAGTGCCATATTGAATCAGCCATTTTGAATTTTTAAAATCTATCTTTATATTCGAAATCAACGATTCAAAAGACGAATTAGTGATAATTCGTTCACGAATTCAAATTTGTAGAAATTTTCACTAGTTTTTAGTGAAATATTACTACGATTTAGTAATATTACTAGTAGTAGTACTTTGATTTAGTTATTTTTTAAACCAATTTTTTTTTCACTAAAGTTTTAGTGAAAAATGACTACAAATTAGTAGAAAATTTTACTAATTTCAATTAGTGAAAAAATTCTCACTAATTCAAATTCAGTATTTCCCGTAGTCCACACCAGGCGTCCAAATTGACGCTTTTTTTTATTATAACGGTCACTAGCATAAGAGAGTTAAGAAACAAAAAGTTATAGGTTATATTTAGAAATTTTAAAGGTAAAAATACACAAAGAGAATTAACTTTCAATATACAAATCATTGATGTTTATGTCTTCATTACATAAAAAATATTCAATAAAAATTTATTTTAATTTCATATGGTAAACACGCAGTAAACTTGGTTGTATCTTTTTCTATTGCAACGTTTTGCTGCACATAAGTTATATCAAAAAGAGATCGTTTTGTGTATCATTTTTAGAAATGATACACGAAACGGTCTCATTTTTTGATGCAAAAAATTTAATCAATTTATATCAATCATGGCCGAATTGAATCGACTCAAAATTAAACGAATTTTTTTCAGATATTTTGGTAATAGTACAATTGCGGAGACCATTTCACTATTTAATTTCAAAATGAAAATAACAGAAAATCAAAGCTTATAAACATAACCTAAAATGCATGAGAAAAAATTTGTCGATAAAATCAATATAGCCGAGCTTTTTAGAAGGTAGATGGCAGCACTCATCTATTTTCTTTCTTTAAATTTTTTCTGAATCGTTTTTATAAAAAGCAAAACTGCCATCTACCTTCTAAAAAGCTCGGCTACATTGATTTTATCGACAAATTTTTTCTCATGCATTTTAGGTTATGTTTATAAGCTGTCACTTTTTAATTATCGAATTGCACATTGTCTTTGATTTTCTGTTATTTTCATTTTCAAATTAAATAGTGAAATGGTCTCCGCAATTGTACTATTACCAAAATATCTGAAAAAAATTCGTTTAATTTTGAGTCGATTCAATTCGGCCATGATTGATATAAATTGATTAAATTTTTTGCATCAAAAAATGAGACCGTTTCGTGTATCATTTCTGAAAATGATACACAAAACGATCTCTTTTTGATATAACTTATGTGCATCAAAACGTTGCAAAGATTTGATGCAATTTTTGGTCTCAATTTGATACTTTTAGGAAAACTGTGTAATAAAAAGGAACTTTTAATAAAATGTAAAACTTTGTCGTAAACATAACCTATAATTCATTTGCTTCTTAGGTAGCTTTTATCATTCGCTGAATGGCTGAATGATAATTAAAAAAAGCGAAAACGTACTTTTTCTATATTCTCTGCGTTATAATTTGCCAAGAATTGTTAGAATAATGGTTTATTGTAGAAGAGCTCATTGTTACAACAATGACTCGTTTGTTTCATCAAGATTAAACGATGTCATTTATCTGTGCTGTGCGTAACGCGGAGGAAACACCTACATGAAAAGTGATTCACACATATCCCATAAAAAATGAGCTCTCTTTTTACACTGACCCTATATATATACTGATATTAAGTATACAAAAGTTCTCACATAAATAATTGACTTTTTAAAAGTGGTCTGAGAATATTGATTTCAATCAAATTACAGGCTTTAAAAAAAAAACTGAAACGCCCATATATCAAATTAAAAAAAAAACGGCTGTGCCTAATTATAGATGGCTATATTATATCACGAAAAGAATTCATTAAATTTTATAATAAATGAAAATTTCGGTCAGTGATACCGGCATTAGCCGAAAGTGTAACTTTTGCGCATCTTCTTGTGCAACTAGTTCCGTCATAACCTCCAATTATATTGTTTATAGAGAGTTCCGAACCTATGAGTTCCGTGAAAATTAAAGGTTTTCCCATGTGGAAAGATTTCCGGAATTTCTGCAGATAGGCTTCGGAAAAGTTTGCGGAGTGATTTCCGGAAAATTGAAAAATTGCAGTAAGTCCGCAAATTTTTCCGTAGTCTATCCGCAGAAATTCCAGAAACCTTTCTACGTGGGATTGCTAATAGTAGGGACCCTAAATTATAATCATGTTAATTAGTAAATTTTCCAATTGTTAATTAAATTTAACTGTCTTTTATAATTCAGAGAGATAATTAAGTACTAACATTTTGTACTTAATGAATAAGATATATATTTGCGAGAGGAAGTAATTAAACATAGTAGAATAGACTATAAACACTTGTTCCCTTCAATGGGATATCAGATCTTTCATGTCATGATGATTTTACATTTGAAACACCTACATCACGCTTAGTGAATCAACAAAATGAAATACAGATTTTAAAGGCCCGTCAAATTCTTCAAAGACTCCTATACTGTGCATACAATACATCGTCTCTGAGATTATATCACAAGATAAATGCAAATTTTTCACACTTGCATAATATTTATATATTTTCAATATATTCGCTTTCCAATATTCCTATTTTGGTACTTTGATGCATTTTTATTATTCATTTTCATTTCTTAATGTTTTCATTACGCAATCTTATTTATTATGTATACAATTTCACGCAGCAAAAAATAAAATCGCTTATTTTAAGATGTGCCTGACATTAAATTAGCCTTGAAAGTATATAAAAAATTTAATTTAAATTACATTCAATTCATTCAAATTTCGTAGAATTTAAAGTCAATGTTAATTTTTGATTAAATAAAAAAAATTAAAAACAATTTTTTTAAGGGATTTTAAATATTTTTGGACATTTTATATATAATATAATAGTATTTTTATTTCAGAGGAAGAAAATAAGTCAAGTACATAACATTGTGGTATATTCTATTGTTGAAAAGTTAAATTTTATATGCTTTTGTCATTTGAAACAAAGAGACTTAAAAAACAAAAAAATAACAAAAGAAAATTTTACATTTAGACATTTTTCAAGCTAAATTTAACACGTAATATGCAAAATTATCTAATATTGATGAACTTTACATAATTATTTTCTATATTGTTAATTAAAAAAAAAATTCGTGGATAAAGTTTCAAAAGTGATTTATAAAATGATATACTTTTCCTGTCGGATGAATAAGGAAATACGTGAAGTGAAGTAATTAGCATTGCAGAAAAGTGATGTTGACGATGTAACGATATACTTGACATTTTGCTTCTTTTTCTGAAGTGAAACTACAGAGGGGAAATAATTTTTACATATGTATGTATATATAATTTTGACAAAAAGAAACCTTTGTATTCTACTATTCTTTCAAAAAACAAACAAACAATTAATAATAATAATAATATAACAACATCGAATAATAATTAATATAGTCATTTAGTTTATAATGAATTATTATTAGCACTACGTGAACATTAAGGTTATTTGACCTTACCGACTGCTGCTGAAAATTTTTGAAAAATGAAAATATAAAAAATATCGACATAGAAATCTACCTTACCGACTGATGGTAAAACAGTTTTTTTTTAAATATAAAAACTACCGATATAGAAATCTACATTACTGACTGATGATAAAAAAATTAACTAGACTTTTAAAGAAAAATTTCACCATCGGTCGGTAAGGTAGGTTTATGAGTAGGTATTTTTATATTTTCATTTTTCAAAATTTTTACTATCAGTCGGTAAGGTAGATTTCTATGTCGTTAATTTTTTAATTGGTCCGATGTAAGCGGGTATTTTAATACAGACTTATATAGAAAAATTCAAGGGATTCAGGGTGTCTAACGGTCAGGAAAAGTCAGGGAATTTTGTTGGTCAGGGAAAAGTCAGGGAATTTCAAAAAATTTCATTCAAAGTCAGGGAATATTCTGTAAATTTCTATAAAAATTAAAATTTTTTGTGAATTTAAAAAATTTTTAATCTAAAAAAACTTGAATGGTTTTTATTACCATTTGTTACTACTATTAGAAATTAATTTATTGTTAAATATGTCAGTAACCATATTTTTGTCCAAAGAAAGCAGAAATAAGGTTATTAAAAAGTCAGGAAAAAATCAAAAAATGTCAGGGAAAAGTCAGGGAATTTTTTTCTCAATC
Organism: Leptopilina boulardi; assembly: GCF_019393585.1. NCBI lineage: Eukaryota > Metazoa > Arthropoda > Insecta > Hymenoptera > Figitidae > Leptopilina > Leptopilina boulardi. The sequence goes on from NW_026138003.1 coordinate 208,083, forward strand.
CTTGTTAGACACCCTGGAATTGGAAAAACAATCCGAATTATGCGGGTCCGATATACGTGGATTTCACTATATTTATCTTTTTTAATTTTATTATTGTTATTAGTAATTTTTTTTATATTTAATATTTAATTTTTTAATCAAAGATTTAATATTTCTTCCCATATAAATCTATATAATTATTCACAATGAAAATAATATTTCAAAATAGTATGGAAAATATTTTATTATAAAACTTTTCAGATTCTTTAAAGAATATTATATAATTTAAACAATTGAAAGACTTCATTATTAAATTCTCTTTTGTAAAAATGCATTTTACCCGCAACCATGTGAGATAAGAAAATGAAGAAATTCTCGAGTCAGGAATTAATTTCTATGAATGTGTAGCAACTCAGTTTGAAATTTCACTCCTTCAAGTTGTTTTTTTTTTTTTTTTTTTTTAATCTTTTCTCCTTGTGGCTTTCCACCCACAAATAAATTGCAATGAAAATTATACAATATTCTTAATTAGCATTCAGAAGCAACTTCAGAGGTTCATATTTTATATACCTTGCATTTATATAATAATTAGCTGTAAATAATTATGTAATTTTAATCAATTAACCAAAAATAAAAATAATTTATTATTTTAATAATAGTTTAATAATTAGGATAATAATTAAAATAATTATTTAATATCAATATTTTATATAAATATTCATTTGGTTTTTCAAAAAAAAGAAATTTATTTTCCAATTTAATGTTTTATTCATTTATTTATTGCATAAGATTATTATAAACAAGCGATATACATTTTACAAAGTATAAAGTAATATAAAGAAAAAAAAAATTGTCATAATTAAATTATACACTAATTTTAGGGTTTCTATAAATAATTTTAATTAGTTTTTTTAATTAGTTTAATTACTGTTTTGTAATAAATTATACTGAGAGAAAGCGTATGACCATTAAAAAATCTTTACTATTTTTTAATTGAAAATATTAAAAAATATGTCACGTTCTTTACCCTACTTCTTTTGCATTTCATTTTGGTCTAATGAAAATTATATTATGTAACACCTCACGACATTGTGATTTAATAATAATAATAAAATAATAATAATGATATAACACGGCTGCAAAACACGTGCTATAACGGAAGTCCCTTATTGAAGAAAATGTGTGAACACTAAAGAGAGCAAAATAAGAAATAATATAATGAAATGCCGGCACTTTATTCTTAATGGAAAAAAATTTATCTCAGCGCAGTAATCTCCTTTCTTATTTTGCACTTATAAAGTGTATAATCATCAATTTAATCTCGATTACACTTTTACTTATGATTTAATTCAAAAATTTATTTTAAATAATTTTTTTCGTTTATAGGATTTATAATAAAATTTTTTCTTTTGCAACTTAATTTTGAATAAACATTTTTGATACTGCAATAGATTTTATAATTATTATTATTTTTTTTTTTTATTTTTTATTTTACTATATATTTTTATTGAAGGGTTATTAAATTATTATTATTTTTATTATATTAGCAAATATTTATACTATTTACTATATTATAATTATTTTGTGTTACAGAATGTGGTGGACAATCACTGGCACATTTGGAAATATTTTGCCAATTGATTGGAGTAAATCATTTGCAAGAAAAATGCACATGCCAGCCTTGAATCTGAACGAGGCTGCTATAAACTTAGATAGGTAATTTTATACAAATTTACCGCCTCAAAGAAAATCATAAAAATCGCCCTTCTCACTGTTTACAAGAAAGAAAACCTTGACTTGCTCTTTTTCAGAAAAAAAAACAAAAAAAATATGTTTTTTAAAACAAAAAATATGTACCTTAATATAAATTAGACATAATTACAATTTTAAAAATTGTATTAAATAATTGTGTAAGTAAATATTAATTTATCATGACAATTGCATAATTATAATAATAATAATTCTATAATTATTTCTGGAAAGATCTTTTGTGAATAGTAAATGGGAGTTTATTAAAATTAATTAGAACGAAAAGCAGCTTCATTAATTATTCTCATTATATATATATATGATCTATTTTCAGGCCAGAACTCGAGGACTTAAGCAGTGAAGATGAAGCTGTTGCGACTGATTTGGATATGCATGCCTTAATATTGTCCAGCAGTACTGATTCACATAGTCCAGAAGAACCTCTCAAAACTGCAGAAGAAGTTCTACGAGAAATTGACGATATTATGCAGGTACAAAATAGAATAATATATATATACATATATATATATTTGTTCATAATTTACTTTTATTATCATTTTCTTGTTTGATTTGCAATAGAATACAAATTAATTAATTAAATTTAATAATAATCGAAATTTTACTTTTTAGGAAAGTCCATCAATGGAAAGATCTCCTGATTCCGAAGACTCTCTTTTAGATACTGATGAAGCATTGGAAAGAAGCAGAGAAGTTTTGGGTTCTCCATTAAACGACAAAAGTACGTGAGAAAATATTTTCTTTTCCAAAAGAAAAAATAGGAGTGAAAAAAAAATTTAGAAAATTATTAAGATAAATTAAATAATCTTCTTTTTTGTTAAATTAATTTTTTTTCCGTAAAACGATTACAATTAATTAAAATCTAATTTTCTTTTTTATTATTGTTTCAATTACAGAATTACGACAACTCACTTCCGGCCAACTGACTGAACTCCTAAGCGAAATGGAGTCATTAGTGGGAGCATTAAGTGAAACTCTTATTGCAGAACTTGCATTGCGTGATGAATTACAAATTGAAAAAGATTTAAAAAATACATTTATTTCTTTAGTACTTGCCATACAAAATCGTCGAAGGGCTCATCACGTTACAAGAAAAAGAAATCAAAATATACAAAAATTGATACTAAATGGTACAAGTCCATTACCACAACATAGATCCTTCCAAGAATCTAAGGTAGATATAATATTATAAGATTTTTTTAAATTATAAAAAAGATTTAATTTCTATTTTTCTCGTACTGCAAACGTCACACTCGTATAATCACTCACTTTACGCACTTATATCATAAATAACTATTTTTTCTTGAAAAACAAATTTTACGTATCTTTATTTTTTTCAGTATTTAACAACAGTCATTCCATACCATACAGACAGTGGACCGCCAAATAATCAGGCACTTCAGGTTCTTATAAAAAGTAAGTTTATAAAATATAAAAAAAGATACATAACATTATTATAAAAATTAAAAAAAATTTCTTTTTGCGAAAATAAAAAGTATTACATTGTAAATTTTCTTTTTAGTATTGAAAGCAATTGATGAAGATAGTCCAACTGTACCCACGTTACTCACAGACTATATATTAAAAGGTAAATATTTTTAAATTGTTAAACAACAATAATAATAATAATATTTCCATCTTATTATTATTATTACTTTTTTTTTTTTTTTTTGATAAAATAAAATAAACTAGAAAAAAGTTTTGGAATTGAACATTCTCCAATTTGTTTTGAACAAAATTTTTTAAACAAATTTAACAAATTATACTATATTAATTTAGTATCAATAAAATTCGACAATTTAAAAAATTCAATTACATATTGTAAAAAAAACTACTGTTTTGTAACTTAATTATTCTTTAAATCAATTACCTATTTTTAAATAAAAAAAATATTAACAAATTGAACTATTTTTAAATTTCAGTTTATAAAATTCAAAAAATAAAATGTATCAAGATATTTGTAAACTTCCCACTTTTCATTGTTTTTTTTTTATAAAATATAATATCATCAATAATATTTGAAAATTATTAAAATAGATATGTAATTTAATAAAAAAAAAAATAAAATTTTACAATTTTGTTTCAGTTTTGTGCCCCACTTAGTGAAACTGTAAGAAGTCTTTTTATTGTTACAAGATGAAGATAAAAAGAAAAAAAACAAGTTGAACATCAAGATTTATAAAATTTAATAAGAAAGATGCAATCAGCTCTCTTCTTCTTGCCAGTGCGCTTTCAAACGTTGTTGTGTCGCATGTTTAAAAAAAAAAAAAAAAAAAAAGTTTTAAGCCATCGATCTTGCTTCTAAGCTATACATTTTCATTCAAATCTATCGCCTGTATAGAAGTAAGACGAAAAACTCCCTCTCTGATACTCTCTTCTAGTCTTAATTTCAATCACTGATGTAGTTTGTACAATTTTTTTATAAGACTTTATTATTTCATATATATACTGTGTAACGATTATCATTTTCCTCACGCTCATAAGGAGAATGAAAATTCAATACACAATCTCATATATATATATTGCAATCGAATTCAAATTCTAATTTTTATTGCGTTATTTTAAGTCAATTTTTTCATAATAATTATTGAGTTTTTATAAGTTTTTGTACATAAAATGTACCGGATGAATTATATATATATATAGGTATATATTTCGCAAAAAAAAAAAAAAAAAAATTGAAAAGTGATAAATGTAAATCTTATCTCTTATGGCTTTAGGGATATAATCATTTATGATTGATTACCGATAGAATATTGTTTCCTTTCAGGAGACACATAAATTATTAAATAGTGTAAATTGTTGTAAGCCAGTGTATTTAGGAATAATTTATTGAAAACTGACGTCACGTGCAAAAATAAATAAAGCCGAAGATAATTGTATTAAAATTTTTTGTATCTATTTCCCTTTTTCCAAAATAAAGCACCACATTATTTATTTATAATTTATTCTATTATATATTTTTTTATTACATTACTATTAAAACAATTTTAATAACAATACAAAAAATTAATAATTAAAGTTATCAAATCAATTTTGGCGCCAAGAAAATTCACGTTTAGGCGTACATTCCTCTCCAAAATTGCAAACAGTATAATTTAATCGTTTGTAAATATTTTTAATTTTTGTTAAACTATTTTTTTGTATTTTAAAATCTATTTCAAAAAATTGTTAATAATTTTCTATTGAATTAAAATAATTATATTAATTATGATTCTAATTTAAAAAAATATATTTATGCGCGCCAATTTTTTACCCAATTAGAAATTTACTTACATTTTAAAGAGCCAATCATAAACCACAAGTATGTTTTAACCAATCAGGAGACTGGAACTAGGGGAACGAAATGAACAGTGAAAAAAAGAATGTTGGCAGTCATGGAAAGAGAAGACGCAGAGAAAAATTGTTGACGCGATTTACCGGATCTTTTTTAATAAAGATAAAAAAAAGCCGTTGAAAGTGTTTTTATAAAGACGTGTTTTATAACTTAGATTAGTTTTAAAATATTTCCGACGCAACAATGGAAACGACGGAGGAAAGGGAGCATGGAATTCTTCACGATATATTGACTCAAGAGGAATTGTTGTCTATTCAAAACCCTTCTCTCAATAAATTAAAATCATATTTTACCGAAAAGTTTGAGGAATTTTTAACAGCCAAAGCAGTTTTTGAAACAAGTCGTCAAAATCTTGGTGAGATTTCTATTTTATTTTTAATTATTTAAAGTTCTTTCTGGAACTTTCAACTTAACCTACAAACCTATAGAAGCTCGTGGAATTTAACATAACCTAACTTTCTATAATGGAAATGAAAAAAAAATCGTAGTAAAATGAAATTTATTATTATCAACTTAGCATTTGTTTCTTTAATAATAACGTTTATAGTAGCAAAATTTTGTTTGAATTAAATAAGATTTAAAAAAATTGATTTTTTTCAATTTAATGAAATTTCTTTGTTCTTTCCGGTTGACAAGAAATTAGTGAAAAATTCGACCTCTTCAAAGGTCAAGTTTACATTCTGAAAGAAAATAAACTAATATTGAAAACAAAATAATCTATTGTATACAAAATACCTATTCTTATAAAATTGAAATAAGTTCAGAAAAAAAAACATTTAAAACATTTAAACATTTTCAATTATAGAAAAAAATTTAGACACTGTACAAAAGGAACATGAGGATCAAAAATTAGATCTTGAAGAATGCAAGGGCAAATTAAATTTGGCTGATCAATACGTTAATGAATTAAAAACAAGTGTAGAGGAAGCTAAAGCGGAAATACACAAACTTCAAGAATCCGTGAAAAGGTAATTATCATTCTTATGTATTTTCAATAAAAAAAAAAAAAAAAAAAAAAAAAAAAACTATGATTCTGTAGATAATAAAAGTTTAATATATAAATTTAATGAACTTCTTACGAATATTGTAGTACTTTTCGTATAAAGACACGAATAATTATATATTTGTAATTTAATAAATAAATAGGTTGGAGAAGGAGAATTTTGAACTTAGAAAACAAAGAGATTTAGCTTGCGACGAAAGAGATGGATTACAGCTTCAAGTTGAACGTCGCGACAGTGATTTGGAACGATTACGAATTGAAGTCAATTCCCTCGGTTCTCAATTACAAGCTGCAGTTACCGCCAAGTGTCAGGCACTTTCGCAAATGGAGGAAATCCGTAGCCTTGAGATGACTCTAGATTTCAAGTTTGTATACTTTATACAATTTATTTTATATTTCTATTTTCAACATATTTCAAAATAATTGTTTCTTATTTTCGGAAAATGATTATTAAAACCAAATTATTTTATCTAAGTAAAAAAAAAACTAAAATAAGTTGTCAAATTGAAATTTTAATTTTACAAAAATAATTATTTTGGTTTTTTCATTTTCGAAATTCGGACTTTCAAAAAAAGTTTCGATTTAAAAATTGTCTATGTTACAATAGTAGAGATTAATTTGTTAAATATTGACTTTTAAGAACTTTTTGCATAATTTTAGTTTTTTATTTAATTCTAATATTTAAAAAAATTTGTAATTGATGTGAAGAAATTGTTATTAATTTTCGAACTATTAATTTTTTAAGAAAAATGTAATTTATATACTTCAATTTCTTTCCACTCATTCAAAAGGAACTTAATTTTTTATAAGGAAACAAAAATGTTTTTTCAAAAATATTTAATTTTTTTCAAAATAAACTTAAATTTTCCCAAACTCAATTTATATATAATTATTTTGAAAATTGTTAGTTTTTACAAACGGATTCAACATTTTACGTAGTATGCAACTATTTTTTTCTTTAATTTTTTTATATTCTAAATCTTAATTTAATTTTTGTCCTCAAAAAGTAAAAGTCACAAATATATAATAATAATTGTCATTATTAATAAAAAAATTAAGTTTTGAAAAATTTTTGAGTTATACATTTTTTATAACTTTAAATTTGGATAATTAATCTAATTCAAAAATTAATTAAAATATTTTACTCAATAATGTTTCATAAATTACTTTAGAAAACTTTTTGTGAATTTGTATTTTTAAAGTGGAAATTTTTAAAAATAATTACAATTATTTGACTTAATATTTCAACTTCAATTTCAAATTTTTTTTTATTATTTTCAGATTATGATAATTAATTCATTTATTTGATTGAATAATTGATTCACTTTTTTCATCTATTTCACCTATTTTTATAATTTCAATAAATTAACCCAAGTTTCAATTTATCAAAATTTTTAGGTTCAATTTCAATAAATCTTAGTTTAAATTACGATATGACGCATTTATTGATTAAAATTGTAATCGATCTAAAAAAAGTAATTTTATTTCTTTTCAACCATGAAATTTAATTTATTTTTAAAACTGCAGTTTTTTTAAGTATTTAATTTTTCCAAATAAAGCTCAAATTTTGCCAAAAAAAAATAGTGATCGGTATTTTGATCACTGCAAGTTTAAAAATATTTAAAATAATATTTTTCAAAGAAATAAATTTATTTATTTTTGTACTTTACAGAGAAAAACGTTTAGAGCAAGAGAGAACACTTCTAAGTCAACAAATGGCAGGTTTAGAGGAGGAATTATCAAAAAGAACATCTGAATTACAAACAACAAGATCTGAAGCTTCTTCACGATCACTATTGATAGACACACGTTTGAGTCAACGCGAAGAAGAATTGAGTCTCGCTATTAAAACAACAAATCAACTTCGCGAGGCACAATCAACACTTCAAGGACGTTGTGATGAATTGGCTCAAAAATTAGAAGATCAAAGAAATCATGAATTATCAATGCACGCATCATATCGTGAAGAAGTTGCCGCTCAAACTCGATTGACTGAACTCTATAAATCAATGGCAGACGATACAAATGCAAAAGCCGAAGAATATACCAATGCTGTGAAAGAATTACAAGAATTAATTGAAAATGCCACCGAACAATATGGAACACTTGAATCGAAACACAATCAATTGATGCAGGAACGCGAGGAAGAGAATACTGAGAAGGATCAAAAAATTAATGAACTCAAAACAGAATTGGCCCACGCCAATGAATTGCTCTCAAGTTTAAGACAAGAGAGATTAGATCAAGCTGTTGAACAATTGGCACCAACTGCAGCAGTTACTAGCCGAGTTCTCAGAAAGGGTTTGAGTTTAACTCAAATTTACACACAATTAGTTGATGTCACCAATGAATTAGCGATGGCACGTGAAGAAAATGAAAAACTCAAAGCCCACATGGATGATATTCTTCATGAAATTGAGGAGAAAACTCCAATTCTTCAACAACAACGTGAAGATTATGAATCAGCGCTCGATAATGTCAATACACTATCAAATCGTCTTGAAGAATTACTCATTGAGAATAATACATTACAAGAACAAACCGAGGAAGCAAATAAAATTGCCAATATTCATACAAGAGAAAATCAAACATTAAAAACACAATTATCCGATCTTGCCAGACAAGTTTGTTTCCTTTTGAAAGAAATTCAAGAACTACGAACTGGTCATACAATTCATTCAAATGATATTTCCATGGAGAGCGATGATCTCACATCATCACAAATTATCAGCAAAAAACTTGTCACATTCCGTGATATCGAGGAACTTCAACAGAATAATCAAAAACTTTTAACAATTGTAAAAACTTTATCAGCCCGACAAGAGGAATTTGAACGTGTTGCAAATGAATCAACATGCGAGGAAATGAAAGAGAAACTTGACAAATATATTGAACAATTTGAAGAAATGCGAGCATCACAAGATAGACAAGCAAAAATGTTTGACGGTTTATTAAAACAACGCGATATGTACAAGAATATGTATCAACAAGGTCTCACTCAAGCTGCCTCACGTGGTTATACAAATAATCAAGAAAAAGAAAATGATACATCAATAAATGAGAAATCAACCGACGAAATTACTAAAACAGATAATAATGACAATAGTAATCAATCACAAAAGGAGAATGAGAAAAACAATAAAGAATGGGAGAGAAAATTATCTGATTCCGAGACAAGATTAAAACAAATCACCGACGATTTTGAAACATATAAAAAAGAAAAAGCGGCACATGAAAAAATGCTCGGCGAAGAAATTGATCGTTTAAGAAAAGAATCAGAAAGTAGTTCAACAAAATGTTGTCGTCTAAAAGCCCAACTTGATTCATCGAATGAACGTTTCCATCTTTTACAAGCAAATGTTGTTTCATATAAAGAACAAATTAAAATTCTCGAAGAAAAATGTAATACATATAATACAACAATTGGTAAACACGAGCAGAGTATTATGATTTTAAAGGACGAATGTTTGTCAGCTCAATCAAAACTTTCACGTGCTGAAGTACAACTTGAGAATTTACGTCAAGAGAGACAAATTTTGAAGGATTCAGAAAATCGTTTATTAAAAGAACGTGAAGTTCTTCATCGTGAACGACAAACTCAAGCATTATTAAAGGCCGATGTTGAATCAATAAAAGCAAGTCTTGAACGTTCACAAGTTGAAGGTCAATTACGTGCTGAACAACGATTAGACGATATCACAAGAGAATGCGCAGCACTTCGTCGACGTTTACAAGAAGAACAAGATCGTTTTAGAGAGCTTACATCACATCTAGAGAAACGTGTCAATAATGCCGAGAATCGTCTCACCGAGGAACGAGCACTTGCCGAAAGAGTTAAATCCGAATTGGATCAAGCGCGATTAAACGAGACGGAAAATTTAAAACGTATCGATGAATTAAATAATAAAAATCGACAACTCGCCGTTGATTCAATAACAAAACCAATAACTGGCAATGATAATAAAAAAATCAAAGATTTAGAATTACAACTCACCAATAGTCAAACTGAAACAAAATCATTGCAAGAACAATTGAAATCGGCACGTAATCAAAATCAACAATATTGCGATATTGCCGAAAGTTCAGAGGCACAACTTCGTGAAATTACAGCTCAACATAATCGCGAGAAGGAAGAATTGGAAAATATGTTGAAAAATTCACGAAATGAATTATCAACATTGGAGAATAAATTACGTGTAATGCAGGAGGAATTATCGAAAATTTCCAGTGGAAATCAAGAGACAGATTTTGATTTAAGGGAAAAACTTGCAGTCGCTGAGAAGAAATTGGAAGAACTCGATGAAGTAAAAGGTGAACTTGAACTTGTCAAATCTGATTTACAAAGTGCAACACTTGCCGCTAAAGAAGCCGAAGAGAAATATGTACGTGAAATGTGTTTACATTCAACTGATTTACAATGTTTGGCAAAATTAAAAGAAGAATCACAAGATATTACAGGAAAAATATCAACACTAACGCAAGAGAGAAATTCCGCTATTGAAAATTTAGAATTGGAAAAATCCACATGGAAGGAGAGAGAGCAAAGAGTTATTGACGAAATGAAACAAGTTCAAAAACAAGTAGAGGATCTTAATGCACAAAATGCTATTTTACATAGTCAAATTCAAGAATTGAGTGATCGAGCCGCTGTGATGCAGAGTCAACAAACGAAATTCGGTGGAAATGAAAGTGCCGACACTAGTTTTGATTTAAATCGTAGCTTTGGAAATATTGAAGAAGATTCAAAATCACACGAGCAATTGATACAATTAATTAAACTTATGCAAAAAGAAAAAGCATTAAACGCTGCAAGATACGATGTATTGAAAGCGGAAACAATAACATTAAAATCACAAGCTGAAGTAGCAGAACGTAGATTAAAGGAAACTGAAGCTCTTCTTAATTCAGAGCGTGAAAAATTAGAAATTGACGTTGTAACCGCAACAAAACATGCAAATTTACTAAGAAAAGTCGAAACTCTAAATGCAATTACAGATTCAAATCGAGTTCTACGAGAAGAAAGAGATATTCTAAGTACAAAAGTTTCAGAACTTACAATTCAGGTTAATGCACTTTCAGAAGAAGTTGTACCATTGAGAGAAAAAGCACGCGATTTAGAAGGAAAAACAGAAAATCTCTTGCAAGAAAATGTTAGCCTCAAAGGAGAAGCAACAAGATGGAGACAGAGAGCCAATACATTGGTTGAAAGAGCAAATAAAGCAAGTCCCGAAGATTGGCGTCGACTTCAAACCGAACGTGAAAATCTCAGCAAACTATTAACATCTGAACGTGAAACACACGCAAAAATGTCCGATGAATTTAATGCTCTTAAAATTGAAAAATCCAAATTAGACGAACAAGTCGATCAACTACAAAAACAATTACACTCACAGAGTGAACAACTCGTAAAGCTTTCCGAAGATGCACGTAAATTAACTCAAGAATTAGGTGAAGCAACCTTGGACTTAAATAACAAAGAAAAAGAATTAACCACATTGAAAAAGGAACTCGCTGACAAAGAGACTGTATTGAATGACATACGAAATAAAGAATTACAAATTCGCAAAATTGCCAGAAAATATAAAATGCAATATGAAGAATTGGTCAAGGCAAATCAGGAAGAAAAAACAAAAGCCGAAGAACAACGAATCGCAACTACCAACGCTGCCAATGAAGAAATGCAAGCTAACCACGAACGTGACACTCAACTAATTCAAGAATTAAGAGAACGTATCGATCAATTGACAGCACAATTTGAAGAATTAACCCGTCAATCAACGGCCTATCAAAGTGAATCCGAGAATTTGAAAAAAGAAATCGATGTTATTAATCGAAGTTGCTCGGAAAAGGAGGAACGTGCTAAATTAGTTCTCAAGAATGCAAGAACAAAAATTATGCAACTCACTGAATTCAAAAAAAATTATGAAAAAGAAATTGGTGAACTAAAAACAAGAGTTGATTTAGTTTCAAATGATAATAATACAGCTGCCGAACTTGATGCACGTCTTAATACAATGAGAATTCAAAACGAAGCACGAATATCAAGATTGGAGCATGAAAAATCAGAAATACTCGCCGAGAAAGAGGCACTAGAGAAGAAAATTACTCTACTACAGAGACAATTGGCAGGTGTTAGTGGTACAAGCGGTGCAACAACAGAGCCACCAACTGCAAATATTAAACCAATGTCAGCAAGAGCCGAAACACCTTTTGCAAGTATTCGACCAATGAGCGTTGTTGTACAATCGCGAACAGCTGCTGTTTTACCAACAACAGCTTCTGCACCCGTACTTGTTGCACCACAACAACAACAGCAACAACCACAACAACAAGCTGTTCATACAACCGAAACAAGTTCACCGACAAGTAGTCACACGGATTATCAACCAGCGAGTACGAGTACATCATCATCGTCATCCTCATCATCACAATCGGCACCAAATAGTTTAAGACAACTTGCTGTACAACCACAATTAAGTGGCACTGCTGAATCAACACAACGTGAAGAACCCGAGAGTTTGGAAATTATGACAGGACAACAGCAACAATGTCAACAACAACAGCAACAGCAACAACAAACTGTTGCATTAGTTAGTCCCAGAGTTGAGCAACAGCAAATTAATCAAGTTACAATTGAACAACAACAATCGGTCGCTAGCAGTTCTACTCAATCAGTGAGCACCTCGCAAGGTTCAACGGGACACAAAAGACCAAGAACATTGGATTCATCGGCATCGGGTTCTGGTGTTGTTGAAGGTGTTGATCATCGTCCAGAACAAAATCCAAGTCCAAAGGCAAAAAGAAGCCGACAACAGGAAGTGACACCTTCAGCTACTGCCAGTGCATCGGAAATTGAATATCAAGTAAGATTCACTATATTTAAGGAATTTTTTTTTTTTTATATTTCTCGATCAGTTTACTGATTTTCGTACCTTTCCAACCAGGAGAACCGGGAAAAATTTCAATCGAAGAAAAAGCCGGGATTGAAATTTTCACCGGGAAATTTTTTCATCAAACTCTTTACGAGATATAAATTTTTCAAAATTTAACAATTTTAATGATTTTTTATTTTTGAATGCTCATAACTTTCTTATAAATGCATCAATTTTCAGTTTTTTTTCTCAAAATTTATGTTTTTAACCCAACTTTTTTGACAATTTCAGACAGAAATTTATACAATTAAAATTTACTATATTTTTTGTAATTTAAACGTTAAAATCTTGTTTTTAAAACTGCTTGTATTGTTACATTTCTTTTTTTTCTAATTTTCAAAAAAACTACTTTCTTTTACAAACATTTTAAGCCTGGTCTGGTTATAGGAAAACGCAGGCCTCGGATTATACGACTTTTTCGACTTATTTTAATAAAATGCGACTTTTTCGATTTTTTTTTTAAATTTTTAAAAAAATTTTAAACAAAATTCGTATTTTTTTAGTATAAAATGCAGATCTTCTTTATTTCAATTATTTAATCAATTTTTATCTAAAATTCTTCAATAAATTAATTATTTTTAATTATTTTAATGAAATTCTTCACAAATTCAATTATCTTAAACTATTTTCCAAATTAAAATTTTTTTATGAAATTTAATAATTATTTATAATTTTAAAAAAAATTAGCAAACAAAATTACCAAAAAATTTTAATTTAAAATCACTTGAAATTTAATTATTTGCAAAAATTTTCTATTATTTTTAATGGTTTTTATAATATTCTTCAAAAATTAAATTATCAATTTTTATATGTGATTTCTAATAAATTCTTCATCAACTGATATCACTAGTAATTCCTCTTACTATAATTATTGTCTGAAATTTAAATATTTCTTAAATTTTCTTTCTAGAATTTTTTTTAAAATGAAATAATTTCAATTATAACTCTCCTGAAATTCAATTATTTTTAAAGATTTTTATAATATTCTTCGAATATTCAACTATCTGAAACTATTTTTCGCTTTAAAAGTTTTCAAATTATTGTATTTTTTTCTGCAATTTTTAATAAATTTTTAAGTACATAACAGAAATCATCAAAAAATTTTAATTAAAAATCACTTGAAGTTCAATTTCTTTCAAAAATCAAAATTGTAAATCTTTGAAAATTTAATTATTTTTAAAAAATGTTATCTAAAATTATTTGATAAATTATTTTTAGTTCTGTAAAATTTAATTATTGTCTAAAAATTAACAAAATCTTTTCAAATTCAATTATTTCTAAAAATTCCAACTTGAACTTTTCCAAAATTATTATTAAAAAAAAATTTTATTTAAAAATTTGTAAAACGTGATTAAGCCTGAAATTTTTTTTACCATCAAAACTAAAAACTGTGCCAAAATTTTTAATTCGAATAAATAACTTAAATCAGGTTTTAAAAAAATTTTAAAAATTGAACTTTAAGAATTTTTTTAGAAATTTGTCTTGCTTTTTAAATAAAATTTTTAAAATTTGTCTTACAATTAGTTCGATTCTAAAATATTCGAAATAAATTTTCTGGATAATTTTTTTATAGAATTATTCTCATTACAGAATTAATAAAATGAATTTAATATCGAATAACATTAGTTATTTAAAATAAATGATTCATTAATCAATTAAATTTTTTTAAAATAAAAAAAATCAACTTTTTCGACATTTTTTTGGAATATAAATCGACTAAAATGACTTTTTTTGTGCCTTAAAGTCAATCCGAGGCCTGAAAACGATTTGTTCAATATTTTCTGAATTTTTTAAAATTTTCGAAATTTTGAATTGAAATACATTTTTTATATCTTATGCACTTTTTGAAAATTTTGTATATTTTTTTCCAATAAACAAACAAAAAATAAAAATTTTAGGGCTGTTATATGGTTTTCACCATAAAAATTAAATTTTTGGGTATTGTCACTATCGAAAATTTAAAAAAATTCCGAAAATATTGAATATTACTATTAAAGATGCACATTTAAACAATTATTAATTTAATTATTTGAGATAAAATTTTTTTTCCCTCGCCGTAATTGAAACATTTTTAAGATTTCCATTTGCTTCAATTACGGTGAGCAAAGTATCTTCAAAATGTACGTAATTTTAGTCACCGTGATTTAAATAATCGATTTTTATAAAGTTTAAAACTTTTTTTAATATCTAAATAACATAAGCTTTTATCAATAAGTTTCAAATTGACTTTCTACAATAGAAATGTGGAATTTTCTATTTCAAATGTGTTTTGACTCGAATCGCGCCGTAATTAGTGCATTTACTCTAGATCCAGAAAAAATAGTTTGTATTTTTTGTTGTAATTTTTAGAAATCCCGTTTCTCACAAGAATGTCAATCTAAATATTGATGGTATTATTTATTTAATTCTTTTTTAATTAAGGTGCCTACATCAAGCCAGAGGGATCAAGATGAGGAAGGCGAAGACGGATGTGTCGTTGTAGTGGATTGTGATGAAGGTGAAGGAGGTGGAAATCATCAGGCTCAAGAAGAAGAAGAATTTGAAAATGATCCTTATGAAGAAATGGAGGAAGAGGAAGAATTACCATACGGCGTTGAAGTTGAAGGAGAAGGTGATAATAATGAAGTGGAAATAATTATGGAAGAGGATACAGCAGGTGTTGAAGTTCCAAGACAAGTGCAACCAGCTATTGCTGCAAGTCAACAGCAACAGCAATCTGAAGCTATAAGTTCAGCTGGTCCTTCCGGTGAACCACCTTCATTTGCTCGTTCAGCGAGAGGTATTGCTCCAATGCCAAGACAACAGCAACAACAACATCTTCTTCTTCCTCAGCAAGGCTACGAGGATGGCGGTGATGATTGCATTGTGCCAAGTACACCGACATTATTTGTTCCACGTAGAGGTGATGGATTTGGCGAAGCTGTCAGTTCTCCTCAAGTTCCACAGGGACGTTTCACATTTGGTGATCAATCAGCACCAACGACAGCATCGTCAACACCATCGCTAACAACGTCTTCTGGCACTGCTGCCCGAACGATTTTTGGATCTTCTGCTCCTGGTGTAGCACAAGTTGTTCAAGAGGGTATGGATGATACAAGAATGGATCTCACTCAATTGGAAGATGGCGGAACTGGAAGAAGTGTTCCAACTACGCCACTGCAAGTTTCCCCAGCGGCTGATATGCCTCCATCGGTATGATAATTATAATTTTTCTACTCGATTTCATTAATACAAATTACAGACATCATAGTCGGACTTCATTTTCCCTAAAAGTTCCTTATATTTAAAAGATTTTCCCTAAATTTTCCTTTATTTTTACAAAAAAAATAGAATAAAGTTTTAATTTTTTTTATATCAACTATTAAAAATATTCATTTTCTACCAAAAACACGTCGATGAAGTTCACAACGTTTATTATCAACGATTGAAAAAAAAAAGATAATTTTCATCCGAAAAATAGTAAAAAAATTTTGCCTACTTAAATTTAAATTATTAAACGATGTTATATTTTTTTTCTTGCATAATTTGGGTCCTAAAAACATATAAAGTGGTAAAAAAAAAATTTTAATTTTTGACCATTTTAGAATTTTTTTTTTTTTTTTTTGAAAAAATTAATATCTTTGAAAATCCATGCAAGAGATTCTTAAAAATCATTAAAAAAAAGCGTGGAAAAAAATT
The DNA here is from genome assembly GCF_019393585.1 of Leptopilina boulardi. Classification (NCBI taxonomy): domain Eukaryota; kingdom Metazoa; phylum Arthropoda; class Insecta; order Hymenoptera; family Figitidae; genus Leptopilina; species Leptopilina boulardi. The sequence continues at coordinate 224,779 of NW_026138003.1, forward strand.
GTCGATTAAAAATAATCAAAATTGTGAAAGAAAATAGATATTAAAAATATTAATTTTTTTCAGACTTTAATTTCTAAAATGGTCAAAAATTAAAATTTTATTTTTGATGCCAAAACAAACTTCCTGTGATCATTAAAATTTAAAGGACTCAAAATGAAGGTGATGACTCCTCTCAAAAATTTTTGATCGAAAAATGTTATAAAAATTACAGGCTTCGAAGTGACATACTTTTTTACTTTTTAGATACTTTTTTTCGACAGGGCTACTTTTTTAATACTTAATTTTGGCCAAAAGCCACTAAATGCTACTTTTTTCAAAAAATAATTTTAAAAATTACAGAATTCAAGAATTTTTAATTTTAGCAAATTTTTTTATTTCTAAAAGCTCGCCAAGTTAATGATTTATTATTGGTCGCGTGAACTACTGCTTTATATAATTATTTTTTACACAAATTTTTTATTTTTCAAAATAGCATTTAATATAATTTCTTATTAAACGACCTTTTTACTTAAAAGAATTTTTAATTTGGCAAATTTTTTTTTTGATAGAATTTTTATTTTACAAAATTTTTCTTTACCCAACTGTGTTTTTTTAAAAATAATTCTAATTAAACCGAATTTCAGGCAATAATTGAATTTTAGAGTATTTCGAATTAAAAAATGTTTTAAATAATTGAAATGCCAAGATCTTAATTAAAATTATTAGAAATAATTATGCCAACAAAAAATTTGAATCATAATTCTTAATAATAATCGAATTTCAGGAGATTTTGAATTTAAATTTTTGTAAATTAGAATTGTTGAAAATTATTAACAAAGTTTCAAATAGTAATTGAATTTTACTGAATTTTTAATTAAAAAATGTTTTATTTAATTGAATTTTTGAATAATTGGATAAAATTTATTGAAATTATTAATTTAGCATTGAATTTTAGATACAAATTTTAGAAATAATTGAATTTTTGGAGATTTTTAATTAAAATTTGTTTTTTTTAAATACTAAATATTTTGTATAAGCTTCTGATTCCAAGTTCTAGGATTTAAAAATTCGAATTACTTAAAATTCTAATCAATTAAAAATATAGGTTAAATTAGAATTCTTTTCAAGAAACAGTTGGATAAAAAGAAATTTTGTAAAATAAAAATTGGGTACTTTGAAAATTCCGTTGAGTAAACAACGATGTTGAAGTACGCAACGTTTATGTTCAACGATTAGAAATCAATTTTTATTTAACACGGATAATTATAAAATTGTTTACCTAAAAATATATTTTTTTTATAATTTATTGATTAGTAAAAACTGCAAGAAATATTTTTTAGGCAAAAAATTATAGAATTTTTCATTTTAAAAAATTATTTTTTTTTAAAATTGTTTATCATAAACGTTGCGTACTTCAGCTACGTGAGTAAACATTCGTTTAAAAAAAATTCTGTATTAAATGCTATTTTGTAAAATAAAAATTTATGTGAAAAATCATTTTTAAAAAATAATCATACGCTCCTACCGTTGTACCAAAAACAAAAAGTTAATCGAAGTTTAACAATAGATTATTTTTTGAAAAATAATCAGAAGAAACATAATGTTAATTTTATCCTCAGAATTTTTCTTTCAATTTTTTTTAGACAATTTTACTTTATTTTATACCGTGGATGTCCCAGTTACCGTCCACCTAAGACCTAGTTTCCGTCCAGTTTAATTTTCAAAATAACATTTATAAAAAAATTATTTTCTTTTATTTGTTTACTTAAACTAATAAGTCGATTGTGTGACAAAAGGAATAAATTATTGTTAAAAAATAATTTAAATTACTATACGAGATATTTGTAAAATGGACAGAAACTGGGACATGGACAGTAACTGGTACATCCACGGTAGATGCCATTTTTTTTCAATTTTGGGGATACTTTTTTTTTTAAAAAAATTATACTTTTCCATATTTTTCTTAGTCTCTTACTACGCTTCGTAGCCTGAAATTAGTTTAGACAAAAAGTTATAAATTATAACAATTTGCAGACAAGTAGTGAGCCTTCAGAAGAACAAGAAGCGCCGGTGTCAATGATTTTGGAAAGAACACCTGCGGCTGTTGATAGCAACGAGGATACTTCAATTCCAAGTAATCGTCTTGTTACCGAAGAACAAGATCGCACTCAACCAGAAATAATTGCAGATTCTGATAATGTGGCACCGATGGAAAGTGAGTACATAATTAATTGTTCTTAATATTTACTAATGAATGAGTTACTTTTTAAAAAATAATTATTATTATATTATTATAATTCACCATTTGATGAAAGTAAATTAAAAGTACTTAATATTAAGCTGTATTGAACTAAATATATTTACGAATTTTTTTAAATTTTAACATTTCATATATACATAAAAATTTATTTTCATCAAATATTTTTGTAATCTAAAATTATAACATTTTTCTAAAAATAGTCCGCAACGACTTTAGATACCTAACGATTCTAAAACAATAATCTTTAATTTTTTTGTTCAAAATTATTATTTATATTTTATACTTACATTTTTTTTTTTTTTTTTTTTTTTTTTTTTTTTTTTTTTTTTTTTTTTTTTTTTATTTGAAGATATTGGCTCCGAGGCTGAAAAACAAAATGAAGAAGCCGGCGCCTCTGGCTCTGGAGTTGGTGAGGATGATAATGTAGACGCAGGAGTTGACGCTTCAGAAGAAGCTGGATTAGAAATAGTTGAAGACGATTCAAAAGAAGAAAATCGTGAAGCTGAAGCATCACCTTCAGTGAATACCCGACAAAGGGCATTGCTTGCTGCAGCAGCGTTAGCCGCAGCAGGTTCTTCTTCTGTACCCGTAAGAGGAGGCACTGCAAGAAGAGCAGCAAGAACACCTTTTAGAACGAATCGCGGTGCAAGACCAACTCCCATCATCTGGGACAACAGTCAGTCGAACAGGGGTGAGAGTTCCGACCCATAAAAAGTTTATTTTATAAAAAGCGTTTGGAGAGAAGCTATTATTTTTATATTATTAAATTATTAAAGCTGCGGAGAAGTTATGAGTTTTATAAAAAAGACAACAAGGTGTAAAGCTTGTAAATTTTTATTATGTAAAAGCTTGTTTACTTTCTTAGCTTACGGTTTTGGAGGACCTTCAGGTATAAATTGTCATTTCAAAACAAACTAGATTCTCTCTTCTTTTTATTCTTGGTGTTTGTTGATTTCTAGACAAAAATAGTTTTTTTTTTTTTATAATGAACAGTATTATCTTCATTCATTCGTTCATTCATTTTTTTGTTTTATTTCCTCTCTGTGAAACAAATGCATGAAAATAATGACAAATCTATTTTTGCTTTCTAGCACTTTCTGTTTTTCAAAAAGGAAATTTTTTTTTGTTTTGCTTTGTTGATAATCTTAAATAGATTTTAAGTTCTTTGTAAAATTGTTTAGATTGTACACAGCGAGAATTTTAAGAAGTAAACAAGCAAGCGAAATTATAAATTTGACATGTAATTCATCTCTTCATGGGTAAATTATTGTTGAGAATAATTTCGTGAATTATTGAAAAACAATTTGTTCTTTTTACAGCTGTATATTATATATTATTATAGGAGTTTAATTTACATACTCAGGGAAACAAAATGTAGTCACACTAGAATTAATCTCGTTAATTTGTCTTAGAGCTTTTATTTTTGAAAAAAAAAAATTAAAAATAAACCAAATACTCATTTATGGAGCATTTTTAGGTTGTAACACATGGCATTAAAAACATTAACCAGTTTAGTTTGAGGAGAACAGTATAATTACATGATTAAGGAAAATGGAAATATTTTTATCTTTAGATTTAAATTATTGTTTTGTTCGACAATACTTTATCATAAATTTAATTTAAAGAATATAACATTTTTCTTTTTATAAATAACAGAATATAATTTTAAACTAAAAATACTTTTAAATTAGAAAAGAAACAATAATTTAAATTAATTTTAATATATTTTGAAAAAACTATCAATGCGATTCGAAAAAATAATTCGTCTTCTAAGATTATTTTTATAATAATAATTATTTCACATTTTGTGTTTATCTTTATTATTGATAAACACTTTTATATTTTATCCGATTTTAAATTAAAACTCACTTTTTTTTCTCTAAAAAAATTCTAATAACAAATCTGTTTGTTGAAAATAATTTGCTTTAAAGAAAATTAATTAATTTTGTTCTATTTTTATGCTTAATATTTTTTTAAATAAAATATTTTCAACAAATAGAGTTGTAATTATATAATCCTTTAGAAAATAAAATAAGTTATAATTTATTGAAGTTGGATTAAATATACGATTGTTTATCAAAATTGAAGAAAAACACAAAAAATGTGTAATAATTATTAAAATAGGAAATAATTTTTTTCAATTGCATTTGCAGTTTTTCCAAAATATATAAAAATTGTTTAATTTTATTTGCCTTATTTTCTCTTAATTTATTTAAAAGCGTTTTAAATTTGAGATTATTTGAATCTATAAAAAAATATGGAATTTATTGTACTCTCCAAAGAATTACAATTGTAATGATTTATAAAGCACATTTATGCAACCCAAAAATGCTTTTTTGTAAATTATAAATACTTATAATTTAAAACCTAAAGTTTAACTTAATAGGTATTTAATTTCATATAAAAGAATATGTTTTGATTTCTTCAAAACAAAAAAAGTGTACTGTTTTTATTGTTTTATTAAGATATATGATATACGACAGTCTGTAAGTACATATAGTTAATACTAAAAGTAGGAAAGAATTCAGAGAAAAATTGGATATATAATCAAAACAAAAGTTACAGTCCAACTCCATATTTTGTTATTTTTTTAAATCAAAAAGAAATTTATAATTTTTAAAATTGTTACAGTGGAATTATGAAAAATTTTATTTCTGATACTTTGAAGAATTAGAAGTTGCCATTGGATAAATAGTAAAAATTTGAGATTATGAAAAATGAAATGGTTCTGGTTAAAAAAAAACCTAAAAATTTCATAATTGTTCTTTTAATCTCACAAAATTTTTAATTCTTTACCCAATGGGAACATTTAATGGTTCAAAATTGGTAAAATTAAAATTGATCACATTTTCACTGAAATGCTTTTTAAAATTATAAATTGCTTTTTGATTAAAAAAAAAAAAAACGAAAATATAGAGTTAGACTAATTTTTTAATTTGACTGTCCATTCGATTTCTCCTTAATGCATAAACATTTTTTAAAGCGAAACCTGAGAAATAAAATTTTTCTTTTCTCTTAGAAACATTAAAATAAAAATTATTATCAATTTTTTTTGTTTTTTTTTTTGAGAATTCTAATTTTTTCCTTCTTTATTTATTTTCAGTTTCCAATGGGCCTATAAAAATATTATTTACTGATTTCTTTATTTTCAAAAAGTAATTTCGATTTTAAAAAAATCGAAATCGAAAATCGGCTTTTCATTTTTAAGAAAATCATAATAGTTTTTAAAGAAATTGAAAATAGTAAATGTTTATCATAGGTATATGAGAAATAAAAATTAATAACTCGAATAAAAAAGTTTATGCACTTTAAAAACTTTCCGATTTTCAGCATTAACTTTCTGATATAGACTGTTGCAAATCAACTAACTTAATATATATTGTTTTGTTCTTTTTGGGAAAAAAAAAAATTAAAAGTTTGTTAACTTTTTTTTTCATCTAATCACATTTGTTCATAAATTTGCACTTAATCATTCTGCTTTTTATAATCAACATATTTAAATTCGCAATTTTTTTTAAAATTTTTTTCTCATAAACCCTCTCTTGAGGTCATAAATATGTATTTTATTTAAGGACAAAATTCAGGGCCAGGCATGATGCGTGGTCACTTACCACGAGGCGCCAGCGAGGGAACTGCAGTAAGAGGAAGAGCTAGGGGAAGACGTATGCGTGCAAAATATCCTTATAGTTATAGTTAAAGAAAAAAAAACCCTCAAAAAAAAATTTTTTTTCCAACGTTAAACATTGAAGTACGAAATACTTTTTATTTGTAAACCATTAATGTTATTATAAATCTCATAAATAAGCTTCCAAAAATATTTCAACAAAATACACGTTCTCTGTACTAAATATAATTATTTTACTATTAAAATTACTGAAATCTTTTGGATTCTGATTTTAAAAAAAACAGCGGCGAAAAGTAAAATTGTATCTCGCACATAATGTAAGTGATATATGGCAAAAAAAAAAAAAAACGAAAATTCGGTATTTATATGTAATAAGATTTCTACGACATTCCGAAAAATTTTGTTTTCTCTCTTATTACGAATTTTTATTTTTCGGTATGACTTTTTTTTATTATGACAAAATATTTCGTTGTAGGTATCTAGTTTAAGATTCTAAATGTCAACTTTTTTTCCTCTGTAATATATTATTGTCAATATATTTGAATAATTTTTCAGTATAAATGTTTTGAATGAAAATTTTTTTACTTTAATCATGATATTTGATATTTGATTAAAGTGGATGAAAATAAGAAATGAAGTGAAATTAATTTCTTGAATAATTTTGTTAGTATAAATTTTGAATGTAAAATTTTATTAAATTTGATATTCGATTTAAGTGAAAACTGATGGAGAAATTAGTTTCTTGTACTAGTTTTATTTGGATTTCATTCATTTATAGAATAATTTTATAATTAAAAAGTAATGTAATAAAAATATTTAAAATTAGTTTTTGAGTTATTTTTTTTTTTTTTTATTGCTATCGCAGAAATCACCCCAACTTTTACGAAGAGCTAATCTCAGATCTCTAAATCACTTATCACTTGAGGATTTATAAACAATTTGAGACTTGGAAATTTTCAAGGCTATTGCTAATTTATTGGAGAAAATTAAATTAGTATTAAAAAAATATTTTGTAAATTATATATTTTTATAAAATCTTATTAAATTTAGAAGAATTATTTTTGTATGAAAGCGAATTTAATATTTAAAGTGTCATAAAAATAAATTGAAGAAATACTGTTTTTTGCCTTAAAATAAAAATTAATGTTATCACAATTATTATTAATGTAAATTTCTTTTTGATTTTAGAATGAAAAAGAGTTCCGTATTTTCACCAATGGCAAATCGAAGCGGTTATGAGAAAATGTTCAATCGTGATAAAATGTATGTTTGATGATTCGATTTACTGACGCCGCAAAGAGATTTACATTTGGCACATGGCCAAATATCTTCCTCGAATACTCTACATTTAAATAGTCTTAAAGCCCATTCTTTTTCAAAAGCAATTTCACGTCAAGAACGTCTGGACTCTGGATTTGCAAAAAGAAATAGCTTAATGATTCTGAAATGTTCAAAATTTCTGTAACAAGCACAAAAAGTTTTTTAACTTTCTTCTAAAACACTTTTTTTTTTCTAACGCCTACTGATTTTTATTGTTTTAGATCCTCAACATTGTACGGCGGAAAAAAAATCAACTTTAAAATTCCTAAAAATAATCACCACTTATCACTAAATATTATAAATAATATTTTTGATATTTACAAAATATGAATCGTTGGAATTACTTTTTATAGCACTGGAGTGGAGGATAAATTATTAGCAACGTCAGAGAGTTAAGTTACTTTTTAAAAAAAGTTTTTTCAACTTTATTCCTGAAGGAATAAAATTAAGAAATATTGAAGGTCAAAGAAGTACTATAAGAGGTCTTTGATTTTCTTGACAGATCCTGTCATTAACACTTGTCACTCTACATTCACATTTTCCATGATGTTCAACTCTAATCCATGTTTTTTTATTGTTTCTCGTTCCCACACTACTGATTTTAATTTCAACTTCTTCGGTATAATTGGAACTTGTAACGGGGGAACAACTCAAATCGGTACTTGGACAACATCCTGTATGAACATCACATCTTTTGAGAATTATATAAACAGGATAACTTGGACTCTCAGCTGGATTTAAATGTACACCTTCCATTAAATCTTGAAGATTATAAGCTCGTGGCTGTGGTTCGTTACAGGCAAATATCCTCGAGTAATTGATACCTTGATTGAAAGAAATCTTTTTGGGCAGGTGGTCAATATTCTTCACTGTTGTTGAAAAATCTTGATTGGCAAAAATTGGAAGAATGAGGACCAGAAGAAGATAAGAATTCTCCCAGAAAGAGATTCTCATCTTTTTTTGGTTTTAATAAGGTAAGAAACTTCTTTTTTTTCAAAAAAAAAAAAAAAATTGCGATTGAATTTTTTTTTGAAATTTTAAAAGTTAAAATATAGTTTTTTTTTTTTTTTTTGAATCACAATAACACTGTATTCGCTTAGACAATCGAGAGACGAGAGTGGCTGAATCTTTCCTCTTCTCAGAGTATTTATACTTTGAGAAGTATAGCATTTACTTGAATTTGAAATCACGCATGATCGACGCTAGATTTTCTTTTCGATTAATATTTAGATTTGCGAAATGTTTGCTAATGTTCTTCGTCATTATATTCGAGAATATTGACGGAGAACTGTATTCAAATGTAACAAACTCTCTGAGAGTACGCGTGAGATTACATTTTTAAGGGAAATTAATAAAAAATTAATAAACTACAATTATTTTTCATTAGATATTAAAAAATTTTCAAACCAAAAAAAAAATATGTTTTTATGTTATTTCAAATGAGAAATTTCGGTTTGAAATTGTAAACATTCAAAGCCAACATACCCTACAATTATTGAAGTGAATGAACTACCGAAACTCAACGAAAATTGCCCGCGATTGATGTTCGTGAAACGAATATGAATGTAATTCTTAAAAATCATTACTTGTAAAATGAAGATTCAGAGAAATATTTTAATCGCAATTATTGAAACTTATGACCAAAAAAAAAATTCAATTATATGTTATTAATTTTTAATGAAAATAATAAGTTTAATTTTTTTGTACATTAATATTTAAAAATATAACGTTTATGATGTTAAACTTTAAAATACAATTTTGAACTTATCTAAAAATTTTATTTTTCAAAAAATATTTCAATGTTTAATATTCATATTTACCAAAGGTAGAAATTTCATAATTCTGTATCTAAAAATGCTTAATTTTATAAAAATATAGTTTCTCTTTAAAATGATAATCGCATTTAAAAATTTTTGTTATTAAATTAATTAAATTAAATTTCACATTTTTAATCAAAAAAAAAAAAAAAAATTAAAAATGGAATTATATGAATTTGTTTTTTTATAATTACTTTTATAATTTTTTTTTGTTAAATATAATAATTAGGAGAAAAACGGAAACTCTTTCTAGTCATACTCGATACTTTTAAACGTCAAGGAAATTGCTTGAGGAATCTATGAACTCAAATTTTATGTTTCACATAATGATTACTGGTATTATTTCTATACTTACTAAGAAAACTGTTACAAAATATAAAAACTAATTTCTATATTTTATGGGAATAGAATTAAACTTACATTTTGTCAAAATCATAATACAGTAAATTTTTTTGTATTTATTTATTTAATAATCGGAACAAGCCCCTTCGTACATAAGTTTTTTTAGAATGTAGAAAAAAATTATTGCAGTATAAGTTAGTTTTAAAATAAAATTTTTTAAAAAATATTTATTCAGAGTTATAATATATTTAATTTCGCTTTGAACAATTGATATTCCAATATTATAATAAAAAAAAGATTAATATTATAATTTAACATTAAATTAATTTTCATTTTAAATAATCGAAGGAATTAATTTTCTATTTTCTTTCTACAATAATAAAAAAGTAAATAATAATAAATACATAAAATATTTATCTATTTGTATAACAATTTTAATTATATAATTTTTAATTAATAAATCTCTCTTAAATAATCTTCAAAGTAATACTTGAAACTTTCTTTCCTGCAATAAGTTTACTTTGTATAATTTTTGCTTCTTATCAGTATACCAAGAATGATGCGATAGACATTACATTTACAACAATCAAAATGTATTAGAACTCTAAACTATTAAGTTCTCTTCACGATAATAATTTATAACAAATTATCTCTGAAATAAATTTTAATATTATTTTATTATAAATAAAAATTAAAAAAAAATTGTAAAAATAATTTTTCTTTAAAATGTGAAAAAAAAAAATTCAAAAAATTCAAAAATTTAAATGTATAAAGTGTCTAAAACGATTTTTATTTTTTTCTCCTTGAAATTCACTCAATTCTTAATTAATTCACTTCGTAAGATAAAATCAATTTTGGGATTTCCTATTGCGACAGATGGATTCAAACAGTATTTCATTTCTTAAAATTAATTTCAATTTTAATTAATCCAGTTGAATTTGTACTAAAATAGTCTGATTTTTGCTGTGCATAAAATAATAATTAAAAAAAAAACAAGAATAAACTTTAAAACCTGTTTTAATTTCAGGCTTATCGCAAAGAAAACCTCATTACTCATCAAATTAGTGATTTGGCAAAATTTATAATATAAAAGTCCAGAAGTCTTCACATTCAGCCGAAAATTTAGACGAGTCACGTAGGCACTTCACCTTCAAAAAAAATTTCACGTAAAGGATCACTCTCTCCCGGATCGAGGGTGTGTAATTCGACCTCAAAGAATGTCTAAGACGAGCGAGATGAAAAATTCACGAATGCATTATCCACAGGAGCGGAGTTAGATCCAAAAAAAAGTAATTGAATTTAATTTCAATTTATTTTCCAATTATTATTTATTTTTCTACAATTTCCACAAATTAAACATTTTATTTTTTCATAAATTTTTTTTTAATGAAAGAATCGAAAATAAAAGTTCAATAAAATTCTCGTAATTTAATTAAATTTTTACACTAAAAGAAAGGAAACAATTTAATTATTAAGCTTTCTTATTATTATTAACTGTTGGAATTAATTTTTATCCAAAAGCAATTTTTGATTATTCAACAAAAAAATTGCTCACACTTTTACTGTCTGGCTCTTTTTTTTTAAAAAAAAGTATTAATAAAAATTTGTTTTCATAAATAAATTGAGAAAAATATTTAATATTAATTTTAATTAATTTATTTTTTAATTTCTTGTTGAAAAGCATATCCGACCCTGAAGGGTAACCAGACACAACAGAGACAGGAGGTCGTGATGATATGAATCACTAAAACATCGACCTGTCGCATCGCTTAGATATTCAACCTCTGAGCTCCTTTAGAAATTTAATTCGTTTCTTTCGCTGGCAATCAATCAACCCTTTCTTTTTTTTTTTTTTTACACCAATACCAAAAATCTTTCAAATTCACTGTTGAACCTCATTTTTTCCTCACCAAAGAAAGAGCGTAAATTTTGCCTTTAAAAAAAATAATTGCAATAATAATTATTTTTCTTATAAAATTGAAATAAGATCCAAAAAAAGTTCAATAACATTATTTCGCCAAAGTTGAAAGAATTTTAATTTTTTATTTCCTTTTGTAAATTAAATATAAAAGAGAGATTTATAAAAAAAAGCATTTTTGCGAAATTTTTTACAAAATATAATTAACAAATTATTTACAAAATTTTAAGTATCTTTTTATAAAATAATTTTTACTGATTTGTTTTTTCTTACAGGTGTTTTTTTTTTTTATTATTATTTTTGTCCTTTTTTTTGAATATAAGGACGGATGGGAAAGAGAGCTTCTGTTGACAAACTTATAAGAAAGACGCGATAAAATGAGAGAAGAAGAAGAATGAAGGTGCGATCCGGAGTCACGAGACGTAACGCAATTTCTCGAATGGGAGGCAGGACCAGAAGTTGTAATTATACTTATCTTAGTGATATTCTTGGAACGGTTTGTTCGACCCCTCCTTTGAGTTTACTAAGAACCAAGTGAGAGAAGGACAGATTGATATACATTGATGCTTGAGAAGAGAAAAAGAAAGAAAGACTATAAGAGAGCGAGGTAGACTTCAAGGAGCAGAAAAAGAAGAAAAGAGAAACGATGATGATGATGATGATGATGATGACGATGACGATGATAGAAATTTGAGGTGGGGACAAACTCTCTGAGGATGAAAGTTACATGTACTTATATATATAGTATAGTATATACAGAGAGAGGATTCTGAACACAGAAGACAGAAGTCACGAATCCTTTGCTCCTTACAATCGCGCGAGCTTTGAAAATTTCAAGTTATAAATTGTAATTTCATTATTACGATCAATATTTTTTTGATAATTGAAAATTATTTTTCTTAAAAAAAGTAAGAGGACAATATGAAGAGAATTATTATTTTATTTATCATTCTTGGATTCATCTCACTTGCTGTTAGCAAGCATCTCAAGTAAGATTTTTGTTTCTATACAAGTTTTTTTAAAAAGCATATGTAGTTTAAAGTTTATTAACACTTTAAAGAAAATATCAAAATTAATGTCGAAATTAACAAAGTTTTTTCAAGAGGAAAAATTGTCAATTTCTTTTTTATTAATGAACAATCAAAAATTATAATTCATTTTTTTTACAAAAACGAAAGTTTTGTGCTGAATTTCCCAAATTATTCGATCACAATTTTATCAAAAAACAGAATTTAAAAAAAGAAAGTTTTCAGTTAATTAATATATATGGAAAAAATGTAAGATCTTTAAAAAAATATAGAATTTCTAAAAATAATATGAACTAACATTCTAATTTACCTTTTTTAAAACTTTTTTGAAAGCACTTTTTGGAATTTTTTTTTACTAGCATAAAAGTGATTTAAATAAAAATATTTTAATATTTAAAATTGTGTTATAAAAATTTTTTAAACTACTTTCTGTAATTTTTTTTTATAAGAATAAATGTGCTTTAATAGTTAAACAAAATTAATTTCCTTTTCAGTGAGTGAAAAGAAATTAAAGCACTTAAACTAAATTTTTCTTAAAACTTAATAATAGAGTTGAAAAAATAATTTTAATTTTGAAACTATAATAATAAATTTTCCAAAAATTGGAATTTTGAAAAAACAAAAATTGCCTACAATATCCTTAAAGAACAACAGTGAAATTTATCAAACTAAAAAAAAATATTTTTGATTTTTAAATTTTATTTTTAACTAAGTGATAAAATTTTTATAATAATAATTTAAATTCTGTTAAATCTTTCTAAATAATAATTTGTATTCTGTAAATATTTAATTTTTAAAATAAAGCAATTTCCGTCTCATTTTTACATTTAAAAATAAATTTTTTTTTTCAATTAAATAAAGTAATGAAATTTTTACTAACTTATTTTTTTTTTTGTTATTTCACAGAGACAGCAGTTATTTAAATCACGTGCAATTGGTTCGTGAATTTAAATGCTCCTTTCCTCAACCGCGAGCCGTGTCAGTGGAGGAGCTTTTGACAGTTGGACCAAGTGCTGATGAAATTTTTTATCCACCCTCAACAGTGTTAGCACGATGTGGAGGTTCCGGATGTTGTCCAATTAATCAAATTTGCGCACCAGCCGAATCGAGAAATGTCAGTCTTGTTTTCATGGTGAAACATGCAATAGATCTTCAAAGAGATCGACATCATGAGATAATACATACATTGGAACACACAAGATGTGCTTGTATGGATGAGAAACTTGTTGTTTCTGTGTAATTATATTGAGCATTTAAAAGATTTTCATTCTGTGTATAAGAATTATGATTTGTTCGCGAAAGCAGCTTTCATCCAAAGTAGAACGAGACTTTTTATTCAATTAAAACACTTTGAAAAAAAAAAATTTATCCGTCAGAAATGCATTCCCAAGAGTTCTTTGAGGTTTTGTTTCTTTTAGAATTATTTTGATTGATTAAAAAAAAAAAAAATCTAATTCTAATTTCTGTAATCAATTTTAACAAATTTTTGAAATCAAAAAAGAATTTTCTTTATTCCTTTTTTTAAAATTTTATTTTGTTTTTCAATCTGCCTCTGGGAATTTCCTGACGGATAATTTCTGACGTAATTAAGTTCCTGTATTATGCTAATTGCATAATTAACCAAAGAATATGAAAATGTTTTTACTATTTAGAAAATGCACATAATTATTGTAACTTCTTTTTTAATACATCTTTATTATTAAAGTACCAATTGTTAATAAATTAAAAAAATAAAGAATGTTTCATGATTTTAAAAAAATATATATTAATCAAAATAAATTAATAATAAAATTTGTTATTAATTTTCAAAAAGAAAAATGTGTTTTCAAGAATGAAAATTCGTTTGAAAGCTGGATTGAAATAAAATACGTACTAGTAAAGTTTTTATATATATGTCTAAAACGAATGCAAATCCTAAAAAAAAAAAAAAAAAAAAAACCATTTGGGTAAAATTGCCTGTGATATTATTTAACTTTTTGATTTATATTATAGTATGGAAGTAAAAAGAATAAATAAAAGTTTTTTTTTGTTATTTTTCTTACCTTACTCTTCTTCCTGAGAGTCTTGAGTAATTTGCTATTTACGCTTGTCAAGGGTCACAGAACAAAGAAATTGAGCGTAAATTTCTAGGGAAGAGTTTCTAATTCTCGAGTTTGAAATATTTTTTTGCTGCTACTAAATCGAGTTTAATGCTCTCGTTGTTCGGAGCTAGTTTCAAAGCGGCTTCCAATTCAGAAATACCATGTTGAGGAACAGATAATTTGCAGAGAGCAGCGCCTCTTCGAGCATGACACCTGGCTCTTGATTCTCGATTGCCTTCACATTTTGGAATCATTAATTCCAAGCCCTGTAAAATTTTATCAATAAACAATTTTTTTTTTTTACTTTCAAATTAGGTAATATTAATTTTTTTTAAATTATTCAAAAAAAAAAAAATTTTCTAATATCTATTAAATTATAAATAAAATGTTAAATTAATTTTTAAATTATAATCTAATGAATTAGAAAAATTCTTGAAAAAATTAATTTCTATTTATTACCGTTGAACAATCTTCTACACATTTGTGAAAATTCCCCAAAGCATAATGAGCCGCTGATCTATTCACGTAAAGTGATGTCATTTTTTCGCTCAATTTTATTCCATGTGTGTAGGCGCTTATAGCACCTAAATAATTTCCCAACTTGAAGAAATCACTGAAAAAATTTTAATTCACTAATTAACAAAAAAAAAAAAAAGCAATTTTTCCCGAAAATAAAAAAATCGAAATATAAAATAATAATAATAATGGTAATAGGTACAATAAATTTTATATAAAATATTTTATAATTAATTTATATAATATAAATAAATTAATATTTAACTTACTCTCCCTTATCTTTTAGCCATTGAGGATTTTGTTCTTCGGGACGAAGATCTTCAGAAACAAATCCTGTTTGTCGTCTTGCTTTCGCTTGCTTTTCTAGCCACTAAATTCAAAATTTGCATTTCTATTATAAATATTTTTTTTTGAAATATTTTCATATATTATCTTTTTAAAATTACTATTAATTTATATAATTTTTTTTACTATATATTTATAATTGCAAATATTTACTTCTTGTTCTTCAAGATGAGAACTTTCTCTCGCTGGTGTTGGAAATGCACGTTCACTAAATGTCACATTAATTGTACAACATTTTCTAGGAAGTGGCATTGATTTATGTGGATTGTCAAAAATGTCATTCTTCTTTATAGAACTTTTATCAAGAAATCTTTGAATTACTTCGCGTTTTCTTCTATCTCTTAATATTTGTTCTTTATTAAATTCAATTTTTTTTTTAGAAAATTTTTTCAAATCCATCTCACTCATCTCTTTTATTAGACAACCTTTTTTTGATTCATTAAAATGATTTTTATCCTCAAAATCTGAATCAGAATCCTCGGTGTCTTCATTGTCTTTGTTGATTTCTAATTTATCATGATTTTTATTGACAAGAGAATCTTTATTTTTTTTTACTTCTTCTTTATGCTCTATTCCATCTTTCTCTGCTTTAGTCATTTTCTCGTTGACTGATTCCACTTCTTTCTTGGATAGTTTCTTTGGATCTTGTGGTTTGTTATTTGCATCGGTTGCTGCTTCTTTATTAGAAGGTTCTTTGAACCACTTTAATGGTGCCCTTATAGATTATTAGAAAAAATAATATTGTTTAATTAAGGAATTATTAAATTTTAATTAATTGAAAATATCGAATTTAAGAGAAGTAGGAAAATAATAATAAATAAATTATTTTTATCAACTTGCAAATTTTTTTTAGAATTTAGTAAAGTATTTAAAATCTCTTGAAACCTGTATTCTTTTCTATTCTCCTGTTTCTTGCCAATAATCCCTTCAAACATTGGCTTTTCATTGTTTAATCTCCATTCCTCAAATTCTTTCATAGCTTCTCTTCTATGAGAATCACGAATTGCTTCTATTTTATTTAAATCCAATGTATCAAGATCAATTTGATGTTTCACTGATTGCTTTTGTAAATGTTGCCGTTTTTCTGAAAAGAAATTTTTTGTTTATCAATTTTCGAACTGAAATTATTAAATAAAATCTTAATTAAATTATTTAAATTAAATATAATTATATTTTATTACTCTTTTTTTCTACTTGCAAAATGAAAAAACAAACCACTTTTAGCTTTAACTCTTTGTTCAGAAGTTAAATGAGAATATTCCAATGCAATTTTTCTACATTCTCGTTTCAATTCTTTGCTTAAATTATCCAATTCAAGTGTTGGCCATTGAAGATTTATTTGTTTTTTTCTCAAAGAAATAATTATTTCTTTTTGACTATAAGTACACTCGCTTTCTTCTTCATCAATAAATTCCCAAAGAAACAGTTCAAAAATGTAAGGCGGATAGCTTCCCTAAATAAAAAAAAAAGAAAAAAAATATTAATTTCTCCAATTCTTCTTTTTTTTAAACTATTTTAATTAATTATTAATTCTCTTAATTAATAATTTTTTTTGTAAATTTAAGAATTAATTGAAAAATTACCTTTACATATTTATCAGAAGTAAAGAAATCTATTTTGTTAGGATTACCAAAAAGTTCCACATTAATAATAACATTTGTATTTGTTTGACGCCATTCGTAATTTTTTAAAACAATTGATGGCATTTTTATTTCCTTTTTTTTCAACTTTACACTTATATTTTTTTCAACTCTAACAATTATAATTCTTTGTTTTTTTAAGAGTCGAGATTTTACATTTGACCATCGATTAAACTTTTCAAGTTACCATTACCATAGCAACGCCCTAAATAATTGGAAAAAAAAATTCTTCAAAATAGATAAAATGAGATTCAATATATTGAATGTTTAATTGTTTTCTTAAAAATAATTATGGGAAAACAAGGAAAAAGGCAGAAAAATTAAAAATCACTTTTAACGTATGAATTGTTTATAATTAAAATGTTCAAGAGTATTTGTAGTGACAATACTTTTTTTTTTTGTAAATATATTAATGTTAAAAAGCTGCCAAGTAATCGCTCATCTTAACTTCGTTGAAATAATCTTGTGTTTAACGTTATACTCAATATAATATGCTCGACAATATTAAAAACAAAAAAAAATAGTGCAAAAAAAACAACATTTCGCAATATCGAAAGTTTAACAAACGTGTCTCCCTAGTTTAAAAAAACAACATTTTAAAAACAGAAATTTTTTAAATTAAAACAAAAATTTCATTTAAAAACAAAAGATCTATCTCCTAAAACACAATTTTAGTTTTTTTTTAAACTTAAATAAAAAAAAAAAACAAAAAATGACAAACGTGCATATAGAAAAAATTTCATTTAAATTAGTTTCTATTATCAATTCTTCATTGAAATTCTCGAGAGTTGATCCATGTTTAAATATGACATTTACACATCTAAAATCTTCGTTGAAAAATCGACTATAAAACTTATATTATTAAAATCAGTCAGTTTTTATCAATTGCCTTCTCATAAGACTTATTTTTAATCAATCAGACAAATGCAACGCGAATCGTAATTTCTTCTATTCAATTTGATAAAAACGTCACTTGTCATAAGGAGAAAAAAAAACCACAATTTTTTGTGGTTTCTTAAAATACAATCATTTCTTCTTCTTGGCAACAAATAAAAGAAGTACCAAGTACTTGACTCTTTTTTTTTTTTTTTTTTTTTTTTTTGAAGAAATCATATTTTATACCATTCTTATTAGAAAAATGGAGGACTTTGTCAACATTTTGAATTATCAGGCTAAAATGTATACAATACGAAGTAAATATGACACTACCGTTACAGGTTTTTTCAGTATTTTTTTTTCTTTTTTTTCTTTTTTTTTGTTCTTTAAAGTGATAATTTTAATATTATCAACATGCACTGTACGAACTTATGTACAAAGTGTTTAACTTTGCTATAAATTGTTTTTTTTTAATGTTTTTGAGATTATTTCTTACACACTATAGATTTCTTTGAAATCGGTTGATTTTAAACACTTTGCAAACGTCGAGAAATTTTTTTTTGGATACAAATATATGTACGCATTCTAAATTCTCAACTATCTCATTATTGTTTTTGCTTGCTTTGACAAATTTTTCGTACTTTCTCTTCTTGATTAAAAATGAAAAGTTGTACAACAAATTACAGCATGACCCACACATCAAATATTATTAAATTAGAAAAGATTTTTTTTTTTTAAATAGCATTCTTTACTAGATTAATCTCTTATTGACCATCGATTTCATTTTGATATATTTAGAGAATTTGTTTTATATTAAATTAGTTCATATTTAAAAAATTCTTATTCTTATTTTTTTTTTATGAAATTCTTGTATATTTTTGAAAAATTTGTATATTCATTAAAAATTTTTACGTTATCATTAATTTTTGTCACATGGTTGAAATATCACAAATATTTCTTTACAATATCAATATTCTTCTAAATAACAATTTAACCGATGATTAAAGAGCAAAAAAGATTACATACACGCGTGAAAAATTATTCCAATTCTAGAGTGGAATGTCTAAAATTAATTAAAATCGATTTAAAAAAAAAAAAAAAAAAAAAAATGCGTGTGGGGGATGCGATTTGTGAAAAAGTTGGTTACGACATCTGGGTCTCAAAAATTCATAGGCTCTCGACCCAGTGCTAAAATTTCTTTAGCCATGGTCGTTGATATGAAATATGTAAGATTGAGCAAAATTTAAAATAAAAGAAACACAGCCGATAAAAAATGCTCGGTTATGCCTAATATTATAGTATGTTTTTTTGTTTTCCATTCTTTTTAGAATTAAAAGAATTCGATGATAAAATACAGTTACGAATTAGGGGGAAAATGACAGCCATTCGTAACCGGCGGCGATTTCATATGAAAAGGCACGCCGCTCAAACTTTACATTATTATTCTATTACTATATATATGTAGAATTACAATTACACGAAGAAACTGACATTTTTTGTCAGTTTTATTTAATCAAAAAAATAAATAAACGATGTTTTTTTATGATTTTTCTTTTTCAGACAACATCCAATTCTCATTGTCTCAGTCTCAAAACACGAATACGTGCCACGAGAGTATTTATCTTGTAAAAAAAATCATACCTTAACTACAATTTTATGTAATAATAATAATAGGTATATGGCTACAGCTTTAAAATATACACATCTTCGTATGTAAAGACCTATACACACATACGTTTATCATACACGTATTCAAGCGAATTTAATCGCTAAACAAATTTTATGTACTCGTCATTTTATTTTCAATATTTGCATTTTCTTTTCTTTCTTTCTTTCTTTCTTTCTTTTTTACTATTAAATGCACTGGCAACCACGAATTAATATAAAATTATGAAAATAACCATCTTTCAAACCCCAAATTTGTTTGGAATACCAAACATAATATTAAAACAATAAAAAAAAAATACTTGGAGTGATATTTTCTTGAAAATAAAATTAAACGTAATCAATTAATGTATATTTGATACGTTGGCAAAAAATAGTTTTTTTTAAATTAAACGAACACTATACAAAGATTTAAAAAATAATTTGCATTCAACAGAAAAAATTGTCTGCATTCAATTAAAATAATCAACAATATAAAAAAAATTGTTTATATAAATAACAAAAGGATAATAGCAAAACTTGTACAAAGCTGGGTGGGGGCTTTTTTTTATTAATAAAAAAAAATGCAGCCTCGTTTTAATTTCGCTTCAAGAGTAAAACGAGTCTGACTTGACATTCTCGTGGGGCTATTTTTTCCGTGCCGCTTTTTCTGCTTTTCGTCGCATACGTTCCTTTTCCTTTCGTTCTTTACGCTCGCGATCCGCTTGCGCTCGCAAATCTTTTAATTTACGTTTTAAATGATCTTTTACCTCACGTGAAACGCCAAGTGCTTTCAAATCACGAGACTCCAATCGCAAAAGTGTACTGCCACAAACACCAGCCTCAATAAAACGTGGAGCATATCTTTCGAGGCCTATTCCCGTTAGCCATTGACACACCTGAAATAATTTAATTTTTTGTTTTTTTTTTGTTTTTTTCTTGAAAATACAAAATTTTTGATAATTAAAATTTACAATTTCTAATGTAACTTATTTTCACAATAATTTACAATGATTTTATCAAAAAAAGGAAAAAATATTGTTATTTTCACAATAAACTTTCAATAATTATTGAATTTTAATTATTATACTGACTTGTTCTTTTGACCAGTCGGTTATTGGTGCACTTTGCCAAAAATGTGAACTTTTATCACCCAAACCAAACTCGTGAGGTGGTAACCAAACTTCGCTCGAGTCTAAAATTAATTAAATAGAAGAAAAATTCTATCAAAAATTTCAAGAAACGAGGAAAAAAAGTGAATTAATAATTATAATATTTGAAAGATAATGATAATTTTAAAGTTGGTATTATATATAAAATGAATAAATTGAAGTATACCCTAATTTTAACAATAAATTAAAGTTGTCAGTGATCAAAATGTCTATTGTTATTATAAAAGATACAATATTGTGCCATGAAAAGTTTTTTTTTTTTGAAAAATCAAAATTTGTCCCAAAATTTAGAAAAAAAAACTCTTGAGAATAGAAAACTGATTTTTTTTTTGGTGAATTGTAATTAAAAAATTGTTAAAATATTCAAACCTAAATGTATAATAAAACAAGTTTAATATCCTCAAATATTGTCGAAGATATTTAGGAAAGAATAAAACTCAATAAACTATTTTTTAAAGAATAAAAGTGATTTAAACAAAAAGTTAAATATCTTGTAACAAAATTAAGTTCCTTCTTAGTGAATGCAACGAAAAATTACAAATTATTGTACTAGAGAAAAATATCAAGTTCTAAACTATATTTTAATTTGAAAAAATAATTTCAATTTTTGAACCTTTAAAACACGTTCTTCAAAAATCGAAATTTATTATTAATTTAATTAATTGTTCAATTTTTAATTAAAAAAAACAAACATTTGCTCAAAAGTATTTTTCAAATTTTAACAGCTATTTTTTTCTAATTGAAACAATTTTTTTTTTTTGTTTCTAAACTTTAAATGCAGCATACAGAGTAAAATCATGTGTGTAAAATAATAAATTCCATTTGACAATTTAAAAAAAAGGTGAATAGGAAACAACTTTGTAATTATTGAATTTTTTTTAAATAAAAATTTATATCTTTAATTTAAAAAAAATAGAATTACCTGCACTATCGCTTTTTGAAGGACTTGGATCAACAGCTGTTGGACTAATAGATCCACCAGATGACAAACTGGACGGTGATCCACTTGGATGATGCCAGGGTGTGTGTCCGGCACCCATTAAAGTTTGTGAAGGTATTGGCACTTTTTTTGCTAGAAATTTTTTTTCAGAAATTCACATAAAGAAATTAAAAAAAAATTGTTATTCATTAATAAATAACAATACTAAAATCCACAAAGTTTATAATAAACGATTAGAAAACAAATTTGTTTAAAGATGGAAAATCATAAAAATTGTTATTTAAAAAAATATTGTGAACTTCAGCATCGTTATAAATATATTATATTCATTTTAATGTTCATTAATTTAAATTCATTAAATTAAATTCTTTTTTTATAAAATTTATGTTTTGATGAAAACATCCTTGCTAATTTTCGATTAAGTAGGAAAGTTATCTTGAAAAAAAAACTATTATTCACATGAACGATAAATGAAGGGTAGAATGACAAAAGGGGTCAAGCGCCAATTTATCGAAAATGAGGTTTTTGCATAAAAAAATCAAGAAAATTCATTTACACATTTCTGTAAAAGGATTTCCTTTTTTATTGCGTATTTAAATCAGTTTTTAATAAAAATTAAATTAATAAAATAGCCTCAAATTTACTTTATTGCAACCTGATTGAAAAACAAAAGAAAGTGGTGTTCAATTTTGATCAAAAATATTATTTTTTTAGGTTTTATTTTAATATTTTATTTTAATTTAATTTTAATTTTATTTTAATTAATAAAATTAAGAATAATAATAATATATTTTCAATTTTAAACAATTTTAAAATCATTTTGTTATTAATTTTTAAATATTTTTATGATTATACTAAGTGAACAATTGAATTTAAAGATGAAAGTATTGCTCAATTCCAAAGCAAGCAATTAATTCGTAATTTTCTTGAAAACAAACAATTTTTTAAAGGAATTTTTTTTTCTATTCATTTCGTCGATTCCATAAAAAGAAACTAATTTTCCAGTTTTTCTTTAAACTGTATTTTTTTTTATAATTAATGCTTAAAGAAAATGTGCGCAGTTGATATAACCTCAAGGCACCACAGTTTTTTTTAATTTTATCGTTAATATGTAGGTTTATTTCAACAAATTGTTGTTTATTTATTAAAACATACTAATATATCGAAACGGTTTTCTCAGTTTTTTTTTAAATGACCTGCAAAATTTTTAAAAATGTTTTTTTTTACTTCCTGTAAAAACAGTGAATTGGCGCTTGACCCCTTTTGTCATTCTACCCTTCAAATATTCTACTAATTATTATGTTTAATTTTTGTTGAGTAAATACCTTTTTGTTGCGTACCTCTTTGATTAGCTTCGCTCACGGCTTGTCTAATTTCCTCAACTAAATTATGAGTGACTAGGGTTGGGTCATTAGAATGTGGATTATTTAAATCGCTAAAGTCTCCTGAGCTTTCTCTTGAAGATGACATGTCATTACCTCCAAGTCGTCTTTCTCGTTCAGCCAAAACTTGCTTCAATTGTTCAGCCAAGGACGCAGGTGGTCCAGTTAATCCGGCTTTAAAAATAAAATTATTTAATTAGATATTTTCTTTTTTCTTTTCATATTTTTAATTTTTAATATTTAATATTCCATAGAAGAAATAAAATTTTTACAATGAGATTAAAGAAAAAAAAAAGTACATTTTTGTGATGTTTGCCAACTTTGCTCAGTCATGGCACGAACTTGAGAACTAATTGTGCTGTGTTGTCGAATTGCAGCTGAATGTATTGAATCCATGTTTTTATTTTTTTGCGAATAAGTAAACGAATAGGAACTTGAATTCGATTGTTTTGATATCACTGAATCATTTGGAGATCTACTACTACTACTGTCTTGTGACACGGCATGCTTCGATGAAGAATCATCATCAGTATTGTCACCCGATTCATCCAAGCCATAATCCTGTGAAAAGAAATAATCTTTTAATCATATGGAGAAAAAAATTATTTATTTTTTTTCTTGAAATTTATTCTATTAAATTCTCTCAGCACAACAATTGGCTTCAGGCACAAATTGAAGTGGCCATTAATTATCGTCACAAAAAATTTGCGAGCAAGGATAGACCATCATCGAGAAGAAATTAAATTTCAATTTTATATTATTAAATTTAAATATTTTAACAGAAAATGAAATTTCTTTTTGAAACATACCGAACTGCTGTTACTAAGTCCTCCTGATCTTTTTGGCAACTGTCGATTTGCAAGTCCTCCTCTACTTGCCAATTCGGCTTTACTTTTTCCAGCAGAATTATCGAGCAGTCGATGAGCAGGGACAGCTCTGTCGAGTTCTTCCTTGACAGGAATTGGTAGTGGAAGTTTTCTTTCTACAGTTGCTGTCTTATCACCGTCATCCGGACTGCTAAGATCTGACGTTTCAGTGTCCGATAGCTGACAACTCGAGGATGAAGGAGGTGGCGGTAATTGACGTCTTGATAATTGAGGCGTAACAATTTTCGATGTGGCACCATCGTAAGGCAATCTCACTGGCAAACCGAATCTTCTTTGGGTTTCTGTTAATTCCACTTCCAATGTAATGACCTATAAAAATGATTAAAAAAAAAATTCTCTCACTTTATATTTTTATAATAAAAAAAATAAATAATTTCAATATTTTATTGTTCAATGATTATTTTAAAAATAATTTTCAAAACAAATAGACATACCCTGTCCTTTAAACTTTTAACAAGTGCATTATATTCTGTATCTTTTTCTTGAAGTAATTGCTCATAAAATTCATCGCGAGCAGTAATATCGGCACGAAATTCACGAGCAAGTCTTTTGGCACGTGCATATTTTTGTTGTATTATTGAACTTTGGGCAGTCGCCTGATTCAACATTTCGCGAGCTGTTGATAAATCTTGTCGAGCTGTTCCCAATGTTCTTTCAGATTCACGAAGTCGTAATCCAGATTCACGTAATTTTGCCGCATACTCCTCACTTCCAGCTCCATTATTCTCAAGTTCCAACAACTGAAAATTTAAAGTCAAAATTAAACTTTACATCTTCTATATTTATAATGCAATTATTTTTCTAAAAAAATTTCTATAACACAATAAATGATGATTTATATATAAAGAGCCTTCAAATTATTGATAAAGCTTCTTTGGAAGCTGAAGGTTAAATTTATATTTTACAAATTGACTACACATCATTTATTATTTTAATTATATATGCTTAATATTTAATATTTACATTACAATATTTTAACATTTATGCTCAATAATTTTAACAAAATAATATTGATATAATTTACATAAAAAAATAACATTTCATAATTACCTTTGCTTTCAGTTTTTCTACCTCTTCATCCGCTAAAGTAAGTTTATACTGACTCTGCAAGCAATCAACGACACACACAATGCATAAGCAAAATCTACACTAAATACAGTAGGTACAAATTTTTTTTTTTTTTTTTTTTTATATGTAGTGGAATTAATAATAAAAGACAAAAATACATAATAATTTAAACAGTGCAACATAACAATGGATATTCATAAAGGCTCATTAGGGTTTCTACAAATTTTTTATTGTTAAATCAGAGTTCCCACGGGTCAAAGAAATTAGGGAAAAGTCAGGAAATTTTATGAAAAGTATTGAAAAAATATCAAATTTCTAAAAATGCTACTAAAACTAAAAAACTCTATAAATTCCACAGTTTTCAATCCCTAATATAATTTCCATTGTATATTAAAAACTGATAAAAAAAAAATAAAATGACAATTCATTTAAATGAAAAATCTATAAAAAGCAAATTAGGTTAAATCAAAATTTGATCTAAATGAAAATTCCGTTGAATACAAATTATTGGTTAAATTAAAATTTGGACAAATGCAATTTTTTAAATTCTGTTAAATAAAAATTCATTAAAAAGAAATTTATGTTATATAACAGTTCAATTAAATAAAAATCGTTCGAAACAAAATTTTATCAAACAAAAATAATAAAGGAAAATAAAAATTGAGAAAATAGCAAAATCAGTTCAATGAAAATTTTATAAAATTGAAAATTCTGTTTAATGAAAATTTGATAAAATAAAAATTCATTCAATTAAAAAAATTCTGTTAAACAACAATTACAACAAAAACCAATCCGGTTTTATAAAAATTGAATCAGAATTTTCATTTTCAAAATTTCCTAACTTTTCAATAACTAATTTTTCTTTTTTCCTGACTAACAAATTTTTAACTTGCAGCCACTCTGAATAAAATTCTTTAAAAAATTCCGTCAAATAATTAAAATAAATCTTCTGTTAAATACAAATTTTGCTCAATAAAAATGTATATTGGTTCTCAAGCAAATTCGGTTAAATGAAAATTGGATAAAAAGAAAAATTCAGTTAAAGGAAAATTCGGTAAATTACAAATTCTGCTCAACAATATTTTGATAAAATGAAAACATTAGAATTTCATTATATTAAAATATGGTCTAAATAAAAAAAATTCCATGATTCATTCCACAAATATACTATAAAACAACTAGAGTTTTAACAGAAAATAAATAAATACATACAAAAACACACAGAAATTGTAAATAATTATAAAAATTGTCAAATACCTCTTGCAGGAGCATTCTGAGACTATCAACGTCACTTTGTGTTGTACCAGAATTCAATGGTGGTTGAGAAGAGCTGATAATCGGTGATCGGCTACGATCTCCCAGCGAAATATAATTCTCAATCGGACTGTGAGGCGGATCCCCTTCGGAACATGAGGATAATGCAGGTGATCCTGGAATTCCTCCTGTTCCTAATGAAACGTCATCTTCACCACGACGATCATCAGGCGACATGTCAGAGAAATTCAATCTCCTAAATCAATATTTATAATTTTATAAATTGTCATCTTATTTAATTTTCTTCTTCTTAAATCGAATATATTTCTTTTTGTTTTGTTTTTTTTTTTTTTTTTTGAGAAAAATATTCCCTCAGTACTCCAGAAAAAACCTCAGGTTTTAACTGAAGGAGCCACTCTATTGTCGTCACAGAATTTATGCGAGCAAGGATAAACCATCATTGGGAATACAAAATCACTGTAATGTGTTCTCTCTTAGAATGAAAGAACCAACACTGTACGCTTTGTTTCTTAACTAAAATTGCCTACTATCGTTTATTGTTATACAACTAAATATAGAATACCTTGCACCTCAGGCATTATTGATTTTAATATGTGAGCCTTTGAGTTAAATTTACACATTGTACTTGAATATTAAGACACGCTATTTATTTTTTGTCTTTACAAATCAATTGATTTCAAAGGGTATATAATACATTTTACTATGTGGGTCAATCCATTATATTTCGACTGAAGTAGTTGCTGACTAATTTTTAAAAATTATAATACTTTGCAGGAATTATTTTGAAATTATCGAGATCACGAAATGAAATGAATTTTATTACAAATTTAATTAGTTATTGTAAAATATGAATTTAAGGTGTATGAGGTGCTGAAAACTGTCAATTTTTTATCCATTAGAAAATGAACAAAACAAAAAAAAAAAACAGAATTTACCATAAAAATAAAAAAAATATATTGCAATTTACTAAGAATGAATAAATTTATCAATTGATATAATTATTTAAATATGTGAAATAATATATTAATTGATATGGATCCGATCTATTATGAAAATTTCGATTTAGAAAAAGTAATAAAAGAATCAATGAAAATTTTCTTGACTACCTTAAGATGTGAATAGTAATAGTAAAATATTTCTAGATATCATTTTTCTTGGGGGGGGAGTTTAATTATCAAAGTATATTTTTTACCTATTAGCACACATGTTCGCTTCGCGTTCTTTATCGTCTTGTAAACTCTGCCTAATAAGCATGGCAACTTCGGAATTTTTTGGATCCTTTTCTCTGCCAATGACAAATCTCACAAGTCCCGATGTATTGCGAAGAACGCTAGCAGCATAAGCCTGTGTAACTCCAACTAAAGATTTTCCATCGACCTCGACAATTTGATCGTTCACTTGAATTCTTCCTTCACGGGCAGCTGCACCTTTTTCCGTTATTGTTTTCACGAAAATTCCCAATTTTTCGAGACCTGCATCCGCTCCAACGCCCATGCCGATTATACTCAAACCGAGACCATCGGGACCTTTCATCAGTTCCACGGGAAATACCTGAAAGAATCAATTTTTAAATGACTATATAATAATGTTATATTCTGTTAAATCACCCAAACATAATTACACAGTTAATAGTGTCAATTTTGTAATTAAAAAACAAAAAATATGTCTTGAATTTGAAAAAAAAAATTATAAACTTTTTAATAAAGTTGAAAATAAAGATTGGTTCTTATTTATTTAAAACAAAATTAAGATAAAATTCTATCTCGAAATTAATTAATATAAATTATTTTCTTATTAGGAGATAGGAATAATTCTTACCTCCATTTTAGCGACACGCTTTTCTAATTCATATTCAGCGCTTGCAGCGACAGGATCGACGTCCTCGTTTCGACGATCGTATTCACTAACAGAATGAGTTGAATAAACACGCATTGGTCCAGAGTCAAAAGTAATTTTTGATGATTTCTTCACTGGTATTGGTTCGGGTAGCTCTTCATCTTCGTCCTCTGATTCTCGAAGACCCGCAACTTCCATCCAAAAGTGGCCATCTTCAAAGTAATGCACTCCATTTTCCACAAAAATCTAAATCAACGAAATCCAAATATTAATAATAATTTCATTTCTATTTTAAAAAAATATCATTTTCTTTTCGCTTAAAACCTTAAACAAAAATTGATTCATTTTTTTTTATGAGAAATTAAAATAGTAATTTTAATTTTGTTTTTTCAGTAAAAAAATAAATTTAATTTAAAGAATTAAATTGATCTTACAATTTTGCCAGGAACAGGAGTATAATCATCCTGTTGTTCCGTTTCGGTATCGTCATTAGTTCCATGAGTGTCATTCAAACTGCTAACTGATCCTAATAATCCACTTTCACTACCGGTCACTGATCCTATTTGACTTTCCGTTAATGAGTCAATTGTCAAATCACTGCGCGATCTATGAGACAAACTGTAAAGAAACATAATTAGTTAAATTTTCCCAATCTAATTTATTTCTTATTATGAATAGAAATAGAGAAACAGAGTGTCTACTATTTTTGATGGACCGAATTTACGATTATTTACCAATTCCTTCTATATCAATAAAGTAACAATTACTTTTAATTGTCTTTAACAATTAAAACAAAAAGCAATTAATAATTGAAATTTTTAATTTTATCCATAAAAGTAGACACCCTTTGTAGTGAAATATAAGTTTATATTTAACAATTTGTATGAAACACGATCAATATATTTTGAGAGAATGATGATATGAAAATTATAATAATTTATTTATTTTTTTATTAAGAAATAGAAATCCTTGACTCCATCCTTGGTTTCTGTAGTTTTAGGAGATTGCAATGAAAAAAAGGAGCATAAAAGAAGCGACAATTCATCTCATGCAATAACAATTAAAATTATAGAATAATAAACTACAACAATTCACCTATAATCTTGAGTGGTGCTATTGACGACACTGGAATCTTGAACTGACATAACGTCCGAGAGCCAATCGGGAGCATTGTCGTCCTCTTTATCTTTAATATCCTCTCCTCTTTCATCAGGCTTTTCTTCGGCAACAATTCCATTAGCATTTGTTGGCGACAATAACCTAGCAATTTCCTGAGCTTCTTCATCTGACAGCAACGCCGAACCTTGTCTATTTCATTATTTACAATTTTTTCATTCATTCCAATTTTCTATCACTTACCATCGATTCGATGTTTAAATTTTCAATTCCTTATCTTCTACTCAAAGTTTTGAACGTTCAAGTAAATTAAATTTTTATATATATATATATATATTTTTTTTTTCATTTCAATGAAAACTATTTTTATAAATTTTTCCAAAGATATTTCAGTTTGTTTTTTTAAAATTAAATACTTTGTTAAAATTTGAGTTCTATTTGCAAAAATTAAATATTTTCTAAATAAATTCAAATCGTTTAAAAATTAAGAGTTTTTGAAGGCAGTAAAAAAAAAGTTGAGTTATTTTGAAGAAAAATAATTTTTTCAAAATTTAATTACTTTCGAATAACATTATAATAGTGAGTTTAGAAAATTCAAAATTTCTTTGAAGTCCTTAGGAATATCAAAAAATAATTAATTCACATGAATATTCAGAACTTTAGAAATATTAAAATTGCCACAAAATTCTCTCAATAAATCGATTAAATTTTTCATGAATATATTAACAGTGATCACAGTACATTTTTTTCCTTAAAATAAATAAAAGGATGAATAATTTTTCGAAAATCAATGTCATAAATTGTTATTCAAAATTAAATTAGTATGTTAAAAAAATTTTTACCTGATAAAATTTAGATTTATATATTTGAAATTTGCTTTAATTGAAGTTACAATCAATTGAAATTAATAAGAATTCATTATTTCATTTATAAATAAATAAATATTCTATTCTATTGATTCTCTGGTTCAAAAATTTATATTCGTTTAAAATTTTTATCAATAAAAGTAAAGACCAGTAAAAATGTGGATAAATAAAAAATTAGAATAAAATTTGAATTCATTGAATATAAGGTTGATAAAAATTAGATGAAACTGTACATTAAATTGCTTCAAATTTTAATGAATTAAATTTAAAATCGTTTGAAATTTTCAACAATATAAATTAGAATAAAATGTGAATAAATTAAAATTTGTGTTTATTGAAAATTAGAATGAATTGAAATTCATATAGATCTTTGAAAATTTTGATGAACTTTTAGAGTCGATTAAAATAACCAACGAATATTTTGACTAATTAAAATTAAAATTGAATAATTACATTTCTAATCGATTAAAATTTTAAGTTTTAATTTAAAATGAAAAGGTGAAAAAAGAAAAAAATTAACAAAATAGGTAAAATAAGTGAGAAAATTAAAACCAAAAATTCGAATAAGTAATAGTCTGTGATCCCTGTGCAAAAATAATTAAAAATTTATATTTTAATACATAACATTAATCAGTTTGTTGTATTATTAGTTTTATATAAGTTAAATTTTTAATTTTAAATTCTTTATATTGAAGAATTTTGTTTGTTTATTTTTGTAATTGTGTAGCAATTTTACATTTCATTTTGAATAAATACAGCAAAGCTCACCTGATATTTTTCTCCAATATTCTGCAAAAGCCAGAGCATCGTAGATTGCAGGTACATATATAATTAAATGCAAAAAAAATTCTGATGTAATAAATGAAAATATGATATAATAATGAAATATTTAAGGGATAAATTATTAATAAAGAAAAATAGTGTTAAAAACAATATTAAGATTAAAAATATTTAGAAGAATGAAATAATCAAGAATATTGTATGAAATTTATAAAATAGAAAAAAAATAATTATTTTTTGATTTAAATGAATGATTTATCTGATAAAGCATGACATGCTACTTTTGTTTAACAGTTAAGGCACAAAGATATATAGCTTTGTAATAATTATAGTAATAAAAAAAAAAAAAAACAGTAAAGAAAAAGATTTTTTTTTTCTTACCGAGAGCTTAGAAGATTCTCAGCTTCATCGGGTGTCATTGTATCTGGAGTAACAGGAACTGCATGACTTGTATTTAATTTCACAGATGTTTCTAAAGGTCCATTGAAACTTGCAGTTTCCAACGATGGCAGACTCTCAATATTAGTTACTGTTTTAGCATCACTTGAATCACTATCTTCAATTAAACTATTATTTGAAAATTTGTGTTCATCATTTAAATCCTTTTTTAAAGGAGACGCTATTCCACTTTGTGTTTTATCAGTCAAAAGCGTTGTTTGCGTTAAATTATTTTCCGATTGTCTTAATTTTGCTATTTGATCTGCTTTTTGTTTCTCCTGTTCCCAAGTTGTTTGAATTGAATCCTCAACTTTTTTATCAATATCAAAAGTTGAAGAAATTGTTGAATTGACTTTTGTCATAATCTGTTCAGTCGTCGTCGTCGTTGTTGTTGTTGTCATCATTATTATTTCATTATTAATTTTTTCAATTTCAGTATTATTTTTCGACAAATTATCAAATGTCGAATGTTTATCAGTCACATTACATTTCTCGTCATTTTCCTTAAATAAATTATTGCTCTGATTTATATTTGAATACTGATTTGTACTTGCATTAGATTTATCTACATAATCTGTTTTATTTTCAAGATCCGTGAAACTTGCACGTTTCCCAGAAACTTCCTCTTTATTTTTGGCGATTTTCTCGCGTACCGAAACTTTTATTTGGTCATTCTTGGCATTGGCAACTGTCTTTTGACATTGAAGATCAACAGTTGTTTGTTTATCCTTTATTATTTCAGTTGGAAAAGATTTGTTTTCACCTGGAAAACTTGATTTTTCCATTGTTACTGTATTAGTCACTGTTGCCTGTTGGAACCTATAAATACCATCTTGAGGAAGTTTTGAAGTGTTGAGATTTTGTGTATTTTGTTCCTTAACAGATGATGATTTAACATCCACACTACTTGGCTTGAAATCATTTTTAGTTTTATTTTTTACTTGTATTTCCTGTGTTTGTTGCACTCGTTTTGCATAAGGTGATGGCACGGGAATTTCTTTATGTTCCAAGGATGGATGTTCCTGATCTGAACTTATTACGGAAGCTGGTCGTTGACCTAATCCAGCAGCAGGTATCTCAACTCGAATATGTGTTCGTCTAATAACCGTTGCTGTATCAGTTTCACAAAATTCATATTCCTTTTCTCCACTATCATCTTTGTCTAAAATTCTTTCAGTGTGGACTGCAGATTTTTCTGTCTCCTCAGTTTCCAGATCGTAACTGCTTCGTCCTTCAATGCACAAATATAATTATTATTATTAGCGTTATCAAATATTAAATATATTACTGGCAAAAAAAAAAATGTTTGCAATACAGAAAAACTAAAAGAAAAAATCGATGGTAACAAAATTGTACCTCGACAATCGATGCAAAGAAGACGGAGACACATAGCACTAATCACAATAATACTTTAATTAAAATTATAATCTTTGAAAAAAAACTTTGAAACGTAAAAATATTTCGATTAATATCACACTAAATTAAAAAAATAAGAGAAAAAAAAAATTCTTATTCATGTTTCTCACTCGAGTTTCCTACACTTCACTGTGAAAATAAATTTAAAGAAGAAGTCTATTAGAAATATCTCCTCGAGAAACAATCTTATTTATATCTCAGAAATCATCATCTTTGAAAAATGACTAACTTTAAAATTTATGTAATATATATTTTATTTTTATCTTAATACGGCTTATTTTTAGAAAAATGAATAATTGACGAATATTAATCGATTATTAGTTATTAATTTTCATCAATGTATAATCACACACGACACGAGTGAATTTAGATACAAGCAGACCGATGCCAAATGGAGTTCATACTGATTTCTATAAATAATTTCGTCGTGTGCTATGGGTAAGAGGAAAAGGCCTGAAATCAAGAAAGAAGAGAGGTGGCCCCCCAAAGGAAGAGATTGAGGAGGGGCATTGAAACACTTTATACTTTTACATTTTGCTATTTTGGCAGACTTCCACACTTTCTGATATATCCACTAGCAATGACTAATAACAATAAGGTGAAAAGCCCTACTCCAGCTATAATTAACACTATTTGTATTATTTTCAAACAATTGTGTGGGAGTCATTCATAAAGGATTTGCTCTTGTGAAAAACTTTTCATTAATCCTTTTAAGTAACAAATTTTTTTTCTTTTTTTTTTTTAAATAGAAAGAAAACAAATTTTCCGCTTACAAACAATTTTTCTTTTTACTCGTACAATTAAAATATTTTCATCATTTAAAAAAATTATTTTTTAACTTGAAAAATTTTGTCGCTTATTATTACGAAAATAAATAATGAATTTTCAAATTACTTGCAATTTTTAATTCATAATTGTCAGAAGCAAAAGAATTTTTTTTTATTTTTAAAAAATTTTAAATTTCCCTTTTAATTTATTTTATAACTTTTTTTTAATTAACAAAGAAATTAATTATTATTTTCTAAATTATTTAAAACATTTTTCATATAAATAATAGAAAAATAATAAAAATAGTGCAAACAAATTTGTAACCAAAATTTTATATTTGGTTTATTATCTATTTCACTGAATTTTAATTATTAATATAGAATTTATATTTTTTCAT
This sequence comes from Leptopilina boulardi, assembly GCF_019393585.1. Lineage (NCBI taxonomy): Eukaryota > Metazoa > Arthropoda > Insecta > Hymenoptera > Figitidae > Leptopilina > Leptopilina boulardi. The sequence goes on from NW_026138003.1 coordinate 258,511, forward strand.
AAAACATAATTATTTTATTTTCTCGAATTTCTTGTATTTTACTAAATTCTCATTTATCCGAATTTATATGAGCCAAAAGTTCTTAACGATCAAATGAACGAAATATTTTTTATAATCTATAAATTATTAAAAATTAAATGATCGCCTTGTAAAATAAAACAATTATTAAATTAATAACTTCTTTTTAGACATTTAAAACAATATTTTGTAATGAAATTCGTACATTCGGAATTAAATACTTAAACATTCAATTTAATAAAAATTAACATAGCTAAAAGATAGTTTTGAAATTTTGTTTAATATAAATTCTATTAGATATTATTATATATTAAATATTTTTTTCAATCTTTAAATTATTAAAAAATATAATGGCAATGTAAAATAAAACAGTAATTTAAACAATTATTAAATTAATAACTTCCGTTTAAATATTTAAAACAATATTTTAAATTTCGTTCATTTGAACGTTCAAAACTTTTGGCTCATATAGTATTAAGGTACTGGAATTTTTATGATTAACAGTTTTGAATTAAATATTTAATTAATACAAAATTAGAAACTTTAATAAAAAATTATATTTTTAATAAAATATCCGGTTTGAGGAAAAATTTCTTACTAATTCTCAGTTAATTTAAAATAATTTAATTTATCTAATTCCCAGCTATTTTCCGATTATTAGTACGAAGCTGAAGTACGCAACGTTTATGATAAACGATTTTTAAAGAAATAATTTTTTAAAATGAAAAATTCTATAATTTTTTGCATAAAAAATATTTTTTTATAATTTGTTGATTAATGAAAACTACAAGAAATATTTTTTAGGCAAAAAATTATAAAATTTTTCATTTTAAAAAATTATTTCTTTAAAAATTGTTTATCATAAACGTTGCGTACTTCAGCTTCGTTCATTAGTCAAGATTACAAAGAAATCTTATAATTGAATTTTAAAACTGAAATTTACTAAAAAAATGATTTTCTTTTATATCAAAAACAGTCTTTCATTATATATATTGTAAATTTTTAATTATGTACGAAATTATTATTGGTAAATTATTAAAATATTGAATTATTGTACGACAAATATGAAATATTTAAATCCATGATGGCTTTAAATCAGGGTTGCCACAAAAATTTTATTTTGTTTTTCTCTGATTTCCACTCAGAATTTAAATTTTTTCCCTGACCCTAATGAAAATATTGCAAAAAGTTTTCAATTATAAAAAAAAAATTAAGACAATTAATTTTAGAAGTAAAAGTTTGAATTGAAAATTTCAAAAATTATAATTTTAGTAGCATTTTTAGAAATTTGATATTTCCAAGAATTTTTAATAAAATTCCCTGACTTTTCTTTGATTTCCCTGACAACCATGTTAATGTAGAGGAAGAGAGAGTGAAAAGTTTAAACTGCTTCGAAATTAAAAAAAGCCTATGTTAAAAAATAGAACTCACCAGTTTGTATTTTTTCAGACACTTCCTTCTCGGCTTTTTCTTCTTTACTGTCCTTTGACGGTGAACTAGGAGAACTCATACTCGAGGAAGCACTGTCCGTATTTCTCGAAGGGGGTCTCAATTCACTGTCCGGTGATCGAACACGTTCTTTTTTTGCTTCCATTGAATTCTCTTTTCTTTTAATAGTATCAATACAAGGTTTTGCCCAATCAGGCCTTGAATCTGTACGAATAACTTCATTATTAAATTGTTGTTGTTGTTGTTGCTCTTCTTTTTCTTCTTCTTGAGCAAGAACTTCACTCGACATAGTTAAATCAGTGACACTTTTAAGAATCTCATCATTCTTTGCAATCCATTCATTCTTCCATTCAGAAGTTTTAGGCGGTGATATTGATGTATCACATGGATAATTGGAATATTCAGGAATGTCCAAATAATCATCTTTCACTGGTCCACCACTTGAAATCACATTATCCAAGGAAGCGCTTCGTATTGGACTCGAATTTATGATTTTCTCATTTGAAGAAATAAATGATTTTTTTGCTATCATAATATCCGAGCTAGTGGCACATTTATTATTAGTTTTTGTTATTTCAGAATCTTTTTGCAATTGTGAATTGACATTTTTATTTGAATTTTTCCCAACATTTTTTGTAACATTCTTTTGTACAACAGCATATTCCGGCATACCGTCATCACAATGAATTTGAAATTCTTTATCAATTGACTCTTGATTCTTTTTCTTGTCAGAATTGACATTTTTTTGAACCTCAGCATATTCGGGAATTGTTGGCGAGGCATCGCTAAATTTATTAATTGTAGCATATTCTGGACTCTCATAATCGGGACTCGATGATGTTGATCCTATGCTGACTGGTCTTTCTTTTTTTGAATTACTAGTGGAAGAATTTCTAGTGGGTGGAAGTGGTGGTGGTGGTGATGTTGATGGTGTACGTCTAACAGAACAAAAACTAGCGGAACGTGTTGCTAAAATTGAAACACCACCTTCATTATTTGATCTTTTTGAATCTTTTCCTTGATTTGTTTTTTGAATTTGTGATTCATCTGTTTTATTTGAATTTTGATTCAATGATGATTGAACGATAGATCGATTTGGATCGGAATTATATCTACTTGGTCTTGCTTTTGAAAAGTGACTTGTCCAATTTTTTTGCTTTTCAATAAGTTCTTTTGAATTTAATCGCCTCTCGGGTTTCTCTGGTTTCTCTGGACGATCATCTAGACGATTTTCCTTGCCACTGTGTTTTTCAAATTTATTAAAACTCACACGTGGTCTTAATCTATCGGTAATACTGTCGACGGCGTTTGAATGTCCATTTTCGAAATGTCGCTCGGCATTTAATGCTGGTACACTGGCACTCCAATTACTTAAGTGATCCCTTGTACCCGGTGGCGAAGGTGATAGAGGACGGGGCGATCGAGTTGGCGACGTACAACCTGACCCGGAATTCGCTGAACTTGATCTTGAACGTAATCCATGCAAATTTGTTGGCTTCGAGACACGCTCCGCACTTTAACATAAATGAAAAATTCATTAGATTTTCTCATTTATTCGTATGATAAATATAAACATTTGTGAATTCTTTAAAATATTTTTTTTTTATAAATCAGGCTTCGGATTGACTTTAAAGTGCAAAAAAAGTCGAAAATGTCGATTTTTTATTTTTATTAAATTTATTTAATTAATAAATATTTTACTTTAAATATAACCAATTTTTGTTAGATATTAAATCAATTTTATTAATTCCTCAATTTTAAATAAGTAGAACAAATTTCTATAAAAAAAATTTGAAAACAATTAAATTTTAGAGTTTTTATTTGAAACTTTTGTAAATAATTAAATTTCAGACAATAATTAAATTAATAAATAAATAAATTTTACAGAATTGAAAATGATTTATCAAATAATTTTAGATAACATTTTTTAAAAGTAATTGAATTTTCAGAAATTTAAAATTCATATTTTTAAAATGAATTAAACTTTAAGTGATTTTATAATTGAAATTTTTGGTTATTTTTTCACAAAATTGAATTTACGAAAAATATTATTAAAAACATTTAAATAAAATAATAGTACTTCTTTTCTTAAAAACTAAATGAAAATGTAAATTAATTTTTTATGCAAAACTAATAAATTTGTCCCAAAAATTTAAAAAAAAAAGAAATTTAAAATTTTTTCTTTAAAACTAAAAAATACTTACGGTCGATTGGATTTGTTTTCCTCGCCCAATTTTTCAAAAAGAGCTCGAGCATTATTAAATCGTGCAACATGACTTTCTGTTCTCACAACAGTAACTTGAGTTGGTGACTCTTTAAGAGGGGCAGGTGGTTCCTTAAAACCATCATTGAGAATTGCATTTGATCTAAAATTAAAATTTTCCGATTGTGGCTTTGACTGGAAGATATTTGCGATAGCGGACACTTTAGTGCCACCCACACGTTTTTTCTCTTCCACTGTAGCCATCTTCAACTTCCCCAGGATATCACTGTAATTACAGTAATTATACACTTAATTTGAGGACAAGCTTCGTTGTGCAATTAGTTTAAGAAAGTTTAATTTTCTCAACGCCATTTCAAATTAACTGGAAAATTTATTTTAACAATATTTTTTTTTTGGTAAAATTATATCAACAGAAAAAATTAATTATTCAACTGTAATAAAATAAAAAAATTACCAATTTTAATTAATTTTTTTTTTGTAAATTCAAAGTTTTGATTATTCTATTGTTCATGTAGTTTTTAACTTTTGAAATATGTAGAAATTTTTTATTTTCGTGTATTTATGACGATACTTTTTGAAATGTTGTAAAAACTTTGAGTTGAATCACGCGAATGTAAATTTATTACATTACGTGATAATCTTCATACATAACACTTTTAACATAAAAAAAAATATAATAGATTTTATTTTATGAATATAGAATATTATATCATATGCTTTGTTTTATTTTTAAAAATAGTGAAAATATTTTTTAAAAATACTTCCTTGTTTAAAAGGAATATTAGGTATTATTATTAATATTATTACACTTAATTATGTATTAAGAAAATTAAATTCTATATTTAATTAAATAAAACGTACCCTGGATAACTCAGAAATCAGTTGATTATAATTTGTTCCTTAAAACTTAATACTTCAGCCCATTGTCAAAAACGTGGATTTCTCTCTGCTCAATCATTTAAAAACCTGTAAAAAAAAAAATGATAATATTGTTAAAAATTAATTTCATTACTTAGATTATCATTCAGATCGTACAAGATCCTTGAATTTTAAACTAAGTTCAAAGAGTCTTTATAATAAGATTTTTCTGGTCAACGAGCTTTACCATAGTCCAGTGAATTTGTTGACCTTAGAAATATTTTTATCATGCTAAAAGCAAAACAATATTTCTTCTCTTTTAAAAAAACATTCTACCCTTTGAAAATAAATTTAAAAAAAAAAAAAAATGGAAATAATTAAAAAAAAGTACTTAACTATTTTTTTTTCTCCCGATAACAAATATGATGGTAAATAAAAAATTTCTTACATTAATTTTTAGAACTTGATGTACAAAAAGTTTCATAAAGATTATTAATTATGATAAAGTTCATTTACTATTTTTTGTTTTTTTTTACTTTTTTATTTTCACCCCTTAATGAAATGTATATTTAATCCTGTTGCTCAAGCGCTACTATATTTTTCTTCAAGTGGATGTACGCGAAGGTATAAATATATATTTTCTCAAATAAAAATAATATATTAAATGTAAATTTCAGTTCACAAGCTCATTAAATCTGATTCTTCGAAATTATATTGAAATTTTTATATATAATTTCTGGGAAAAAATTGAAAAATTAAAAAACACAAAAATCGAGAAGGAGCTAAGTGGAAGACGGAGTGTGACGAGGTAGTTCTTGTCTGGGGTTAAGCCTCCACCCATGTGCCAGAGTACAGTAGACTCCTGCAATCAATACTTGAATCCTATCCTGTGGCAGCAATTCAGACACGAAAAAAAGAGTGTAACATCTACCAATATATGCCAAAAATTTGCATTTTTCTCTTCATCTCTCAACAACCAAGATGGATTCTTCATTGAAATTATTTCCCTCATATACTTCATTCTCTGCTACATCCTTTTTACCATTACAAAAAAAAGAAAGAAAAAAATAATTTTAAATAAATTCACAAAATTTACTGTAGTTTTTTTTTCTAATTTACTATTTTTTACTATCTTTTACAACTCAGTGAAATCAAATGAACTTTGCAATAAACAAGGGTTTAATGAGCCAATCGATTATTTCAAAGAAAGTGGTACATCACTATTGAGGGAACGAATTAGTGCATGAATTAATCGAACAATACCTTTAAATCTATGAAAAGACTGACAATATTGTATTTTAACAGTTTTATAAATTAATAAATAAAGTGGTTAATAAAATAAATAAAAAATATGAATTAAAAGAAACTGGTGGGGAAAAAAATGAATAAAGCTAAATTAATAATTTTCTTAAATAATTAATTCTCAATTTTAAAATTGATTAACGATTATTAATGAAAAATTAATTAACTTAATTAATTTAGATTAATAATAATTGCTATTTATTATTTAAATAATTATTATTTGAAAATATTATTTTATAAAAGGAATCAAATTCTTTGAAAAAAATAATTGAACGTAAAAGAGGATATAAATACGAATAGAACAATGGATATGTAGAATGTTATTAGCACTGAAAATTGAAATTACTTGGAATAATTTTTTCAACAGAAATTACTCGTATTGCCTAGTAATTTTATCAGTTTTTTTTCTCATTTCCAATAGATAACATTTACGAATTAATCTAACTAGTAATGTATGCAAAGTCAATACATAAAACACGTAACTTTGATAAAAAGAAAAAAGAATTAGGTCTTAAAATATAAAAATTGTTCTAAGATCAACGATAATAGAAAAGCAGGAAATGATTGCAAAACATCATATTATTGTTGAAAGCTAAGTCAGGTAAACTTAAATTAATACAATAGAATTGTGTAACAAACAATAAACTGTGAAATATTAATAAATTATTGCAAAAGTCATTTGTATGTAAAAAAACTAAATTGTTAATAAATTATTACAAGAAGACATAAAATATGTAAATGAAGTACATTAGTTTATAAATAGTAAAGCAAAAAAAAAAATGCACAATTTTGTTATTATTATAAGGAAATAATTAATAAAAATTTAAATTAAAGAGATAAACTAATTGAAACTTCTTTTTTTTCTTATCTTAAGCAACTTTTCGAAATTTTTTAGTCAAAATTTAAGTACTTGACTTATTTGAAATAAAGTGCAAAGCATATTGAAACAATGTAAGCCTTATTAGGCTCATAACAGGTAGTAAGATACACAAATGGACAGGTGACATGAAACTAGGACACCTGAGGACTGTTGTACCTACATAAAAGTAAACTGACCTTAATGGTAAAAAATTTTTAATTACAAATTCTTACCTTTTTAATAATAATTGATTATAATATTTAAAAACAAAAAAAAAAGTACAGAAAACTTTTAACTTCAAAAATGGACGTTTTAAAATAAGATTTGATTAAAGCAAAAAATACAAACAAAATAATAATATAAAAATATAAATTTAAAAAATTTATATCAATAATTGTAATTAAATATAAAATAAAAGAAAATTAATGAAATACACTTTCAGATAATAATTATAAATATATAAATTGAACTTTCAATTATGAAAGTTAAATTAAATTTCATGCCATTTAACGATCAAGATTGCCGTTAGTGAAAATTAGTATTAGTACTCATGCATATAAAATCTAGATTTGCGACAGTTTTCACCAGGAACAAGTCAATAAGTCGATTAGCGTTAACCTGATTAAAGTCGTCGAACTTTAAATTCAAAAAAAAAAAAAGGTTCGACTTTTTTCAAGTGCGCCAAACATTTTATATATGAAGGTCTCTAAGGGCAACATTTTCAGTCAATTTTTAAAGAAATTAAATAAATTTAATTAATAGAATTAAATTAAACACTTAACTCTAAATTAGTTAGTCTTTTTTAAATATTATTTAATCAAACTTTTTCACTTTATTATTTAATTGGTCAATTACCTTTTCGAGTAAAAAAATTGACAGAACAATATTTAACCTTCATTTTCATATTAGGTAAGCGCTCAACTTATTTAACTTCTATTTCCTGGTTATTATTCATTTATCATTGTCTACTTTGTTAAAGAACAAAAAAAAAACAAAAAAATAGGAACATAAATTTTTAAAAATTATTCACTTTTTCAATTTTTTTTTTTGGAGAAAACTTTTTTTTATTATTAAGAAACCTTGTAACAGAAGTTACAAAAATTGTATTAAATCATATACAAAAAAAAGGAGAAAAAACGTACAGTTCATCAAACTTTTAATTTGTCAAATGCGGTAATGACATTTAATCGAATGCAAAGTGTATTCGACTCGCCAATGGAGGCCATTGACCGTTGAATTCAAGGACCTCGTAAATTAAATAAATTTGGCGAAGCTTAACACCATCACCACGATCGATTGCCCCCAAGGATCTTTTATGAGAGAGCTTTGCTTAATGTACAATTTTTGACCTTGAATCGTAGCTTCTTTTACTGGCAAAATTCCCATAGAATTGTTTATAAGACTCTTGTAAACTGGCATATATCAAGGGTGTCACCATGTGCACCAAAAATATTATTTCACACACACACACACAAAAAAAAGACATTTTAAGAACCATATTTTAGTTGCTTTTATCTCTTAAAAGCGTGTCACGTAAATTTAATAACTTACTCCAAAAATTCGCAATATCTATATAAACCAGATGAAAGTACCTTCCAAGTCTGACAAGTGAAGCAAAATGTTCCTCAGTGCCTTGTGATAGACGCTCCTTTTCATGAATTTTTTCACGGACTATGAAAATTCTTAAATCTTATTACATTTCTTTCCGTTAAACTGATATCGATATTAACTTGTGAATTTGTTAATGGGCCCTAATTAATATTCATTTAATAATTGCAAACCGATTTTTGATGGACAAAACACTTTCACAACCGGCTGGGGAGCTCCCCGTGTCAACAACCCGTGAAAAATGATCCAAGATGGTCGCCTGTCCTTTTCAAAGATGGCAACAAAAAATTAATCTAGGGAATTTTGTTAATTTGTATATAAGAAAATTAATTTCTTTAAGTCTAATTTGTCAATTTAAAACAATCACTGAGAAGATAGTATTTTTTTTATTCATTTTTACAATTAGATAAAATTGATTGAGAATATTAATTATAATTTTTATAAAAAAAATAAGAAACAAATATATCCCTAGAAGTAATATTGTTTTGTGCGCATGAACAAAGTAATTCGTTTAAAATGTAAATTAAATAGAAAAACAAATCGAATAAATATGAATAAAAAGTTTACATCAAACATTTTTTGATTTGAAATTAAGTTTTTGAAAAATCATACAATTATTTATTTACTTTATTAAATAAAAATGATTAACATTGATTGTAAGTTTAAATTTTCGTGTAAAAAGAAGAACCAATTAGATTGTTCTATTTTATGCGCACACTTTTGGATAAAAAGTGAGGTTATGTTTCCTAGGGTTATTTTTTTTTTTTTTTTAGTAAAAATAAAATCTGTAGTATCGATCGACGGTCACGTCACATGATGGACGCTTCGGTCACTTGTTTTCCGACAGCTCTTTAATGTTTACTCTTGTTTTAATAAATGATAATTGATATTAATTTATGTGATTGTTATGTTTAAAAACGGAAGAAAAAGATTTATTATTTGATAAGTTTCACAATTGTCGTGCTTTGTGAAGGTGCAAAGTGAAGTTTAATAGTGTGGAAAATACGAGTGCACGTAAGTGAGTACAGGCCAAGTTTTTGGGCTTGTAACATCCAAGGACTAAGTAAAATTGCAAACAAACTTTTCTCTAGAAAAAATGATGACAATGCTGTCGACGAAATTTCAAGCATGTTTTAAGTGTTATATGGGGGCGTAATTAAATCCCCCTTTGAGGACGAACTTTTTTAGTTTTATACACGAGTTGTTTTTTTTTCTTTTTTTTTTTTTGAAAGGACTAAGTTTTAGTTTAAAAAACAGGTTTTATAGAACTCGTGTATTCTTGTTGTTTCCACACATCAGAACTGTTCTTTAAAGTCCAAATAAATTAGGGTATTTGTAAACAAAACAAAAATTACTTGCAAAAAAAAAAAAGTTTACTTTTTAACTACAGTTGATCTTATATGAACAAAATAGGAAAAAAAAAGTACAGAAGAAAGGCTTTATATTTTTGAAGTGCACAATTTTTTTTACAAGATTTACTTTTCTCTGTAGCTAAATGAAATATGAACGATTTTCAATCTTGAGTTTAAAAAAAAAAATTGTTAATTTGTAAGCTCTTAATTTAACAGGCTTATCAGTATCAGTTTATGATAGCTTAGTCTTTAAGGCTATTCGAAGATAATGGACTTGACAGAAACTTCGTTTCAAATGTTTCACAAAAGTTTTATTCATGAAAAACTAAAATTCAGTAATATTTTGTGTCTGGACTTATTGATCGGGAGAAAAACTATTATATATGAATATAGTGTTTTTAATTCGTACGTAATATCAACTCTTATTCTGATGGATATGTATAGAACATTAGAAAATTATTCGCGACTTCATAAATGTTGTAAGATGTACGAGTTTCAGTTTAATGTATTATCCATACTAGTGATGGGCATTAATTTATTTTCCTCTATACCACATTTTAATGATATTTGAAATAAAAAAAAAAAATAATAATTTCCTATTCACCATTGGAAAATTATTTTTAATCACTTGACAGCAATTTTATTTTTAATGCCATTAAAAATTCAATTTTCTCCATTTATTTATTCGTCTTCTACAATGTTTTGTAAGAGAAAAATAATTTTTTGTTCCTTTTTATTAAATATTAAAGATTTAAGAGTTTATTTAGAAAATTCTCCAATTCCCTTTCGTCGATTTAATAATTTTTTCTAAACGGTATTTTTAAGGTTTTTGAAAATTCGTCATTTCTAAAGTAGGATTTATAAACTTGGTTTTTTTTTTCTTGTTTGGTTACCTCAAAGGGTGAATCCCATCACTATTTGTTGGTATTGGGCATAAACAGCCGCATTTAAAACATTTTGTTTAATAATATTTTTTTCCATTTTTTATTTCAGAAAACATTTAAAGATTCCAAAAAGTCGCTGGCTATTGACAAAAGAACCCGATTGATTTTTTTTTTCAAGAGAAAGAAAGAGACGAAAAACGGCGCGAATGGCAAAAAATTGACGACATTTTTCAAGAAACTTTGAGAATTAAAATTACAGTACCTGAGAAAATTTCAAAACAATTATGGATAATGCAGATGGTGATAATCAGAATTTAAGTGGTGGTGAAAATGATATGGGAGATGAATTAAAAATTGCTGCTGATGAAACATACGATACACGCAGTGAAGTTTCTTCGAGCAGTTCAGATTCAGATTCTAGTCAACCAAGCATTAGTTCTGTATCGACTAAATCATCTAGAGGTGATAATAAACGAAATAGAAAGAGTAAGGGAAAACGTGCGAGATCGAGAGATTTAAAATCCTCGAGTCCCGAAGCAAAACGAGCAAGATCCAAAGAGAGCAAGAGTGGATCTACTAAAAATTATGATTATTCCACAAAATTAAATTACTTATTTAGAGATACGAGGTTTGATATTAATTATTATTTACTTTTCAGTGTTGGGTACTTTAAAGTTTTTCTTTTTTTTTTTTTTTTTTTTTGATAATTGTAAGAAAAGAAGAATTTTTAAATTAAAAAATAATTTTTAGAAAAAAGAAATTTGTTAAATTTTTCCATTTAAATTTTTTGTAGATAATTATAAGTTTTTCTACTTCTTTTAAATCCAACACAAGTTTTTTTATTTTTAAGAAAAGAGTGGAAAAGTGTTACATTTTGGAAGTATTTTTTGTTTTTTTGTTTGAACAGATTTTTTATCATCAAATCCAATAATGCGGAGAATATAACGCTTTCAAAAGCAAAAGGCGTTTGGAGTACATTACCGCAAAATGAAGCAAATCTAAATCAGGCTTACAGGGAGTCTCGAAATGTGATTCTTATTTTTTCGGTTAAAGAATCGGGAAAGTTTGCTGGCTTTGCAAGATTGAGCACTGATTCCAAAAGAGATGGAGCTCCAATATCTTGGGTATGTATAAAAGTATAATAAAAATGAATTTTTATGAGATTTATAGAATTATTGACTGTATTAATATTTTTTTCTTTCAATTTTCTACTAGGTTCTTCCTCCAGGATTGTCGGCAAAAGCATTGGGTGGCGTATTCAAAGTTGATTGGATATGTAGAAAAGAATTGCCGTTTACTTCCACTCTACATCTTTATAATCCTTGGAATGATGGTAAACAGGTGAAAATTGGAAGAGACGGCCAGGAAATTGAGCCTCGAGTTGCCGAGGAATTATGCAGATTATTTCCCGAAGATGACGGTAATTTGAGAATTGATTTAGTTTTTTCTTTTCTAATAATTTTCTAATAATAAAATATAAAAAAAATTATAATTGAAACAGGCCTCGGATTAAACGACTATTTTCAACTTATTTAAATAAAATGCAATTTTTTTTTTACATTTTGTACAAAATTTTAAAACAAAATAAGTCTTTGCGATGCAGATCTTCTTCAAATCTTCTTTATTTCAATTATTTAACAAATTTTTAACTAAATTTTTTCTTTAAATTAATTACTTTTAATAATTTTAATGAAATTCTTCACAAATTCAATAATCTTAAATTATTTTACAATTACAAATTTTATGAAATTCAACAATTTTTTATAATTTAAAAAAAAATCAAATAAAATTACCAAAAATTTCAATTTAGAACCTTTTAAAATTTTCCATCTAAAACTTTTTGGAATTTAATAATTTCAATTGGAATGTAAATCGACTAAAAGAACTTTTTTTGCGCCTTAAAGTCGATCCAAGGCCTGTTAAAGTTAAAATCATTAATCATAATTGAAAATAAAAACTTAGTGACAGTTAAGATATTTGAAAATATTCTTTTTACAGGAATAGAAATGACGCCAATTTTAAGAAAATCTAAAGAGGCAGGAAAACATGTCTCAAAATCATCGAGAAGTTATCGTGATAGAATTGGAAATGGCGGTGGTTCAAGATTTTTACGATCACGAGGAAGAGGTCGTCGATTGTTTCTCACTTCTAGATCGAGATTGGCATCACTTGCAAGAGCTGGACATTTACCTGATCACAGAAATTCCAGGGATCATCATCGTTATCAATCGTGGTTCGGAAGGAGTGATTCTCCATATTCTAAGTAATTAATATTTGTTTCTAATACAATTGAGATCAATTATATTTTACCTTAAATGAGTTGAAGCATATTTTTTAAAAATTTGATTTACAATGATGATTTTTGATGAGAAAATATTTTAGATAGTGGAATTTTTAAATTAAGAATGAAATTTTTTCTAGAATGTATGGATCTGCCGGAATGGGAGTTGCAGCGGCTGCTGAAGCATATGTAGCAGATTATATGCGGACAATGCAACATCAATTGCCACCTTTACCTCCGTATGTTACACCTCATCCTTATGATTCATTGCCTCCGCCGCCACCTCCTCCACGTTATTATGATGGTCTTCCATTACCACCGGATTACACAGCGGCAACTTCTACTTTAGAGAAGAGAAGCTATGAGCGAAGTGTTGATGAATTTTTATGGCGAACAACTGGACGTCATGGTCGACACAGTGATCATCGTTCATCGCGTGATCATCATCATCATCGTTATCGAGATAGAAGATAAAAATGCATAATAATTCTATTTCACTTCAGTATACTATTTACTGTATGTGTGTGTATGTCCACCGCGCAATCTGTGAGAATATTATCAATTTCGATAAATAACTTTTATACGTGATAGACAAAGAAAAAAAGAAAAAAAAACAATTTGTAATCTTGTAATTGTTGATAGAAATTTTCATTTATAATGTTAGTAATCCGATCTCGTGATTTTATGGATTTCAAATTCCATAAAGCAACTTTCAGCACTTTATAAAATATAAGTTTAGTAATTAAAAAATAAGCAAATGGAAAATAATAAAAAACTTTATAATATAGTTTGGAATATAACTGCTTTTGTTTGCAGATATATGTTTATAATTAAGAAATGAAAAATTTAGAATAATATTATAATGGCGAAAATTCATTTATATGATGTAGATATACATTTAAACATTTTCTACTTTGCAACTGGGATTTTTTTTTTTATCGAAAAAAAATTCGGTACGATTTGAAATTTTTAAATAAATATAAAAAAAAATTCTTCTGTATCTTGAAATTTGGAAAATGTGTACCTACGTTAGGGATTTTTTATCTCTACACGAAATTAGTAATTGTTGTACTAATAAATTATTTGAAAAGAAAATTTGTTTGGTACTTTTTTTTATTTCTGACACTCTTTATTTTTCAAACTTGTTTTTAACTTTTGTTTATTAATTAATCAATTAACTGATTGTCAAACATAAATTTTCTATCGCAAAGTAGATAAATTTTTTATCTCCTGAAGCTTCTCCGCCTACAAAACTTTGTCTTCTAACCGGAAATTCATTTAGAAATCATCTTTTGTGACTAGCACCACTCAAAATAATGGTTTCCGACGTGTATTTAAAAAATTATGTATTATTTTTGTTTATGGGTATAACAATTTTATTTATTTTTATGAAACTAGAAAACAAAAACAGTAACAAATTTTCATTTGATTTAAAAATTAGCAAAATTCAAAATTCAAGAAAAAATTTAATTCAATATGAGCCAAAATTGTTAAAATTTAAAAGTATCGATTCGAGAAATTTGGAGAATATCAATTTTCAGGTAAGTAACATTGAATAATATATTTTTTTTGATTAGTGCATTTTTTCATGTTTCTTGTTTCTAAAAAAAGTGACATTTTTACAAATTAAGGAATTAATGTTTTATATTTTTTTCTCTGTTTTAATTCAGAAAATTTGTGAAAAATACAATTTAACCAGTTTTTTAGAGAGAAAACATTTTTTATACAGTGCAAAAAATAAGGCACTTTATTGTTGGATACGAAAAATAGCTTCAACAAGTTTCACAAAAATTTTCTCTGATATGGAAAAAAATCACGTTACTGACCAACTTAACAGGTATAAGAATTAATCTAAACCTAATTATTTAATTAATAATTTATATATAAAGTAAAAATAATTGCAAATTTATTTTTTAGGGAAATGGAATTTTTATCTCCTATAAGTACAGAATTATTGAAATCTGTAAATCTAGATGATAATACATTTAAATTTTTGATTGTACGACATCCTTTTGAAAGATTGGTTTCTTCATATAGGTATAATTTGCATACAAAAAGGGAAATTTTGTTAATATAAAAATAATAATAATTTTTCCTTCATTTTATTTTGGACAAACCATTTGAACAAAAGTTAGACCTACAATTAAATATTTTAAAATTTTTGAATAAAAAAAAATAATTTATACTTTATAAGAAATGCAATGCTAGTGTAAAGAATTTAATTTTGAAGATTTTTATTTAAAAATACGAAAATATGAAGTTGGAATAACTTTTGTTTTGACTGTCTATTCGATTCTTCTTTAAGTTGTACAATAAATTTCAAAAAACAATTTTCAGAGATCGTATAGAAGATAATACAAAATTTACGGCCCAAGCATGGATTTATGTGTCAAAAATATTTTATTTAACAAGACCAAAATTATTTCATTCAAACTCAACAACAGGCAGTACTTTGGAAAAAATATTCTACATCGATAGAAGGTTTAATAATAATAATTATAGTAAAAATAAATAATAAAATAAAAATATTTTATATTAAAAATTTTTTAACATTTCATTTTTCAGATTAAAACTTGTGCCAACATTTCAAGAATTCATTAATTATTTAATTCACGAATCATCAGCTAATTACGATCATCATTGGAATCAATATTACAAACATTGTTCATTATGTGAAATAAATTACAATTTCATATTGAAATTAGACAATTATTCATCTAAAGAAATTGAATATATATTTTCAAAATTAAATTTAAAAAATGATGAAAATTTAATAAATCTACACGCGACACACGGTGGATTAACTGATTTTCAACGAACATGTAAATATTTGAAAAAATTATCATGTGAAACAATATTTAAATTATATGAGAAATATAAAATTGACTTTGAAATGTTTAATTACAAAATAGACAAATATATACAATGTTGCAATAAAAGAAAGCAGGATATTGCAAAATAATTGCACACCAAAAAGGTTATTTTGTAAAAAGTGAAACGATTTATTTATTTTTTTCATTTTATAATTATAATCATTAGAAAATTTATGTTTGTAAATATATATATATATAAGAAAACGCGCAATGTGATAATTTTATTACTTAATCTGTATTAATCATTCAAATAAAGTTTTACAATTCATTAACATTTATTTATCGTTTTGTATTATAAAATAGAACAGAGACAGACATAATATACGTAAAGAAAATTTTACACTCGTGATTTTTTTTTTTATCGAACATAATATAAATTACTTAAAAAATCTTCATTTGAATGACTTACATGAAAGAGAGAGAGAGAGAAAAAAAAAGAAAAAACTGTAGCTTTCCTACGGTAATAAAAAAAAAAAGTTAATGATTCTAATTTCAAAAGTAATTTGCAAAAAACGATTAGTTATTAACACATAAATTGACCATTTCTAATATTCACATTGCTGCAAAAAAGTATATATATATACAGTCGCGCTTTCAGAATTTGGCTATTTGCTATATAAGCAAGAGGCCATAATAGAAAGAAGTACACTCCCGCTCTTTAAACTTTTTTTTTTTTTTTTTTTTTTTAAAAGGATTTCAATAATTTACGACTGTTGCATAATTACCTGCGAGTTCACGTTATTGAGTATGACAGAATAATATTATACTTCAAAAAAAAAAAAAAAATCCAAAATTGTAGTTATTCTAATTGGCGGTTTTAGCTTTCTTAGATGTTGACGTGCTATTTGTATCGTCGTAAATAATTGAACATTCATCATCACTCGAAGATTTGTGCTTTCTCGAAATTACTTTTTCCATTGTGATATCATTTTGTGGCTCGTCATCGGAATCGCCACTATCAATTGTGAATACATCTTTTTCACTGTGACCATTATTAACATCCATTTTTCGTTTTTTTGTCATTAATTCATTTTCATTGGATTCGGTCTTTCGTTTCTTGGCCACATCAACATCAACAATCATTTCTGTTTCCACAATTTCAACTGCATCGTCATCCACAGTCTCAAGCTGAAAAATAAAGACAATTATTATTATTTTTTTTTTTTTGCAGATGACAATGAAATAAAATAATTCTTAATGAAAAAATTAATATTAAATATTACCTGGCCGTTCGATGTGGAAGGTTTCTCTTCGTTCTCTTCCTTGGGCTTAAGACTCTCATCATCGGCGACAATGAGAAATTCTGGACTATCACTTTTGGCGGTTGGTTTTTCTCTATGCATTACTGTCACAGTTAGTGAATAATTTTGATTGAAATCATCAACTTTAAGAATTGTACCATCAATAATTCCAATATCTTTTAAAAGTTTATCATTATTTTCTTCAGTCTCGCCTTCCTCACTGCTTATAACTACTACACCTTTACCATCAATCATCACATCTGGAGCGATCATATTCATTCTACCTTTGAGTACTGACTCTTCTAATTCTTTGACAGTCATTTTAGTTGTGTCAGCTGCGAGTGTCGCTTGTGGCATTGGTGCGCAAACATAACATTTTGGATTTGGCGGATTGACAAACTTTTCAGGTACCAAAAGTTGATTTCGATGATTCATCTTGAGTCGCAAGTAAACTGATTTGCATTCATTTAAATTATCTCCAAGAATTCGAAAAGCATGAAGTACCACAACACCAGCAATTATTGCATTTGTCGTTGCGATCGCTGGAATTATATTGCCAGCCATTGCTGTTGAAAAAAAAAAATTCAAATACAAAACAATGTTTCAAAGATTAATTCATTGAATTTTGTTAATATATATGAGGCACTCCACGTCAAGTGATCCGGGTCTAAATTTTAATTACCTGGGATCAGGTTTAAAGTTTGCTTAAACTTTAGTCCTACTAGATACAACTTCAAGTACCAAAGATTATTAATTTATTTAAACAATTGTAAAAAGTGGAGGGAGTCAAAGTTTTAATTTTTTGCTCTACATCGTATATTTCAAAAATCTGCAATTCCTTTAAAACATAACAAAAGAATGTTTATTATATATGAATTTTTTTGCATTTTTTAATTATCTTATCTTAACTTTATGAAAAAAAAATAAAAAAGTTAAAAAAGATGTCTTTTTTTCAAAAATCAAAATTTTATTTTTAATTTTATTTTTTCAAGGTCAAAAAAATTTTTTTTCGAAAAATTGTTTATACCATTAGAAAGTGCGTAAAAAATGCAAAAAAATTCATATATAATAAACATTCTTTTGTTATGTTTTAAAGGAATTGCAGATTTTTGAAATATACGATGTAGAGCAAAAAATTAAAACTTTGACTCCCTCCACTTTTTACAATTGTTTAAATAAATTAATAATCTTTGGTACTTAAAGTTGTATCTAGTAGGACTAAAGTTTAAGCAGACTTTAAACCTGATCCCAGGTAATTAAAATTTAGACCCGGATCACTTGACGTGGAGTGCCTCATATATATATATATATAAATGAAAAATTCACCAAATTATTTTTAAAAACTTAATGAGCCAAAAGTTTTGAACGTTCAAATGAATCTATAAATTATTAAAAATTTTAAGGTCAATGTAAAATAAAACAGTAAATTAAACAAATATTAAATTCATAACTTCTTTTTAGATATTGAAAACAATATTTTGTAATAAAATTCGTACTTAAAGAAGTTACAAAAAAATTTTTTGTTCATTTGAACGTTCAAAACTTTTGGCTCATAAAACTTACATTTAATGTCGAATTTTGTTTTTTGTGGAATTCCAAAAATATGTGCACGAATATTAGCGCAAGAAGCTACAAAATCCATAGCGCTTGGTTCGTCTTTATCCCAAACGAGATGATCGCTAGGTGATATTTCTTGTTTTTTTGACAAATCTTTACTCAAATTTTTCACTGACTCAGCGAAAATTGAGCCACACTTTGCAATACTCCATCGTTGTTGATCTTTTAATCCTGGATCGCTTACATCTTTACTAGATCCAGCAACTGAAAAAGAAAATTAAATAAAAATAAGTAGTTTATAGTTTTTTTTTTAAATTTGAAACGAGAAAAATTAAAATATTAAACTATTAGAACTGAAAAATTATTGGTCCTAATTTAACTTTCATGAAGAACATTAAATAAATATTTCCATAAATTAGAAATATTGTAATTCAATAAATTTTATATAAAAATCGAAATACAAAATTAATTTAAATTACCTCCATCGGGAAGATTACACCATTCAAGTGGCGCGGGTGGTCTTCGTTTTTTCCACAAATTATCCATACTTAATAAATATTTAATATCATCGTGAAATAATTTTGTGAACAATTTTTCCGGATCATAACCACATGCCTGTGCCCAGGTTCGTGTCGATGTTCTTTCAACATTTCCTTTTTCGTTTGATTCTGTTTCTAATGCACCTTCACCAGCAGTGGCTAAAAAAATTTAATTATTTTCGTTTTCTTAGCGATTAGACATAAAATTAAAAAAAAAAATACGCCTAAATATTTACCAGCTGCTTCCGGATCAGCTGTGTCTGGTGAAACATCCTGATCTGGATCTTCTTCACCGAATAATTGGCTGAATAAAAATATTTCAATTACTCATTAATAATATTTTAAATTACAATCAGAAAAAGAAGTGATAACATATTTTAGAATAACTAAAATTAAATAGTTTTTTTTCAGAATATTCTGGATAAATAATAAAATTACCTTATAATTGATATTAAAACTACAAGTATTAAAATAAAATAAATAATTAAATGAAAACAAATGCCAAAAAATATAATATCTGTTTTCATTTAAGATTAAAAGAAATTCTAAATATTAATAAGAAAAATTAATAACTCTTTTTCTAAATTTACTTAAAATAATAAATTTTAAATTTATTGGTAATGGAAAAACTTACTTGAAAAGATGTTTTGCCCAGACAATACAGTGAATAGGTTCACTTGGAGTATTACGAATTGTACATCCAGGAAATGTTTTCTGCGCCGCTTTTGGCGTACATTCATAACACTGACTAAGACCTTTCTTTATTAATTCAACCTGACCTTCGTATCCTGCAGTGCCAGATTCAATTAATGGAACATCTGCAGCTAAACACATACGATTTACATGATTTCTGGCGGCTCTATTATCCAAAGCATTCATTACCATTGTAAACTTTTTGAAAAATGACAATCCATATTCACCACTGTGAAATAAATTAATAAAGAATATTTAGTTTAAAGAAAAATTATAATGAAAATAAATAACTTAACGTTAAAAACTTACGAAGTAATTGTATCATGATAATGAATTATTTTAGCATCTGGATTAAAAGTCAATGCAGTTTCTCGTGCTACTGCAGCTTTTGATTTTCCTACATGTTGCTTTTGAAATAGAAATTGTCTATTCAAATTACTAACATCAATAGTGTCTAAATCAATCTGAAATTAATAATATATATTCATACTTAGCAATTGTACTTAGCATTAATTTAATTCTTTAGTTTTAATCATATTTTAAAATAAGTTTCATTTTTTGTTTTTAAATAAAATATCTCCAAATTTTGTTTGTTTTTTCATTAAAAATATACGCATGATAATTCGAACAAGCGTCGGAACTTTGCGGGAAAATTGAGGTTATGTCGGGGTGGTATAGCGTCACGTTTAAGTTTTGTTTTTATATAAAATCTACTTACAATTTCAATATCCAAGAATCCAGACATTACAAGATTTTTAAGAATTTCACATCCAATTCCACCGGCACCCACAACAAGAATTTTACTTTTGAGAATTGCATTTTGCAATTTTTCATCAAAAACACCGTCGATAGAAGCCGCCATCTTTAACAATAATGGCGAAATGTCGGAAGCGGAAGTATGTATCACACCACGTTTGATTCTCTCGAATCTACTATGTTTGAAAATTGAAATTTAAAAAAAAGGTAGATTTAAAAAGAAAAAAACAAAATTTTTATTATTATTAATATTTAGACAAGAGTGTAATGTAAGATAATTATTTTGTTGATTTTTTCAATAATATATGATAAATATCAATTTCTGTACTTCCCATAATGTATACAGTGTTACCAATAGTTTACGTGTGTTACCAAAAAAATAGTGTATAATTAAACACAATCCATTTCATTTATTTAAAAAAATATATTTTTAATTTTTTTTTTTCTATTTATTTAAATATCACTAATTGTAAAAATTATAAAATTAGATTATCATTATTTTGTAAGAAAGTCAATAGATCTTTAAAATAAAACTAAATTTACAATAACAAAAATATTATAATAATTATTTTTTACAATAACTTATTATATCAATTATTTTTATTTTATTTAATAATTAATAATTATAATATATAATAAACGTCGTGTTTTCAAAATGAAAATATAAATATACAAAATGGTCCCTGTGTGTAATTCAATAATTTGAATAAATGAAGAAATTTAATTAATCAAATATTAATTATACAGAGTAATAATTATTTATTTCTATATTTATAAACAATGGGTGAATTTTTGAAAATCTTTAAATTTTCATTAATAAATTAATTCTTTGGATAAATAAATGCGCGCGCAGAAATCAATGTGACATATTTTTAAAGCATGCGCTTCATATTCTGTTTAGAAGGAAATTACACTCCTGGTCCCCTGTAATTTGCTCGATCGGAAGAAATAAATTCGTGTGATTTGAAAGTGATAAAAAGTAAAAAAAAAAAAAAAAATTGTGTCTGTATATTGAAAACACCGAATCTCGAGGGTATAATTAAAAAAAAGTGCTATAAGCGCGTGTAAAAATTGTTTTATTCAATATGAAATAATAAATTTTTTTTTTAAATAATTGATTTAAAAAAAAATTTCCACGAACCCTGGGATATTATATACATATATATATATAGAGTGTCAATATGGATGAAAATTTGAGTCGAGGATATGTGCAACTTGGAAAGGCCAGAGGAATAAATGAATTAAAACTAAATGATGGATTTAGTCATCTTTCGCCACCAGTTGATAAATGCAATTTTATTTATTTTGCACTTGTGCTTGCCGGCGTTGGTTTTCTCATGCCCTATAATAGGTGATTCCATTGGTCCATTATTGTTATTTTTTACCTTGGTGTTGTTATTTGTTTTTAGTTAAATTATTTTTTTTTTTACTTTATGTATTTCTTTTTTGGTTTTTTTTTTATAATTGATATTATTTTTTATTTGAATTCAGTAAATTTTTGAATTCCTATACTCTGATTTTAGTCAAAATATTTTTATTAGGTTTTGAGAAACAAAATTTGTGATTTCAAATAGAAAATAACAAAATGTTTTTCTTACTTGCATAAAAAAATTTGTAGAAAGTAATTTTAATATTAATTGCTAAATAATTATTTATTTGTTTCAAATGATGAAAAAAATTTTTTTTTGGCATAAATACGATTTTATTGGAGTATATAAAATTTTTATTTGAAATAGATATTATTTATTTAGCTCCTGAGATAAATATTTTTTTCCCTGGGTGTGTATACAATTAGGAAAAAAAAAATTTCCTTTAGAAACCAAATTTTTTTCCAAACGTATTGAACATTTTGTTTTGGTATTTTGTATATTAAGAAAATTTATTGTCTTGGAATAATAATTGGCTGTATATATATAAAAATTCAGCGAGAAATAAATTTTCTTAAAGTAAAATATAATTTTTTTAGCCAAGTTACAATTTAGTGAAGTGAAAAAAAATTTTAATTTGTTATAATTCATGAAAAAAAAAAATAAAATAAAAAATATTAATAATATTGTTCAGAAATAGAAAAAAAAAATAAAACAGTGTTGATGAAAAAATTATATCTAACATTCTATTTGCAAATATTTGTTATTTATAAAAATGCAATAAATAATTTTACAATTTTATTTAATAAATTTGTATTAAAAAATATATTATGATATAGACAAATTTTTGTATTTATATTTTATTAATAATAATAAATATTTATTAATAAATTTTTACATATTATATCTATTTTTTGAAATTTTTCATCTTTTTCTTCATGTAATTTTTAGAAATTCTATAGTAGCTAATAATTTGCATAAAATAAATTATTGTATAATTTAATAAATAATTACAAGAATTTTAGTTTTTTTTTTTAATTTTATTAAATTTTTTATTTTCTTTTAGTTTTGTCATCGCAGTGGATTATTTTCAAGCGAGGTATCCTGGAACGACGGTAATATTTGATATGTCTGTTGTCTACATTACAATGGCATTCTTTGCAGTCTTTGCAAATAATATTCTCGTAGAGACCTTGTCTCTCAATACCAGGATAACATTCGGTGAGATTAAATGAAAAAATTTCAATGAAAATAAATTTTTTAAATATTGGAGCTTCTTATTAAAAAAATTAATATTAAATATTACTGTCAATTTATATAATTATATTTTTTTAAAAACTTCTTTTAAAATAAATCTTTTGTTAATTTATAATTTCTTATTATTCACATAAGTATAATATATATATGTAAATTATAGGATATTTAGTTTCCTTCGTGACACTGAATTTTGTCGTTATCTGTGAAATATGGTGGGAACTTTTTGGGGTTGCGACTTCATATACTATTAATTTAATAGCCGTTGCAGTAGTTTCACTTGGATGTACAGGTAAAAGAAAAAAAAAATTATAAATTAAAAAAAAATGTAATAATATTATTTCTATTGATTTTTATACATTTTTTTTTTTAAATGTAGTTCAACAATCGAGTTTTTATGGATACACTTCAATGCTTCCTAGTCGATATACACAGGCTGTTATGGCAGGAGAAAGTAAAAAAAAAAAACCTTAAATGAAATTAATTCTTAATTTTTAAAATTATTTTCGATTGTAAAAATTGTTTTTTTTTTTTATTAAAATTTTTAAGGTGCTGCTGGTTTTTGGGTTTCTGTTAATCGGATACTGACAAAATCAATGGTGGACGATGAACGTGGCAATACATCAATGTTTTTTGTTCTTTCAATTTTAACTATCGTTATGTGTTTCGTTCTTCATCAACTTGTGCGAAAAACAGAATTTGTTCAATTTTACATTACACTTTGCCAAGAACGAAATCGTATTACATTGGAGCCAACTGAAGACGTTGGATTGGTACAATTTTTAAAAATATTTATTCTTTTATATATTATTATTATTATTATTTTTATTATTATTAAATAATTATTATTTTAATATTGCATTACATTTTTTTTATTATTATGTTACAATATTTATTATAATATATATTTTTCTTTTTTAATTACTATGAAGAATATTAAATTATTATTATTATTATTCCATATTTGGATTCAGTCGTATAAGTAATAAATATGAATTTTATTTATAGAAAAATTTTTCTAACGTCTTTTGAAGACAGTACCAGTAGTAAAAATAAATTTTAGTCAGACCGAATGGTTCAGTTTTTTCTATAACGTATTTTTTAGTAGTTTTAGTACGTTTTAGACCGACAGTAATGTTTAAATTTAAAAAATTTAATTTTAAAAGTAAATTTTTGTGAAATTTAATTTAAATTAAATAAAAATTTTCTTTTCTTTACATAAATGTATAAAAATTTTTTTATTTTAGAATCAATTACAAAAATAATATAATAATAATAATAACATGGTAATAGAATTTTTTTTTCGAAATTTAGATGGATCCTTTGGATCAAGTTGGCGATCCAATAAAAGGACAGTATGGAGTTTTGAAATTGCAAACTAGCCCTTTGGGAAATGATTCAGCGAGTGGAAGTGGTGATTTAGCAAATGGTAAAAAAAAAATTTTTTTATTCTTTACGTTTACTTCAGTTAATTATTTTTTTTTTTTATAAATAATAATTAATAAATTTTTTAAATTTTTAATAAAAATTATAAATTACTTTTTTTCTTTTATTTTCACGCACAGGACAGTATTCAGCGTTTTCGTTCAGTAATCCAGTTTACGAACCAAGTGGTCCATCAGGCAATCCTCCAGGAAGCGCTGGACCAACTTATAAAGTCGAAGACGTAGTTGTTATACGCGGAACATACAGCAGTAGTCAAAGTAGTAAACCTTGGTCCGGTATCAAAAGTAAGAGATAGAAAATAATTAATTTAATTTATTACTGTCAAAATTTCTCAAATAATGTTCAAATTGTAATTACTCTTTTTTATTGCACATTCGCTTCATACGAGATTTTTTAAAAATTCATTATTTAATAATTTAATTATTAATTTAAGAAAAAAAATTTAATTTAATTTTTTTTTTGAGCTATAAAATCATTAAATTACAAATGCAAATTTATACATATATTTTTTGTCTGAAATGAAAAATATTATAATTAAAATATACATTTTTTGATATTCAAATTATATTTACAGGAGGAATGCTCGCAAGATTGGAAGTTGCTAAATTAATATTTCCCTATATGGCCAGTATTGGAGTTGCTTATTTTGTGACATTATGTTTATATCCAGGAATAGTGTCTGAAATAATTTCCTGTAAATTTGAGTCTTGGATGCCAGTTATTTTGATGGCAGCATTTAATGCTGCGGATCTATTAGGCAAGGTTAGTAAAAAAATATATATATATATATTGTGGTCGAAAAAATGAAAAATAATAAAATACATATTCAAGCAAATAAAATATTTTTCTGATACCAAAAATTTTATTTGGTTTATATACTGAAAAATATTCACTAAAAATTTACTAAAAAAAAAATAATTCTTACCTCCAAATCTAATTCAATCAAGTTCGAAATAAAAAAAAATAATAAATAGAATATTTTTTAAAATTTAAAAATATGTAAAAATCAAAAAATGACTTTTATTTTTCAGATGCTGGCATCGATTTCTTATGAATGGACACGAACTCAATTATTATATTTTTCAGTTGCTAGGGCAATTTTGATACCCCTTTTCCTATTGTGTGCAATTCCTCGAAGGTCACCTATTTTATCAGGAGAAGGATATCCACTTTTATTTTCTTTATTACTTGGTCTTACAAATGGTATTGTTGGAAGTGTTCCTATGATTCAAGCTCCCAGCAAAGTTCCTGAAGAGCATCGCGAACTAACTGGTATTTAATTAAAATAATTTTAATTAAAAATATGGAAATTGAAATTACAAAATAAAAATTCATACAAAAATTATAAAATTTATTTATTATAATAGAAAAATAAAAACATAAATAAAAAATTATTAATTAAAAAAAATTGAACAATACAATTTAATAAAATTTTTCTTTTTAATTAACTTCTTTTTTTTTTAGGAAATATTATGACTCTCTCTTATACAACTGGACTGACAGTGGGATCTCTTTTGGCATACATGTTGGATGCATGTTTGGGTCCTTCAGTGTCGGCGAAAAAAATTTGTCCCAAACCAAGAAGGCCAATAATTGCTGCCGCTGGGAATGTGACTATGAATATTATAACAAATGCCGTTTCATCGACATTTCCAAGTATTGAGAAAATCACAAGGCTTCCAAAGGTAAAAAGTACTGTTACAACTTTATCAACTGTCTTGACAACATCAATGGTTCTTAATAGTACTAATATTTTAAATAATAGTCTCACAAATCTAACAACCACAGCGTTACCAAAAATTGTTGCAAACGCTACTGCTACCATTAGCAATACTATCCTTCATTAAATTCAAATGTGAGATTTAAATCCTTCATAATCATTATATATTATTTTCAATAAAATCATCTTCTTTCATTGTTATTTCTTTTATTTTATATTCTGACATTTTTCAAAGAATGATAATTTAAAAAAAAAAAATAATTTTTTTTTCATTGAGCGTAATTGTAAAATATTTGTATTTTCCACTTTTTTTTTCCTTTGTTAATTTTAAATTATTATGCGCATTTAATTAAACTGCGAGTGTAATTTAATTTATTATAAGCAACTTCGCATAAATTTTCTATTTTCGTTATATAAACAATATAGTTATTATTATGTTTGGACATAATAGATTGGAATTGATTTGCCAATTTTTAACATTTAGAAATTCCAAAATTCCACCATCATTCAAGTCAATTACTTGTTTTCCTCTACTCATATATAAATATATATATATATATATGTATATGTAAAACACTTGCTCACAAACTTATAAAACGAAAGTGAAGATTATAAACTAGTTCAGAAGCATTTTATTAGCATTTTAAAAAATTTTGAAAAAGAGAAGTAAAAAAATTTTCTTTTTCAATTTTTATTTTTTTATTACTTTTTCTCATCACCTATAGAATACTCATATATATTATAAATATATATAAAAGAGAAAAATACTTGGAATCGTAATTATAATAATAAAAAAAAAAAAAAAAACCAGTCTCAATTATTTTTAATATGTTGAATGTTGGGTTTTGGAACTGTTGATGTCTTCATTCGTGTGGGTGTGTTTTTGATGTTGTGTATGAGAAGAGCGAATTAATAAATTGTTATCACATTGATATATAGATAAATCAAGGAATATAATAGTATAAATTGAGAAATATTTTCTTGTTTGTAAAAAATACTTTAGTTTTAGAAAATTTGTAATTTAAAAATAAATTTCCTCAAGCCTACATCAACAATAAATAATTAATGTTAAATAGTAAATAAAAAAGAAAATATTTATTGTATATTATTATTTTTTTAAATTTCACTTGAAATTGAAATATGTCCAATTGTAAATTTTTATTTTATAATTTTATTTATATGTTTATTTTTTATATTTGATATAAAATTTATGTATAGAAATTTTTGAATTTTTAAATACTTAGAAAATGAATTTTGAATTAAAAAAATTTGAAAGTTAAATTATCTAAGAAAGTTAATAAAATATATAAACTTTGCTTATTAATGAAATTGAAATTGTTGACATAGACTTAAAAGTTTATTTTTAAAATTTATTTTTAAGAAATATTTTCAAGTAAATATTATTTTGCGTGTTAGAAAGAAGACATATCTCTTAAATATGTAGAAAGACATAATCAAATTTTATATCAGCGCATATAAAGTTTATAAATAAGGCTTCTAGAAAATGAGAAAGAGCACTAAAGTCACATTTTTTCGAAAAAAATATCTTCCTACTTCTATAAACGTTTTCACTATAGCCTCATGATATTATTATTATTGTTATTATTATTAAAGAATTACAAGTTTAAAATAAAATTGTTTAATTTAAATTTGTAATTCTAAAAATGTGTCATTGTTTTCTCATTATTTACAAAATAAAAGATAAAAATCCATTTTCGGAAATCTACACACTACATACATATGATTATAAAATAATAATTATTCCAATCAGAAATAGAGAAATCTCAAAAAGTCTGATAACTATAATCCATCAAATAATTCTCAAACTGTATGTTTTGAGAAAAATTAGAATACCTTTTTTTTCTAATTGCCTCCTCTTACCATCATCTACGATAATATATAATTCTAAGCCTTATACTTTATAAAAGTCACAGAAAAAAAATAAAACAAAAATATTAAATTATTTTCATTCGTGCGTCTTTCACCTAAGAAAATATTTTCTGTTGGTAGCAAAACATTTTTTTGGTATTTTTACAAAAAAAAAAAAAAAAAAACAATTCATTAAAAAAAAATTTATATTAAAAAGAAATATATAAATTAATTTTCAAAGTTTATTGTTACTTTTCTTTAAAATTTAGAAAAATTTTATTAAAAAATGAATCTCTTTTTTTGCACATAAATAAATTTTTATAAAATTAACAAAAATTATTGTCAACAAAACAAAAAAAAAACAAGACAAAATTTTTACTATAAAATATCAACAAATTTGAATAAAAAAAAAATAATATTTTGCAATGAAAAATGTGAACGTAATAAAAAAAATGTGTTGTCACCAAACAAAAATATTTTTACTTCTACTCTTCAAATTTGTATACACAGTTCATTAAAAAAAATTTTTCAAAAAAAGTAGAAATCCCAAACTTTGAAAAATTATATGCAAAAAAAAAAGACTGAGATATACGCAAAGCAGGTATGAAAAATGTAAGATTGAACAAGTACTTAATTTTTGACAAATAAAATTTTATTTTCAATATAATAATAATCATAAATATATTAATTTTAAATAAAAAAAAAAAAAATCTAACACGGCTATAAAATTTGAAAATCATGTACAATTATAAATAAAGTTGTATTTATTGTTATAGTAAATCATTTTTATTTGATTTCAATGGATTTTTTTTTGTCTTTTCATATATATATGTGATAAAATTTTATATATAATGATATATAAGATATATAATGAAATATGAAATAGTAAAGGGAGATTATATAATAAAATATAATATGGAGAGAGGATAGTTAATTAAAAATAATCGAGCTATTAAAAATTCACAATTTAAGGACAAATAATAACTAAACCTAATAAGTAAAATTATATATTAAAAAAAAAAAGAAATTAATTAACTTTTCGACTTCGAATGTATCTAAACGAAGGATATGCTTTCTCGAGGTTGTGCTTAGATGAAAAAAGGGATAAAACGATGGAAAAATTTTTTGTTGTACATTATATATTTTTCATCGTAGACCCCAATAAACTTCCGAACATTATATATATAGGTATATATATATATATAATTATAGAAGAGTGCGATACGATTTTTAATTTTCAAGAAAAAAAAAGAGATCCGAATATTGTAAGAAAGGTTTATCGGATTTCTCTATTTGTATAAGAAATTAATTTCGTAATAACAACGATTTCATCTCTCGTATCGCATTATCAATATGTACAAATATTAATAAATACATATATATATATATTATACTATTTTTATTATTTTTACTTGGCTATTTTTGTACCCTATTTCGAAGGTTCTACTGAAAAGGGAAATTTTTCCCTAGGAAAGATAGAAAATTAATTAATAATCACATTTATTATAATAATCGTATTAATTAATAATCCGCGCACATAATTATAATATACATACAGAACAAACAATATTCATTATAATATTATAATTTAATATTATATACATATTTTCTTTATTATATTTAACTATTTATATTATAATCCGTCTGAAGAAAAATTTCCTTTTTTCTTCATAAATATAAATTTTTCATTTCAAAATTCAACTAGACGTAGGCTATTTATATTTTTATTGTAATATAATTAAACTTTTGTCAAGTCGAATATATTTTGCATCGAATTCAATCCTAATTATTTATGCTATTTTATCTTATTATCAAGACTGGTCCAAATTTACTTATTAAAATATTTATTTTAATTTAGCGAAATTATAATACTTCTAATTAATATTATAATATAGAATAACGAATGTTTTCCATTTAATGTGATACATTCATAATAATAATTAAAAAAATTAGATAATTAATTTGTAAAGGTACAAATTTTAAAGATAATAATTTAAAAATTAGAGAAAATATTAACGAAATTTTCAATATTTTGGACAAGTCGAGTTATATAATAATATACTAAAGCTGTTCTTAAAAATTTGAAGGATATTTTTTTTTTAAACCACTTAATTTTTTTCTTACATCTTTGACACTTGTTAGTTCCTTTCTCTTATAGATTTGATTATTCTCCTTTCTTGGGACAAATACTGTTTCAATGCAATTTCTACATATTATGTATGTTTCTGATCAGAGACATGTTTTTCTAATTTTTTGAAGCACATTTGTTGAATTTATATCAGCCATTATGATACTCACGTGGACGACTTGATTACTTGAATTCAGGTTCTTATGTATAAAAAAAAAAAAGAAAAAAAAAATCAGTGTCTTATCACACCTTTATCACAGTTGGACATAAATTACACGTCCTTTATCGATGCACTGATTTTTTTTGTTTGAACCAATTTTTCTAGATTTATCATTTGAGATACTTGGCTGCCCAATCAGTGCGCCCATGTAGACCTCCACTTGGTCTTGAACTGAGTAATCCGCC
This sequence comes from Leptopilina boulardi, assembly GCF_019393585.1. Taxonomy (NCBI): domain Eukaryota; kingdom Metazoa; phylum Arthropoda; class Insecta; order Hymenoptera; family Figitidae; genus Leptopilina; species Leptopilina boulardi. The sequence continues at coordinate 289,194 of NW_026138003.1, forward strand.
GAATAAATTCGACTGAAGCGTATTTTTACTCACTGGCTCTGAAAATCGAAAGAGTAATGATTAATATATATTTTTTTTTAAATCGCAATAATTTTCATTTATTAAGTACATTTAATAAAATAAATAACATTCCAAATATTTTAAGCCACTCTTTTCAAAGTAGAAGACAAATAGAAATAAATATATATAAGAATATAATAATAGCACGCAACTTGTTACCAAAACGTCAATAAATTATTGAGACAATACATAATTGCTTTCAATATTGTTAAAAAACATTTAATAAATTATCATATGACCAAGATGCGCTAAAGTGTCTACAATGTTTATGGTCAATGATTAGAAAACAAATTATTTCTTAAAACGGAAAATTATTTTTTTATAATTTTTTTTCCCAAAAAAAAATTTTTATTCTCATTTTTTTCGTTTTTTAAACTAAAATAATGGAATTAAAAAAAAAATTTAGAGGGTCCGGATCATAAAAATCACCCTGTATAATAAAAGTACATTAAGAGTATTTTTAAAACTATTTTAGTAAATTCTTACAAATTAGTATATTTTTAACTCTAACTATATTATAGATTTAAGAAGTGCAAGTACAGCAAAACAAAAAAAAAGTTTCAAACAAATAACGAGTGCAACAACATTCTATAAGATCACTGATTCACATTAGTATAAGAATTTTAACTAATTTTTAGTCATTTTTCACATGAAAACTTTAGTAAAAAGAATTAGAACTAATTAAATCAAATATTTATATTTTACAGTGAAAATTAGTGGAAATTCTTACTAATGTGAATTAGTGGCCCATTTTTACGAAGCTGAAGTACGCAACGTTTATAATAAACGATTTTTAAAGAAATAATTTTTTAAAATTAAAAATTCTATAATTCTTTGCCTAAAAAATATTTCTTGTAGTTTTCATTAATCAACAAATTATAAAAAAATATTTTTTAGGTAAAAAATTATAAAATTTTTCATTTTAAAAATTATTTCTTTAAAAATCGTTTATCATAAACGTTGCGTATTTCAACTTCGTCCATTTTTTACTAATTCAGAGTTAGAAAATATATTCTATATACACAAAAATATCAATTCCATTCGAGAAAAACTTAATCATGATAGTTACGATTATTTGTATAGTCAGATTTTGTACAATTATAATTATAATTATTATAATTATCATGCAGTATTGACGCTTCAATACTAAAGACCAATAATATTAGTCAGACAGGTCTGTAAATAAGTATAATTAAATATAAATATATATACAAAAAAATAATAGTTAAAAATTCTAAAGGAATAAAAAATATTAGGTTAACAATATATTAATGTATTACATATTTATAAATGAAAAAAATAATTAACCATCAAAATCAGTTATTCTAACATATTTTCTACGATAATGAATAACAATAAAACTTGGTACAAAATTACACATTTTTACTTACAAGTAAAATAAATAAATAAATAGGTATGACAAACCATTTGATATATATCTTTTAAATGATTCCACTTGATATTAATCATATATTATTTAAAAGAATAAGTATAGATATAGTAAATGTGGGTCAGGCAATCTCGTTATAATATAGCACGCAATTATAACTAATAATATCAAAAAATATAATTATTCTTATAAAAAATTTAACTTTAAATATTCTTAAAATTTTTTAACTTTTTAAAAGCAAATTGTTATATTTTATTTTTTTATATTATATATTTATTCATAGGAGGAGTACTAAAACATAATTTATATATTTTACATTAATTTTTAATTGACTGATTTTTCACAAAAATTGTTCTAAAAGAAAAAAATAATTTAATATCTATACCAATTTATAACCAAAATTTTTTTCTGAATTTTTGTAAACGCATTTCATCAGTAGTAAAATATAGTTTTAGTCAGACGACAATTATTGTAATTTTATTTCTTTGATTATTCGTTAAATTCATATTAAATTATAACATTTTTTAAATTATTATAATGAAAAACTAGGTATACCTAAACTTCAAAGCCATCAACACAAAAGTATTTGTTGATATAAACAAGAAGACAAGATTTGACGATATAAAGTATGTCACTTGACAAGGTTGAGTAGAGAAGATTATCTTAAGCAGAGGACTTACATCTTACTTCATACGTCTCTTTTATTATTATTGTTCATATCAAACAATGTTTTTTTTTTTTGCATAAATGTTGATTTTGAAGGTAATAGTTTTTTTTTATTAAATGATAACTTAAAAAGCATTGTAATTAATTGAAAATAAATATTCAACAATTAATAAAGACATAAATGATATTCGATCGTTCACCTCAAAACAGAAGAAGTAAGCTTTAAACTAAATTTTTTAGGTTATGTTTTTAAATTCAAAATAATAAATGATTTCGTGATATTTTATAAAATTATCAACATTTTTTCCTTCTTTTTCAAGTAGATATATTGTTTTATGAAATTAATTAATTTATAAATATTTAAATAAACTTTATACGTACTCTCAATAAGAGGAAATATGTTAATAAAAAAACAAATTATATTGCTGCTACCATCGTGAAAAATGTTCAGAATAATCTAATATAAAAAGAATGACAGTTCTATTATAGGATAATTTTCTATTAATTTTCATAAGAATGGTATCAAGTAGTGAAAATTACTTTCATAGTAATAAATATTATATAAATAAAACCGATTTAAAATAAATATTACCGATTTTTTTTCAAATTATGTAGAAAAATATTTATGGAGAGCAAACAAGTGTTCAGATATATGAGGCATTTCATATGAGAATACGGGGTCATGTCTCGGATTTTTCTCAAAATTCGGTAAATTGTAGTGATAGTGGTGCTAAATAAGTCTACAAATTTTGAATATTTTTCGAGATATTTACAATAACAAATTTGAGCAATATTTTTTTAATTTACTTATAACTTTTTTCCTAGTAAAAATAGAGAAAAATGTTGTAAATGTTTTTTACGCAGAAGACCTTAAACTTTTAGAAAAAAATTATTTTTTAAAAAAAATATTAATTTATAAACAATTTCTTTAAAAAATAAAATTTGTTTATAACTTTTAAAATTGTTCTCCCTCATTTAGAATCGCGAAAAAAAATCATGAATATTGTTTAAGTCATAATAAATCGATGGTTAAATTTTTGAGATGGCATTATTTTTTGTTTTCGAGATATTAATTAATAAACTAACAAAAGTTAATAAAAAATGAAATATTTTACGAACAAATAAAATTAGAGTAATTTTAAAAACATCGTTACCCAGGTGCGAATTTCGGTCGGCCGCCAGAGTTGGTTCGTCGGCCCATGGTCGGCCCAACTCTGGCTGCCGACCGGTCGGCAGCCAGAGTTGGGCCGACCATGGTAAATATTTGCACCCAAAGTTGGGCCGACTATGGCTGCCGACGTCGGCAGTCACAGTTGGGCCGACCATTGCAGCCATAGTTGGGCCGACTATGGGGGATTATGGTCGGCACAACCTTGGCAGCCATAGTTGGGCCAACCTTGGCTGCCATAGTTGGGCCGACCAGGGGGGGTAATGGTCGGTCCAACTATGGCAGCCACAGTTGGGCCAACCATGGCTGCCATAGTTGGGCCGACCATGGGGGTAATGGTCGGCACAACCTTGGCAGCCACAGTTGGGCCGACTAAGGGGAAAATGGTTGGCACAACCTTGGCAGCCATAGTTGGGCCAACCTTGGCTGCCATAGTTGGGCCGACCATGGGGGACAATGGTCGGTACGACCTTGGCAGCCAAGGTCGGTCCAACCTTGGCTGCCATAGTTGGGCCGACCATTCTTCCCCATAGTCGGCCAAACTATGGCAGCCACAGTTGGGCCGACTAGGGGGAGAATGGTCGGCATGACTTTGAAAACCGCAGTTGGGCCGACTACGGGGAATGTAGTCAGCATGACTGGCAGCCGAGTATATCGATGGTCGGTATATCAAGGATTACAGAATTATTTTTCTCAAAAGAAACACGATCCCAGGTGCGAATTTCGGTCGGCCGCCAGAGTTGGTTCGTCGGCCCATGGTCGGCCCAACTCTGGCTGCCGACCGGTCGGCAGCCAGAGTTGGGCCGACCATGGTAAATATTTGCACCCAAAGTTGGGCCGACTATGGCTGCCGACGTCGGCAGTCACAGTTGGGCCGACCATTGCAGCCATAGTTGGGCCGACTATGGGGGATTATGGTCGGCACAACCTTGGCAGCCATAGTTGGGCCAACCTTGGCTGCCATAGTTGGGCCGACCAGGGGGGGTAATGGTCGGCACAACCTTGGCAGCCATGGTTGGCCCAACTGTGGCTGCCATAGTTGGGCCGACCATTCTTCCCCATAGTCGGTCCAACTATGGCAGCCACAGTTGGGCCGACTAAGGGGAAAATGGTCGGCACAACCTTGGCAGCCAAGGTCGGTCCAACCTTGGCTGCCATAGTTGGGCCGACCATCATAAAGTAAATTTCTCTCCTACCATTGACAAATGTAAAATGTTTTTGTTAATTTACTTGTAATTGATTAATTTAAAAAGAAAAAAGGTTATATGTGATTAATTTATTATTTTGAATTACTAACTTTAATTTTTTTCAAGCTGTAGCTTATAACATTTATTTTTCTCCGTGACTCATATGTCATTGCGTAGTGTAGTGGTTAGCGTATTAGACTGCGGTGCGTTAGGTTGCGAGTTCGATCCCTGCGAGCGTTAAAAATTTTAATTTGTATATATGTATGTTTACGATTGCGTTTAGTGTTTAAGTATATAAAATAAATGTATAATGAATTTAAAATGATTACTAATATATGTTATTTGTATAACAAATTTTTATATTTTAATGTTTATGGTCGGCAAAATTTTAGCTGCCAAGGTTGGCCCAACCATGGCAGCCATAGTCGGGCCGACTATGGCTGCCGACCGTCAAGTTGGATGGTCGGCAGCCAAGGTCGGCCCAACTATGGTACCCATAGTTGGCCCGACTTAGTCGACCATAGGTCGGCCGACGTTATCAATTCGCTAGTTGGCCCGACCATCGGCAGCCATAGTCGGGCCGACTATCATAGCCGACGGTCGGCAGCCATAGTCGGGCCGACCATGGCAGCCATAGTTGGGCCGACCTCGGCTGCCTTAGTCGGGCCGACTATGGCTGCCGACCGTCAAGTTGGATGGTCGGCAGCCAAGGTTGGCCCAACTATGGCTGCCATGGTCGGCCCGACTATGGCTGCCGACCGTCGGCAAGGATGGTCGGCCCAACTAGGGCAGCCTTGGTCGGCCCGACTATGGTACCCATAGTCGGTCCAACTTAGTCGACCATAGGTCGGCCGACGTTATCAATTCGCTAGTTGGCCCGACCTCTGGCTGCCCGAGGTGGGCCGACCATGCACATGGTCGGCCCGACCATGGGCCGACCGACAATTCGCACCTGGGTAGAATGCTTATCAAAATCCACATCCAACGAGCTCTATATGAACTATTTCTGATAAATGGGTGTTATATTAATAATTAATAATAAAAATTATTTAAATAATTAATAACATTTGAAGAAATGAAGATAAATCGTCAATTCTTTTTTTATTTGGAAGATCATCTAATTCTGTGTTAAATAAAACCAGTGTAAATAACATTTTTAACAAATTTAAATTATAAACAGATGATTATTGAAATATTGTATTTTTCAGTCTTTTTCTAAATAACATTTTATATATTTATATATTTATCAATTAATATCTCGAAAACAAAAAATAATGCCATCTCAAAAATTTAATCATCGATTTATTATGACTTAAACAATATTCATGATTTTTTACGCGCTTCTAAATGAGGGAGAACATGTTTAAAAGTTATAAACAAATTGTTTAAAAATTAATATTTTTTTTAAAAAATAATTTTTTTCTAAAAGTTTATGGTCTTCTGCGTAAAAAAAATTTACAGCATTTTTCTCTATTTTTACTAGGAAAAAAGTTATAAGTAAATTAAAAAATATTGCTCAAATTTGTTATTGTAAATATCTCGAAAAATATTAAAAATTTCAAATTCAAATTTTTTACACTTATTTAGCAGTACTATTTTGAGAAAAATCCGAGACATGACCCCGTATTTTCATATGAAATGCCTCATATACACTTAGCAGCTCTCCTTTTATCAGAAAATAAATGAAATGGAATTTAATTATTATTAAATTAAATAAAATCTTAATGAAGCTCCCTAAAAATATGCGTGCATATATATATGTGAAATCGAAGCAAGCCACACGAACAAACTCACTCATATTTTGAGTACCGTAGACACTAGCGTATGGCAACTTTGTCGTTTGTTCAGCAATATATCGATTTCTCGCGATATAATGTTGTCTCGTTTGATTTTCCAAATTTTCCCTCGGCGTCCAAAATGATTCCGTGAAATCTTCAATTTTTTCCAACGTTGGCGAATTCACCAATCCACCATTCATCATAATTCTCGATCGATTCGAGTCAGTGTCACCATTTCTGTAAAAAAAGTCCAACACAAAAAAAATTGAATATTAGAATTTCTAATTTAACAAAAAAAAAATCCACAATTATGTCAAATTTTTGATGCACGTCACGTTTTTATTAATTTCTTACAATGTATATATTTTTTTTTTTGTTATCACAGATAGAAAAACCATTTGAAAATAGCACAAAAGATCAATGATGAGGCTATTTTGAAAAATGTTAATTTTTCATTTCTCCAAAGAATAGAGAAGAATAAATTAAAAATAACCGGTGACCATTTAATAATTTGTTCCACTATTATTTTACCATATTCAATGATATTTGACAAATAACTATCAATGACATCCCACCAAGAATTTTTCACATTATCTCCAAAATATTGCTCACAAAAATGAGAAATTCCCACTAATCGACCCAATGACGATTGACATGGATATTTAATGAGAATTTTTGTTATTTGAAATTTAAAAATATCATTTGCAATAATTTTGTAAATTGTTCTCATTATTAGAGATAAATATTGCAAAAGGACAGCACACGTTAAATAAAGAAATTGGAAAATTATCAAACAGAAAAAAATCACAATATTCCAAATTATGTGTAATAATTCGAAATTAATAATTTGAAGATAATTGAAGCAAATGAGAGTAAAATCTGAAAAATTGTTCCAAATTTGTAGAATATCGAGTCGTATGGTTTTTATATTGAAAATTTGGAGAATATCATTGAAAATTTCATTGATATTCATATAGTGTTTGAATATTAATAGAAATCGTTTTTTAATGATTGTTGAGAAATTATCAAAATAGGGAATTTGTTTAATAATTTGAAGGATATTAATTTCGTTAGGATCATAATTTTTAGTGAATTGTTGGATAAAGGATGGTTTTTTCAGGCCTGAAATTATTAGCAAATGATCAATTTGATTGACAAATTGCTCGTGGATGTCATCTTTGGAAGAAAAGTAGCAGCGAACGATGAGATAAACAAGGACGAGTGTCAGGTTGCCGATGAGAATTTGCTTGAGATGAGAGGGAAAGGATCGGTACCTGGAAGGCAAATTCGTGCTCTGGCCAGCGACGTACCGAGCGACGCTGAGGTAGTGTTGCTTGGCTGAGACTTTCCTGGCACTTTTCATGTTGCTCTGGCTCTGTTGATGATGATGATGATGATTCCAATTGTTCGGCTGTTGTTGAGGTTCATCCCAAGCCGGTAGGGACCAGTTGGCATTGGTTTCCTTTGGATTCTCGATGATGGAGTAATTGCTGCTCCAATTGGCACGATTTTCCTTGTAGACACGTTCAGGTACGAGTTTCGTGTTGGAATTGTCCGGGATGATCTTGCTCCTGATGCGTGAGAACAACAACGAATACTGAGCATCGTAAGATCGAGCTTAAACTGATGATTGGTAGAAGTTATCAATATTTTTTTTTTTGAAGAAGAATTAAAGTTAAGGTGTAACGCACCCGAGAAGATCTGCAAAGTCGTCATCATCGTCGTCCCATTTTGGAATACTTTCACGTTTACGAATGTTGTGATTCAGAAGAGGTAAAACTTGCTGCTGGGACACTTTTTCTTGCGCTCTGAAATAATGGTTTATATATTTTTTTTTATTATTTAACAATATTCAATTTGATTATTATTTATCAGGGAAAAAATATTGATTGTATTTTTGCTTTTTTAAATTTTTGTTTTTTAATTTATCATTGAAAAATAATTTTTTATTTTAAAAAGCAAGAAATGTATTTTAAAATTATTAATAATTTCAGCTATGACAACCAGTAAAATTTCTCTGATTAAAAGTTTTGAAGAATTTAAAAATTTGTAAAAACAATATTTTCACTACAAAATTGGAAAATTACAGGATAGCTAAAATTTTTTTTTGAATTACCTAACTAATTATATAGTATTACAAAATTTTGCCAGTAAAATAATAATTTATAAAAAAAAAGCTTAAATACAAAACAAAAGTGATTCTCAATTACATTAGTGCAAATTACAAGACTTTCAAAACAGCATGCAGATGTAAAAATAATTATAAACATAATGTTTAAAGCAGATAAATTTTTTTGAAAAATTTAGAAAAATCCTGTACTTATCTATATGTTAATAATTAATATCCGCAACATTATTGTACATTTTTGGAGAAAAAAAAAATTAGGGTACACTTTTTTTAAAAAAATATTTTCTACAATTAATTTTTTTTCAATTTTACAAAATTTCTAAAATTTTCTTTTTTAATATTATAAGTTTTTGAAATTTTCAGAAATATTTTATATGAATTAAAATTATTTTGTCAAAAACTAAACATATAAATTATAAATTGTAATTTTATCATCAAAGTTCTGAAAATATTTGTTTATTAGAAAAATAATTTTATTTTTATTCTATAAAATATGATTTAGAAAAAGTGACCTTTTACCTTGTAGGGTTTTAAAGAAAACTTTCCAAAAAAGTAGAAAAAATTTTTAAAAAAACACAATTTCAAAAATATTAATTTTCGAAATAAAATGATTATTTATAACTAAAAAACTTTTTTAAAAATTGAACTATATTGATAAATGTAATTTGTTTTTATATTTTTATTTACATATGAATAAAGAAATTTTTTCTCAATTTCTATAAAAATTAAGAAAAAAATTTCATTGTTATTTAGAATTATTAAAATAAATTTTAGGGTTACATATATAGATATATAAAGTTTAAATATAAATTAAATTACCTGCTATTATTTATGCCGCTTCCATCCTGAGAATTATAATTATGAATAGGAGGCGGTAAATTAACTTTATTCATCACAAGTTCCCTTTGGGAACCTACCCCTATTTTTTTACTACTAATTACTCTGGGTCCACGAACTTGAAAATATGGATACCTAAAAATGTGTTTTTCAACAAAAAGTTACAATAACACACTAAAAAAAAAAAGGAAAAAATACATAAAATATAGAAAATATAATTATATTAAATAATAAAGAAGATATTAAAAAAAATATATATATATGTAAATAATAAAAATTAACGAACAAGAAATAAAATAAAATATAAAATTACATATGGATAAAAATTTATTTTATTAAATTACTAAAACTATTATTTCATTTGAAAAAAAATTCATTTTTATGTTGAATTATTAATTAATTATTTGTTAAATTAACAAAATTCTTTGCAATTGAATTTTTTTTCAGTGAATATTTTTTGATTTCAGATTTTAATTTGCTGTTGAATATTTTACCTAAGAGACTGTTGTGCAGTGGGCCTTTTAATAGGGTTCCATTGTAACATATCTTCCATAAGAATCACAGCAGGTTCACTAGCATTAGGAATCAGTACACTAAGAGAAGTTCGATTAAAATTTGGAAACTTAAAATTCATTGCAGTCGCCAATTGATAACCCTCAGGCCAATCATTTTTATCAGGTGTGCCAATTACAGAACAAATCTTAAAAATTTCATCAATCTCACTTTTTCCAGGGAACAATGGCCTAAATGTATAAAGTTCTGCCATTATACAACCAACTGCCCAAATATCAATAGGACTGTTGTACGTTGTTGAATGTAATAGAACTTCCGGTGCTCTATACCTATACACACAAATAAATAATTAATTTGTCACAGAGCCTAATAACTTTTCATTTTTTTCAAATAAAAAAAATTTAATTTAGTACAAATAAAATTTTATTTAGCGCAAATAAAATTTTCTGCTATAAATGCACTGCAAAAAAAATGTATTTGATTCAAATAATCTGTTACTTGACTATTAGGAAATAAATATTTATTTGTATTAAATAATTATTAAGTCAACAAAATGATATTTGTTTCAAATACAGAAAATATTTTTTCTGTATAATTATTTGGTACAAGTAAATATTTATTTGATAATAATTGATTTTATTTGAATCAAATAATTTTTTTTCAGTATACATTTTTCTCTGGATGTGCATTGTACATGCGTCTTTATAATAAATGCATGTCTTGAATGATTAATAAAAGAATCAGACCGTCAGTCAAAACAAAAGTTAGACCAACTTTATTATTTATTAAAAAAAAAAAACTTAAGTAAAGAAATTTTTCAATAAAAGTGTGAGCAATTTTATTTTCAACATTTTGAATCATTAAAAATTACATTTGGATGAAAATTAAAAATTTTTCACAATTAAAAAAAGATTGTCAAATTTTGTCTATCAGAAAACAACTTTTAATGGTTCAAAATGTTAAAAATTAATTTGTTAACACTTTTTTTTAATATAATATTACAATATTTATTGTACAAAAATATATAATAAAATAATACAAAATAAAAATAATTTTTTTATTGTAAATATTGTAAAAAACAAAATTTAACTAAATTAATATAATTATAAACAAATTTGTTTGTAAATAAAAAAAATTCTATTTTTTTTTCATTAAACTATCTCAAAGAAAAAGAAAAGTGAAGAACAGGTGTTTCTATAGTATATAATAGGAGTCGTCTATAACATTGTGAAAAAAAATGAGAAAGTGGTGGACTATAAATTCAATAAATAGGTATATTTATATGCACATCTATATGCAAATAAGTTCATTTAAGTTGATGTCAAAGCCCTCGAGAGAGGCTATAAGAGAACTTGCTTCGAAGCACCAGTTTGTATTTAACAGTGGACATAAAAGATGAATCTGGGTCGCTCTATTTGCATAACAACGTGATATATATGTATATATTATATATTACACGTAAAAAGTGATACCAATGTAGATCAAATAATCAATGCATTCTCACCATCTTGTGGAGACATAATCCGTGTAAGGTGGTCTAGAGCGAATTTCCCTTGCAAGACCAAAATCTGCAATTTTCACTAATTCCGGTCCCATACAGAGGAGATTTTCCGGTTTCATGTCCCGATGAAAAAAGCCATGTTTGTGCATAAATGCCAGTCCTTGTAATACTTGAAATACCATGTTTCTAATCACTGGCTCCGGGAAGAGTTTATCTCTGAGGATTTTATATTTTTTTAAGTCAGATTTAAAAAGAGAATTTTTTTTTTTTTTTGAATTTTTTAATTTAACACTACAGAGAAAAAAACTATATTTATCTCAGTAGTAAATAAATATTAATTTTTTTCAAATAAACATTTTGACGTTAAAAATAAATAATTTATCACTGAGATTTATATATATTTTTTATTGAATTCTATTTTTTCGCATAAGAAATTTCTCTGATTAATAATATATTTGAAAACTTTCATTGCAAATTATTGAGATAATTTTTATAATAATAAATGTATTATATAAAAAAATATTTTAATTATTAAATCTAAAAAAATATTTACCTATCTTTCATTAACTGATACAAATTCTCCTTCATGTATTCGAAGACAAAGTATAAAACGTCATTCTCCCTGATCACCTCTTTTAATTTCACAACATTTGCATGGCTCAATTTTTTCAATGACTGTGAGAAGAAGAAAATTTGTTGTTTATTTATTTGAACACTATACACTGATATAAACATGGTTGATCCATGAAAATATGTCAAAATGTATATAGGGTGAGCAGGCCTTTTTAACCATCGATTATATTCGCATTGTTCTTTTGTTATTTTTAGATTTTTCATTTTTGACACATTTTTTGATGTTATTTTTATCAGTGTATAGAAACTATTAGTGATAATAAATATTATTACAATTTATTTATTATTTATATGTATATAATAGTCTATAATATTAATAATTTTTGTATTTTTATTTTGTTGCAGATAATCCTACATGAATCTACGAGGTTTCTGGGGATTTTTTAAAAACTTGGAATTCTAAAATCTATATCATACGAAAATATCGATTTTCACACTATTTTGACGATTCTTTAGGCACATATATATGGTAGAAGATTTTTTTTGCAGAGTTCTATTAATTTTTTAAAAAATAAAACAATATAATTTTATAGTTATATAATGGTGGACTTTCGCGCGTTATGGGAAACCCGCTTGCACCGTCCACATTAATCGAACGCTAAATACTTATCTTAAATTCCTCTGAAAAATACCAAAGGGAGATTCCAACCAAGTCGAACCATCGGTGCATTGATGATCCCAGAACAAGATGAACCATAAAAGAACTCAGCAATGTCGAAATGCCGACACTAAGACGACGTTGACTGACGCTGATAAATCGAAAATATTATAACGACAAATAACACACATTTAGTTAACAACGAATAAAGATTTATTTCACACATACAACTATTTATTGAATAATTAAGCGTATAACGCGATTATAAATTATGAGTCCCGCGAAAGGGTCTTCCTTTCAATACGATCCAAAATCGACTGACTATTGACGCCAACTTCCCCTAGATCTCCTAATCAGTTAAGAGGGGCGCGCTATCCCTTTTCCTCGTCACCCCTATCGCTCCATCCTTCTCCCTGGACGATTTGGCGGCAGCTCTCCGGAAAACCTAGATAACGACGCTGACAATCGGGCCTTTAGGCGGCACAAACATGCGCACATCCTCACGCAGAAAAACTGCCAGAACACATGTTCATGGCACGTTGACACGAAAAACTAAACAGCTGATAGATCAAGAGGGGCGAAAACGCTGACAGATACCAACCAATATAAGTAACGATTTACATCGTTACAAACCCCTTCCCTAGGCCGATAATAGCATGCTATTATCGCCGATAAAACCCAAAACGAAAACGAAACGCTGAATTCCGAAAATATTACTTTACAGAGAAATTCATCTAATATTGTAAAGAAAAATTCATTGTCGCTCCTCCGAAAATTGGGTTCGCGGTACTTGGGCCAATTCCTCTGGCCAACTGGCTTATTGCTTCTCTAGGAACCGAAGGTGCTCCAGCAGAGACTCACTCTCTCTGGACGCTGACATTGATTATGGCAACCCAAGACGAGGAGGAATGAAACGCTTTAAGTCGAATAAGAGCGCATTAACGGTGCGACGAATATTATTGGACTTTAAGTCGTAAACCGACACTAATGAAGGTTCAATAAATGTTACTTCTAAAACGCGCAACGCATCCAAACGCTTTATATGATCTACCGTATTAGAACAATAAAGCGCGTTAATTTTTTTAATCAACTGATGTAACATCATCGCTGACATGCTCCGAGGCCAATGTTTCATCGGCGTCGAGTTTAAAACGCTGATATGATACTCAGTATGAGTTTTCATCCCGTGCTCAACCGTTTGGGATAAAACTAATTCGTCTACTAACCTCTGGACTTCTTGACGCTGATCAGACGTCGAATCACAAATACCCGCACACTTTGCGTAAATTGTGCCGTCCAGACGCTCATTTCTATTCTCCGCGAATTCATGCCATTCGCGGCCACTAATTCTCCATAAACCTTTACCTAATTGGACCTCAATGTCCATTTCTTTCCAAAAATCATTACCAAGCAACAAATCATGGGACAAAGAGTCGATGGCTATCAACTCAAAAGAGTTGGTGCAACCATCAACAGTCAACCATAACTTCAACTTTCCAAGAGACTTGGTGGATCCGCCTATAGCACTATATATTGCTGACTTCATGCCTACTAAACGATCCTTGAATTTTTGCGCGAGTTTGGGACCTACAACTGACACTGTCGCTCCCGGATCAAACAACGCTAAATATGGTTGATCCGCTAAAAATACTTTAAAGAAACGTCTGTTGTCGCTGATACTCCCGAAATCCGTCTCGTCGATGATTGGGGATTCAACTGCACCATCTGCAGTTCCTACCCCCTCCTGGACTACACGTGCTGATTCTCGAACAGCACTTGGAGCTCCACTAACACTAGGACTCTCTAATTCATCCGGAATCTTCAAGACGCTGATTAAATCACCCGCTAATTCCCCAACATCTCTAATACACTCTCTACACAAACTTTGCTCAGACCTCTGAGACTTGTTGGGACTAGTTTCTGGACGTTGTTCACAACATACGGCCTCCCTAGTCGGAATATTATTGCTGTTTAGAACATTGTGTTCAGACCTCTGAACATCGTTCACTAGTAACTCTGGACGTTGTCCACGACACACGTCCTCACTAGTCGCAATAATATTGCTGGGAATTCTCTGTTCACACCTGTGAACATGATTCACCAGCAGTTGAGGACTCTGTACCCTACAGATGTCCTCATTAGTCGCACTTTTGCTGTTTCGAACATTGTGTTCAGACCCCTGAACATCGTTCACTAGTAACTCTGGACGTTGTCCACGACACACGTCCTGACTAGTCGCAAAATCGGCGCTAATTACACACTGTTCAGACCCCTGAACATTACCTTGACTACTTCCCGAATCGTTACTTGGTTCTGAATACTCCATTAATTTCACCCGCAGAAAACAATCATTTTTAACGAATGGAGCGCTGACTAACGAGGCTGATTCGCTAACGGGGGGGGAGGGTCGTTGGGTCCCCCCCCTTGACAGTTTTCCACCCACTGTCTGAACGCGGCACAGTTCGGACATTGTGAAAACACTGTCCCACGGGTACCACATACTTGACAACTGTCAACACTTTGTTGGGGCTGTCCCTTATTTGGACATTGCGCTGCAAAATGACCTGCCTGATTGCACGCAAAACACACCCTCATCGGACACGCTGAAGCTCGGTGGCCGACCACCTGACACACACTACAGGGGGCAAAGTACGGACGCTGACCTGACGCTGATTGACCAGTATCAGTTTTAGGTCCCCACTGAGGGCCACGCTTCTGCCCAAAATTATGGCCAACCTGGGGTCGAGGCGGTCCACTATTGGGAACACCTTGCGCTGATTGAACAGATTTAGGCTGTACCAAATTTGTTCCTCTAGATGGCGTCTCATCTGTCATAAACGCTTCAACCACAGGTTCGCTAACATTATCACTCGATCTCATTCTCTTTGGTGACTGCTTCTTACTCTTTTTCTTCTTGGGGGGTTTGGGAGTACTACTTTCCTCTTCGGACTCAGACGCTGACGTATCTAATAACGCGTCTATTTTATGCGCCTTATTTGCTCCAGAAGGAGCTGCTGAAGGTACTCTCATTTTATCTTTAGGTGGAGGTGGGGCATAATGCTTATCTATGTCACGAACACGTTCGTAGCGATGCAAAATTTTTTCCAATTCGCTAAGCGAAATGTTATCATAAGTTGCTACGAATCGGCGGTACTCCGGTGTCAACCCTCGAAACACGATCTTCAACATTTTAGACGCTGAAATCGGACGCTTAAATTGTTGCGAAATTAAACGAAGACTGGTTAAATAAGAAGAAATTCGCTCTCCTTTAGCCTGAGTGCGCGCTTTTAATTCTTCCCACAAATCCTCTTCGTCGATAGCACCGCTGAATTCTCTTAAGAATAACTTTTTGAAAACTCGCCACGATCTAATTTCTCTTCTGGTGACATGATACCAACGACTCGCTGAATTTAATAAAACGCTAGGGATTGCCGCTAATAACTCTTGGTCGCAAATTTGATAACATTCTCTACAGTCCTGCACGCGAATTAAAAATTCGCCCGGATCTTCTTTATCCGACGCTGAAAACTTCAAATTCCAGCTCTTTAAAAGCTTCGCTGCGCGCGCACCTGAGATTTCACGCGTACCCGGTCCTTGTACATATTGGGCCTGGTCTGGGCCATATTCGTCTTCCGATCCTGACTCATCCGAAGACAAGTTCAAAAGTGAGTCATAATGGCCTCGCATTGAATTACCGCTATTTTCCCGAGAATTAAAATTTGCCTCTGTATTTCCGACATGGCCCCCACCATAAGACTTAGCTTCCTCCCTTCTACCCCTCTTTACCCACTCTTCTCTCTCAGGCGGGTCTAAAACCTTTTTAATATCGTTGACCAGATCGGACACGCGATCGTGACACTGATCTGGGAAACTTAATGGAGGTTCGCTGAATGAGTTTTGTGGTTGTGAAACTTTAGGTACCGTACCTGAACCTAGGTTACTATCAGTACCCTGCATAGGCGGAGCCGACGCTGAGTTCCGTAACGCTTGTCCCTGACGCTGACTATTTTGTTCTGGAGGCCGCGACGCCCAATTAACCTCGGTATTAGTATTATGGGTAAACACCGTACCGTTATGGGGGAGATAGCACATTCGAGTGTCGAATTGACTAAACCTCCCTATAGGTGGTACAAAACTAGGCGTAGCCACACCAGAGCTCGGTAATGCCCAAGTTACTGTTGGAGACGTCCCGGACGTTCCACTTGTCACCGTCGGCGCTACTGTCGTTACATTAGACACCGCACTGCTAACAGCCGTATTAGCCACTGATATTATGGCTGGAGTCATACCCGCTGACTCACTAGTCGTTAGTATCTGCTGATCTAACCCGGTGTTATAATCCACGCAGCTCGCCACGTCATCACCTTGATTCACCTCCACTTCGTCATTCGCGTCAATTTGATCGGTTGTCAAATCCACTTCCGGTACCGGTAATCTATTTAGATCCGGCATAGCCTCCACCAGAAAAACTTCATCCGAATCTCTAGCATCAAATTTTTTAATCCACGGAACAAAAACTATTTCGCCATAAACTAGTCTTGCCCGGACACGCAATAAACGCTCGCGCAATACCTGCACCGTACCTAATGTGCTCACATTATGACTCATCAGTTCTCTCACGACGTCACTGATAGGCATACGCGTTATCGATTGCCAATTTGCGCTGATATTCGGATTTTCCAAAAGTTTCGCGAAGTGACGCTGATATACCTCCATTGTCGATGAAAGCAAATTTTTCACTCTTCGCGATAACGAAACTAATTCCGGAAAATTATCCACTTTACCCGATCAAATACTAACGCTGACAAAAACAGAAAACACTCTCAATAAAAAAAAATTCCCTGGTACTAAATCGCGGCACTCATACGACTCTTTCCGTTTTCTAAAAACAATTGAGTTGTCACTGAATTACGCTGATTTCCTCGTACCGATTTACCGAATACACAAAATATAATAAGAGTAAGAGAGAAAAGATTTTTCATTGATAAAAAAAAAAAAAATCTCTATTCAGTCCCCAAAATAAAATTCCAAAATAAAATGAATGAATAATTAATTCATTAATTTATTCCAAATGAAATTGGACGCTAACAAGAAACACGCTTTTTTCGTATATAAAAAAAAGGAATAGTCTCTGATAAATGTTGCACCCGCAACACTAAATCACGTCCAATAAAACATTTTCCAAACGTTCACAACACAAAAAAAAAGTTTTGTCCGTCGCGAACAAGTGTCAAATTAATAAAAAAAAATTAAATAAATAATTTTCTTTTTTTTTTTTTTTATTAGAGAAAGAAAGAAAAATTAACACCTAAAAAACGAATTAATTCACCGAACGCTGACTCACACTAAATCACGCGGCAATTATAATCGCTTAATTTCACTTTTCTCAAAAATGAAACTCTCTCAATAAATAATCTCTTCGAGAATTGAGGATAATCTCACTTGTCACCTGACAAGGTTTGTAAATTCGCGAACGAGAAAAAAAAAATTAATTTGACGCTGACAAATTCTTTCTTAAAATCCAGATCCACACTCACTGAAATAATAGAAAAAATTTAAACACACTGGTCGATTAACTCTGAAAAGGATCTTCACGTAGTTCAAAAGGAAAACGCTGAGAATTCTAAGAACTCATATATGGCGCTACACTACTCAATTCATTTCACTGACAGAGTGTGTTATAAGTCGAGGATATAAATTCTAATACTCGCTCTAATCACACTCGGTAAAATAATAAATAATAAAACAAATCCAAATTCAATTCAACGATAGAAAACTCATAAAAAATACTCGCAACTTGACATTTATTTCAAATTATATTCTCGAACACTTTCACTTCTCAATAAATTTACCCTCGAAAATAGAAAATTATCTGACAGACAATATTTAAAAATCTTTTTCTTTCACGCTGACTTTAAACTCCCAGCTGACTACTGTTCGCGCAACGTCATACGCATGACGTCATATCCGAGCACATGTTGAGAATTAACTTTTAAAAGGACGCCGAAATTCACCGGCACACATAAAAAAAATTCACTGATGCTCCACGAACAATATGAAAATTATATTAAATATTACAGTTAATTTTTACTTCCTTTTTTTTTAGTTCGAGAAATTGATTGATTATTTCCAATAATCAATGTACACTGAAATTATGCCTCGCGACACCATTACCGGCACACGACCGCGCGAAATTTTTAACCGTCACACACGCTGACAAAACAGGAATTTTCTCCTCGATGACAAAACACAACACAAAAATGATCTTGTTTTTTATGCTTGGTCAAAAGCCTCCCCACAAGGGATGCCAATTATAATGGTGGACTTTCGCGCGTTATGGGAAACCCGCTTGCACCGTCCACATTAATCGAACGCTAAATACTTATCTTAAATTCCTCTGAAAAATACCAAAGGGAGATTCCAACCAAGTCGAACCATCGGTGCATTGATGATCCCAGAACAAGATGAACCATAAAAGAACTCAGCAATGTCGAAATGCCGACACTAAGACGACGTTGACTGACGCTGATAAATCGAAAATATTATAACGACAAATAACACACATTTAGTTAACAACGAATAAAGATTTATTTCACACATACAACTATTTATTGAATAATTAAGCGTATAACGCGATTATAAATTATGAGTCCCGCGAAAGGGTCTTCCTTTCAATACGATCCAAAATCGACTGACTATTGACGCCAACTTCCCCTAGATCTCCTAATCAGTTAAGAGGGGCGCGCTATCCCTTTTCCTCGTCACCCCTATCGCTCCATCCTTCTCCCTGGACGATTTGGCGGCAGCTCTCCGGAAAACCTAGATAACGACGCTGACAATCGGGCCTTTAGGCGGCACAAACATGCGCACATCCTCACGCAGAAAAACTGCCAGAACACATGTTCATGGCACGTTGACACGAAAAACTAAACAGCTGATAGATCAAGAGGGGCGAAAACGCTGACAGATACCAACCAATATAAGTAACGATTTACATCGTTACAGTTATTTCAATTAAAAGTAAATTTAACTATAATAACATCTGTTTACAGTTTGCCAATCGAACGAAACATTTTTTTTTCGATTAATAGGTGTTTTTTGAGTAAGAAAAACCCTAGATTAGAGAATTAGAGATTTTTAAAACCTTTTAGCTTAAATTTATTTTATAGTTTGAATTTTTACTGCAAATTTCACTGCAAACGTTTTTTCTTTTTTATTTATACAATTTCGAAATTGGTATTGATTTATTGCACAAAACATTTTTTTTTACAAAGTAGAATAAATTTGTAGAGCGTTATCATATGATAATCAAAAAATATTTAAATTTTTATCAAAGAAATGGATTTTTTTTAATACACAAGAGATTAAGAACGAAATCACTTGAGAAGTTTACTAAAAATTGTTTAGTTCACTAAATCTAGTGTAGAATTTTTATCTTTCATCCGATTGTGCTCTACTTGGGCTCAAAATTTTCGTAATTAAATAGACTATCGATAAAAGATTTTAAACATGAACTCTTTTTATTTGAATTAGAAAAAATTAGCAGAATTTAGACAAGTATCTAAAAATCAACAAAATTTGCATGAAATTTGAACTTTGATCAACTATATATGTCTGTCAATTTTCATTCGATTTTATTCTATAATGGACGGTTCGAAAAGTAATTT
Organism: Leptopilina boulardi; assembly: GCF_019393585.1. NCBI lineage: Eukaryota > Metazoa > Arthropoda > Insecta > Hymenoptera > Figitidae > Leptopilina > Leptopilina boulardi. The sequence continues at coordinate 309,320 of NW_026138003.1, forward strand.
AATTACCTTTCCAACGGTATATTATTTATTATATTTGAACTAGCTGATTTTCCTACAGGTGAATTTAAGTGACGTCACACCTTGAAAATGTGTTTTTTTTAGATTCAGCAAAATTGAACGAAGGAAAAAAATTCAAAATATGTTTTTTTTACTCAAAAAACACCTATTAATCGAAAAAAAATGTTTCGTTCGATTGGCAAAAAAAAAGTTTTAAATTTGTAAACCTGTGTGCAATTAGTTATTTTTAACTAAAATATTACTAGATATTTTACTATTGGAAATAGTAATTGACATTTTACTATTAAATTAGTTATTTTTAACAAATTCTTGAAATATTAATTGTTTCAAGTAAAATTTTTCATTTTGAAATTTTGTAAAAATCATATTTCAATACCTATTTTTTTTTAGTTTTGGAAATATTAAAAATATTTGATTAATTGAAACATATAAACACCTTGACTTCTCGAAGATTCATAGCTTCTTCCCAGGAATAGTATTTCCTTTTCATTCTTTTGATTGCAACTTTCTCGCCAGTATCAATTCTTTCGCCGAGAACAACTGAGCCAAATGTTCCATCGCCCAGTTGGTTCAAGGTGATATATCGATTCATCTTCATTTGATCTTCATTCCAGAATCCTAACCCTCTTATAAATCATTCACTTTCTTCAATTTGCAATTACGTAAATGCCGAATTTACATTCGGCAAAGCCTTGGATAACATTCTTCTTATATTACTGAAAATCGAAAGGATGAGAAAATTTTTATTTATTTTAATATATAAATAAATATTATAAATTTTTTAAATTTAAGTGTAATGTGTAATAAACTGTTACTTTTTTTCTTCATTATATCTTCATTTTTCTTATTTTCTACTTTTAACTGGATAGTAGCAAAATAATTTTTTAAATACGAATAAAAAATAATAATTTAATAATAGAAGTTTTTATTAGTATATAATATTATTTATTTTTCAGCCTAATGGCCCAGAAATGGACTTGGTTTACATAAGTTTCTTATTAGTATTATAGTAGGTATTTCACGTCAGATTTTTTTAACGAACATTTTTTTTTCCGGAAATCCTTATGAAAAATAAGAAAATACTTATTTTTTTAATTTAATAAAAATCATAACTTCATGTTTATCAAATAGAGAAATAAAAAAATAGGTATTTTCATATTTAAAAAAAATATATATCCGTCAAAAAAAATGTTTTTGAATCAAAATCTCACATGGAATAAATATTTACTTGAACCAAAGAATTTTTAATTCAATTAAATAATCTTGGAGCAATAATTTCTGTATTAAAAACAAATACCATTTAATTGACTTAAATAATATGTAATTATTTAATACAAATAAATATTTATTTGATAATAGTCAAGTAACCGATTATTTAAATTAAATTTCTTTTTTGCAGTATACTTAAAAACTCCATCAATTATCATGAATAAACAAATCACTGGGAAAATATCAACGCGAAACTTTGAATCCAAGGAAAGGAAGGTTCAATTGAATTATTAAAACCAAAATTGTAATTTTACGTTTCACTGGAGAGGAAATATTGGTATTGGAAATTGGTAAAACTTCAATATTTAAGGAAAAATATTTCATATTTCCACATAAATAATTTAAAAACTCAATAGATCATATGAAAGTAAATTAAAAATACTTAATTTTAAGCAAAATTTGATCAAAAAATATTAATTCATTTTCTAGAAAAAAAATGTATAAAAAGATTGTAAATTGGAAATTTAATACAACAACATTAAAATTAATTCACATATAATTATAATAAAATAATTACAACTTATAATCAAAAGAAATTTAGACTTTAAACATAGTTATGAACAATTATCAAAAAAGAAATAATTTTTTTAAAAATATATTAAATTTTAAATAAAAAAATAATATAGAAATAATATTTCTACAAAAATATTAAAAATATTAGAATTTTTGAAAAATAGGCCGCCAACGGCTTTGGTCGAAATATTAAAGGAAAAAGAAAAATTCTTCAAACAATCATTATAACACTGAAATAGGCAATAAATAAGTTTTATTTGGATCAATTTTCCAAATAAAAGTATAAAATTCTAAAGGGGATAATTGGAATTCCAAGCATTTCTTGTTTGAAGATTGATATTTATGTTTGAACAGGTCAGGGTAAAAGTGAATAGTGTTGAACTTGTTTTTACAGTTATTCTTTATTGATTTATGTTTATGTCTAACTTTATTTACAGAGTGCGTATAGAAAATTCATGAAAAGTGCCATATATTATACACGCACACTCTAGACTTTATTAAATGTTTCACTGGAATAATGGAACACTTAAAAAAATTATTTTTCTAATTTCAAATCTATATTCTAAAAACTGAGTTAAATTACACTATATATAGTAAAAAAAAAAGTTGTAAATTAAAAAAAAAATTTATTAAAAACTAAAAAAAAAAATTCTCCTTAAAATATGTGTAGAAAGAACATTTTTTTTATATTTTCAATTTCATAATCTAAAGAAATTTTTTTTATTCGAATTAAATATATAATTTATTTGAAATAAATACAAATTTTTTAAATAAATAAAATTTATTCTAAAATAGGTAAATATTTATTTTACTTTAAGACAAATATTTTTTTTTTTTCACTGAGTTATGTAACATTCACTAAGAAAACTGTGTAAAAATGTTAGAAAAATTGATTTACACTTTTGATAAAGTATTCTGATATTATAATGGCTTTATTACTACTATATTTTATATAAAAAAATATATATATATATATATATTCCTCTATCACGACAGGTAGTGCATTGTCATTTTGAAAAATTCAATTACCATGAAGAAATTGTAAAAAAAATATGACCTTTTATGTTTTGTAACGTTCATAAGAAATTGCGGAACTTTGATATATGATGTATATATCGATTTTAAGGAGTACTTTATGAGAAATTTACGAGTCTCATTGTCTATAGCCTTTGATAAGGTCTTCGACAATATCTTTGAACCCGACATTTCATCAGAATTGGAAAATTAATTATTAATAATATTATATTTACGGAAATGATATAGAAATAGTCATTGTCGTTGCAAAAAAAAAAAAAAAAATCAATTTTTTACTTTTTTTTTTCTCTATATATTGAAAATATGATTTTAAAGGACAAAAAGAACAATAACAAAAAAAGGAAGGTCGAAAAAAATTGATATAAATACTAATTAATTGATAAAAAAAATAAATAAGTTTTTTTTATTTTCTAAACATTTTTCTATGTAGATAAAAAAATTTTAAAGAAAATAAAAATTATTTATATACAAATAACATATATATATATATGTATATAGAAATTTGCAGTGAAATCGATAAAAATTCGCGTTTTGACATAAAAATAGAGCATTTTTAAAAAATTCAATCTGTCGTCACGACATTTAAAAATAATAATAAAAAAAAAAAGAAAAAAACAAAAGTAGAAAATTGCCAGATGTCGTGAACAAGACATTCTATATCGATTTAACTATATTTCCGTAGATACAATGAACTGGGTTCCAAGATATCTAGGAAGGTATAAAAGGGGAAAACTTTTCAACTCACATATATTACAAGAATTAAGGTATATGTGCTTAAAAATGATTCATAAACTTGATATGCCGTATATATGTTGTAATCGAGCGTAATTACCAAGATTTCCATTAAAATATTATAAAACACGTTTGATCAAAATAAAATGATAAAAACTACTCTAATAAAAATTTTCTATTTTTTTGTATAGAATAATAATAATTTCATACTATAAATTATGTTTATTTTTATTTTTTTTAAAATAGTTTTAAATGATCTGCTAACTGAATAAGAAGTAAAAAAAATGTTCTTTCGTACTAAATAATACTATATAGGAATATAAAAATATCGATAATCACAAAAAATAATAAAAAAAAAGATATTTAAAAAAGAAATTTTCTACTCATTTTTTTTTCTTTCAATTTAATAATAATTAAAGAAATAATAAGGTATGTGAAAAAATTGTCGAGATACATATATAGTATATTTTTTACGAGACTAAATGTCATAAATATAAATTATTAAAGTGTCATTAGAATATAACTGTTTACCTATCATTAAACGGTAAAGAAATATAAATTTCATTAATCAGTAATAATTCACAATTCTGAATAATGAAACTTTGTTCTAAATACCGAAAAACCAATTATTCCCTTCACATTAAACAAACAACATTAAAAAATAGTTATAGGGGTTGTTAATATTTATTTTCAGTATAATAAAAATTCTTCAATATAATTTAAGGTAATTGACATCAATTTTATGTTCTAATATACATTAAAATAATAATTTTTTTTTTTTTTTTTTTAATCCATAAGTAAATTTGTGTTATTTACAAAGAATTTTAATAAATTCAATTTTTATATAAGTATAACATATGATAACATATTCTTTGAATTTAGAGAAATTTTTTGTAAAATAGAATTTTCATTTATTTGAATGTATTTTTATTAATACACGTTATTTGAAAGAATTTTTAAAATTAAATTTTTATTTCACAGAATATTCGTATTATTATTTGTCCACTATTTAAATCTGACTAAGTGCATATGCACTTATTTATACTATAAGTCTGGAATTTATTTATAATATTTGTAATAATTTGTATTTACAATTTACTTGTAATATTTTGGCGTTAATTTTAAAAATAACCAATCACAAATTATCAAGAAAATTATATTTAATAAGTCAAATTTAAAATTTGTACCAAAATTTTTGTGTACAATTTTTGTTCTTTTATAAAAATGAAAATCAGAGAAATTTATATTGTATTTATTTGTATTCATTATTATTATTATTATATTTATTGTATTTATTTTGTATTGCAAAATTTTTATATACTACGTACTGAAAAAAAAATTAATTTAATTCAAATAATCGGTTACTTGACTAATGTTGTCAAATAAATGTTTATTTGTATTAAATAATTATTTGATATTCAATTATATGGCATTTGTCTCAAATACAGAAATTATTGGTAACCGATTTTTTGAATAAAATAATTTTTTTCAGAGTATAAGTGTATGTTAAATTATTTTCAACAAATGTTAGAAAAAAAAAATTCATTATATTTTTTTATATTATATTTATTTATATAGATCTTTATCATTTTAATATATAAGAAAATATTTTTATTATTCAGTTAGACTTTAGATTAATATCTTATATGAAAAGTGATAAAAATCAATTTGTTTAGATTATTAAAAATGATCAATTAAATAGTTCTCTTTAATATGAATGGTAAAATAATTAGTCAAACTGGGACACTGCGTATTGGGCTATATATATAGGGGGAGACAAAGGGGTTTCAAAAATTAGCATTTTCTTACGTTTGCATGTCTCTAATCTTATTCTGGCGAGACATGCGAGAATATAGATTTTCTTCAGTCATGGAATTTATTAAAGGAATCAGTCCTTGCACTCCTTGTGAAATTCATAAAATCATGTAAATCCATGTACATAAATATATACAACAATAATAAAAAATAAATATTTATTGAAAATAAAATTTTCAGTTTACTATCATCAAAAAATTAAAATTTTTAATGTGTAAAATTTTTATATTCAACTTGGCTAATTTATAATCAAATATATAGTAAAGAAATGCCACTTATTTCTCATTTTTTTATTCCAAAAAAAAAAATTGGAAACACCAAAAGTGAGTCACTAATATTTTTATTGGCAATTTTGTGGAAATTAATTATATCGTTTCCTTTTAATCACATTAATTTATTTTTTAATTATCATTTTTTGTAAATAAAAAAAACCATAATATCTATTTTATAATTGATTGGTATAATTAATTAATTTTCATACTTAATGTTTATAATAAAGGATATAATTGATATATAATTTGACTGAAAATTAAAACAAGAAAAATATGGAAAATTTTCTATTCGATTATTATTTTAATTAAAGAATTTATAAATTTTTTTTTATTGATACTTAGGTAGTTTATTGTAATTCATTTAATAAATTTGAATTCTATATTTTTTTTATAAGTGTTTATGTAATTAATAATAATAATAATAATAATAATAATAATTAATTAATAATAATACAAAATATAATTAATGTAAATATGGAAATAATATATTAAAATGTATTTAAGGTAAAGAATAATAAAATTTTAATAATTAAAATATGAATAAATGATGAAATATGAATAAAATTGAGACACGTAATACAAAATTGCCATTATTCTTATTCAATGAAAAGCTACCATTTCAAACTTATTAATTTGAATCTTGATTACTAATAAAAAATCTCTATATTTAATTTTTGTTCACTAGAAAATAATTGTTAAATATAAAAATTTATATTTTTTTTATTTTATTTTTTTTTATTTAATCAATCAACGGGACTATAATAATAATAATAATGAAAATAATTATTCATAAATTAAATTTTTTTAAATTATTTTTTAATGTTGCAATTACAACTATTTTTATTTATTCAAGTTAATTAATTTATAATTAATTTACTTTATGTGACATTGTTTATATTTTTAATGAAGCTTATAAAAAATATAGTACATAAGTATTTTTTCTTAGAAATTACTAAAAATCATTTAAATTAATTTTCTTTGGGGGAAATTTAAATTTTTTTCATTTAAAAAATATAATGTACAGTGAAAAAGACAATTATCAAAACAAAAAAATTTACATACCAAGTAGAAAATATGATTTCCGTTAGGTTTTTTCTACCTTCTTGTGCAGCTGTCACTTGTGAACTGAAATAATGGCAGCCATACTTATAAGTATCCATGACAACACATCGACAAACTGACGAAATTAAAACCAAAGGGGATCAAATAACACTATAATTTCCACTCAATATTGGAAAAAAATGTTATTATCATACAATATTATACAATATTATAATATTAAAAATAATTATTTTTTATTTATATTTTATTTAATATTTATTTTTATTATTTTATTAATTTATTATGTATATAGTTCCTTAGGAATTAATTTTATTTTTATTAAATTATTTTAAAGTTTTATTTTTTGTCTACAAAAGTGAATTATCATTTTCAAGAAGGGGAAAAAAAAAATTTTTTTTTTAAATTTATATAATTGAAAATAAGATTCATTTAATTGTAATTTCATTTATGAATTTATATTATTATATTACATATTTTTTTAATTAATAATATTAAATAACATTCAATTTGGAAGAGGAAATATTTAATTTTTTATATATTTTGAAATTAAATGAATTTTTAAAGAGTAGAAAAAGTTTTTAAATTTAAATACGATTTACCGAGCATGCGCAATAACGAAAAGTTGAGCTCCCGCAAAAATTTGAATTTTTAATTAATCATTTTATAAATTTCGCAATTAAAGTAATACATTACAAAATAAAGGGGAAAAATATTATTTAAAAAATAATAATATTAAGTTATAAGATAATAATTAAAATCATGAAAATAGGCGGAATTTAGAAAAATGTAATTTACTGATTTCTAACCACAATGTTTGAATATTACAAATGTCATTCTAGCAGACGTCTTACGGAAGAACGTCAAACCGTGAAAAATTTAGGTCATCACAATTTCCAATATTTATATGAATTTAATTCATTTTGACTGAAAAATGACACAGGAACATAAAAAAGGAAAACGAAAAGATGCCCAAAAGGAGAAGGATAAAGAAAAAAAAGATAAGGAAAAAATAAAGTCTGAGGAAAAACCTGCCAAACCCGAAATTGAATATGTCAAACCGTGAGTTATTATTCTTTTTTACTATTTTATTATTTCTATATTTACATTAAATTTATATTTTGTCTAAATATTTTAATGTCAAAATGAAAAACAATTTTTTTTCTTCGCTTGTAGTTTAAAATTTGAGGTTAGGAAAGTACAAATAAATCTGTACAGTGCAAGTGTATAACGATGTATTTGTTGTTGTTATTTTAGAAAGTACGGAGGACATTTAATATTTCCATATCAAAAAGTTTGGTCACGAAGTATTGTAATATTTGCAATTCTTTTCATTGTATGGTATAATTCAAAAGATGGAAAAGAAATTTCTTTGGCTTTACAAAAAGATATATTAATAAGTCGTCAACAAAATATTGAATGCTCTGATAGTTATAAAGCAGAAATGAACAAATTTTCTGGTTGTTTACCGGAGAAATGCGCGAGAATAGTTACTGATAAATTAGTATCAGCTACGGAAACTGATGTTTTATTAAAATTAGCAATTAATAGCATGAATTTAGGTGGTTCTGATGGAGGAGCAAGTATACTTGATCTTCATTCTGGTGCTTTAAGTAAAGGCGATGGATTTATTAATGTATATGATATGGAAGAGGCGAAAAAAATTTTCAACAATGCCGATTTTGCCATTTACAAGTATGTTAATATAAATTTATGCTTTAGAAAATAATTTTTTTACGATTCTCAAGTCGTTTATGATCAACGATAAGAAAACAAATGTTTTTTAAGAAATTATAAACTTTTTTATTTAAAAAAATCTTTATAATTTATTGATCATTAAACATTGTAATATCTTTGAAATGAAAATTCATAGAATTTTTATTCAAAAAAATATTTCTTTAAAAATCGTTGATTATAAACGTTGTAAATATCAAGTATCGTTTTTTTTCGATTTTAGAATTTCATTTTTTTTTTCTTTCTATTTTCTATAATTTATATTTTAATTATATAAGTCGTTTAAAAAAATATATTTTCCTTTAATTAGGGTAGTGAAAACTAAAATACAACATGCAATTGCACATCATTTTGGAGTAGATTCAGATAAATTATATTTAACAAAGCCAACATTCTTTTCACGAATTACAAGTCTACCTGCGAAAACAATTCATGATGAATATTGGCATCCACATGTGGATAAAGTTACTTACGAGTCTTTTCATTATACATCATTGTTATATTTAAGTGATTTTAACAAAGATTTTAAAGGAGGACGATTTTTGTTCATTGATAAGCATAGTGCTAATTCAACAATTGAACCAAGAAAAGGTAAATAATTGCTTCAAAGTACTTTTTTCATACTTTTTATTTACTACCAATTTTGTCTAGAAGCTACTAAATTGAAATAAAAATTTCATTCATCCTAATTCACCGAATTTTTCATTCAAAAAATGATTTCTATAAACGTTATGAACTTCAACATTGTAGAAATATTTATTTGGTTGATTCAACATAAAATTTTATTGTTTTCAAAAACCTATTACACTTCAAAGTCTAAATTACAATAAAATAATAATTTACCCTGTTTAATAATAATGAACATCATTTTCAGGACGTGTTTCAATGTTTACATCCGGTGCTGAAAATGTCCATATGGTAGAAAAAATAACATCAGGAACTCGATATGCTTTAACGGTTTCCTTTACGTGTGATAAAGAATTCGCCATTTCAGATCCAAGACTACCCATTGATTCAAAACGCACATAATTAATTTAATTTGCGTCCATTTATGTTTAGAAATATAGGTCTAACTTAATTGTATTTCATAATGTAGAGAAAAAAAAAAATTAGGAAATGTTAGTAATTATTATAATATTGATATTGTTACTATTATTAGTAACCATTAGGATTATTAGTATTTATTATATTACCAATTGATTAAATAGTCAATAGACAATGGATCGGAAATAAAACAAATATTTTTTTTTGTTTTGATCATAAAATTCTTATGAAATAGAAATAAAATTATCAAAACAAAAAATTAATCTTAGAATTAAATTTATATTTGATCCATTGTGAATTCTTATAGCGATTTAGGGGAAATGTGTGTTTCATCGTACTTAGAAAATATTAAACTTTGAAAGAAATTTTTTAAAGTTTCATTAAATAATTTTTAAAATTTATTTAGAATTTATTGAAAGGAATTTTTCTAAAGATTTAAAGAATTGATATGAATTAGTATAATCATTATTTCATTGTAAATCAACGATTGTGTGGTAAGAATTTTTATTATTTTAAGATTTAATGTGACTGTGAATTGAATATGTACCTGTAAAAAATATTGTAATAGCAAACACAAGTCATTCCAGTATTAAATAAGATTTTAATTCTGAAATTTTTTAACATGTGTAATGAATTTTTCTCTATCAAATTACCTTTACAACTTGTCTAAAAAACTTAATTATTTTACAATTTATTTAAAAATAACTATTTTATTCAATTATGCAATTGTAAAAAAACGAGGATTCATCTCTCTTTTTTTATCTCCTTGTAAAGAAAAAGAAATTTTACTTTATGAATTTTTTATGTTTAAAGATGTAAATTGTACTTTTTTTTTAGATAAAAATAAAACAAATTTTATGAATTTTTTCTCTATGGTCCTACTAGATACATTACATTCCTAAAAAAAATTTGAAATAATTTGCTCGACAAGCAATATAACATACAAAAACTAAACAATATGCTAATGTTTCTATTCCTTTTATTGTTCAATTTAATACAAGAGTATCATTCATACCCGGAAAGTAATAAATATAATAATGCAATTTAACATAAATCACGCAATATTTTGAAATTGAATAGATAAGAAAACGTGATTCATGTTTTACTTTTGTCATCATATACACTTTAAATGTCTACTCATTTAAAAAACAAAAATAAGAACCTTAAAAAAATATATTATAACATAATTTATCATATACATTAACAGCCTCTATGTTCACTTCACACATTCTCTTTTTTTTATTTTGTTTATCTTATTTTCACTACTATTTAAGAAATGTATTTAAATAATCCGTATCGGTTCTTACTGTTTTTTTTTTTTTTTTTTTTTTTTTTGCTAATTTACATAAGTGGCAAATCACGACACGTGTTATTAAAACGTCACAAGTTTTGTTTTTTTTAGAGCTAGATTAAAATAAAAATTTGTATTTATGACTCATTACAAGTCTTTAGGGAAATTGTTTCCATATAATTTGAAAATGGACACCTGTCCACTGGTAAAACCATTTAAAAATCATATAGAAGCGATAATAATTATTTCTTCTTTTTTTCACTTCGATTCATTCACTATATTCGTTTTACAATTGCGCGTTTTTTTTATTTTTTGGAATTACTTAACAGTATGACATACTTTCCGCGACATTCATTCTTCACATGAGGGAATAAAAACTGCGACGAAGAAAAAAAAAACTATTCATATAATATATAATAAAGCCTCATAAAAAGTCAGAATTGGAATGATAAATAGATTCCTGGGAAGAGATTTTGTACAAAAGATGCTTCGGGCACGCTTGAATTTATCCGTGAATGTTACTATTAAAAATTTGTCAATTTAACATTAAGAAAAATTAATAAAGAAACACTCATTTATAATTTCAAGCGTTTCAGGAGAGTATTAACGTTAAAAAAATTCGCATTCCATCAACTATGGTAATTACTTATTCTAAGATAATTATTGAATCCTAGAAGAAGTAGTCTTTATGTTTTCACAAGTGTTGCCATCTTTTTTACGCTCTCTCCTGAAAGGATACTCCTATGGTTTCCTGGTAACTCTTCAATCCTCACGGTTTGTCTGCAGATCTATTCAATAAATTCACATTTTATTATCTATCCATAATAATAGAAAAAATTTAAATAATTTTCAAATATTTAATGTCTACATTTTAAATAAAAAATAACAAATGGATTAGTTTTAGTAAGAATTAGTTTTTCAAAATCTTTTTCTAAAATAATAATAAAATAAATAATGAAAACAAAAAATTGAAAATTACCTCAGATAATCCGTAGTCATTATTTAAGGAAACAAAGTTGTCTTTGGCCTTTATCAGAGTAATAGGTCCGTTGTATTTACTAGATGATTTATACATATTCGCTGCCCGCAGCTTCTTATAGAACAAAATTCCAGCGATTTTCAAATCTTCTGACTTGAAGGGCGTATTACCTATTAACTCTAACATTTTATTTAAAGTTTCATCCTCAGATTTACTTCCCCTTAATACTTCATATGCCTGAAAAAAGAAAATGTCAAATTATTAATTCAATTATACTAATTATTAATTAGAACCAAATTTTCTTCTCATAAATATTAAAAATATTAAATATTAAAAAAGAAACGTGAATCAAGAATATTGACAAATAAACTCACCTTTATAAAACTAATGTCGGAATTAAGTTGCCTTGAAAAGAAAGCAATTGCTTTTTGAAAGCCATCATTTGAGGCGAGGTCTTTACTAACTTGATTCGTTTGTTTTCCAATTGTTTGACTGTGCAATTTAATAAAATCAGGTGATCCATCGAGAAGTGTCAATTCAACTGATTCACCTGCTTTTTCCAATTGTAAAGCCATTTCAAATGCAACGCAAGCACCAAAAGAATATCCTATTATACTGTATGGACCCAGTTTTTTAACTGTCTTCATTTCCTGAATATAATATGTCGCCAAATCGGTTATTGAATCGAGTGGTGCATCTTTGGTACATTGTAGTCCCCAAACTGGTCGATTAAGTTCACTAGCCAAACTCTTCAATGATGATACAACACCTTCAATAGCGTGAATAACAAATATTGGTTCACCTTTTTCTGAAGTCGATTCAAGTTGAATAAGAGATTTTGGCGGTACAATTTCCGAACCCGAACACTGGAAGAGGAACTCATCTGGATCGGTTTCGGTCAATGAAGAATTAGCAGTACTTTGAGAAGCTATTTCGTTAGCTTCTGCTGTTCCAGAAGATAATTCAAATAACTTGCCAAAAGTTAGTGCACGAATTTCTTGAGCGGACAGAACCAAATCATAGTTTCTCTCCAGAGTTTGTTTAATCTCCGTTCCCATTAATGAATCCATTCCAAGATCAGCGAGACTATTATTCATATTGACAGTCTTTACATCTTTAATACCCAATATATTAGCCACTGCATCGAGAAGATTCAATTGATTCGATGAATCGCCAGCTTTTTGTTTCTCGGCAAGGACCATTGACGCTAGAACGGGATGTGGTTGTTGAAGGAATGAATCCATTGTCATTAAACAGCTTGACATTCGTTGTGGTAGAGTTCCGCCAACTTCAGTTTCATTATTGCCCATTGTTTCTAAAATGAGTCCAACATCACCAATAGCTCCCCATTGAATGGCAAGACCCGGTAAACCAACAGCTTGTCTCTGTTCCATAATTCTTTCCATGGCTGAATTAGCGAGACCATAATTCGTTTGTCCCACATTACCTCTACCACAAGACACCGACGAGAAACAAACAAAGAAATCTAATTCTGGACAATATTTCTTTGAAGACGCATCCAAATTCTTGGTACCAGTCACTTTTGGCAGTGCGACAACCTTAAAATGATCCTCCTCAAGATTCTCCATTAAAGCATCGCGAAGTACAGCGGCAAGATTAAATATTCCTCCAACTGGCGCAAGTTTATTTGCCTCCTTGAGAAGTGTATCAGCTCCAATTTCCGTTGTAACATCAACTGTTGAAATTTTAATTGTAATTCCCATTTCTCGCCATCTACGAATACAAAGCGCTTGATAACCAGTTCTTATTCCAGATCGTGATGTAAGAACAATATTCTTTGCTCCTCTTGTTATCATCCAATTAGCGAGTTCCAATCCAAAACCACCGAGACCACCAACCAAAACGTATGATTTATCAGGATTCATATATGTTCTTGGAATTGCAGCAACAGTCTTCATAGCTGGTCGTGTCACTTTTTGAGATTCCTCATCACGAATTTTCAGCAAAACTTTACCAATATGCTTTCCAGCGGCCATAAATCGAAAACCTTGTTCTATTTGTTGTTCAGTGAATACTGTAGCTGGTAAAGGACGTACTGCTCCATTTTTAATTCCCTCATAGACAAGTCGTACAACTTCTTTCTTCTCAGGTCCATTTGTATCAAAAAGTGCGTCCAATAAAATTCCATGGAATGTTGTATTTTTCAAAAAGAATGACATTCCCAACGCTGTATTATTCGAAAGATCAAATTTACCAATTTCCAAAAATCGTCCATCTTTCGCCAAACATCTAACACTGGCTTGTAATTTCTCCTCCGATAATGAATTCAATACAATATCAACTCCTCTACCACAAGTTTCAGTGAGTACAAGTTGTTCAAAACTCGTATCACGAGAATTACCAATATTTTTATCAGTCAATTGTGGGAATGTTTTCTTCAAGAATTCACGTTTTTCTTTTGAACTCACAGTTGTAAATACTTTACAACCAGCGTGAAGTGCAATTGCAATACTCGCTTGACCAACACCACCGCTACCAGCATGAATCAATACAGATTCACCAGCTCTTAATCTTCCTCTCACCACCAATGCATAATAACTTGTTGCATAAACAACGGGAATTGTCGCTGCTTCCTCCAATGTCCATTTATCAGGCACCTCCCACATAAATCCAGGATCAGCCAATAAAGTTGTTGCCAATCCACGTGCCGCAACCATTCCCATTACACGACGTCCCGATGAATCTCTACCAGCAAATTCTAAACCAAGTATACAATCCTGACTCGCCAAATCACCAGGCAATGCATCTGGTGGCAATTTTCCAGTTGCCAACATAATATCACGGAAATTAAGCGGAGCATAGTAGACATCACAAAATTCTTGTCCAACAAATTTCTCCGGCTCATAATAACAAAGTGGACCCTCAATCCATCTTAAACTACTCAAATCACCTCTCACTAGAGCATTAATATAAGCATGCTCAACATGAAGTGATGGAATATCACTTTGTTTATCCAATCGCAAATGACGATACGATCCCCATTGTCCTCCTTTCAATACATTAGCCATAAGTTGTTTATCAAATTGTTTCCGATAAAATGCATCATCAAGTGAAAATGCCAATGCATTCATATCTTGAATAAAGAAATAACGAACATTCATTCCACCAGCTTCTTGTCTTACACAAGTCATTAATCCCACAAGTCCTAATACTTCTTCACCTTGACTCACTATCAATACTTTTTGCCCTTCACTTTCAGCTTTTTTAACCGCCAATTTCAAATCATTCACCCAATTGAAATTCTTCTCTGTCACTTTAATAATCAATGGCAATTCCAAATCCTCCTCTTTTTTCTTTAAAAGAATATAATTCTTTCCAGGAACAACTTGCTTACCAATTAAAATAAGACTAGATCCCTTTAAAATACTCTCGTCAATTTCTGTTGCTTCCTCAGATAAAATATAACCACCTGGTTTTAATGATGCTTCCAAATTTTTCACAACTCCTGCCATTTGACTATTCATTGTGTCAGTTGTGATAATAAGATGTAAATCCTGTCCAACTGATGAATTATAAACATCAACAATTGTACTCTTAATATTACATTGTTCCATAATTGAAATATAATTATCGGGTAATGTTGTCGCCAATTTTAAATCAACAGCAAGCATTGGTTCACTGAGTAAAATATCAAGTGCAAGCGGTGTTAATAGTGCTTCAGGATTACGTTCAGCGGTTATTTCAACAGCTTTTATTTTAATTCCACCAATATTTTCCCTCACCACCTGAAGAAGTGATGTGAGTGCGTGTAATTTCGATTTTTCTGGATCTTCAACAAGTGCTTGTGTATTCAAATATGGAATAAATGAATATTTCTCAAGTTTTGGATCAGCTTGTGTTTGTTGTCTTCTTGGTGCTATTGACGATTTCATTCCACGTAATTCAACACCACCTGATTTAACAATACCCACATTGTCATAATTATAAACTGGAATATTTTCATTCTCCTGTAATTTCTCAACAATTTGCATATGTCGTTCGGGATTAATTGCCGCATATTGTAAACGTGTTGGTAAAAATAGATCCCTTGTATTTTTACTCAATATGGCAAATTGAAGCATTGTATCCATATAGGAAATCCAATCATTATTCCAAGCGAGATTACCGGCAATTGCACGATTATCAGATGATTTGATACCTTGGAAAATACCACTGTAATCATAACCACGAAGTCGAAGATCTTTATAAACATCATTTGTTTTTAATTCAAGTAAATCAATTTCATTTGTTGTAATTTCTGGAATTTCTAAATTAAGTTGTTCCTTGTCAATATCATCCGAAATACGAATTTTACCAGTCACTGTTGTTGAACCACTTTCTGATATTTCAAAACCTCCTGTACCTTCAAAAATATTGATGACAAATTTCACTGAACCTTCCTTTGGCATAATTGTTGCACGTAAAAATTGTACATCCTCAAAAATAACTGGTGTTTTTTCAAATGAAGAACCGCGTAATTTTGCAAATGTCTTCCAAACAATTGTCAAATAACCAGTGGCTGGGAAAAGAATTCTTCCATCTATACAATGACCGGAAATAAATGAATCACTTTCTTTAGATAAATCAAATTCAACGACACTCTGTCCAGAATGACCGGATTTACCAGAAAAATCAGCAACACTCCATTGTACAGAATGATCCCATTGAATCATTGAATTAATCATTGGCGTACCACGTCCAACGGGATATGTTACAGGTGGATAGAGTTTTGAGAGAATTGGTTGTGCACCAGCATTATAGAGCTTACCAATATTTGTCAATAAAAATGCGAGATTATCACTGTGATCACGTTTATGTAGACTGATATTTGTCACTGTTGGTAATGAACGACGAAGAATTGCCTGCAATAAACAATGTGGTGCAACTTCAATGACAATTGCATTTTCCGGCACATGAGCAAGTGCTTCATGGAACAAAACCGGTGAAAGAAGATTATTGACATAATAAGCCGGCGAACTAAGTTGTGCCAATGATGTATTCCACGCTGTTTCAGGAATAGAACTCGAAATCCATTTTGAACTTCTTTGCTTTGGATTGGGAATTATTTTCTCAAGCATCGTTCGTAATCTTGGTCCAACTGATGCAATATATTTACTATGAAAAGCACAACCCGAACTGAGTACTTGTCGTGCAAAAATATCATCACTTTTCAATTGTTTAACAAAATTAGCCACTGATTCAGGTGGACCTGATATTGATACAGAATCTGCGGCATTGTGACATGCTAATGCAATTTCCGGTGGGCATCTTTTTTGCGTCTCTTCCCAACTGAGACCAACGGCAGCCATTGCACCTGGTGGTAAATTACCATCTAAAATTGTTTTACCTCTCCAATATGCAGCAAGTACAGTTTGTTCCGGTGTCATTGTTCCATCAGCATAACCACAGCCAAGTTCACCAATTGAATGACCAACAATACCATCAGGATGAATGCCAATTAAATTCAAAACATCAACTAAACCAACTTGAATTGCCGCAATCGATACAAAACTATTGACAACATTTTGAAATGTTTCGTCAGTTCCATTTAAAATAAGATTTATCAAATCAATACCCTCGGATTTTAATGCTTCTGCACATCGTCGAATTGCCGATTGGAATGTATCAATACAAAATAGCGCTCTACCCATTCCCGACCATTGTGATCCCATTCCTGAGAAAATATACCAAATTGGCCTTTTCTCTGAGCTAACTTGTTCAATTTCCCTTGCATTAACATCGCCAAGTATTTGAAAACCACGATAACCATGTCCTTGAATATTACTCGAATGTAAATCTTGTACCAATGATGTGAATTCATCGTCTTTCTCGTGTTCTTTGATTTTATCTAAAAATACATTGACAGCATCCTCAGTTCTTCCCGAGATGGGAACAATTTTCGGTAAATTCACATCTAAAACAGGAGCAATTTTTGGTTTTGGATTACTTCGTAAAACAACATGAGCATTTGCACCGCCAAAACCAAATGAATTAATAGCCACAAGGCCACCATTCCAAGGTAAAGATCGATCAACGACCTGTAAACGTCCATCGGACAATGCTGGAATATCTTTATTTGGTGTTTTAAAATGTAAATTTCCCGGTATAACGCCAGCCTCCATTGCTATTAGTATTTTTGCAATTGAACATAATCCACTCGCCGGTTCCGAGTGTCCCATATTTGATTTTATTGATCCAATGAGTAATGGTTTTTTCCTGTCTTTACAAAACAGGTCGGCAATTGAATTTACTTCTTGTGGATCGCCAACTTTTGTACCTGTACCGTGTGCCTCAACATAAACAACATCAATTGGATCGACACCCGCCTCATCATAAACTTCGCGCATTAATTTATTTTGCATTGCACCACTGGGAAATGTGATTCCTTCAACTTTATTGCCATCTGTATTTGTCTTGGAGTTAACAACAGTTGCATAAACACGTCTTGAATTACGAGCTTTTTGAAGGAATATAACGACGGCAGCTTCAGATCTCACGTAACCATTGCCTGAGGCATCGAATGCTTTACATGCGCCATCCATTGATAACATATTTAGTCTGTGAAATTGTAGGGAACTTGTGGGTTTAAGAACGAGATTTACACCTCCCACAATTGCTGCATCACATTGACCAGTTCGCATTGCCGATATTGCTTGATGCATTGCATAGAGTGATGATGAACATGCTGTGTCAACGGCAAAACTTGGTCCTGACAAGTCAAATGTGTACGATATCCTATTGGGGAACATTGCTCGACAACATCCTGTCAAACCGTAACCTGCAATGGATTTTTTCTTTTAGTATATAAGCTTTAGATTTCCTTCACAAGAAAGAAAATAATTGTCATTTTTAAATTCAGGAATCACTGTTTTGTTCAATTATAGGTAAAAAAAAAAAAAAAAAAAAAGAGTTCTCTTTGTGAAAAAGGGGATTTAAAAAAGAGAATTTTGAAAATCAAATAGTGTTTTACATCTATTTAAAAAAAAAATATTAAAGTTTAAAATTTTTTTTAAAATTTTCTTCCTCATGCAACTATTTCAAATAGTTTAATTTAACTGAATTTAGAATAATTTTTATGATAACGAATTTCAATTAAGCAGAATTTTATACTGTAGACTTTATATTAACTGAAATTTCCATATCAAAGAATTTTTATTAAGGCCAGGTCCAAGTCGTGTCAGCTGTTCCATTGAAACTTCAAAGGAACAGCTGACTCGACTTGGACCTGGCCTTAAACCGATTTTTTTATTACAGATTCACCTCCCTGAAGTTGGCTTCGACGCTCAGCGCCGAAAATTGTTTTTCGACGCTGAGCGTCGACGCCAACTTCATGCAGGTACAGATTCTTTAATTCACTAAATTTTGATTTAAAAAAATTCATATTTATCAACATTTTTTAAAACCAGAATTTAACGGACTTCTTAATCAAAAGAATTTTAGTAACCTGAATTTTTATTTAACTAAATTTACAATTAACATAGTTTTTATTTCACAAAACTTTAGTTAACAAAATTTATTTTATATGAAAATTCGTTTAAAGAAAAATTCATTATTACACGAATTTCTACTCTTAGCAAAAAAACAGGGATTTAAAAAAAAATTTTGAAAATCAAATAATGAAATAGTGTTTTACATGTGAAGTTTAAAAACTTAAATTAAAAATTTTTCTTCATACAACTATTTCAAATAGTTCAACTTAACTGAACTTGAAATCATTTTTCTGGCAACGAATTTCTATTAAGCAGAATTCTATAAAATAAACTTTATATTAATCAAAAATTTCCATATCAAAGAATTTTAATTTAACTCAATTTTTTATGTCTGATTCTCTACTTAGTTCAATGAATTTTAATTTAACAAAATTCACATTTATTAAAATTTTTTAAACTATAGAATTTAATGGATTTTTCAATCAAAAGAATTTTAGTAACTCGAATTTTTTACTTAGCTGAATTTTTATTTAATCAAAACTTTATTTAATCAAATTTATTTTTTATTAAAATTCGTTTAATGAAAAATCCTGTACATATTATGAGAATTTTTATTTAACAGAATTATCATGTAACAAAATTTTATTTAACGAAATTTATTATAATGGAAAATAGATTTAAACAAATATTCTGTGCTGAACGAATTTTTATTCAGCTCAACTTTCATTTAACAAAATTTCAATTTAACCGAATTTTTTTATGACGAGTTTCTCAAGTTCACTAATTTTGATGATTTAATATAATTTTCATTTAATAGACTTTCTATTAAACAGAACTTTATTTTACTGAAATTTCATTGAAATAAAAATTATTTTTAAACAAATTTTTATTTAGCAAAATTCCTATTTAACAGAATTTTTAAATTTGGATTTTTGTCGAATTTTGAAAGAGCAGAATTTTCATTTCATATAGATTCTTTATAGGTATGTCCGAACTTTTATTTTTATGAAAATTTGAAATTATTAAAAGTTAAGTAACTTTGGTTTCGAAAGTTATCTTGAAAATTCGTTTACAAAAATAGAAATGTCTTTTTAAAAAAATAATAAAATTAATGAGGATTTTTTTCTGATGAAGGATTATTAATTTAGGAAAGTCTTATTTTAAACAAATATACTGCTTTTTTTAACGAAGCTGAAGTACGCAACGTTTATGATAAACGATTTTTAAAGAAATAATTTTTTAAAATGAAAAATTCTATAATTTTTTGTCTAAAAAATATTTTTTTATAATTTGTTAATTAATGAAAACTACAAGAAATATTTTTTAGGCAAAAAATTGTAGAATTTTTCATTTTAAAAAATTATTTCTTTAAAAATCGTTTATATAAACGTTGCGTACTTCAGCTTCGTTTTTTTTAGCTGTTTTGAACAAAAATTTTGTTTATTTAAAAAATATTTTGGTTTATTTCAATAAATTTGTTAAATATGTGATTAAATTGATATCACAAAATTTGTTACAAAATAATCTTTACTTAAGGAGGCACATAAAAGTAAGAAACTGAGAAATTATGTTGAAAAAAAGCAATTAATAATAAGATTTAGAAAAATTTGTAAAATGTATATTAAGTGATTTTTAAATTTTGTTAATGTTTTTAAAGAACATTAAAATGGATTTAAGTTAAAAAGTATACTAAAATTTAAGGTAAGAAAGATATTATGAAATTAACTATAATTATGTACTTAAAATGTAATTAGAAAATTCAATGTTATCTTTTTTTATTATCTAAAAATTGTGTTAACATTTCATACTTACTTATGTAAATAATTTCTTTTTAAAAAGGAAATTATATAAATTATGTTTTATCTTAATAATATATAATTTGTTTTTTATTCAACTTGTCTTTAGACTTTAAATGTAAATAATTAATTAAATATTAAAAATTAACATTGCAAGAAATATATCTTTGAGACAAAAATTCATAGAATTTTTTTATTACAAAAAATATTTCCTTAAAAATTGCTGATAAAAAATGTGAATTTTAGCATTGTATATATTTTTTTTTGATAATGAAATAAATTGAACTCACCATTAACCATGTCTGGGTCCGCAGTCCAGAATTCGTCTGATTCCGAATCAGAAACGCCGATGAAAACTCCAGTTTTTGATCCTCTAATTTCGGAAGGATTTATTCCTGCGTCTATAATAGCCTCGTGTGTCAATTCAAGGAGCATTCTAAGTTGTGGATCCATAACGTGTGCTTGTTTAGCGTGAACACCAAAAAATGTTGCATCAAAAGATGCAAGATCTTTAAGTTTTCCAGTTCTGGTTGGTAGACCATGAAGACCAGAAGGCCAACGGCGTTCATCGTCTGTTACTAGATCGATTCCATCGAAAAGTTTCTGTTTGAATTCCTCAATATTTGATGACTCAGGAAGGCGACCTTAAAAAAAAAAGAAAAAAAATTCAAAATTTCTTTTGTCATAAAACAATGTCAATTAATAAATTCATTTATTTGAAAAAAAATGATTAAAAGAAAAACATTTTAAATTTAAAATTACAGTTTTTTTCGTATTTTTTTTTTAATTTAAAAAATTCAAATATGTAAAAATATTGAAAAAATATCGAATTAAAATAATTTAATCTTTTCGAGAGATTTATAAACAAAAATTATATATATATATAATTACCAGAAAATCCTGAAATGACAATATCATCATCAATTGAATATGCTGCGCCATTTGGAATGATTGGATCGCGAACGATCGGAGCATTAACACTTTCAAATCTTGCTGGCATGTTTTTAGAGATTGTGTAAGTTATAGATTCAAATTTAAATTTCCCGTCAAATTAATCTGCGTGTAAGCCTTGTGGACAGCAGGCTGAAAAAAAATAATGAAATTTATAAATAAGAATGATTTCATGTTTTTTTTTTTTTAATAATACGCATTAACTAAAGAAAAAACTAGAGAACTAAACTAGAGAAAAAAATAATTTCAAGCAAAAATGTAATTATACTTTTTTTTTAAAATAGATTTATAAAATAAAATTAATAATTATTGAATCATAAAAATAGAATAATTATTCCGTAATTTATTTACAAATTACAGTTAAACATGTAGAGAAAGTAATATTGTGAAAAACTAGAGAAATTTCTTTGTCACATTTATAGCATTTAATCAATATTCTTCATAACAAAATAGTTCATATATTTATTATTAAATTCACTTGTAGAACATGTTGTCAATGTGGTGGTTCAAAGAACAATATATTTCTTTTTTCTCTCTTAAAAATTAACATTAATTTTTCTTCTCATGATATATTACAGAAAGCAAAAAATTTTTTTTTCAAATTTTTAGAAATATAAATCTTTATCCAAATACAATTTTTAATTATTCAGTGTCAAAAAAACTAAATTTCTTACATTTTTAATGAAAAACTGTTCAGGTAATTAACATTTTTTTTTTTCATGTAAAATTAAGAAAATTTGTCTTTGAATTTATTTTTTCCAAGAAGAGGTTTAACAAATTGAACAATAGTGATAAACATTAATTAATTATTTTGTGCGGAGCCTTTCTCCTTTGACCATCATTTCGTTCCTTCACCTCAAGTGACAAACAAGTATAGATTAATTTCTATAATGTGACTTAACTGAGGCTACGACAATTGCTTTGAATTGACACACAGTGACTTCCGACTTGGGGCCAGTACTTAATTGAGTAATTTCATTTGCATTCATAAAGGGTAAACCAATTTTGTAATACAATTGCTCATACTCGAGACGCAATTCTCTTCTTTCCATCACGAAAGAAATCTCAGATTAAAGAACATAAAAACTTTCGAAAAATAAAAAATTAATTAAAAATTTTATTTTTAAATAATAAAAATAAATTTATTATTATCATAAAAAAAGAATTTCTATACTATAACAAAAATTGAAGACAGAATTTAATAATAATAATTACAAAAAATATATTGTATATTCTAAAGTTTTGAAAGAAACAAAAAAAAAATGATAAACAATAATCATGTGTGGTAAGAATGTTAAAATATATATTTTCAACCTGATAAAATTCAGTCACGGAAAATAAAATCTTTTCAAATTCTTTTCTAAGCAAAACAATACAATCAATATTAATTTTCAATTTCTCACATAATCGATTGTAAAGAAAAATAAATATGCCTAAAGTTCGTTCTGAACGTACAAATGAAAGAAAAATTTGTTGACTATTTTTTAAATTCAAATTTTATTATAAAATATTTTTTCTATCCAAAAATTAATGAATAATTTATTAAATGTTTAATGTACTTTTTATTTTTTATTATTATTGAAAAAAAATTATTATTTATTTTTTTGAAATTATTAATTAAAAATTATTTTATTCATTTGAACTTTCAAAAATTCAGGCACATAAAAATGTCTTTTTCAAAATTTTTTTATATTGAAAATATTATTTTAAATTTTCTTTCATTTTCAAATATTAAAAATACAAAAGACAATTTAATTCTCGTGATTCAATAAATTAATTAATATTTAATGATAATTACCTAATAACTGATAATTTATTATCTAATTAATATTTTATTAAAATTATAAATAATGAAGGAAAACCGAACCTTTTTTATATTTAAATATAGAAAATAAGATAAAAATTTTATTTATCTAGAAAATGTTAAATAAAATTAATTTTTTCATTAAGAAAAAGAAATATAATATATATTTTATTTGAAATTTAAATATAATATTTTGTAGATAAGAATGTGCTCAGCATTGGTCTTGAAAATCATATCAAAGTGCGTCATCGCGTGACCATAACCGTGAAAAGAGCGTTATCAAAATGCTGTAAGCTTTGCGCGCGAGAAAGAGAGAGAGAGAGAGAGAGAGAAAGGAAATCTCGATTCATAGTTGTTACGTCATATACATATATATAAACTTATAATAAATGTAAGTACACTGACATAAGTTAGTTGTTAGTCGCACAGGGGTCAAGTTGTGCATTCAAAGTAATATCTTTTAACGTCATTATGTTAAAAAGAATTTTATCGTTAATATATTTAACTCGAACTTTCAAGATAATCTCCCAGTTCACATATCATCAACCTTGACACTGATCCTTATTATCATTGTATAAGAGTTACATATATTGTCACAGCTAGATAATACAATTTACAATTGGAAAAGATTGTACTATCTCTGCACACAAAAAAAAAAAAAAAAAAAAAAAGAAAAGTAAACATTAACAATCTGTATGGCATTTTAAATAATAATAATTTGACATTTTTTTTCAAAAATGCGGATAAAATAATTATTTATATATAATAGAAATGTATGAAGAAAAAATTTTTTTTTACTAATAATAACAAATATAATTTTACTACATTTTTGAATAATCATAACCTACAAATGTGATCGTTTTTTAATCTATAAAATTCTCTACAATTTTACATTCTTGAAACAAAAGTTATATTACTCTTTAACTGGATAGAATTCCCCTCTCTTTTTAAGACGATAGAAATTATATAACTCTTATAATTTTCCCCTTACATTAAGATTTTCAATTGAAAAATATTCCTCTACCTTCTAAGAGAATTTACTACACAATTTGGATTATTGGATATGCGCATGTGCAAGTTGACGTCACAGTTATGGCGATAGACGAAAAAATTGCCAATATGGTTTCTGGTTTCATCGGTGTCATTTGAAACATCTTATGTATATATATTTTATTGTGTATTCTTTTCATAAACAGTGAGAAAATTGAGAATTCTCTGTTGAATATATATTAAAATAGTGTGTAATTGTTTTTGAACAATTTAATTAAATTCACGTGTGCGATTTTTTTTAGCAGATAAAAACATAACCTCAATTTGTATACATTACATGCTTTGATAAAATATAGCTTTTTTAAATTGAGAATGCATCTTTTTGATATATATTTGTATAAAAATGAGAGGAATTCTCTCAATAAGAATATATTTTTTCAATGTGTTTAATTGAGTAGATCAAAGTGTTTTTTTGAGTGCAAAATAAAATTCGATTTCAAGTTGAAATTTTTTAAGGGGAAGAAAAAAATAAAACAATACCTAAAAATTTATGGTTTATTGATGGAGTTTTTGTGAAAGATTTTTCATTTCTCTTATGAGCAGAAATATCCGAAAAAGAGGATTTTTAATTATTGAATTCGGAAATTTTTGGAATATTTGAAGGTAATTTAAAAAAAATTTTTAAACCATTTCAAAATTTATAGAATGAATAATTAAATAAGAATTGTGTATTTTATATATTATACATTATATACTTTTTTTTATTATCACGTGTAAAAGTTGCTTGTTGATTCTCAGTAAAAACAGGTTGTCCACATATATTATATTGAATATGAACATTAACACGCGTCTCTTAATGGCACGTGAATGAGCTCCTCATCATTTCTTTATGAATTAAATTGGTTAAGTGTTCCTGAACCCCATAGAGATTCAATTTGAACCCCAGTAGAAATTATATACACATAAATAAAAATTTCTTATAACAAAAAGTACAAAAGACATTAATTAGAGAAATTTAAAAAAAAATCATTTTTATCCGGATTTTATTTAATAATTACAGGGTGGCAGTTAAATTTTATTTTCAATATGATTTTCATTGAATTACAGAAATTGATAATAAAGAAAACATTCTTATATTTAAAGAAAATTTTTTCATTGAATAACAAAAGGCATTTATACCTTATATCTTTGAATCAAAGAAATTTTTGTTTTCTAATTATAAATTAATTATGTGCCTAAAGTTCTGAACGTTCAAATGAACGAAAAATTTGTTTACCACTGTTTAAACTTTAAATTTTATTATAAAATATTGGTTTCTGTATTCAAAAATACATGAATAATTTATTAAATTTTTAATGAACATTTTTATTGATATAGTAATTTTTTAAAAATTTATAGACCAAAAAATTTATTTCGCTCATTTGAACGTTCAGAATTTCAGGCACATAATTAATTTCGAAACTAATGCTAAAAAATAGTTTTTCTTCTAAATTGTTGATGATAAAAATTATAAATTTCTCAGACGTGAAAAACACAGGGAATAATTAATATAAAATTTTTCATTTAAAAAAAAAAAAAGTAAATTTCTTTATAATAATTTTCAATATTTTTTTTTTTTTTACAATACTACTTATAGGGTAAAAGGTACAGTGACCGACACCCAGACAGTGAACGACACCTGCTATTAAAAACGATAATAACTATAAAAATAATAATATTTAATTAAATATCACTAGTAAATTAATTAATATACAATATTTAAAAACTTATACAGTTTATACAAAATTTTATATGTTTATATTTTCCTCAATATTTAATACTTTCTAGAAAACTAACCTCAAAAAATTTGCTTTATTGATTACAAATTTTATAAATATGAAAAAATTGTTAAATAATTATATTTTAAAAGCAACTTTTTTTGTACATTAAGTCTGAATAATAAAATTTATGATAATACTAATAAATATCATGTTACTTAAATAGAAGTTTAAATATTTTTTATTTTATTAAAGAGTGTCGTTCACTGTTTTCATACCATACATTTTTAAATTAATATTATAAACTCTTATCAAGGTGTTTTTTAATTTTAAACTTGTGTACTATAAATTTTAACCCAAATCTTTTATTTAAAATTTATTTTATAACTAAATCTTTAATAAATTACGATAAAATGTCATTTAAAGTTGAAAGTATGCCCAGGGTGTCGGTCACTGTACCCCTTACCCTATGCATTTCGCTGACGAAGGTAAAAGAAAAAAAAGTATTTTAGAGCTCGAGTATGACACACTTAGAATGTAGAGAGCGTGTCATTTACCCTTTCGTTTTATTATTTGGTGACACATATTTTGTTTACTTATTATATGCATTTAAATATCTATTAATTTAAAATATTATCAGGTATTCATTACATTATATTCTTTTATTAAGACTGAAAAATAAAATTATAGTTTAACCCTGAACTTGATTTAATACGAAGCTGAAGTACGCAACGTTTATTATAAACGATTTTTAAAAAAATAATTATTAAAAATGAGAAATTCTATAATTCTTTGCCTAAAAAATATTTCTTGTAGTTTTCATTAATCAACAAATTATAAAAAAATATTTTTTGGACAAAAAATTATTATAGAAATTTTCATTTTAAAAAATTATTGCTTTAAAAATCGTTTATCATAAAAGTTGCGTACTTCAGCTTCGTGATTTAATCGATGGTCGGAACAGATCTGTTATCGGTTATTGTATATCTTGATTATATAAAACTTGAATAGTATTCAATGTTGCGTTAAATAATTTATCCAATTTTATAGTTTAGTGCACTTATATTGAGAGATATTAAATTTATAAAATGTCAATTTTTTCCCCAAACTGTTAAATGTATTCAAATTACTTTTTTTTTTTTTACTTAACATACAAATGCTTATTTAGGAATTTATTAACGCCATTAATTAAATTATTGAGTCAGGTGTTTATTGTATGTAGATTAATTGATTGAAATCGTCCGATATCCGAGTTCAAAAGTCAATTATATAATAGGTGATTCTTTTTTTTTTATTTATTAAAGAAAATTTTTTTAAATTTTTATCCACTAATTATTTAATTAATTAATAATTCAGTGTTAATTAGTTGTAAATTATATACTGTAATTATAATAAATAAAGAAACAATTATTTAGAATTTTAAATTAAACACCTGAGTTTGAGGTCAGCTATGTTGGTAAACAGATCAAAGTTCCAAGCTGTTAGTGACTTTTAATTTAATAATTGATCTTGACTTTGACAGTGAAATGAATAATTCCGGTTGAACAACAGAAATGTGGTTCCATTTTCATTTCAATTAAATATTGATTATAACACTACAGAAAATAGATATTCTTAATTAAAAAATAAATTATAATTTAAACTATTATCCAAATTATATAACAATAATAATTACCTACTATTAAAAATAGTTAATTAAATTTTTTTATATTAGATTTACTAAAAAATTAATCATTACTAAATTTTTAAATTATTTTTTTCATTTATTAAATTATTATTTATTATTAATAATTATTATTATTAAATAGTTATTAGATTATATTAATTTAAATATTTATATTGAATAAAATTCTATTATTGTACTGTTAAATTATTTTTTTATTTACTATTATTAGTACATTTTTTATGATTAAAAATAATTATTATAATTGAATTTTTTAAAAATAAAAAATGAAAATTTTAGAGAGATAACAAATATGGGCATCCAAAAATAATTATTATATTGAATTAAAATATTGTGTAATAAAATTCTGACATCGCATTATTCGACTATTTTTTTTAAGTGATACGAAATCTGATAAGAATATTCATTTTTTATTACAATAGGACAAAAGCGTAAAAAAATAGTTGAATCGTAGTTGAACTAAAATAAAATGCATTTATTTGAATGAACAAATTTCATAAATGAATGAGTATTGAGGTAGGAAAAAGTAAAAAATTCTCAACTTTTATCAATGTGAATGAAATTCATGATTTGAAACTTGACAAAGATTTATTGCATAAATATATTGTACTTAAAATAAAAAAAATTTTATTCTTTAAAAAATTTTTTAAAAATCAATATTTAAAATTTAAGAAGAAAATTGAAATATATGTACTGATTAAAATATTGAATCAGATCAGTGTGTCTGACTGGATATTGAGATTGCATCACTTGCAATTTAATTGAGAGATTTCAGCAATCTTAGTAGTGAAGGAAGAAGGAAAGTCAGACTTTGCAAAAGATTTTTGCTCTTAAATTTTTTTTCTATTTTGCTTTCTCATAGAAACAATACATTCTTATAGTATTTCATTCATTTAGAAAGTGTATTTTAACTGTAAATTTTTAATTGCAAATTTTTAAATTACCTTTTTATTATTAAAGAAAAAAACATTTTATATAATTTTTCCATACTTTAAATATTTTATATTGTATAATCTTTAGAATAGAATATTGAAGGCTTTAAATAACTATTTGTTCCTTCGTCATAGATGTCAAGAGGTTTGGCAAACTTTACAGTATGATTCAAGCTTATTTATTTACCTATTCCTTCTTGATTTTATACGTTTATAAGAATCATGAAATTAATTTTTAAAGATAATTACGTCAATTCACGTAGCTTTTAATTATATTTTATTTGCCTATTGAATGAAAACAAAAACGCAAATTTTTTTTCAAAAAAATATTTCATAGAATTAAAATTACAATAATATTTAAAAGATTCTATGAATTATTTGACGTCAAATATTTTACAAATATGTAAAATATTCAAATTTTCATTTTTTTTGTTTAGTGTTACAAAGTTGTTAATTTTAATAGCGCTAAAGATATTCTTTTATTATTTAAAAAAGACAAAATAACATATGTAATATTTTCTAAAGATAAAATGAATATTTCACTCCGGGGTTATAAAGCAAAAAAAAAAAAAAAAAAAATTCTAGTTTAGCTGATAAAGTAAAAAAAACTATAAGGATTCTTCTAGATAGTTTTCTGCAATCGTGAAGTAGACCGGTATTTACTCGTCACGGAAGAGGAAAGCGTACGACTTTCCGACACGTGTTAAAATCGTTTTCAATGGCAACCATTGTTTGCCATCAAAGCGTAACTTTCACAATAATACAAATTATAAGCACAAGAATCAAAATACTTTGCAGAAAATCAAAGACGTCTGACCTTTAAAAAATTCAAAAATTTTAACCGTTAATTTTCATTGTCCCATAATACTCATTTCTCATCATAAAGAAAATTTATACATTTTGTTTTCTATGAAATTTTAAAATAAATTACATTTCTATTTAATCACTTAATTGAAATTAATAATTGTTGCAAATTATGTCAATATCAAATTCACCCCTTTCAGTGTACTATATTTTTAGAAATTACTGGTGTATAAGTTTTCTCCAATATATTAGTAAATTAACGACATTTTCTTAGTAAATTGACATAATTATTAGTAAAAATAAAACTATTTTAATTGAAAAATTAAATTAAATTTTCTAGTGAAAATTCTCACCTGACTCGTTGATGTAATCCTGACAGGTTATAATATAATGCACGTTGAAAAAATTCTTTTGTGCAGAATGAAAATTCGTCGCACTTGTACTGATTTATTGGTTTTTAATTATTGTAAATTTAGAGAGGGAGGATTCGCGTGGTCACTAATAGACGCCGATACCCTTATACAAGTTTCACGGGCGCGTCGCTAATGTCTAGCTGGCGTCTTGCTACCGAGCATCTCGTTATTATTGAATTGGACCGGCCCCGTGGTCTGACATCAGACCATGTGGTACTAGCCAATGAGAAAATTCAATTTTGCGCATGCGTCATATAACCATAGTCCCTTATTCTGAAGAGAAGAGAATTCGTCGAAGTTAAAATAATGACTCCCTTTTATTATACCTTTTTGTCTGGAATTTTTAGGAAATATACAATATGCGGGGCCCATATACATCAAATGGTTTCCAGGCAGGCTAAAGAATTTAGAAAAGGATAGACACATAAATACTTATATATAGATATATATATCTGGTAAGATAGTTCGCTGTATTTTATATTTTTTCGATCTTTGAGAATTTTCACGTTTTCAAAGCTGCTGACTACGTTCAATATACACGTGTGCCGCAGTGTATTGTGTCAAATACATGTGGTTGTCACGTGTTGATTCTTGTTTTCTATAATTTAATCAATTTATGAATAATAAAATATATTAGACTGTCTAAAAGTTTTGGCAGTATTAAATTGATTATTACATTATTTTGTTAGAATGTAATTCAGCATTATGTCGCGTTGCTGTTTTTCAATGTTGTATCTTTCATTTTAAAATGTTTTTAAAATCTGTTTAGATGTGTTACTTTTTACAATCAAAAGATGATAGAATTTTTGTTATTATTTTTATCATTTCTGACGTCCATCGTTTGTATTAGAATTTGGAATATGAAAAATCTTTAGATTCCTAACCTCACTTTTTTGGTTTTATCTTTGACTTTTTATTATATGTTGTTTTGCACTTACATTTTTTTTGTAACTGACAGGTGTTTACGAGGTAATAATAACTATCATTATAATAATTAATAAGCTTTTAAAAATTGAAATTACTTTTTATTTAAATAAATATGTAATATATGCATTTTGTGTTTGCATATATACTTCATTATTTTTCATTAGGTAAATGTTGGAATTATTATGAAAATATTATTAATAACTGACTTTTAAATTTAATTACAGTATAATTATATATCAAGAGTATTATTAAAATAATTTTCAACACTTTTTGTCAATTTTGTTTTGAATTATTCTCTTAAAAAAACGTTTAATTTAAACTCTTCTTTATGCTACGATTAAAAAATTAAAAAAAAATTTTTTTCTAAAGTTGTTTCTAGAACCTGGATGTTATCAATATATGATTATATTTTTTTTCGAAGTGTAGCAAAGGTCTCAAGTAGGTTCATATAAAATGTTTAATTTTAATATAATGATAATTCTGCAATTGTGTAAATAGTGGAAATCTCTCTCTTTTTTTTTTTTTTTTTTAGAAAAATATTACAAAATAGGATGTTTCACCAAATTTCTATAAATAAACAGAAATTAAATAGATATAGTAAAAATTGTTTCTTATAACATATGTGAGGGAGGCTCTAAATTTACATAAATATCTATTTAAAAGTAAAGTTTTTTCAAAGAATTTAATTTGTAAAGCTTATTCAATGTAAATAAAATTACTTTTTAATGTGTATATCATGATATCCGAAAAAGCAATTATTCTTTTTTGCTTGAGGATAAAAAAATTTTTTTTGTACATTTATATATATATATTTCAAACAATAGATAAAAATGATTGACGTTTGTTAAATGATCTATACGACTAGAAACGGAGGAAACATTGTCTATATTCATTTCAATTTTATCAATGTACGTTTATCCACTATTTTTAATTTTTTTTTTTTTTTTAATTTTTTTTTCAAGAAAAAGTAGATTATCTTTAGATTAAATTTTTATAAAAATTTCTTATATTTTGCAAACTTAACAATATTTCTATAACATATTTTAAATTTAATAATTTATCTACATTTGTCGAGTTTCTTACGTAAATAATTTACGCAAATCAGAGTGCAATATAAGACGATTTTTTATTTTATATCTATATATGTTGTACGTACATAAATTTTTGTAAAAGTTATTTGACATGCTAATTACAAGTTCATATGTAAAACATATGTAATTATTACATAATTAATAATAATTTGTTTTACATATATTTAAATAAAATTAATACTAAACTTATTTATAATATTATAATTATATATTTTTTATATTAATTATAAATATAGTTATGAGAATTAAAAGTTAATTTTTCTTTAATTATATATAATTCAATTTAGATTTTTCAAAAAAAAATTTGTTTTTTTAATTTAATAAGTTTAAAAGTTAATAAAATGAAAAACAAAATTGTTATAATGACTTTAAACTGTTCTGTAAATTAAATAATGAACCAAAACGTTCAAATTAATAAAATTTTTTTTTTCAATCTATAAGTTATTAGAAAGTATAATGTCAATGTAAAATAAAGCAGTAAATTAAACAAATATTAAATTAATAACTTTTTTTTATATATATTTAAAACAATATTTTTTAATAAAATTCGTACTTAAAGAAGTTACAAAAAAAATTTTGTTCATTTGAACGTTCAAAACTTTTGGCTCATATTAAATAAGATTATTTCAGGTTCTGATAAATTCTTAATTAGTCTAGACGTCTATATATTATCCAATTATTAATAATCTTTCGTTGCTTTGTTCTTTTGAAATAAAATTTTCCGTATATTTATAAAAATAATAATCAATCATAACTGAAAAAAATTTATAATCGGTTACTTGACAATTATCAGACTAAAAATTATTTGAACAAATAATTTCTGTATTTAAAATAAATACTACTTTAATTTATTTAAATGTTCACAGAAATAATAACATTTTTGGTCTATACTACTTTTTCTTTTAAAATTTTATTATTAATCAATATGAGCCAAAAGTTTTGAACGTTCAAATGAACGTTGAACAATGAACAATATTTTCTTACAAAATATTCTTTTAAAAATCTAAAAAGAAGTTATTTAATTTAATAATTGTTTAATTTACTGTTTTATTTTACAATGACATCATAATTTTTAATAATTTATAGATTGAAAACAATATTTCGTTCATTTGAACGTTCAAAACTTTTGGCTTTTATTATAATAATTTGCATAAAAACATATTTTTTCTTCTAAATTGTTGATCATAAACGTTGTGAATTTTATCGTGACGTCAAATAAATATTTATTTATTATAATAGTCAAGTAAGTGATTCCTTGAATGAAATAAATTTTTTTTCCATAGTGTATCTAGTATAAAATTCAAATTTGACACTGAATTGTATTAGAATTTACATAAATTACAATTTGTTTTGCATTTCTTAATGAACAATAGAATTAATATGTTCAATGCACTCGTTTCATGATATATATCTTCTTTCCAATATAACTGACTTATTTCTTTTTTCCTTTTCTTTTTTTCTCATTTGCTTCTTCTAATTTTTCAAGTTCAAGTTCAATCATACGTTGTCTTTTTTTACACGTTGGCGTTTTTGAAAACCATGCTGCAAATATAAATAATTTTCATTAATACATTCATTTTACATTTAAGTATATCTATAATATATTTCAGTGATCACAAATTATCAAGTTGTATATTCAACGATTTTTTTACGAAGCTGAAATATGCAACGTTTATGATAAATGATTTAAAAAAAAAAATTTTTTTAAATGAAAAATTCTATTATTTTTTGCTTAAAAAATATTTCTTGTAGTTTTTATTAATCAATAAATTATAAAAAAAATATTTTTTTAGTTAAACAATTTTATAATTTTTCGTATTATAAATAAAAATTGATTTCTAATCGTTGATCATAAACGTTGAGTATTTCATTCATTTTAGTTCAATTCAAAATTGTGTTAACAATAATTATTATTTGTAACCGATTTTAATAATTTTGAAAATTTCTTAAGTATATATACTTATTTCAACATTTTTCAGTTGTTAAATTAAAATTTTGAACAAAATTGTTTTCGATTTTAAAATTTGGTCATTAAAAAAAAAATTAAAATTTTAATTTTGGACAAAATTATTTTCAATTTTAAAATTTGGTCATTAAAAAAAAAATGGGTTGAAAAATATTATCTACACCAAGAAAGTGTCGATTCATTTTTGACATTTTGAATTTTTAATATAAAGTTATTTTTTTAGACCTCCCGAACAAGTTTTGTTGTTTTTTTTAATTCTGATTGTTGAAAAATTTGTCGTTAAAAATTGAATACCTATTTAATTTTTTATTTTTAATTTAAAAGAAAATTATATTTCTGATTTCGAAGAGTTTTTTTTTTATTTTTAAATAAATTTGCTTCTTCAAAAATTCTTTTTATGTTAAATTTGAATTCAATTTTCATTAAACCGAATTATTATTTTAGAAAATTTTAATTTAATCAAAGCTTTAGTTTGATTTTTCATTAAACCAAATTGTTATGTTTGATAAAAAATTTTTTACAAATTTTTATTTTAACAAATTTGCATTTAATAGAATTTTCATGGTATTAAATTTTAATTTACTGAATTTGCTTTTCATTGATTTTTCATTTAAAAACGAATTAAGTAATTAATTAACTTATTAATTTAATAAATTATATATATACTCAGAAAAGCTTCTTCTTCTTCTTTATAAACTGGATCTCTTGAACTGAGGGAATTCACTAGTTCACCATGAGTTAAAGGATGTACTCTTAGCTGTACCATTCGCTTTGTAGTCATTACCTATATATGATTAAAAGAAAATTATTTATTTTATTAAAAATTAATCTTTCTTCGTTTATTAAATATTTTTATTATTATTAATTAGTATTAATTATATCAATAATATTGGTAATTTAATATTTTTTAGAAATTAATCTTACCTCATTTATTGATGAAAGCACGGTTCCAATTGTAAAACCATCACAAACTTTTGCCATTCCTGAAGTATCAAATTGTCTACTGATTCCAGCGTACTAAAATAATATAATATGTTAATGAAAAGAAAAAAAAAGAAAAAACTAATTACAATAAATTTATTAATGCTTAGCTTACTTTGTAAAGAAGCTCCTTCCAAATTAATGACATTGAACCATAATCAGGTCTAGGAAAAAAAATAACTTTATCATATGTTTGATACAAGAGTTTTTGATCTCCTTCCCATGGTGAACTGGAAGTCCCAATTAGTATTACCCGATCTTCATTAGTTATATTTTTCACTAATTTCGATAAATCTTTTTTTAATCTTTTTGGATCAGTTTTATCTGATTTTGGTACTTTTTTGACAAAAGGCTTCTCCGCCCCATCCATAAAAATAACGGATGGTTGAAGTAATTTTGAAACCTAAAAATAAAATATTATAATTCTAATCACACAATTTGATATAAGTTGATTTAAATCAGATGCCATTGAAATAAATTAATATTTATTTAAATAATAAATAAAATAATAATAATTATTTATTATTTGGTATATTTAATAATAGATATTTTTAGTAAATTTATGATTTTATGTGATTAAATGAAATTTGATTGAAATTTAATTTTTTTTTATAAAAATTGAATATATTGAACACTTTCCTTGGATAGCAAGTGTAACAACATAATTAGGCCTGTTTTTCCTGGATATTTACCAGCAATATTAGCTGGTGTTATATCGAACAAAGTAGCTCCCAATTCAGTACAAATTGCATTAACTATCATTTTTTTACCACTTCCATGAGGACCTGCTATTAAAACCGATCTCACTAATGGTGTATGTTCCCTTACAATTTCATTTCCAAGTGGTAAAATGCAATATTCTATTATCAATTGTCTTATATCTCCTGTAATTCATGCAAATTATATTTTAATTAGCAAAATTAAACGCCAAATTGGGTATGCAATTGTTTGTTTTAATGAAATTAAAATTAATATTATCAATAATAATTTAAATTTATTAGAATATTATTACATATTAAATGATAATAATGAAAATTATATATGTTGATATAATTAATATTTAATAGAATTGAAACGAAGATGAAGTACGCAGCGTTTATCAACAAAAACATTTTTTTAAAAAAGTTAAATATTACGTCTAAATTACATATAGGTATATGAGCCGCCTTATATTATAATGACACATAAAATTTCTACAGCGGTATTCGTTGGCTCCTGGCACCTTAAAAATCAATTTTTAAAAATAAATTTTTTTAAATTACTATCTTGTACGAAATTTTCTGGCGCATCTTTTTTCTTTTCATAAATTTTTTTTGTGTTTGTAACAGTTTTTGAGAAAAAGGCAAAAAAACTAAATTTTACTTAAAATCACTTTTAATTAAAATTTTCATTTTAATTCGTTATAAAATGTAAAGTTCTGAATATTTTTACATACAATTTACAGGATTTATAGTTTAAACTATCCTTTGAGTGATCCTTAATAATAATTCATTTTTAATTTTAAAAAAATTATTTATTTTTTTGTTGCTCAGTGCTACAAGGCTCTATATTTTTCAAAAGCTTCGTTTATCTAGGGAATTTCTCTGAGGATAAACTTCCTCTGAATAAAATGTTTATTGATAATAAAAAAATTTTTATTAAAGTAAAACTTTACAGAAATTTTTTATTGTGTATTAATAAACATTTTATTCAGAGGAAATTTGTCTTCAAGGAAAATTCCCTACAAAAACGAAGTGTTTGAAAAATATAAAGCCCTATTCCAACACTGAATAACAACAAAATTAATAATTTTTTTTCTAATTAAAAAATCAAGAATTATTATTAAGGATCATTTAAAGGATAGTTTAAATTAACACCTGTAAATTGTATGCAAAAATATTTAGAACTTTTCATTTTAAAAGGAATTAGAGTAAAAATTTTAATTAAAAGTGTTTTTATTTAAAATTTAGGTTTTTGCTTTTTTCTCAAAAACTGTTACAAATACAAAAAAATTTATAATGAGAAAAAAGATGCGCCAGGAAATTTCCTACAAGATAGTAATTTGAAAAAATTTATTTTTAAAACTTGATCTTTAAAGTGCCAGGGGCCAACGACTACACGAAGCTGAAGTACGCAACGTTTATATAAACGATTTTTAAAGAAATAATTTTTTAAAATAAAAAAATTCTATAATTTTTTGCCTAAAAACTATTTCTTGTACTTTTCATTAATTGACAAATTATAAAAAAATATTTTTTAGGAAAAAAATTATAGAATTTTTCATTTTAAAAAATTATTTCTTTAAAAATCGTTTATATAAATGTTGCGCACTTCAGCTTCGTACGAATACCGCTGTAGAAATTTTATGTGTCGTTATATTATCCGGTGGTTCATATTTAACATAGGAGGAATATTTATCTGAAAAATGCTTTAAATATTTCGCCTACAATAAATATATGTAATTTAGGCTCAATATAAAACTTTAAAAAAAATTTCGTTGATAAACGTTGTGTACATCAGCTTCGTGAATTGAATTTTTGAATTTGAATTAGGAATTTTAAAGAAACTACTTCCGAAATTTGAAAACACAATTTTACAACTTTAGCAAAAATGAGAAAAAGAATTGTTAAAATTTGACACAAATTTGACACGTCATAACATTACAATTCAAAAAATACGTGAAATCAGTAAAGACCAACTTCAAATTAGGACAAAAAGACAGACCAAGCATTTTATTATTATATAATAATAATAATAATAATAATAATAATTTTAATTTTAATTTTAATTTTAAAAATAATTTATAAGAAAAATAATTTTAGGTACGTTGTATAACTTTAAAAAAATTATTTAAATTAATTAATTGAAAATAACCTAAAGTTGGTAAAGGATCCTTATCTTTATCACGAAGTTCATGATTAGAAAAAGATTTTTCTCCTTTAAAATTAGCAAGTTTTACTTCTGGATAAAATTTAATAATTCCATTAACTAATAATTCTTCAAAAAGTGATTCTAGTGTTCTATCGGGAGTGAGATCTTTTTCTTTCTTTTTTTTATTTTTCTTTCCACTACGTCGAATTCGTTTTTGTGTCTTTTTTGATCGTCTTCCCTTAAAACCTCTATCTCTATCCAATGCTGCTTGTAATGCTTCAATATCACCTGCGAGAAAAATTGATTCAATTTTTTTTAAACATTAAAATGTCATTTAAATAATAATTTTTAATTAACATTAAAAAATTATAATATTATATTTTTTACCTCTAAGAGTATGGTCAACAACAAGTCTCACTTCATCTTCGACCTCTCTTGTTTTTTCAGTCTGTATCATATCAATATATGGCCCTTGAGCTTGATTCATAGACTCGTCTTTATCTTTCCAAGTTTCCAGGTAAATCTCATTAGTCTGAACAAGTTGGGGCAGAAAATTCGATGGGAAATGCCTTATGCCTGATTCCGATTCATCTTCAGATCGATCAGGTTCAGTTTCTTTTTTTGTTTTCGATTTTTTTGATCTTTTTGATTCTTTTGAAGAGCCGGCTGTGGATTTACTTATTGTGCTCTCGGTTCCCTAAAAATTTATAATTAATTATTATTATGTAAATATTTATTGAATAATAATTTAATAAATATTTATCAAAAACACAAAAAATTCATCATTGTCTTTTTAACAAAAAATTTTGGAATCTATATAATATACCTGTCTACTAAAAATCATCCTCGAACCTCCACTCTCAGCTGATGGAAGTTCAGGAATTTTACCAGTTTGTTGAAAATAGGAATTAACCCAATTTCGAATTTCTTGTCGGATATTTTCTTCCATAAGAGCACTCTTTTCTTTTTGTATTGCTTCTTTCCATTCTTTTGTAAGTATTTCGAATTGTTCTTTATATTCGTATTGTCTTTCATATCTATGCCATAAATAAATAATTTCGATTATATTTCAAAGTCTTTGCCAATAAATTTTAAAAAATTATGATACACATTATATTAGCAAAATATTCTTTATTTAAACATAAGAAAGTCAAAAAATAATAAACATGAAAATATAAAAAAATATATAGGGTCAGCCGGGGTAAATCCGAACGCTAATTATTTCAGCTTAATTAAAATTTTTAAAAATAAGTTCGATATGAGAATTTTTACCTCAGATCCTCTTCAAGAGATTCTAAGTATTATCCCATTTTTCGTTTGTTAATTAGCAACAGCATAAACAAAGATAACGAGTATTGCAAAAAAGATTGAAAATCAAAGATGACACTCTTTCAGTATTTTGTCTCGTATTTGAAGAAAAAGAAGCTAAAAATTTATTTTATTATTTATAATTGTTTGTTATGAATACTAGAACAGAAACTATGTTTGATTTTTGCCTTCTGTAAAATTTTATTAATAATATCAGACCGTTCGTATTTACCCCACAAAATTGGAAAACCGGGGTAAATTCGAACGGTATTTTCAATAATTTTTTCTTATATCTGAGCCACACAAAATTGTTTTTATTTGATTACACTATTATTTTAACATTATAAAAGTACATGGAAAAAAGTTTTTCTTTCTATATGTATATCCTCGTTAGTAATTAATAAGCAGAAACTTAATCTCTGTTCTCTCGAAGGAGTGTTCCACTTTTTTTGCCAAATGGTTTGTTGAAAAAAGTTTTTCAGGATCTTAATAAAATTTGGTATTCTAAGGTTTTTGGGGTTGCTGATTACCAATTTGAAGTCAGTTTTTCAAAATTCAAAATGGCGGATCCAATATGGCGGACGAGAATTAAAAAATTTATTGGATTCGCTCGAAAATTGTTACTCGGGGGGTTTCAGGGTCGCTGATTAAGAATTTGGAGTTAGCAAATTTGATCATTTTTAAAAATAAGTTTTAGGAAAGTCCGCCATTTTGAATTTAAAAAATTTGACTTTTATTTTTGTATTTACATTCAATCACTCCAAAATACTTTCTGTAGCAAGTTTTGCAAAAATCCGTTATGATTTGATAAAGTTATTGAAGGTTTTAATTGTGTAATGCATTTTAATTTTTAACCTGTTTGATTTTTGTATTTATATATGATGCATTATTGCATTATAGGTTTATTATTGTACTTTTTTTTGAGTTTTTATATAAGATTAACAATTGCAATACTTTAAATTTATTTTCCCTAAGATTTTTCTGAAATACAGTGGCGTTTGTATTTACCCCGGTATTTTAGGAAAGTTGCAAAGTATCGAGGTAAATACGAACGCTAAGTTTCCTGCGATTGTAATTTATCAAAAATTTTTGCTACCCCATAAAATTGTTCTATGGAAGTAAAGTAACAACTTCATGCACCAGAATACCGGAAGTATTGTCTTTTAAAAGAAAAAACTTACGTTATTGTTGAAACTCACTAAAAGCGTTCAGATTTATCCCGGCTGACCGTATTAACAAAATTAAAGTAAGATAAAAAATTTTCAAGAGAAATAAAATAAGTTTGGTTTCTGGTTCAGACAATAATTTTTTTGACACAACGTAAATTTTCAAGATTTTTGTGTTATTCGATTACTTTAGGTTTAGTCTCGATGCCACACTTATTTTTGTCAAATTTGGAAATGAAATTTTTTTTATAGCTTTCTATATTACCGATCGGTTAAAAATTTAACTATACATGTTAGTAAAGCGCTGACAGTATTTTAATTTTTCTTTTTTTTTTTTGCAGATTCTATCCTCGATGGCTTGTGGTGTCACGTACTTCAAAGATAAGGGCAAAAGTAAAAACGAGTATCTTGAAGGACACAGAATTCTTCATATTCAGACTTTTTAGAACTCGGTCTATTTTTACGGTTATTTTTCACATTTTCTGAATGGAAATTTAACTTGAAAGTAGGGATCTCCGAGGGCTATTTAGTTTTAAAGAATCTTCTTGAAGCTGAAAATTCGTTATTAAGGTAAATATTTTAATTTATTGGAAAAATTTTATCACAAAAAATGTGTTATTCGATTACTTTAGGTCTAATCTCGATGCCAAACTTATTTTTGTCAAATTTGAAAATGAAATTTTTTAAAGCTTTCTATATTACCGATTGGTTATAATCTTCTATTATATTAAAATGTTTGTTTTGTCGTCTTCGTGACGTCACTGGGCCAAGAATTTTCGTTTTTCACATTCTTTTTCAACAATTTTTGTATAGATGTGATTCAAAATTAAAATTTAAACATAAATTAAACATATGAATTAGAAAAAAATATCAATTTTTTTTTTGCAACTTTTTGCAAAAAATATTTTTTTGCAAATATTGCAACTTTTTGTTATTTTTCAGTAATTCACATGTAAAATGCACCCCAATTCCAAATCCCATCCAAAAATATTTATTTTTTTAAAAGTTATCGTTATTTTAAAATTTTTCACAAATCTTCTATTACATTAAAATGTTTGTTTTGTCGTCTTCGTGACGTCACTGGGCCAAGAATAATGTTTAAAAATCAAGTAAATATATCATTATAAACTTCTCTGATTTATGTAAGTACATTTAAGATTTATACATTTTACTGATCATTTTTTGTCATATAAATATTAATCACAATTTTTTGACATTTTATGAGCCAACTTTCACGGTTGGCATACGCTAGGGAAGAATGTGTACATGAATTGTTTTATATAATTTGTATTGCATAACAAAATACGATTTCAATGAGCCTAAGAACGTTTAAAAATATTAATTTTTGCCAGAGAAATAAAAAAAATAGTAAAAACATTGAAAATTGGGTTTTTCTTAGATATCTAATTGAAAAATTAACATATTCTCTTTGTCAAGGTGTCATTTCTTTCAGAATTTTATTAGCTTTAATAAAATAAAGAGGAAAAAATTTTAGTTTTAATATTTTTGAAGATTTGAACAGTTTTATAGTTGTTGAAAAAGCAGAGTTCGCACAATTTCGGACGGTAGTGTAACTTGCATGTTTTTTGTATCGAAACAGTAGTTGAGTCTGAGCGTAAACATGTTCTTTATAACGCAGTTTACAGAAAAAGTAAATCTTTTTGATAAGTTAGTGACATAAGTTATTAAATATTAGTGTTACATTGTAAACTTTTGCAATATATTTATTCTTTGTACTTGATTTCAAAAATAAAATGTTATATAAAATAATTTTTTAAATATTTGTAAAAAGTATTACAAAATATTATTAAAAATCTAAAATTTAAACAAAATAATGAATTATGTTTTTCAAAAATCTATTATATTATTAATTACAATATTTTTTTTTAATAAACAAGACACATGAATTACTTTATATATAATAAAATTAAATTAAACTATGTGAAATTAGCCAATATTGGTAAATAATTCATGAATTACCCATAAAAAGAGTTTTGATTAAAATTTATGATATTTGTTTCTGAAAGTTCAAAATGACTTTCAGGAAATAATATTTTCAGGATTACGAATATGATAGTTATTTCTAAAAATCCAAAATGGGTTTTAGGAAATAACATTTTTTAAATTTGTTATATTTCAACAGTTTTATAGACATAAAATAAACTAATGTAGAACAAAACATAAATCATTATATTCATAAAAATAAATTATTTATTTATGAAAAGTATTAAAGATTTCTTAAAAATATAAAACTTAAAGATAATAATAAATTTATTATAATATTAATTTAAAAAATAGAATAAATACATATGAATGAACTGAAACAAGTAAACAATAATGAGTACAATTTCAACCGAGTGAGCGTTAGCGAGAGAGGATATGACGATAGTTATAATTAATTTAACTGATCCACGACAATTCTTGTCATTTCGTTTTGAAATTTTTTAAATTTAATTATTTGGAAATTATTGTCAGTTTATTATTATTTTATGCACTGAAAAAAAATTTATTTGATTCAAATAATCGGTTATACTTGATTAAGTATTTTTGTGAATATTTGTTTCTTTCAATATTTAAATCAATTAAATATATTAATTTTAATTATTGTTAAATATCACGACGGTAAAGTCTAAAACATTTATAATTAATGATTAGAAAAAAAGAAATTATTTTTTCAAAGCAGAAAATTATCAAAAAATGTTTTTTTTATTATTTGTTGATCAATACACATTGTAAAAAATATTTTACAGACAAAAATTTATAAAAAAAATTTTATTCAAAAAAATATTTCTTTAAAATTTGTTGATCATAAACATTATGAACTTCAGCGTTTGTTAAATATCAATAATTCTTGTATAAATACTTCAAACTTCAATTTTCAATGTTTTTATAAATATTTTCCCCTGGCTAAAAAAATATAAGTTTTTTGTATTTTATTTATAATTTAAAAATTTATATTTCACAACGAATAATTCAAAATTTTAATAACATTTTTTTTATTATTGCATAATTTCTATAAATTTTCATAAATTTTTTTTTAATGGTCAGCAACAACTTTGGTAGAAATATATAATTGAATAACTAATTATATATTTACTTATCGAATAATTATCTGAGAATAATTAATAGAACCATTTTTAA
This sequence comes from Leptopilina boulardi, assembly GCF_019393585.1. Taxonomy (NCBI): domain Eukaryota; kingdom Metazoa; phylum Arthropoda; class Insecta; order Hymenoptera; family Figitidae; genus Leptopilina; species Leptopilina boulardi. The sequence goes on from NW_026138003.1 coordinate 353,072, forward strand.
ATATTACCTGTATTGTACAATTTTTTCGGCTTGTCTGGCGTTGTCCGTTATTTCTTGACTAGGTTGCACCATTCCTATTTATTTGTTATTAATTGAAATAATAATAATAATTATTATGGTCAGTTGGGGTAAATGGGAACAAAATCGCTATTTTTCACAATTTACGTAAGTTTCTTCCTTTTAAAGGTAATATTTGCGGGTTTATTTTTTTTAAGTTGTTATTTACATTCCCATGATTAATTTTATGCAGCAGAAAAAAATTTATAGATAAGCTTTAAACGCATGAAACTGACTGTCCCCATTTACCCTAAAATTTAGAAAATTTCATAAAATTTGGGGTAAATGGGGACAGCATAGTTTCTAAGAAAGTTGTAAGAAAAAAGTTTCCTTAAGTATATTTCTGTATTTAGGGATGAAAAAAACTTGAAAAAAAATTTGTAGTAGATATATAATAGTTGAACCAATTGAATTTTTTTTATTTTTTTATTTTTTATTATTTCAGTATTTTGTCGAGAATTTCAAAGAAAACAGACTTAAAAATCATACCAAATTTTTTTCTTATTCCTTATGACTCCCATAACAGAAATTCACTTGAATTTTTGATTTTTGTTAATTTGGTTAATAATGACAAGCTGTCCCCATTTACCCCAAAAATTTGAAAACTCAGGGTAAATGGGGACAGCTTGCCATTATTAACCAAATTGACAAAAATCTAAAATTCAAGTGAATTTCTGTTATGGGAGTCATAAAGAATAAGAAAAAAATTTGGTATGATTTTTTAAGTCTGTTTTCTTTGAAATGCGAGACAAAATACTGAAACAGTTTGACTTTGATTTTCAAGTTTTTATGCATTGAGCGATAACTTTTTTTTATCTTGCTGCCAATTGTCAAGATAAAAGCTTGGCAATACTCAAAACCTCTAGCAGGTGATCTGAGGTTAAAATATTGACGTTGAACTTAATTTTAAAACTGTATATTAAGCTCCAAAACCTCTTGTCCCCATTTACCCCAACTAACCCTATTTTAGAAACGTAAAAAAAAAATTATTTATTTTTTTGGTATTATTTTTTTTTTCTATTTTGTCTTATTATTGAGGAAGCCTAAAGTTATTGCCTTAAGTTTTGAAAATTTAAATGAACGAAATAATTTTTTTGGTCTATAAATTTTTTTTTTTTGAAAATTACTACAAAAATGAAAAATAAAAAGAAAAAAATTTTAAAAATTAAAGTTAAAAAAGCATTAGTAAAGAAATTTTTCGTTCATTTAAACTTTCAGAATTTTAGACACGTAGTAAAAATTATAAAAATTATTGATTCAAAAACATATACATAATTATAGTAAAAAAAAAAATATGCAAACCCAAAAGCAACATTTCTTCAATTCTTCGCTTTCGTATTTGTCTTCTGGTTGTGTAACCCCTCCAAATTTTTTGAATCCTCAAAGCTGCAGCCACGTCACTTTCCTCTTTAGATACTCCAGTTTCTTGTTTCAATGTTGATCTATCTTTCATTTCTCGAATTTCTTTCATAAATTGAAATCTCAATCGCCCCTGTCTCGCTCGTTCATGTGACTATATTTAAAAAAAAAAAAGTTTAAAAAATCATATATTTTTAATAATAAAAATAAATATAAAAAGTAATTCGAAAAACTCACTTGTATTAGTCGTATAGCTTCAGCCTCTGTCATTCTTTTTGGATCAATTATTTCATCAAGAGTGCCAATATTTCTCAATGTATCTTCTATAAATTTTCGTCTCTCTTGAATTTCATTTTCTCTTTCTCTTCGAAAATATTTTGGCACTTGAATTTCCACCTCATTCGATGTCACTTGACATTTTATTAAAATATCATCAAAATAATTATGCTCCGATAGATCAATTTCGACAAGTTCATGTTTTAATTCTAAAATTCTTCCCATTGTTAAATCCAATAATTTTTTAATTAAATTCCTCTTTTGTGGTTGCACTAATTGATCATAACAAAGTTCTAATTTATTACAGACAACAATGTATCTAACATACAATTCAGATGTAACATTGTGTGCTTTTTTACGATCTTTCGGTGGTTTTGCACTTTGTGTATTTGTGTCAAATTGTAAAACATCATCAAGCAAAAGTTGAGCTTCTTTCCAAATATAATCGTAAGTTTCATTAGACATTGAAAATAAAAAATATGTATTTTTTTTTGATTGATGAAATTAATTGAAAGTAGAAATATAACTTTTATTGTATAGAACTCGTTTGGTCTCGTTACTAGGAGACAAAAAAAGACGCTCTCTATAACAGTTCCGCTGGTTCAATAAAGTTTTTTTAAATTTTAATATTATTATTATTATTTTCATTATTTTAAATTAAATAATATTTTATAATTAGTGATAAATTCAATTTTTAATATTTTATGAAAAATTTGATAATTTATTATAATTATTGTTAATAAGAAAATATTTTAATAATATATTAGTTTTATTATATATTATATAATATATATAGTATATATACTAGGCCTAGTATATACCTATTATAGACTAATTATATAATGCCATAATAACAACAATAGTTATTAGTTTACAAATCCTATTTTTTATTTATATATTTTAAAAATATGCCTATTATTAAAAACTTACGATATTAAAAACAAAGTAATTTTGTAATTATAATTTTAATAATTTATTAAAGTTCTTTATGTAACATGCTTAATTGTTTTTTTATAAGCAATTTTAAATTAATAAATAATTAAATTAATAAATGTTAAATTTAAATTTTTGCGCCACTGTTGGCAGCAGTGTTTAAAAAGACATGCGCAGTAATGCTAACCTTAATTAAAGGGGCATCGTCGGCTTTTATGTGTGGATTATTATTCTGAAATAAAACTTCAATAAAATCGAAGTTATTGCTGTTTGTGATGAGAAAAAAGTGTCAGTAACAATGTCAGGAGAAATTGGATTGGAAAAATTTGTGCATGACATTCGAACACTTTCGGCAGATGGTAAGAAATCATTTTTATAGTGAATTTTAAATATATGAAAAACATAACCTAAAAATAAATAAAATCACTCGAGGAAAAATAAAGAATATTTTACAAATTTATGTTTTTTTTAAAAAAATTTATTTAAATTCTCAAGTGATTAGAAATAAAAAAAATTCTAAAGATTATTTAAGGATAATTGTCAATTAAGAATTTTTTAAAAACGTTAAATGAATTTTAAACAAGTTTTCATTTCTAATGGTTTGATTATTTTTTTACTAATTTTATTATTTAATGTTATTTATTATAAGAAAATTTAATATTCTGTTTATTAATTTAGTTTATGTTTTTCTTCGAATAATTACGTAAATAGTTGAATTAAATATAAATATAATTATTTATATTTTTTACAATTTAGATGAAATAAAAAAATTTTTTTAATTTCAAAATTAATTGATTGTAAAATTAATTGTGAATAAATTGTATATGAATGGCATAAAATATGTTTTCTCTCTATTTTTTTAAAGGAAATTTTCAAGAGATAGCGAGCCGAATTAACAACTTTGTACATTCTCTCCTTGGAAATGGACGACATTTAGATATTGTTTTAGAAACTTTTGGCGTGAATCAACATTCATTAGGAATTTTAATTGTCATTATTACAAAATTAACTATCATAAGCACAACTGAATCGCCAAGCATAGATGCATTTAAAATTGTCTTAACTCAAATTCAAGAATTCATTGATGGCTGTAATGAAGAACAAATTCGATATGCAATATCTTCATGTAATTTCTAATTTTATTATTTAGTTATTGAAACAAAAAAAAAACAACACACGTTCAATTAATTTTAAATAATGTAATTTTTCTTAATTTGATTTTAGATGCAAAGCTTTTTCACATACTGAAGAATCTCCTTCTAGATTTTCAAATACCAATGTGTGGAATTGATATTTTTTGTCGAGCAATACGTAAAATTCAAACAAGTAATAGCCAATTGACACCAATTCATGCGGAACTTTGTCAACTATGCCTTGTATCAAAATGCTTTAAACCAGCTCTTGAATTTTTGGATGTCGATATTACTGCTATTAGTTCAGCATCTGATGAATATACAAAATATTTTTTACTCTATTTCTATTATGGTGGTATGATATATACGGCATTAAAAGATTACGAGAGAGCTTTATATTTTTTTGAAGTTTGCGTAACAACGCCAGCAATGGCCGTGAGTCATATAATGCTCGAGGCATACAAAAAATATACACTTGTCTCATTAATATTAAATGGAAAAGTTGTATTTTTGCCAAAATTCACAAATTCAGCAGCGCGACTCATGAAACGTTTGAGTCAAGCCTATCAGGAATTAGCCACTGCCTATGCAACTAATAATTGCGATGAAATTCAAGCAATTATCACAAAATATGAAGATCTTTTTACAAGAGATCACAATCTTGGATTAGTGAAACAAGTACTTGGTTCATTATACAAGAAAAATATTCAAAGGCTCACAAATACATTTCTTACGCTTAGTTTAAGTGATGTTGCCAGTAGAGTTAAATTGGCTGGACCTGCAGATGCTGAACAACATATTTTAAATATGGTAAGAATCTTCTTTTTCTCATAAATTTCTATTTTTTCAATATTTTCAATTAAAATATTTATTTTCTTAGATTGAAGACGGAGACATTTTTGCAACAATCAACCAAAAAGATGGAATGGTTATATTTCATGATGATCCTGAAAAGTATAATTCACCTAGAATGTTAGCGAAATTAGAAAAGGAAATGGCAACGTGTGTAGAATTAGGTAAAAAAGTTCTTGCCATGGAAGAAGAAGTGATAGTAACACCTCAATATGTTCGAAAAGCATGCGGACAAAATGATCAGGATGATCAGGCTGCTTGTGCTCCACCGATAAATGTTACAAAAGCACCAAGTCAACATAAACATAATACTTATTCTATGTAAATACATAGATTTCATTACTTTTTAAAAAGTCAAAGAAAATCGTCGTGTCAAAAAAATATGCTTTAACAACAAAGCCTAATTTTCAATGACTTTTTATATATTAAAAACCGTAATTTCAAATTCATCATATTTTATTAATCATAAATTTTTCAGAAAATTTTTTTTTAAAACATTGATTGAATTTGTTGCATTGCAATCTATTTTTTTAATTTTTGTTTTTATTTTGTTCATCAAATTACGTTTACAACTTGCATTCAACCTATAAATATATATGGTTTGTAAATATTTTTCAATTCATTTCATTATATAAAATTTAATGTTTAATATAGAGAGAATATTCTCAAGTTCTAAAAAAATTAACAGTACTGAACCAAGCCTTTAATATTATAGAATTGTGAAACTTAGTTTTAAGGATGTTTTACAGAGACGACACAATTCGTAATTTCTTACAATTTCCAAAATTATGAAAAAAATGGCTCAATTTATCAACTTTTAGTAAAGAAAAAAAAAAAAAAAAATGAAAGCAAACAAAAAGAAAAATAAATCGTCGCAAATAAAATGCTTTTTATTCGAAGAAAATCTACACTAATTAATTAATTTATCTACTATAAATTAATACGATTTTTGTAATATTACTTAAATAAAATTTGTGAAAGCATAAGAGAGGTTTGCCTAATTTTCCATAGGTACTTAATTTTAAACAGTTCCTTCTATCCACTAACATATAAATGCAAACTTTATTACACGTAAATTAATTAATCAAATCAAAATTGTAAAATGTTTACAAGGGAAAAATAATTTTTTTTTTAATTTATTAAACTTAAGCATGAAAATTTGTCTAAAAATTAGGTATTCTTATTAAAAAATTGTATAATTAATTTGTATTTATTTATTTATAAACGGGATAAGCCGTTTATTACATAAGTATAAATAAACTATTTATAATATATTATTTAATAATAATGAAAAAATTTGAAAGGAGTACAAATTTTTTATTTTTTTCATACAAGAGTCACAGAGTCATTCTATTTTATTTCAACCAAAGTCGTTGCCGATTATAATTTAAAAAAATGATGATATGCAAAAAACATATTTTTCTAGATTACATTTGAGAAAGAAAGATATGAAAAAAGTGTCACGTTTTTAGCAAGTAGAAAGTATTTATTTACCAATTAATTTTAATAAAATATTTAAATAAAAACAGAAAATTACTCTATTAAAAGTATAACATTTTTTTTATATTTGTTCAAACTTCAAAATGACTAAATTTAGTACTTTTATTTTTTTTAGGGTCATATGATTTCACATATAAATATTCTCTGTATGTTTTTTCGCAAAATAATAATTGACCTAAAATTTTGTGAAGAACACAAAAATAGAATATAAGAAATCACTGTTATTTACCAGTGTATATTAATATTTTGTCCAAAAATTTATTCTTAAAATATTGCATATTTGAGAAAATTCATGACAACAATACGATTTTAATAAATTCGCTAAAAAAAATTCTGGTACATTTCTGAGTTCTCCATAAAATTTTAGCTCAAACTATCAAGTATTTCACGAGAAAACCTACGGAGAATATTAACATGTGGAATCACAACAATTACCTGACCTTAAGTATTTAAAGATACAAAGTAATAAATAAATCATGTTTTCAAAGTTCACCTTTGAAACAACCTAGTTTTACGATTTTTCTCTTAGAAATCAGAAATAAAAAAATTAATTAAAAACTTATTAAATATAAAGTATTTGCGATGAACTAATAGATTTTCTTATTACTCTTTTAATTCCATCATTATAAATATAAAAACTGTTTAATTGAATATTTTAATACTTTTTTTTTTATTTTTAAAACAAGATTCAGGAACAATACAAAATTCATTGAGTAACAACTTAAATATTATTCTCCAGTTGTTAAATTTTTTCCCTATTTCTTCAAAAGAGTTATTGACATTTTGAAATGTAGAAAAATCAACAAAGTGATAATTTTTAATTAAAATGTTTTATACTATTATAAATTTCAATTTAAAAAAAGTGCTAAGAAAATTTGAAATTTCATCGCAAGTATTCTATATTTGGTAAAATCATTTATTTTTCACAATTATGTCAATAGTGCTTTGTAAATATGGCCATATTTAGACAAGAAATAATTGTATTGTATTGTCAAAAGAATAAAATTATACTTATTTTTCACAATTTTTATTTCTAATAATTAATTGAGAAAAATCTTAATTATAATTGTAATATTAATTAAAATTATATTCTTCTTTAAAATTTAACAAAAAGTGAAAGAATTAAATATATTTAAAAAATAAAGAAATTGTGTTTAAAAATGTAACAAAAATAGAAATAAATATTAAAATGATATCAATGCAGGAAATATATCGGATATTTTGAATTGTTGTACTTAGTGTACAAGAAATGAAAAATAAATAATACATGGCGTCAAGAGAAATTACAATTTATTTATTTTTTTTTTATTACTCAATTATGGCTAATTACTTATTAACATATATGCTTATATATATGTTTAATTACATCCTCCTGACTAAATCCATCGTAAAATTTTATGGATTTCATTAATTCCTTATTGTTCATTATTACTTTTAAATGATTCACATATTCGGGCCAAACAACTTTTTCAAAATATCCCGGTACATCTGGTGGTTCATATACACGTAATTTTCGACGATTGTAGCATTCTTCTTTTTCCAATGTGAGAAAATATTTAAGATTGCACAAATCTAATATTGGTTTATAATCAAATATCAAAAATCCCTCGATAATTAAAATCTTTTTTTCATTTTTAGGTGATACAACATTATTGAAAAGTGGTTTCTCATCGAGAATTTTTCGAATATCAGAATACATTTTCTTCATATCCAAACTGGAAATAATGTCAAAGTTTATGTGATTCAATTCTTCTATCCAAATATGTCGAGGATCGTCAACATCATGAAAGTAAGTATCCTGTTGAATTAAAATAGAATTTTTCAAATCTTTATGAAGTTTTTGAGCGATGGTTGTTTTTCCACTACATGTAGCACCGGATATTCCAATCACTAACCATTCCATTTTAATTATTCGGTAAAAGAGAGAAAGAAATCACTTATATATGCAAAATTGAATACTGAATAATCTAATTAAAAAAAAAAAGTAGAGAGCGCTGGTCAATCGTTTTAAAGAAATATTTAGTTCAAGGCTGTTGTGATAATATGTCTAGATAATTTCTTACGCTCACATATATACAAGATGGAGAACTCGATCTTTACGAATTTAATATTTAAAAAAATATATATATCAGAAGGGAAGAATATAACACAATATTTATTCTTCTTTTCGTTGATTTTTTCGATTATTGAGATAAGGCCTTATATGATACGCAGTGAAAAGCATTAATCCACCAATTAAACAAAATCCACCAATTGCAGGTATCATAACAGCCGTGTTATTTGAAAAAAATAAAGATTTAAGTCTAATATCATCAATAAGTGGTAATCCAATCACCCAAATAGTGTAATATAAAAAAATAGCCGAAGTAACTATTAAAATAGCTTTTCCTTTTTCGTGATCGCTATCTAACATAATTTATTGCGATTCAATGAGATTTTTTTCTTATCCCTCGTTGAAATATTCAAGTTCAAACTTTTTACGGTCTTCTTCAGTGAAAACAGTGGTTTCAGTTTCTTTTACTTCTTCTTTTGAGATATATCGCTTCCTCAATGCTCGTTCAAGTAGCTATGTAATAAATATTTATTAAAATTAATATTACAAAATAGTAAAAGATTTTTTGTTTGATTTTAATATTTCATATATTAAAAAAATTTTAATTATATTTTTTAATTTAATCCGTAAAAGGCAACGTAAAATTAATATTTAATAAACAGTTTATTAAAATTGATAAAAACATACTTTATCTGCAGTTTTGAAATCAATTGTAGTCTTGCCAAAAGAAAGAAGCTTTTTTATATTTTCTTCGGTGGGATCTGACTTCACTTCTAATTGTTTTTTAGCCTCGTAAACAGTTACTCTATTTGGCCTCTTTAATATATCTTTACCTGTAATTTAATTTTTATATATAATTAATAGTTTGCTTTTCTAAATTTCAAAAATATTATAATATTCAAACTAATATAACAATACGGATAAAGATTAAAAAAAATACCCAATGCAATGAATCATTGATTTTAATTAGAATTCATAACAATTTTATAACTTTTATTTATACACATAATAAAATTAAAAACGTACGTGACTTGCTCCGTTTTGAGGTTAATCTATGATTGACTGGAATTAAATCCAATATTCCCTTATCTGCTCTTCTTACTTTTCCTGTAAAAGATAGTAAAATTAATTACACTGTCATTGTTTTTGTTATAATAATTTTTAATAATAGATAAATCATTTATTTATATTTGTTATATATATTTATATTAAGTTCACGTGAAATGTTGTTAAATTAACCTTGAAGGTAATTTACCTTGTTTAACTACTTTTTCGGAATTTAATATATCCAAACTTTTTTGAACGAGAGAATTAGACATTTCTAAAATTGATTAATTAATTTTTTTTGACATAAAAACAAAATTAAAAACATAAAACACATGAGTAAACAAGCACGATACACACAAATGCATGAGACACGATCCATGCACACGAATCGGTAGAAAAGACATCTACCTTGTCAATAATCAATGTAAAACTTGAGAATACAAACATCTTTTCACAAACATACATTTATGAACATAAAAATATGAGAGACACAAAAGATATTACCATTTTTTTGCAATACATAAATATACGTATTAAAATACAAAGCATTCAATAGCTTAAAGTTTTTAATAAAATGTTGTCAGATATAATTTTTAGTTTCTTGTAGTTGGCTACAATGTCAGCTGTCTACAAACTTCAAACATTTTCCAAAGTGTTGTTATTATCGTTTCACATAGATAAATGAAATTTAATTTATTTTTCCCAAATAATTGTAAATGTTCGCGAGTGTATAATTCATTTATTAAAGCAATTGAAAGTGATTAAATACTTTTAAAAGAAAGTTGATGAATAAGCGTCTATAGCAGCCAGGAAACATGTTTTTATTGTATCCATAACCTTGATTTTTTCTGTAATTTTTCTTACAAAATTGAATGCAGAAAAAATTGATAAGTTATACAAGAAAATATTCATATACCATACAAAGTAATTTAAAAAAAATTGGAGATAAACATAACCTTTAAATTTTGAGCAAGTGAGTAATTGTGGAAATTGTTTTATTAAACTATATCAGATATTGTCATTTCGGGTAAAAATAAGCAGTTGATGTTTGCGCTTAATTTATAGTTATTTCAGTAAGTATGCAATTAAAATTTTAACATTTCTTTTCGTATTTACATAGTAATTTGAGATATGTCTTTTTTATAATTTATAAGTATTATTTATTTACATGAGAAGAAAAATTGATTTTTGCTTTTTGCAATTTCAGTTGCTATATTGTTATAAACATAGTATTTAATTCATTGTTTTTAAAAATATAAAAAAGGGTCTGTTGCAATACCATAAAACGGGGTTATTTCGCTCAGTGTGGGTAAAGTCGCTCACCCATTTTTTTCCTTTAAATTTGATTTAAACTAAAATTTAGTATTTCTATTAACAAATTTAACATTTTTACCTGGTAATAAAGGTATTAAACTTTATTTTAAAGCTGAAATAAAGTATAAAAATGGGTGGGCGAATTTACCCGCAATGAGCGAAATAACCCCGTTTTACGGTACTTGTGATCTTTTGTTTTTTTTTACAGTTTATTGTAATAAATAGTACACTTTTGAAAGCAAATACATTATAACATTCATAAAAAAAATAATAAATAAAAATATAATGTAAAAAAATTAATTTTTTTTAAAAATAGAATGCTTTTATTATTTTTTAGTTTATAACTAAAAAAAATAGAACTTTAAATGAAAACATTCTAAAAATAATTGTAAAAACTTCTATAAATTTCTAGAAAGTTCTATGCCATTAAGAGGTTTAAAACTTCAGGGACATTTTTTTAGGGAAGTCAAGTAATAACTTAATGCAAAAAAAACCAAATGTATTTTTCAAAACAATCCATTTTTTACATTACTGATGGAACATTGTATATTACATTCACTTTTACATCAATTTAAAAATGTAGAAAAGCAGAATCAAATTCATTTTCTGCATAGTGTAAAATATATCGAATTTGAACTCTTAAATATAAGAGATCCTTTCTAAAGAAAGAGATTGCGATTAATATATAAATTAGTTTGGTACAAATAATAAATTTATAGTTTTTTTTAAGAATCAATAAGAGAAATTTCTTTCATAATATTTTTATACCAATTGTACTTATCATTATTGCGGTGCACATAATTGAGACGAATAACATGAACACTACCTAATCCTTCAATGTTTCTTTGTTCACAATTTTCAATATCAAATTCGCTTCCAGGTAAAAGAATTACTTTATATTCTGGAGTTGAATGTAATTCTATTATTTTTGCTCTTATGTAAGGAGTGAGAAATTTAATTTCATACAAAACATTTATAAACCCGTATGCTGGAAGTGTAGCCAATTTTAAGGCAGATTCTCTACTTGTAGAGAAATATGTGAATTTCTTTAAATTAATCTGTCCAGAACATGCTGTCTTGTCAATAATACCTATAGGTTTCGATTCAACTTTAAATAATGAAAGGTCAAATTCTTCGTTTGGATCGTCTGATTGTCTTATTGCTAATTTATATAATGCAGTTTTCATTAGTTTCGCCTCACTCGTGTCACCTGTTATTCTTTTATATCCGTTTGTCGCAAAGTTTTGTATGGCATAGTAATCTTCAAATGTGGCAACATAACGTGCGTCCTGATCGTTAAAATCTTGAATTATTCTTTCTATGGATACACCATTTTCAATTTTTTGTCTTTCTTTGAAACTGTAAATTGAATCAATTCTCAACGTACCATCGAAGTTTGATAAATTTTTACTGTCAAGATGAAATTTGTACCTTAATTTAGATAGAAGAACAGGATTATCTATTATATAAAATTTGCCCCACTCAGGTACTTTAAAGTCTGCTGTATCTGTCCAATTTTTTACAAATTGGAAATCAATCCTGCCTTCATCTGGAAATGTATACTTTGCCATTGTTTCCAATATTTCTTGTTTTATAAGATTTGCTCTTTTTTTCAAGATGAATGTTATAACTTCATCCAGATTCCGTTCTTTTTTCTGAGCACGCGCATGTCTTGGGCAATCCGTTAAAGGTATTGAATGTTCTAGGTATTTATTAATATCACATCTCTGAGTATTATAATTATGTACAAATAAACCTTTAAACCAAACTTTAGTCACATTTGATTGAAGCTGGTTATTAATTTCATACAGGAGATGTTTAGGTTCAACAGGTTCAAGACTTTCCATATTAATTTCAGTATATATATTTTCATTTTGTAATGACTTTTTCAGCAGCGAAACTAATATTTGTTTTTTAAGTTGATAATCAGTTCGTAATTGTACAGTTTGATTAACAGATGAATAAATAAATTTATAACCATAACCAGTATCGCTTCTGACTTTTTCAGTTTTTACGAATAAATATTGATTACGTACTTTTTCAAAAGAAATAATTGATTTAAACGTATCTGTTTTAAATTTTTTCATATTATTTAGATTATTTATAACTGACGTATAGGAACTATTAATTTTATGTCCTAATGTATTAACAATTGTTTGTATTAATAATATATCCTCTTCAACCAGGACGGTGAGATCAAATCCAGGTTCTTCCATATGTAACACAAGTTTTTTCATAACGTCGTTTAAAATTTTATTTTCTTCTGCAATTTTATATTCTTTGTTAACTGTTAAAGAGACTTGTACAGTTTTAAACGTTGTACCTGCTGAATTTAATAAAGATCGTGTATCGTAGTAAGCCAATAATTTATTAACTTTATCTTCATTCCACTGATGCAAAAAATTAGTTTTGTTGGTTACACAAACTTCTTCGTCGTTTTCTTTATTTAGTGGTTTCGTTATGCATGGATAAAACGGTACTAAGGATAAACCAAATTCTTTCCACCATTCGCCTAGTGATACATCTGTGCCAACAAATTTAAGATATGATTCCAACCTTTCTTGTTTATAGTTCAAAAAGTTATTCCAAAATACATCCATAGTCTGCTCAACTGATTTTAAATTTATTCTATGATATCGATTTCTTAATAACATTTGAACATTAAGGCCAGTTTTTTGTTGAAAACCGATAGGATCATCACTTTCTTTAATTAATTTCGCCGTGTAATCTCCACGCATTAATGCATAAAAATCTGCTGTGCCATTTTCAGGGTAATAAAACACAAACAAATCATATGGTATTCTTGTATTGATACCAAATCTACCAAGTATTACCTTATCATCCGGAGCTAGTAATTGTATAACTAAATCAGCATATTTTAAAATTCTTAACAATGATTTACCGAAAGATTTCTGTACAATTTTTAAATCATGCATTTTAAAGGTTTTACTAATATTATTTATTCGGTAATGAACTTGTTCAGTTAAATTTGATAATACGTGATCAGTCCCACAATAAAAGTGTTCAGGAAAAGTTAAATATTCTTGAATGTTTGATTTTATTTCATCTTTACTGATATGTGGGCAATTACTTTCTAAAATAGATTTAGCTATTGCCGAATAACTCTTAAATTCTGATAATGCGACATGTATTTGGTACTTAGTATCATTGTTTAATGTTTTCATTATTTTGTTAAAATTTTCATCCAGATGTGAAAAAAGTCCATCATAAACTACTTTCCAACAATTAGGATCGAACACAATATCTTTTATACTTTCATTACCAGTGTATTGTGTAGAAACATAATAAAAAAGAGCTGGAAGAGCAAAAGCTTTATAACTGACGAAACGTATGTTCTCATTATTAAGTGCATTTCTAAGTATATGTCCTGTTACCATATATCCTTCAAATAAATTTTTATGATCAAAAACAGTACTATTAATATTCTGTAAATCAGTATAAAAGGCAGTATTTGATTTACCAGTTCGAAGGAAAATTAGTCCAGCTTGTGCGTAAATGTAGTCAAGAGATAATAGATTCAGGTTTCTTTCAGGCTGTGGAAATAGCGGTAATATTATATCTGTAAATATTCTGTTTGCTGCTAATCGAGAAAGAATCGAACTCTTGCCATACTCGTTTTCAAATTTTGCACTTCTGAGATTAGCCTTTATGTCCTCGTACAAAGAATCTAATTGTAAATTTTTAGTTTTGCGAACTACTTCTGCTAAGAAACCATAAACATTTCCATACTTGTCAAATACCAGGGAAGTAATGATGTATTCAAACATTGCATTTACAAAAGTTTCATCCAAATTTTCATGGTTTTTTTCTCCATATAGATCACTACCTTCTAATAGTTTCCTAACCAATCTGAGTTTCATTGTTTGATTATCACGATTGACCTCTAAATATTCAAAGAGTGCATTGATAACTGGTATTTGTTTATTTTGATCATCTTCTGCCAGATGATTTTCCAAAAATAAATAATCACTGAGTGCGCTGAAATAACTAAATATTGATATGAATTGCACTGTTTCTATTGGATTTGTGTAAAGCATGTTATCCATTTTTGATAATGTAAAATTTAATATTATCTTATTGAGTGTTCATAGACATGTAAATGCAGTCGGGTATAGAGATTGTTAAATTGTGATGTTTTGTCAAACCTGTGGACAAATAAATTTATTTATGTTTATTATTTATATGTGCACGTTTGTGTCTTTGTAATAATAAGTGTCGTAAGTAACACAAAACTAAAGGCAGACCAATTATTTTAATTTGATTTTTGTGGTACATGAATAAAGATCTCGACTGCCCTACTCGTTAAATTTGAACCAGCGAAATTTCGCTGATTCTCATCTATAAGTATACCACTGATTCCAATCAGCGTATATACACTGCTGAATTAGTGAAATTTCACTGATTTTGTAGCGTATATACGCTAATTGGAATCAGTTGTATACTTTTCGCTGATTCAAATTTAGAGAGTAGACCGTAACGAGTGACACAAAAATTAATTTTAAATAATGGCTGCCTTTAGTCCCTTGTTGTTTTCATCAGAATCAGTTAAATTTCATTGGTGAAATAACTACACTGAGAAAATGTTTTGTATAAAGTTTACTCAAAAAGTTGGGTAAAATGGCTACACATGCGCTTTTGAACAAAGTGTCACCAACTGTAGTTCAAAATAAATGTTAGTAGGTGAAAATAAAATTGATGGATTTTTAAAATAAACTTCATAAAATTTCAGCAACCTTTATTATGGTTTAGAAATTAAAATTTTCATTTACGTTTTTAATTTAAGGCCATCCGGGAAAAATCCCTAACCTAAAAGTGTTTTCCCTTGCGAGATATTACTCGTAAATAACTTGAAATATCTTGTTCGGATTTGTTGGACTAATTAGATGAGGGCGAGCTGATTAAGAATCATCTCCATTTTTACAAGTAATTTTGTTGAAAAGTATTGAAAATCGTGGTTATAAAAGTTGGATTTTTGACAGAAGTGGGGACAGACATTGAATGGTGGCGCCAATTCTAGCTAGTGGCCGCTGCTGAACTAACTTACCCCAAATTACTCCACTTTAAATCTTTAATAAAATAATTTCCTCACAATATTATTGCAAAAATGGAGAAGAGTGATGAACTCAGTGACCCTTCCTCTATTATTCCTCCAAATGCCAACTCGAAATACTTTATTCTTTAAAGATGAGAAGAAATTTACGAAACCCCTTTTTGACAATTATACAAAATTCCGAGAAGAGCCCCTGGCAGGGTACCTTCCTCTATATGAGCCAAAAGTTTTGAACGTTCAAATGAACGAAATATTTTTTTGCAACTTCTTTAAGTACGAATTTTATAACAAAATTTTGTTTTAAATATCTAAAAAGAAATTATTATTTTAATAATTGTTTAATTTACTGTTTTATTTTACATTGACATCATAATTTTTGATAATTTATAGATTAAAAAAAATATTTCGTTCATTTGAACGTTCAGAACTTTTGGCTCATTCCTCTATTATTTCCAAAAAATTACAACCTAAAATATTCTATTTTTTCCAAATGAGAAGAAATCTACAAAACCATTATTTTCTCCCGGATGCCCTTAAAATAAAAAAAAATATAAAAAAATATTAATCTATTTAAAAAAACAGAATAAAAATAAAGTTAAAAATTATTTAGCAGAAGAAATAGTAATTTATTTTATATTGTAATATTTATCTAAATAGAATATAAATTATATTGAAATTTATAGAATAACAGATAATAAATTCAGATTCAAATAAACAATAATAAACTAATAATAATAAAATATATAAAATATTTAACTTTAAATGAAAAGACTTATTATGAAATCCTATTTTTAGTGTGATAGGTTCAGGTGCGTAATAAAAAAACTTTGATCTTTTTGAACTGCTTTATTAAAAGTAAATGCTACTAGTAAACTTAGTTACAAATTTTTAAAAAGTTTTGTAAATAATGTTTAAGCAAAAAATTTTTGCGGGTGCAAAAAAAAAACATTCAGTCCAGGCAGAAGTTGCGTGGTGGGGACCTACGTTTCACTCAACTTTTGAACGAACTATGACACACGCAGACGAATAAGTACCAAGGTAAAGCATAAAGTACATACTAAGTACAAAAAGTAAATCAATTTATGATCAAATGTGTTCTATAGTTTGGTCTAACATTTGTTTTAATCTTTACACTATTGTTTGAACACACTTTAAGAAATATATTTTAATAAACATACAAGAGAATTTTAGATATTAGAAAAATGCCCATATGTAGCCATTTTTCCCAACTTTTGACTATACTTTAAACATCGTTTTCTCAGTGTACAAGTCTGTGGGGCCGTCCATAAATTACGTAAGACTTTTAGGGGGGAGGGGGGGGTCAAGTTTTTCTTACGACCAATAGGAAAAATGGCGCTAATGCATGTAAAAAATCTTACATAGGGGGGGGGGGTTAAAATGACCAGAAAAAAGTCTTACATAATTTATGGACGACACCCGATTATTAATTCATTTAGTAAAATTTTCACTGAAAATCAGTGATAGACGAGGGGGAATTTACTCAGGTAGTCAAGTGTACACTCTTCCTGTAATACTTGTGTAATATCGTGCAATACCGTGTAATAATGCGTTATTACGGTACTGTAATAACGCAAAAAAGTCTGTAATATCTTTGTAATAATGTGTAATACTCTGTAATAACGTGTAATACTTAGTAATAAGGGTAATATGAGGTGTATTACTGGTAGTCAAGTGTACACGTTTTTAACTAGTAAATTCCCCCTCGGTGATAGATGACTGATTTTTGACCGACTTCTGACTATTTCACCAGTGAAATTTCACTGATTCAAGTTAAGAGAACGGGTCATTTATTAGGTTTTTTGATTTTTAAATCGAATTGTATAATAGTATTATGTCTTACTTATAGCCTTCAATATTGTACAAATATTTTTTTAAAGCTTATTTTAATTAAAATATGAATTATAGTTTCATAAAAATTAAAAAAATTTACCTCACTTTATACACGTGTGTATTCTATTATTTCCACAGTTTTAATGCCATTTCTTACTTCAACCAGAATATTAATATTCGATTATTATGTAAATTTTACATATTTCTGTAGATGTTACATTATATGTTTTTATTAACACAGTTTATTTTTATTTACTTATTGCGAAACTTATATAATTTTTATTATATTTTGTCAATTTCTTTCGAACAATTTCAAACAGTTTTAAAAAGAATATTTAAACATTGCGCCATGGTTCATAGAACAACTGCTATATATCTAGAATGGAATTTTTTTTTAAATTTTCAGTTAAGGTCAGAAACTTCCACGTGACATAGTATGGGAAAATATGTTTTCAAAAAACCAAACTTTCTCTAAACTGAAAAAAGAATTTGGGTTAAAATTTTTAGAGATGATAAAGAAGGATACAATCACATTTTTCCTAATGAATAGTATTATTTGCGGCTACGAGCAGATATGCGTTTCGTAATTTACAATAGGTCATTAACATGGTTTTTTACTGTAATTTACCATTTAAGGGAATCCGGGAGAAAATAATGGTTTTGTAGATTTCTTCTCATTTGGAAAAAATAGAATATTTTAGGTTGTAATTTTTTGGAAATAATAGAGGAAGGTACCCTGCCAGGGGCTCTTCTCGGAATTTTGCATAATCTTGATAAATAATTATTAAAAAAAATGTTTAAACATTGTCAAAAAGGGGTTTCGTAAATTTCTTCTCATCTTTAAAGAATAAAGTATTTCGAGTTGGCATTTGGAGGAATAATAGAGGAAGGGTCACTGAGTTCATCACTCTTCTCCATTTTTGCAATAATATTGTGAGGAAATTATTTTATTAAAGATTTAAAGTGGAGTAATTTGGGGTAAGTTAGTTCAGCAGCGGCCACTAGCTAGAATTGAGTAATATCTCGCACGGGAAAACACTTTTAGGTTAGGGATTTTTCCCGGATGGCCTTAATTATGTCAAAAATTTTCTACAGTAATTCACATAGATCAAACCTAACTTTAAAATGGCATCTATCACAAAAGTTTTAAAATTCTGTTTCTTCTGGAAATACAAAAAATGAAAGTGATATCCAAGAGTTTTAATTTTTTCCATTCGCCATATTCAATCCTCCATTTTGAGTTCTGAAAATGTAACCTAAAATTCGTGTTCAGCGACCCCAAAAACCCCTGAGTAACGAGATTTAGGCGAATTCAAAGAGTTTTTAATTTTTTCGTCCGCCATAGTGGATCCACCATTTTAAATTTTGAAAATACCTTTCCATTTTGAAAGGTACTCATCCAAAACAATGTTTAAGGCCTTAAACAAGTTTTTTAAATTTGTTTTTCTTGTTTTTTTTACAAGCAATATATTTTTGATTTGGACATTCTTTGCTTTAGTCGGCCATATTGATTCCACCAATTCAAATTTTTTAAATTCCCACTCGGCATTAAGTAGCTGACATTCATAGTTTTAATTTTACCTATGATAGAATATTTTTTGATGAAAACAAAACTGGAGAGCAGAGGTGGCCCTGTTGAGAATGAATGTCTCATACGAGGGGGAATTTACTAGTTAAAAACGTGTACACTTGACTACCGGTATTACACCTCATTTTACCCTTATTACTAAGTATTACACGTTATTACAGAGTATTACACATTATTACATAGATATTACAGAGTTTTTTGCGTTATTACAGCACTGTAATAACACATTATTACACGGTATTACACGTTATTACACAAGTATTACAGGAAGAGTGTACACTTGACTACCTGAGTAAATTCCCCCTCGGTCTCATATATATTTTTTTTGTAAAGAATTTTTTTTAATTTTCCAAAATTATTAATTTTAGGTAGGTATGTGATTGTTATATCCATAATGTTAATTTTTTATGAGGCTGAAGTACACAACGTTTTCAAAAACGAAAAATTAAAATAGGATTATTTTTTGAAGTTAATTTATCTCTAATTTTGATTTGCACAAACTTTCAAGAAATTAATACTTTTATAAAAGCCAGTTACGTCCGAATAAATGAGCCAAAAGTTCTGAACGTTCAAATGAACAAAATATATTTTTTTCAATCAAATATCTTTTTAGATAATTAAAACAATATTTTGTAATAAAATTTGTTGACTTAAACCAGTTGCAAAAAATATTTCGTTCATTTGAACGTTCAAAACTTTTGGCTTATCCGAATAACTTTAATTTTAAACCTCCATAAAATTGGCGTCGACGCTCAGCGTCGAAATTTATTCTTCACGGGACCAAAATTATTAAATCATTTTTAAAAAAGTTTTGGGTCCAGATAATACCTTGAAAAGTATTTCTCAAGGCATTATTTGGATTGAAAATCTTTAAAAAAAAATTTGAAATTTTTGGTCAAGTGAAAAACAATTTTTGGCGCTGAGCGTCGACGCCAATTTCATGGAGGTAATTTTAAGTCAAAGTATAATACCGTGGATGTACCAGTTACTGTCCATGTCCCAGTTTCTGTCCATTTTACAAATATCTCGTATAGTAATTTAAATTATTTTTTAACAATAATTTATTCCTTTTGTCACACAATCGACTTATTAGTTTAAGTAAACAAATAAAAGAAAATAATTTTTTTATAAATGTTATTTTGAAAATTAAACTGGACGGAAACTAGGTCTTAGGTGGACGGTAACTGGGACATCCACGGTACATATCGTCGAAATATTTTTTCATTTTCGTTTATAAAAATGTTGCGGACTTCAGCATTATAATTTTTTTCGTAAAATATTAAATGAATTGAGCGGAAATTTCGTGAAGAAGTAAGGAAGGGCAATGAGATTCGAAACTTCTAATTATTTTATAATAGTTACTTTAATAAATATTTTGCACCTCACTGCCCTCCTTATCATATTTAGACTTATCTACAAAATGCCATAGCTAAATCCATTCAGTATTTTACGAAAAGAATGGTCGAAAAAATTAATATTTTTGACCTAATAATCACATGCAGTTAAAATGCAATGAGAATGAGAGAGGCAGTCTAACTTTTCACTCTAACTCGGAGGCGAACTATCAAATTTTGCGATAAATTACTATTGTAGTTCATTACTTAATTTAAAGAGGAGAACAAGGTATCAAAAATTTATTTTTTTCAAACAAAGAATAAGTTTTATTACATTTTTGAAAATTACTGATCAATAAACATACATGTAAATTACAACATATATAATAAACGAACTAATAATATTTTATGCCACTGATAAAAATTTCTATTTGTTATGAACCTTTTTTTAATGTGTATAAGTATGATTTCATACATTACACCGTTTGACAAAATTCAACTTTTTATGACCCACAAAAAAATCCAACATTTTCGGAAACTAGGACCAAAAAAATACCCATGTTTGGCCGTTTTGTTAGATCAAGTCGTTTGTGGTTTTTAGGGGTGAAAACAGCCCCTAAATGAAAAATGACAAGATATCTTTTAAAAATTATTAATATTTTATACAACCTGTTATTTGGGGATTTTCGGGGTCGCTGATTATTTATCTGATGTCAGATTTTAAAAATTCAAAATGGCGGATCTAATTTGGTAATCAAATTTTTAAAACGTTATTAATTTCTTATAAAACTTTGTATCTAGGAGTTTTTGGGGTCGCTGATGACAAATCTGATGTCAAATTTTCAAAATTCAAAATGGCGGATATCTTGTCACTTTTCATTTAGGGGTTGTTTTCACCTCTAAAAACTACAAACTACTTGATCTAGAAAAACGACCGGACATGGATTTTTTTTTGGTCCTAGTTTCCGAGAATGTTGTATTTTTTTGTGGGTAAAAAATCGTGTCGGACGGTGTTATGAATATAAAAGATGCTACATAGTGCAACGATCCATATCTTTTTCTATCTCCTCGGATAAATATGCCGTTCCCGGCTGTTTGCCTACTTCCTAATTTCTCGCGCCAGCCGTAAGCCTCAAGCCTACGACGATGATTGGTCGTTAACCGAATCATATATTCGCGAGGATCGCGGTCGATCCTCTCATCAGAGAGAAGCTAGACTTCTTATCGTAGAAGCACCTTCCGACGCGATTTTCTGCGCGTAATCGATGCGCTGCGTCGCATTTTTGTAAATTGTTGTAAAAGCGCATTTTATTTTATTAAATCTGCGAACTGGTAAGTTCGATCAATCGATCTTTATTCCTCATCTGGATGGACTCGTCTCGGATCAATTGCTCGCAGCTGCTCATTTGATTGAGTCGCAGGTCGAATCGCCTTTTTGAATTCTGGATTTCGCTAGGATTTTTGCTCAATTTATTTGTATCGGCTATCGCGAGCCGAACCCCCACTTTCTATTTAATTTAAAATATCTAAAGTCGCGCAAAGTGCGTTACAATAGTAATTTTCAAACGTAGCAACATAACGTGCGTCTCGAACGTACCTTAATTTAGAGAAAAGAACACTGAGAAAAATGTTTAGTCAGAGCAACCAAAATTTTGTTGGTATTTAAGCAACCAAACTATTTGTTTGAGTCAACTAAAAAATTTGGTTGAGTGTTTTTTGTTGGCGTAAAAAAATGTTTGGTTAGCTCAACCAAATTTTTTTTGTTAGGTCAACAAAAATGTTTGGTTGATCAAACAGTTTTTTTTGTAAAATTAAAAATTTTATTCTACCTTATCTCTTTTCTTTTTTATTTATTTCATTATTTATTTATTATCCATTTAACATTGAATTTATATTTATCCTATTGAAATATTTGTGGACTTTGAAAAATCTCATCTCCACCTGGGATCGAACCTCTGTTTTAAAACTGTAGGTCGGGAGCTCTAATTACTGGACTACCCATCCTCCTGAGAAATTTAAACTAACTGTTCTCTTAAGCTATAAACTGAGAGCGAATCAAATTATTTGGTTGTCGCATCCAAATTTTGGTTAGAACAACAAACGATCATTTGGTTTTTTAGACCAAACTATTTTGTTGTCGTAACCAAATTTTGGTTGGAATTTAAAAATTTTCAATCAAATAATTTGGTTGGTCTAACCAATTGTTTGGTTGAGATAACTCTACGACTTTGTTTCAGCCAACCAAAATTTGGTTACAAATTGCAAAGACTAAATTTATTTCTCAGTGAATATGGTTATCTATTATATAATATTTGTTAGGTACTTTTAATTTTTTTACAAAATTTTTTTATATTATGTAGATTATTTATAACTGACGTAAAGGAACTATTAATTTTATGCCCTAATTTATTAATAACTGTTTGTACTAATATTATATCCTCTTTATCCAGGAAGGTGAGATCAAATGCAGGTTTTTGCATATGAAATACAAATTTTTTTATAAAGTCGAGTACTGTAGTTGGATTTTCTACTGCAACTTCATATTTCTGATTTAATGTTAAATAGACTATTGTAGCTTTAAAAGTAGTGCCTAATGATGTCAAGAAAGATTGAGTATCGGAGTTTATTAATGAATTAAACATATCCACATTCCGCTGATACGAAAAATTAGTTTCGTTTCCTACACAAACTTCTTCATCACTTTCTATGTTTAAAGGTTTTGTTATGCATGGCCAAAACGGTACCAATGATAATCCAAATTCTCTCCACCATTCGCCTAGTGATGCACCAGTGCCAACAAATTTAAGATATGATTCCAACCTTTTTAGTTTATGGTTCAAAAAGTTTTTCCAAAATACATCCATAGTCTCCTCAACTGATTTTAAATTTATTTGATGATAATGTTGACTTAATAACATTTGAACAGACAGATTAGTTTTTTGTTGAAAACCGATAGGATCATCACTTTCTTTAATTAATACCGCCGTATAATCTTCGCGCAGTAATGCATAAAAATCTGATAATCTAATTTCGGGGTAATTAAATTTAAACAAATCGTATGGTATACGTGCATTGTTATTAAAGATACCATGTATTACCTTATCAGTTGGAACTATTAATTGTATATGTACAATACTATAATTTAAAAATCTTAAAAAAGATGTCCCAAAAGATTGATGCACTGATTTCATATCATACATTTTATATACTGCACTAAAATTATTTATACTGTCCTGAACCTGTTCAATCAGATTTGGTAATATTGTTCCAAACTGGCATTGAAAGTATTGTGGAAAATATAAATAATTCTGAATGTTTGATTTTATATCTTCTTTACTGAAATGTGGGCAATTACTTTCTAAATTAGATTTAGCTCTTTCTGAATAACTCTTAAATTGTAATAACGCGGTGTTTATTTGATATTTAGTGTCATTTTTTAATTTATTTTTTATTTGGTCAAAAGTCTCATCTAGATATGAAAAAAGATTATTATAAGCTGCTTTCAAATAATATGGACTTAGCACTAAATTTTTAATACTTCTATTACCAGTGTATGATTTAGAAACATAATAAAAAAGAGCTGGAAGAGTAAATGCTTTATAACTAACAAGACGTATGTTTTCATTATTTAGTGCATTTCTAATTATATGTCCTGTTACCATATATCCTTCAAATAAATTTTTATGATCAAAAACAGTACTATTAATATTCTGTAAATCAGTATAAAAGGCAGTATTTGATTTACCAGTTCGAAGGAAAATTAGTCCAGCTTGTGCGTAAATGTAGTCAAGAGATAATAGATTCAGGTTTCTTCCAGGCTGTGGAAATAGCGGTAATATTATATCTGTAAATATTCTATTTGCCGCTAATGCAGAAAGAATCGAACTCTCGCCATACTCGTTTTCAAATTTTGCACCTCTGAGATTAGCCTTTATGTCCTCGTACAAAGAATGTAATTGTAAATTTTTAGTTTTGCGAACTACTTCTGCTAAGAAACCGTAAACATTTCCATATTTGTCAAATACCAGGGAAGTAATGATGTATTCAAACATTGCATTTACAAAAGTTTCATCCAAATTTTCATGGTTTTTTTCTCCATATAGATCACTACCTTCTAATAATTTCCTAACCAATCTGAGTTTCATTGTTTGATTATCACGATTGACCTCTAAATATTTAAAGAGTGCATTGATAACTGGTATTTGTTTATTTTGATCACCTTCTGATAGATGATTTTCCAAAAATAAATAATCACTGAGTGCGCTGAAATAACTTAATATTGATATGAGTTGAACTGTTTCTAGTGGATTTGTGTATAGAATGTTCTCCATTTTTGAAAATGTGAAACTGTTATTGAAATATATTCTTTTTCTTTTGGTTGTTTCTACTCATTCAATGTAGTAGAGGTGAATAGTATATTAAGTTGGTATGTTTCAAGAAACCTGTAAAGAAACGAATTTAATTATAATTATTTTATAATTATTTAACCCTTTCAGTACACACATCGTTTTTCAATCAAGAAGCACACTCAGCTCCAGCGTTAGTGGGGAGTTGTACCTCACATCATATTTAACATTTTTTAATTCTAATAAGCACTCTCTATTTTTATTTCGCATTAATTATGAATAATTACAATTTTTTATGCAATTTAAATATTGTTCTTTGGTGAAATGAGACTTTAATTTAATTTTATCTAAATTATCTAAAATTAATCTTTTATTATCTTTATTCTATGTATGTTATCTTACTTTTTCACATTTAATAATTTAAATAAATAATATTCTAAAAAATATGTTTTTTTCTTCAATTTTCAACGGTAGAGCACAACTCCCCACTGTTTTTGAAAAGTCATAAAACCAGTATTTTCAAAAAACAAGCAACTCTCCCCTACATTTTCTTGCACCAGAATTTGGAACAAGTTCTTGCTATCAGAACAAGTATACAAGAAAATGTATGTGTTCTTGTATATATTTTTGTGCAGGTTTATGTACATTTTCTTGCACCAGCTTTGGTACATCTTCTTATGTTCATTTATGTCTTCGTCGGTCTTCGTTTAGTAAAA
The DNA here is from genome assembly GCF_019393585.1 of Leptopilina boulardi. Taxonomy (NCBI): domain Eukaryota; kingdom Metazoa; phylum Arthropoda; class Insecta; order Hymenoptera; family Figitidae; genus Leptopilina; species Leptopilina boulardi. The sequence continues at coordinate 378,502 of NW_026138003.1, forward strand.
ATTAAAAACTTTAAAGACTGCGCAGTAGTTTTCTTAGTACTTTACAGCTGTGCAATAACTTTTAATATGCATAAGTGAAGAGTTTTAATAATTATAAATTATAAAAATCTCAATTTTTTTTCAAATGTACTTGTAGAAGAACATGAACGGTTTCATGTGCGTGAATACTTATACATGAACCTGCACAAGAACAATTTACATTTTCTTGTACAATATCTTGTACAGGGGTTTTCAATAAGGTTAAAAAAAATTGTAGAATCTTTTTACTAAAAAAATTTTCAAATTCGAATTAATATCTAAAAATTAAATAATTTTATTATAATTCCATCATTTTTTGATGTAGAATACATTAATTTATGTTTTGGTAAATAATAATATCAAATACTTTATATAGTTTTTGAATAATAATGTTTCCAAAAAAGTGTAATATTTAAAGTTATATAATCACGTCATGAACCTCTTACATTTAATAAATTATAATTTAAAACGAAATAAAATTTAAACGATTTTATTATGACCAATGAACTTAGAAATTCATCTAGTTTCACATATATTAAAACTATATTTATTTAAAATATGCCAACAACCACTTTTAGATGATTTTCAATGGTTTGACCCACTAGTATTTGTTTGTCAAAAACGAAATGTTAATAAAAAGTTAAAAAAAATTCAATTTATTTTTGAAATATTTAAAAATTATTTAGACATAAATAATACATTGATTATATTAATAATAATTAATATTTATATCAATAAAGTGCTGAATAAAGTACCTACTTTTTTGAAACCTTGAAAAATTCTTAAAAACCTACAAAAAACCTGGAAATGACGTTGAACTTTATCCGCGAGTATTAGTGATCAACTTGTTATAATTTAAATGTTCAATTGAAAAAAAATTATACTTTTATAAGAAAGAGTAAAATTTACCTGAAATGTTTTTATTTAATTATTTCCACTAATTTTTGAAGCTATTTGTTACTTTATCCAGAATATTTGTCGAGACCTGAGTGTTATATATATTTTTCAATATTTACCACAGATGTTGTATTATCTATGTTACAGTGTAAACGCAAATTTGTTAGTCAGAACTAGTTCCAATGTTATATTTTCTTCAATCTGATAATATTAGCTATAGTTAATACTAGAATTTATCACTACATTTTAGTCAAAACTATACATTGAAATCTACTTACTTGACTATTATAAAATAAATATTTACAACATTTTTAAATATGAATTTTAATTAGACTCGCACATGAATTTTTTAAACAAATGTAGTTCGTAGTCAAATAATCCGATTAAGAAAGTTTATAAATGAATTTTAAAGGATTTTTTGACTACTTTTTAAATATTTTATTCTTTAAAAAAATATATGTAAATTCATTAAAAAATGGGGGGTATACGTTAAGTTAACACTATTTGCCCTTAATTATTGTCAAAAAAATAATTTTATTTTTCAATTATTTGTAACAATTATAATCAAATAGTGATAACTTAACGTACTGATTGAACACTACTTTTTATTTTTTAATGAATAATTAATGAGCTTGAAGTTTTTATTTAAGGGCGGTGATTATCACTTAATAAGTCCTTAATAATTGCAGAAAAATAATTTTATTTTATTAATATTTAATTTATAACATTTATATGCAAATAGTGCCGCAACTTAACGTTAAAAATGGACACTACCCCCTTTATTTTGAATTAAATAAAAAAGATTTTGTATTTGTATGTAAATCGGTTGGTAATTATTTAATTATATAAATATTTGGTTAGGTTATGAAAATATTTTGTCCAACATTTTAAAATTCCATCCAAAATTTGGTTACGACAACTAAATAATTTAGTCCGCTCTTAGCTGGTGCCTTATGAGAACAATTAATTTAAATCTCTTACAAGGATGTTCAGTCTAGTGGTTAGATTATTATTGCAGAATACTTAATTTTTAATTACTTTTACTATTTTTTTTTGTGATAGCTATATTAGCTCAAATTTAGTTACCTTAACTAACCCCAATTGCTATTATATGGATAGGAATTAATGTTATCTAATACAGCTAATTTTTTAGCTTCTATGGCTAACATTTTTTTCTGTGGCAGCTAAATATTAGCTACCAGAGCTAAAAATTCGCTATCCATATAATAGGAAACTCATGTTTCTCCGTGAATGGTCATAGAAAGTTTATAATTTATTATGTTGTTAAGCTGGCACCAACCCCCTTTAAAAAAAAAATCCGGCAGCCCCCTGCGGGGGCGGCCACATTCTCATCACGCGCTTCGCTCGCTAGTTTGAGCGCGCCCTGGGCGCGCAAAGGATGATCGTCCCGCTTCGCGGTCCGATATTGATACGCGCTTCGCGCGCATTGTTTAGGCATCGCGCTACGCGCTTTGTTTGTTTATTACAATTCAAAACCTAGTAGCATTAATTACTTTTTAAATACACTGTGTAATTCAAAAATTTTTCAATTACATTCAAAAATTGTATTAATTATTCTACCTGAAAGTAGATGAATGACCCAAAAATCCATTTGTTAGAATGAGATTTTGTAGTTGTTTCAGACTTTGTAGTTGATTTATTAGAAACAATTCATAGTCTATATTAAAATGCTTTAAATTGAATTATACAAATAGGTAAGTTATAAAGGTATTAGAGTAAATGGATATACTTCCGAAGTAGGGGTACCTCCGATCTTAATGAAACTTGGTATACTAACGTATTTTGGTGCGCTGATTACGAAAATGATAGTGAAAATTGGCGCAAATTTGATTATCATGGTAAGAAACATAAAAAACACCATAAAATCATGGTTTTTTTACTTCCTACTTCGGAAGTACACCCGAATAAATTTTTTATCGAGCAAAAAAAGAGAATGGCGGCACTGCAGTTATTCAAACTTACAATTAGTTCCTTAATTTTGCGCCGTGGATTGGCCAGGTCTTGGTAATTAACGAAAATCGACAAACCAAATTATTTACTAAAATAAGATATTCCGCTTCGAACTAATTTCAATTAAGTAAAAGAAAAAATTAATTGAAAAATTAAAAACATTAAAAAAAGAACTTTAATGTTAATGCATTTTTAAAGCAACAAATTTATTATATGAGGTCTTGCCCTCATGTTTTTATTCATAAAAATTTTTTTGTACAATTTATATAAGTGAAAATTTTAGTTTTTATAAATTAAATTTCATTTTCTTAAAGTACTTTGACTTTAAGGATAACATTCTCATCACGACACTCGCGTTTCACGCTCGAAAATTAGAAACATACAATAGGAAAAGTAGGCACCCATTAACGAAATTTTTACAGGTACTTTGAGGCTCTATCAAATAGTGTACTAAAAGAACCGAAAATTTTTAAATAAACAATTTACAAGCAGTAAAAAGAAGATTTTTTTAGAATTTTTGTTCAGTTTTTTTAATCTTTTCAAATGAGTGTCCCGATCAAATAACTCGACCGACGCTCGGACGCACGCTCTAATGGTAGTCGGGTAGCAGTGAGCCGCCCACAGGCTGTCACTGCTACTTGACTGGTAATAGAGCGTTCGTCCGAGCGTCGGTCGAGTTATTTGATTGGGACACTCAAATGCTTTAAATGCTAAAAAAATCGCGTCAAAAATGTTTCAATACGCCATTTTGAATTTTTAAAAACTGATCTCAGAATCGTAATGAGCGACCTAAAAAACCAAGGAGTAGAAAGATTTATTTAAATTTGCTAAAAAGATTATTGTTGAAAAATGAATTTTCTTTTAACAAATAGCAATGTTTATACTTAGTTAATTTATAATTCTTTATAATTTTGCCTGCTACACGGAGAGAAAAATTAGGTTGTGTGGACTGGAGACTTAAGTTAAAACTACTTGAGTGACTCAAGTAACGATGCCTACAGTTAAAGCAAAATTGGTCGCACGGTAGTTTTGACTGTGCGGTCCCAAATAGTATTAATGTGCCATTAAAAAGTGATATTTCCATTCATTTAAACAGTTGAGGTTATTCGTGTAACAAGTAATATCAATATGTTAATATCAATAGCGAATTCAAGAAAAAAATTATGCCAATTTATTTATTTGTAAAATATTTAAATAAAAATTTTGCACTTCGAAACTTACAAATTTGTCATTTATCGTATTCGAAGTGTGTTATGGTTTGCTGACAAAATAATTAAATACTTATTAATGAATGCGTTCACAAAAGTAATGTAAAAAACACTGTAAAAAGAAAGGTACTAATTTAGTACCAATTTTTGTACTAAATCGTAATTTGGTTCGATTTTAATACCGAAATCAGCTCTAATTTAGAACTTTTTTTTACAGTGAATAATTAATGTACGCTTTAAATGTTGAAATACGACTACGCAATGTCCTAACTTTTTATTATAATTATGTATAACGAGAAAAGTGTCTAAAACTGAAAATCCAACACACAACATAACTTGAAAAAGTGTTTCTTTTTATTTTTACATAATTTTTCAGTTAATTTGAAAAACCTTTGGATTCAGAATTGCTTAAAAACTATATTGTGGACCTTATTATTTCCTTTAAATCATCAAAAAAATGTTAATATTTGAAATTTTTTTAAAAATCAAACCTAACCTAGAAAAAATTAATAAATATACATAATATTCTATTAATATGCGTGTGTGAATAGCGCCACGCTGCCAAGCAAAGCTGATTGGTCAAACCGTCTGTCGGTATTATTTGAGAACATTATAGCCCTAACTTGATAGCCAAGTCAAATCTACCGTGCTCTCCAGTTACAAATGCCTTGTTTAATAAAATTGGACCAACGACTTGAAACAAAGCAGTTATCACCTAATTTTTCTCTCCGTGTACACTTATTATTTTTGTTTCACTTCACAATGCTTTCGTTATAGTGGAAAAAATGTTTTATGAATACTGCTTCAAAAACTTTAAATCTAGAGAGGAAAGTTGCTAAAAGAAAAGGTGGCAAAATAGGTTAAAACTGTGCCACAAAAAATTAATGAGTAAAATAACACATCGAAAATAATTAAAAAATTTTAATACCTTAAACGTTATAGAACATAACTTTTTTGTTTTAATCTGTATCCAAAAGTGTTAAAGAAAAAAAAGTTTACTTTTGGAAGTATTTTAAGAGAAAATTAAAAAAAAAATTTTCGAGAAGAATTAAATTATTTAAAAATTTTTAATTTGAATAATTTTTAAATTTTTGGACGGATTAGTATGTCCAACGAACTCAGGCTTCATTTTTACTTGTTGAAAGCGTGTACCAAATATCAAAGCGATTCGTTAACATATGTTCAAGTTATCGTGGGGACAAAATGAGGCTACAGACAGATTACAAACGACAAACAGAAGGACAGGTTTTCAAAACATACTTTTTTGGCATCAAGAGGACTCAAAACGTACAGATTCACTAAAATTTGAAAAAAGTCAAAATCGACCAAAACGAAAACTTTCTCACTTATGATGAGAATTTAAAAAATCTATAAATAAATTTAAACCAATTCAAAGGTAAATAATCGAAAAAATACGAAATTCTGGTATAAGCAGTGCAATATAAACTATTTTAAAATAGAGGATTTTTTGAAAACAATTGCAATGTTTGGAAATGGAAAACAATAGTTGGACTTATAAAAAAAAAAAAAAAAAAAACGAAATTTTTATGAATTAGAGGTTGGTCAAAATCGGGCAAATGTAAAACTTTCTCATTATGATGAGAATGTAAAAACAAATATTAATTTAAAAATTTCAAAAAAATTAAAAAATATTTAAATTTTTTGAAAATTATGAGTACGTTAATGATATTTGTGTTATTTTAAAGTAATTTAAACAGTAATAATACATAATAGGACAGTTTCTTCAAAAATAAAGTAAATTTGCCCTGTATTTTACCCATTTTTCACACTTTTTTGTTTGTCATTTTTTTAAAAAAATGAGTAACTTTCTTGTTTTCACTCGAATCAAAAAATGCTAAAGGAAAAAAGTGTTTCATTTGACTTATATTTTTCAAAAAAAAATTGAAAAAAATTTTTTTTTGAAAAATGAAAATTTTTGAAAATTAAAAATTTGAATAATTTTGTTGTTTCTTTATGAAATTGTCTGCCCAACGAACTCAGGCGAAATTTTGGTACACTTAAATTGTATACCAAATTTGAGGTCGATTAATTAAAATTTGCTCAAGTTATCGTCGAGCAAACTTTTTTGTCTACAGACAGACATACATACATACATACATACATACATACAGACAGACATTTTTTTAAAACCTATTTTTTTGGCATCAGAAAGGCTTGAAACGTGGAGATTTACATGAATTAGAGGTTGGTCAAAATCGGGCAAATGTAATACTTTCTCATTATGATGAGAATGTAAAAAAACGCTAAGTGGCAAATTTTTAATTGTGAGCGGCAATTAGCCCTAATTGAGCCCTAAATTATGACATCGTTGATGTTTCAAAATTTTAATATCGTGGTTCCAGCTTAACAGACCTTTCTTAAAAATATTTGTTCGTGTTCAAAATTCTGTATGTTCAAAAAAATATGATAGTATAATACTTAGAAATATTCCACTATTTTAAGCTTTTATTATACACTTGTGTAAACTCTTTTGTCTTCATTTAATGATCTTATCATAGAAATAACCTTGACTTATGATTGTTGCGTACATCAATATGTTTACAAATGTTTATTTTGGTTAAATAAAATAAATTCTGATTATTCATGCGTATATTTAAATGCTGAACTTGAGTTTATTGAGATATACATATAAAAAATTAGAAAAGAAACTGGACTGAATTAATTTAAAAAAAATTTTTTAAGCAAAAAATCACAATTTTCACACATAAGAGCCATTCCTAATCATATTTTCGACATCTCCACAAAAATTCAGATTAATCCATTCAATATTTTTAGAATATAGATCCTGACAAATAGATTAACATTATGGACCTAACAATCACATGCTGATAATTATAAAAAAATATTATTTTTTATTGGACGTACATAACTTAATGTTTTGTTTATAAATTAACCAAACAATATAATTAATGTACAAATCTAAGAATTAGATGCGGCAGCAACCACATAAGTTATACCTTTAAATAGTCACCTAATTTAAACAGTCGCGTTTGTCTCACTTTTTTAATCGAAAATTCCGTTCTAGAGAAAAGAATTGATATACTTTTGTTATAATGGTAAAATTTTATAATTTTTGTTCTTAAGGAAAGAAACTCATGTACTTAATGGGAGGCACTACCCCCAATTTTGACCCACTTTAATTTACATTATTAAACGAGGTTCTATTTCCTTTCTTGCATCATTTGGGTCTTAAAAACATACAGGATGGTCCAAAAAATGAAATTTTAATTTATGACCATTTTAGAAATTAAAGTCTTAAAAAAATTAATATTTTAAATATCTATTTTTTTTACAATTTTGACTTTTGATTCTTAAGAATCTCTCGCATGGATTTTCAAAAATTTTAATGTTTTCAAAAAAAGAGCGAAAAATATAAGTTAAAACATCATTGCACTCTCCTATTAAATATGTATCTTCTTTCACAATTTTAAGTATTTTTCATCGTCAAATTTTTTCCACATTTTTTTAATGATTTGTCAGAATCTCTCGCATGGATTTTCAAAAATATTAATTTTTTCAAAAAATAAAAATTCTAAAATGGTCAAAAATTAAAATTTTCTTTGTTTGACCACCTTATATGTTTTTAGGACCCAAATGATGCAAGAAAAAAAATATAACCTCATTTAATAATTTAAATTTAAGTGGGTCAAAATTGGGGGTAATGCCTCCCCTTAAAAGACGACAGTGAAGTTCACAACGTTTATAATCAATAACGATTGTAAAGAAAAAAATGTTTTCTATGCAAATTATTATTTTTGATCTAAATATTTTTTGCAACATTTCTTGATCGATAATTTTTTTAAATAAAATTTGTACCTCAAAGTGTACAATATAAACTATGTATAATAATTTTTTTAATTAAAAATATTATAAAATCGCAGCGTTACAGGCGTTTGAAGTTAGATCTTTGGTTTTGCACCGTACAGCCTATTGGTCTCAAATCTCAACCAAAGTCAAAAAATAAAATTTTTATCATATGTGTTAACATACACAAATACGCTTTGTATGATGAAGAGAAAATTAAAAACAATTTTTTTTTTTGAAAATTTAGGACCATTTTGAAAAAAATCATTTTTTTTATAACCAATCTACAAAAAAAATTATTAAAATTGTTTTTTAAAAAAGCAGTTCGTCATGCAATAGCCAGTAAGTTAAAGATTTCTGGTAAGTTTCATTAAAATCGGCTAAAAATTGAATGAGCTTCATTGCACGGTGCGCGAAAAAACACGTCTTGAGAAAAACGCGTTTAAAGTTTTCGATACAAAAAAGTAGTATTTTAACTTTTGCCTTGAAGACGTTATATATGTGCTCGAAAATAACTATTGCTCCACACAGAAAAAAAACTGAACTCAGAATGAAACGTATAGGTGGCTCATTTTGATGTGCAACAAAAATGAATCAGGTTGGTGGCGCCACTGTCTATGTCGTTTAGCATTGACCTACATTTAAGGTTATGTTCGTTTTTTGATCATTTTCCTTCAAAGTTTGACCTAAATTTTGAGGTTATGTTTGTTTCTCGGTCATTTCCCGACAATATAACTTAACCTTAAAATTTAGTTTAACTTCGGCGGAAAATCCACCTCTCCTTCAACGTAAGGAAGGAGCGGGGGCTTGCGACTATATTCACAGTCTTGAAAAGAACATAACCTTTAAATTCAGGTCATTTTTGGCGGGAAGTCCACCTCCACTTGCGGCTACATTAAAAGTCTTGAAATGAACATAACCTCAAAATTTAGGTCACTTTTGGCGAGAAATACGGAGAGAAGGGAGGGGAAGGACTTTCAGCCCTATTCAGTTTTGAAACGAACATAATCTCAAAATTTATGTCATTTTTGGCGGGAGACGGGGGACTTGCGGCTATATTTAGAGGCTTGAAACGATCATAACCACTGAACTCTATATATCTGGAATACTGTCTAACATTGATGGTCGCGAACCCAGAGAGAGGTCTGATTCTTGTTTACCTCTCCTTCTCTTACAGGCGAGACCGTGCGTGCCTGTTCCAGTAGTATTATATTTCAGTGGGCAGACAGCATTCCAGATATATAGAGTTCAGTGAACATAACTTCAAAATTTAGGTGATTTTTGGTGGGAAATACGGAGAGAGGGGAAGGGAGGGGGGGGGAGACTTGCTGTTATATTCATATGGGTCATTCCACATACAGTGTAGCCAACCATTGTACTATCCATGTCAAAAACATGGTTTGGTTACCCTTGACATAGAATGACCCATCCTTGTCAAAATTTCTGAATCAGCGGTGGCGGCGAAATCTTTTTATAATATAGAGTGATATATATATATATATCTTCCTATATTACAAAAAGATATCGCCGCCGCCACTGTTTCAGGAATTCTTGACCTAGGAGGGGGGGAGTCCCCCCTCCTAGTTATGTTCGTTTCAAGGCTCTGAATATAGCCGCAAGTTCCCCCTCCCTCCTTTCATTTCCCCTCTCATCTCTCTCTGTATTTCCCGTCAAAAATGTCATAAATTTTAAGGTTATGTAAATTTCAAGACTTTCAATATAGCCGCAAGTGGAGGTGGAGTTCCCGCCAAAAATGACTTGAATTTAAAGGTTATGTTCGTTTCAAGACTTTTTAATAATCTATTGGATTTTAGGCAATTTCATTGAACTTATTTTTAAAAATAATTTCTTAATGTCGATTTTAATTTATTTAATTATTTATTTATTATGAATTTAATTAATTTATTAATTAAAATTTAATAATTTTAATTTAAATAATATTTATTCAGATTTAAATGAATTTGTAATAATAATTCTTTGAAATAGGTGGTTCATTTGAAAAAATAAGATGAATGGAAAATTAAAAAAAAATGATTAAAACAGGGGGGTTGGCGCGCGAAGCGAGCTGGGGGGCGTAGCCCCTCTAGTATATATATATATCTACCTATATTACAAAAAGATATCGCCGCCAACGCCGCCGCCGCCGCCGACGCCGCTGTTCCAAGACTCTGAATATAGCCGCAAGTAAAGAGAAGGGGGGTAGAAGGGAGGGGAGGGGACTTGCGGCTATATTCAGAGTCTTAAAACGATATTAACCTCTAAATTTAGGGTGGGGGGAGGAGAAAAGGAGGGGAAGAGAGGAGGGGGATGGGGGTTGGGGCGCGAAGCCGCTGCCGCTGCCGTCGCTGTTCTAAGACTCTGAATATAGCGGCAAGTCAAGAGAAGGGGGGTAGAAGAAAAGGGAGGGGGGACTTACTTATTACTTACTTACTTACTTACATATTCAGAGTCTTGAAACGATCTTAACCTTTACATTTAGGGTGGGGAGAGGGGAAAAGGAGGGGAAGAGAGAAGGGGGGATGGGGGTTGGCGCGCGAAGCGCGCAGGGGGCATAGCCCCCTAGTATATATATATATATATATATGGGTGATTCTCTCAAAAAGGACAAATTACGCTTTTAAGATATTTTGTTAAAAAATATGAAAATTAATTGAAATTATTTAAAATTCTGTCAGCCATGCGTTAGGATTTAACAATTTTCAATCGGACCACTAAAGAAAATTTTAAAAAAAGGTAAAATAACTGAAATATTGAATAAAAACTGATGTTACGGAATGGAGTTACGGAATGGAGTTTTAACACTAGTTTTCATTCAATAATTCAGTTGTTTGCCATTTTTTTGAAATTTTCTTTAGTGATCCCATAAAAATTTGTTGAATTTTATCGTATGGCTGGGAGAATGTTTATTAATTGAAATTAATGTTATTATTTTTTAACAAAAACCTCGTCCAAAATTGTGCACAAATAATTTGTTCTTTTTGAGAGAATCACCTATATATATATATATATATATATATATATATATATATATATATATATTATATATATATGTGACAGTCCCCGAGAGAAGGGACCTTAGCTCACCAGAGGTCAATATTGAGTTTTATATGGTAAATGATAGATTTTGAATTGCTTTTTCACATGCAAAAGTCAAAAACTGATTAGGATAATTGCTTTTGACACAATAACATTTTGAAGATGGGTATGTCAAGCGCATTTCGAGGCGGATTGTGGCACTCAAGAAATCAGCCCCACTACTTTACTTACACAACTATACTCTCGCGTACGTGAGCTTCGCGTACGTGAGACCCGAAGATACACGAAGCTCACGTATACAGAAACACAACGTTGTGTTAGTGTGGTGGGGGGACTTTTCAGAAGTTCCGCCCCACTCTTCGAGTTCCGCGTTTCTGCTTCTTCTTCAAACGCTTGCCCTGTGAAATTCGTTTTGGTGAGCTAAGGTCCCTTCTCTCGGGGACTGTCACATATATAATATATATATATATATATATATATAATAGACATTTATACTTCGAATTATAGATTAATAATGTAGGATCATATTCTACAGATAGTAAACTAATTTTTAAGGTTATGTGGGAACCTCCCACGTGACCTAGTATGGGAAAATGTGTTTTAGTAGTATACGTTTCACTCTAAAATGAGAAAAGATTTTTGTCTAAAATTTTGAGGGATGATAGATTAGGGTACAAGCAATCTCTCTGTTCTCCGAAAAAAACATAATTTTGAGTAAAATTATTAAAAAATGAAGTTTTATTTTTATTATTTTTACGTTAAGTTATAGTAAATGAGTAGAACAGCGAGATTCCTTGTACCAAAAACAAAATCATTTCTCCAAAATTTTAACCCAAAATCATTTTTTATTTCAGAGTAAGTTTCAAACCACAAAATAACGTCCTTTGCCCACATACCCTTAAAGCAAAAAAAATTATACAAATTTTTTTTCACACGAGTTCCCCCACCTTAAATAAGATTTACAATTAGTCCACATTATTTCTTAGCGTATATGTAAATCGTAAAAGTTAGCTTAAAAAAGTCAAATTAAAGTTTAATTTTACAACAAGATATAATGTTTAAAAATCGGGTAAATAGATCATCTTAAACTACTCTGACTTATTTAAGAAAATTTAAGATTTACATATTTTACTGATCATTTTTTATCATTTAAATATTAATCATAATTTTTTGACTTTTTTGAGCCAACTTTCACGGTTTGCTTAATATTTATAGTCATCGAAAAAGCAAAGATAGCACAATTTCTGACGGTAGTGTATACTATAATAAAATTTAGAGTTAAAAAATTAGTAAACAAATTTTTCGTTCATTAAAAGGTTTAAAACTTCAGGTACATTTTTTTAGGGAAGTAAAGTAATAATTTAATGCAAAAAAAAACCAAATGTATTTTTTAAAACAAACTATTTTATACATTATTGATGGAACATTGTATATTACATTCACGTTTACATCAATTTAAAAATGCAGAAAAGCAGAATCAAATTTTTTTTCTGCATAGTGTAAAATATATCGAATTTGAACCCTTAAATGTAAGAGATCCTTTCTAAAGAAAGAGATTGCTATTAATTTATAAATTAGTTTGGTACAAATAATAAATTTATAGTTTTTTTAAGAATCAATAACAGAAATTTCTTTCATAATATTTTTATACCAATTGTACTTATCATTATTGCGGTGCACATAATTGAGACGAATAACATGAACACTACCTAATCCTTCAATGTTTCTTTGTTCACAATTTTCAATATCAAATTCGCTTCCAGGTAAAAGAATTGCTTTATATTCTGGAGTTGAATGTAATTCTATTATTTTTGCTCTTATGTAAGGAGTGAGAAATTTAATTTCATACAAAACATTTATAAACCCGTATGCTGGAAGTGTAGCCAATTTTAAGGCAGATTCTCTACTTGTAGAGAAATATGTGAATTTCTTTAAATTAATCTGTCCATAACATGCTGTCTTGTCAATAATACCTATAGGTTTCGATTCAACTTTAAATAATGAAAGGTCAAATTCTTCGTTTGGATCGTCTGATTGTCTTATTGCTAATTTATATAATGCAGTTTTCATTAGTTTCGCCTCACTCGTGTCACCTGTTATTCTTTTATATCCGTTTGTCGCAAAGTTTTGTATGGCATAGTAATCTTCAAATGTGGCAACATAACGTGCGTCCTGATCGTTAAAATCTTGAATTATTCTTTCTATGGATACACCATTTTCAATTTTTTGTCTTTCTTTGAAACTGTAAATTGAATCAATTCTCAACGTACCATCGAAGTTTGATAAATTTTTACTGTCAAGATGAAATTTGTACCTTAATTTAGATAGAAGAACAGGGTTATCTATTATATAAAATTTGCCCCACTCAGGTACTTTAAAGTCTGCTGTATCTGTCCAATTTTTTACAAATTGTAAATCAATCCTGCCTTCATCTGGAAATGTATACTTTGCCATTGTTTCCAATATTTCTTGTTTTTTAAGATTTGCTCTTTTTTTTAAGATTAATGTTATAACTTCATCCAGATTCCGTTCTTTTTTCTGAGCACGCGCATGTCTTGGGCAATCCGTTAAAGGTATTGGATGTTCTAGGTATATATTAATATCACATCTCTGAATATTACAATTATGTACAAATAAACCATTAAACCAAACTTTAGTCACATTTGATTGAAGCTGGTTATTAATTTCATACAGGAGATGTTTAGGTTCAACAGGTTCAAGACTTTCCATATTAATTTCAGTATATATATTTTCATTTTGTAATGACTTTTTCAACAACGAAACTATTATTCGCTTTTTAAATTGATAGTCAGTTCGTAATTGTGCAGTCTGATTATTAGATAAATAGATAAATTTGTAACCATAACCGGTATTGTTATCGACTGTATTAGATTTGACGTATACATTAGGTTTATTGGTTCCTTCAAAATAAAGAATTGATCTAGGAACGCTTATGTTTAAAATTTTCATCGTATTTAGCATATATATAATACATGTCAAAGAATTATTAATTTTATCTTTTAAAGTGTTAATAACTGTTTGTAATAATATTATGTCTTCTTCAGTCAGGACAGTGAGATCAGATCCTGGTCCATCCATATGTAAAACAAGCTTTTTCATAATGTCGTTTAAATTTTCCTTTTCTTCTACAACTTTATATTTCTGATTTAATGTTAAATAGACAGTTGTAGCTTTAAAAGTTGTGTCTAATGATTTCAACAAAGATTGTGAATCGTAGTCCATTACTTTATTGAGCATATCTACATTCCCCTGATACAAAAAATTAGTATCGTTGGCTACACAAACATCTGTGTCACTTTCTGTGTTTAAGGGTTTTGTTATGCATGGATAAAACGGTACCAATGATAATCCAAATTCTCTCCACCATTCGCCTAGTGATACATTTGTGCCAACAAATTTAAGATATGATTCCAACCTTTCTTGTTTATAGTTAAAAAAGTTTTTCCAAAATACATCCATAGTCTTCTCGACTGGTTTTAAATTTATTCGATGATAATTTTGATTTAATAACATTTGAATATTCAGATTAGTTTTTTGTTGAAAACTGATAGGATCATCACTTTCTTTAATTAATGTCGCTGTGTAATCTTCGCGCATTAATGCATAGAAATCTGCTGTGCCGTTTTCAGTGTAATAAAACACAAACAAATCATATGGTATTCGTGTATTATTATTAAACATACCTTGTGTTACCTTATCACTTGGAACTATCATTTGTATAAGTACTTTATTGCATTCTAAAAAACTTAAAAAAGTTTTTCCGAAAGTTTGGTGCATTAGTTTCGAATCATGCATTTTGTAAACTTCACTAATATTATTTACATCGTACTGTACCTGATTACTTAGGCTTGGTAAAATGGTTGTTCCGCATTGAAAGTATTCTGAGAAATATAAATAATCCTGAATCTTTGATTGCATTTCTTCTTCACTAAGATTTTTGCAATTATTTTTTAAAATGGATTCAGCTCTTGCGGAATGACTTTTTAATTCTGATAATGCGACATGTATTTGGTACTTAGTGTCATTTTTTAATGTCTTCATTATTGTGTTAAAACTTGTATCCAGATGGGAAAAAAGTCCATCATAAACTGCTTTCCAACAATTAGGATCGAACACAATATCTTTTATATTTTCATTACCAGTGTATTGTGTAGAAACATAATAAAAAAGAGCTGGAAGAGCAAATGCTTTATAACTAACGAGACGAATGTTTTCATTATTTAGTGCATTTCTAATTATATGTCCTGTTACCATATATCCTTCAAATAAATTTTTTTGATCAAAAACAGTACTATTAATATTCTGTAAATCAGTATAAAAGGCAGTATTTGATTTACCAGTTCGAAGGAAAATTAGTCCAGCTTGTGCGTAAATGTAGTCAAGAGATAATAGATTCAGGTTTCTTTCAGGCTGTGGAAATAGCGGTAATATTATATCTGTAAATATTCTGTTTGCTGCTAATCGAGAAAGAATCGAACTCTTGCCATACTCGTTTTCAAATTTTGCACCTCTGAGATTAGCCTTTATGTCCTCGTACAAAGAATCTAATTGTAAATTTTTAGTTTTGCGAACTACTTCTGCTAAGAAACCGTAAACATTTCCATACTTGTCAAATACCAGGGAAGTAATGATGTATTCAAACATTGCATTTACAAAAGTTTCATCCAAATTTTCATGGTTTTTTTCTCCATATAGATCACTACCTTCTAATAATTTCCTAACCAATCTGAGTTTCATTGTTTGATTATCACGATTGACCTCTAAATATTCAAAAAGTGCATTGATAACTGGTATTTGTTTATTTTGATCATCTTCTGCCAGATGATTTTCCAAAAATAAATAATCACTGAGTGCGCTGAAATAACTAAATATTGATATGAATTGCACTGTTTCTAGTGGATTTGTGTAAAGTATGTTATCCATTTTTGATAATGTAAAATTTATTATTATCTTATTGAGTGTTCATAGATATTTAAACGGAGTCGGGTGTAGAGATTGTTAAAGTTTGATGTTTTGACGAAACCTGTGGAGGAGTAAATGAACTCATATTATTTATATATACAATTATAAATTAATATTATTATATCTGGTAGATTACATTTTTTTAAATATATTGCAAGTTTATAATTCTAAATTGTCATTTGATCGACATGACATTATTCAAAATTATCATTCAACAATGTGCCTCAAGTTCAGAACATTCAATTAAAAATTTAATAAATGTTTAATATATTGGTTTATTTTTCATTGCAGTAGTAATTTTTCTAAATTTCAGATAAACCCTAGTAGAAATTTGTCCTAGCTATTTTAAAGGAACTGCCTAGTCGCGCTGGAGTCTGTCTAGTTACTTGACTGACCAGCTAGCTAAAAACTCGAATGTCATGTCACGCTTTTTTCATCAAGTTATTATCCAGCCCAACTTGATAATTATTTATCAATAGGACTTTTGAAAAACTAGTCAAATTAATTCTTTTAAATATTTCGAAATTCATTTAATAATAAGATTTAATGTAGTAAACACGTTTATTTTATGTAATTAAAAAAAATATTCCAATTATCAACAAAAATTATTATAAGAAAATATATTGCACTAAATATAGTAATTCGTTATAAAAATGTAATTTTTCATTCACAATTAAACTGGATTTAAAAAAAAAATTTACATAAGTAAAACGATTGAAGCAACATCTTGACCTGAACTGTTAACAACACTGAAACAATTATAATTTTTATATTAATATGAATGTCATAACATAAACCTTAAAACACTTCTCGCAGTTTCAACGAAAAAATCTTGGGGCTACCGGGGAGCGAACACGGGTCCGCTGGGCGGGAACGAAAGAAACGCACGCTTTACGCAACTCGGCCGTTCTGATCAGTGATATTAGAATAAATGCTTGACGTATTTCACTGTACCTAATAATATTATGAATTTGTGCATATTATTTTTATTATTTTCTAGGCAAATAAACATTTTAGATGTTTATTTGATTTTAAATGATTTACTTATAATTTAATTTAAACATTAGACAATTATAAAAAACTAATTACTAATTTTTTTTATTTATTATCCTCAAAAATTATATGTAAAATTTTATAAATAAAATTATTTTAATAAATTAATAATTATTGATATAATATAATATTATTATTATTATTATTATTATTATTATTATTATTATATTATTATAATATACTCAAACAGAAAAATAATATTCTACTATATTTGTAAAATTTGTCTGAAAATAATAATAATTGTTTAATCATTTTTTTTTAAAAACTAAAAACACTTTTTATTCAAGGTAATATTATTTTCATAATAATTTAATTTATTGCAATTATTTTATTATAATTTAATAAATTTTATTATTTTAAAAAAGCGCGCGCTATTTTGTCTTGGGCCAATCAAGTGATTTCAACTAAATATAGGTTATGTTCGTTTCTGATTCATGACAGCTGGCAAACATTTACAACAAATAATATTTTGCAAGTGTATATTTATTGCAATAAGATAAGTTATGCAAAAAATATATATGTGGAACAATAATTTACAGTGATTTTCATAAAATGAATATTGATTTAGATGCTCTGGAAAGCAAAGTTCATTTTTTCTTAAATTCAATTTTTTCGACCACCGAGATATTTCGATACATTTTCATGTGTTTTGTATGCACTGTCTTTTTTTGAGAAAGGAATATTAATATTATTATTATTAATTTTTATAAACAAGTTGTAATTTTTTTAAATCAAGCAAGCGAAATGTCAATACACAAAATCCTAGCATAGCTGTCCAGTTACTAGACTTATTGAAGCGCCACCGCCATGACAAGGATATGAATTTAATTTCGAGCAGCACTGGACAGTGCCATTAAAAAAACTGGATAGCTTTGAGTCGTGGAATTATCAAGTTCAACTTGAATTTCTTTCAAAAAGCACTGATCAGTAACTTCACAGTTATTTATCAGTTCAGCTAGAATCAGCGTCCGCGAGAAAAACTGTCAAGTAACTTGAGTCAATCTAGTGCATCCACGACAAATTTCTACTAGGGAAAAAATGATTTTGTTCATTTGAACTTTCAGAACTTTAGCCACACATTCAATAGACCTAAAATCACACAAAAAACAAATACTAAAACCGTTAACATCTTAAAAGCAAAATGCCTGAAAACTAGTGTAATTTTAATCTTAAAACAAGTATGATGAATACAAATTCTAATTTATGCATTTTTGTTAAATGACAGTTTGGTTAGTTGTAAAATATTTATGCTCAGCTATTATTTTAATTAAAAACTATACTTTTATAAGAAAGAAAAAAATTTACCTGGCAAGTGTTGATTCAATTGTTGCCACTACTTTTCAAGTTATATTACTTCACCAATTATTTTATATATATATATATATATATATATATATATATCTGTATGTATTTATTAATGCAGATCTAATCGTTATGTAAAGCTCTCATATTTACCATGAATGTTATATTATCTATTGTATTCATTGAATTTATCGACTAACGAAGTTTCTTAACCCTTCGAGGTCACACTGGGTGGTTGTCACTTAAAAATGACTAAGGGTGTCAACCACCCAGTGTGACTTCCGCGATCGAAAAAGAAAGTGTGACCTCAAAGGGATAATTAGGTACAACTAATTTAATAAATGAGTCGCTGGAAAGTAAAACACGAAGCTGAAGTACGCAACGTTTATATAAACGATTTTTAAAGAAATAATTTTTTAAAATGAAAAATTCTATAATTTTTTGCATAAAAAATATTTTTTTATAATTTGTTGATTAATGAAAACTACAAGAAATATTTTTTAGGAAAAAAATTATAGAATTTTTCATTTTAAAAAATTATTTCTTTAAAAATCGTTTATATAAACGTTGCGTACGTCAGCTTCGTAAGTAAAACAACAAATAAAATTCTGACTCCCATTGAATTAGCATCGCGGTCAAAATTTTATGTGTGGTTTTACTTTCCAGAGGCTCAAATAATAACGAAACAACATTTTTATACTTTTTTAATAATTTATAAAAATCTTTCACTCTTTTGCCCAGCATTTTCTTCCCACACATGTTTTTTTCATTCATTCTTCTGACACGTTCCTTGTTTTCTCCTTTTTTTATACCTTTCTACTGTTGTTTTTAGGGCCAATGAATCCCTTTACTTCTTCAATTTTTCGTTTGTTCCTTTTTTGTATCCTCTATCTACCTTCCCTAACCTTTTTATAACTAAATGAAAAAAAAATTTACCAAAGATTAACATCTATGAGTACCAGAGTAAGTATATCAATTACTTCTGATGCCCCAATTACTGCGATTTTTATAAAAATTCAGTGAAAAAAAAATAAAAAAAAATAAAAAATTTACAATGGCAGATCCAATATGGTGGATATCAAATTAAAAAAATTCAGTGAATTTGAATACAACATTATGTCGAGGGATTTTCGAGGTCTCTGATGCCAAATCTAAAGTCGGTTTTTAAAAATTTCTAAATCTCTGACATTAAATTATTGTCAACATAAATTGAAAATAAAATGTTTAATTTCTCAAAAACATGGCATTTATTTTAAGCCATTCCTTATGATTTTTAATTTTTCGTCCGCCAAATTGGATTCGACATTTTGAATTTTGAAAATCTGGTACCGGATTTGTAATCAGCAACCTCAAAAACCCCTAGATACAAAGTTTTATTAAAATCTGCTAAATTTTTAAAATCATTGTCCACCATATTGAATCCGACATTTTGAATTTTTGAAAACATACTTTAAATTCGGTATACGTCAATGCTTACCTTTGTTGATAGTTTTGAAATATGTGAATTATAATTATAATAATATATGTTATTTTTCCTTGAAGTGTGGGAATTGAACTATTGAAATAATATTAGGTTTGTTAAAATGTGTCGATTTAATAGATTTTTGCCTACATTCAAATGAACTATTGATTATCAAGAAACAAACAATTTTGCTTGAGTCTTAGTGTTTCATAATTTGCCAAAGCAACATAAAATTGTTTTATTGGTTAAAATAAATAAAAATAGACATTTTAGATATCTTAGAATATAAAACCACTAAAAAATTTTTTTTTTAAAGACTTCAATTTCTTGACTTCTGTCCACCTAGATTCGAGTTTCAGACCACTGTGTGGCTGCCTCAAGCGTAGAGCGCCTTATAGAATCGGGGTCCTCAATTGGTGCATACGATGCGCATAGTAATTCATGCAAACTTGCAGTAATATCTGCATATGCCATTTTTAAAAAAGTTAATATTTTTAATAGTATATTTGTTCTTTTCAAGTTCAAAGTATCGTTTCTATTTCAATAGACACTAATAGTAATTTAACAAAAAGAATTAAATCATTATTTCATTTACACTTCTATTATTTTATCATTAAAGTTGGTCTTGGGTTGTATATCACAGAAATTGGGACATTTGCCCTACAAATGCCCCGAGTTTAAGTGTCATCGGAGAAAAAATATTGACATACATTGTAAATATTATAGATATTATGTAGTGTATATAATTACTATCTATCGAAATGTAATGTATTTTAATATTTTTAGGTGTACGTGCTGACACGTGCGTCTTCAATTTAAGCAATAATGAATAATTAAAACATAAAATTTTCCAATTTTATAATTATTCCACTTTTGTTGGTGAATACTTTATTATATATAACATATAAAAATAATATAATAAATTTTGAATTTAAAAAAGTGGTAAACTTTTTCGTTCATTTAAATGTTCAGAGCCTCAATTCGAATGCTACAACAGGAAAGAATAATTCCACACGAGCAGAAAAATGCTGTTTAGATCAGAAAATAACCGTATATTCATTTAGCGATCCCTAGTGAGAAACGACCATGCTGAATATTATTATTTTTTTAAGTCAATAAATTTTCATCTCATCTTTGCATAAACTATTTTTTTATTATATTTATTAATTACATTAATTAATAACAATAACTGATAATAGCTGAAATAATTAGCTGTTACTGCCAACTATTAGCTAAAAAAAAACTTTTAATGCATGCTTTGTCTCTAAGGAGAATTGATTACACAGTTCGACAAAATCTTGCCACAAGATTAAACGATGGTGATTCTTATAGGATTTTTGACGTAGATTACGAATCTGTAAATGAAATTGTCCCATCACGTCTCAATTTTGAGAAAAACTGTCTCAAAGTGTCAAAAAATCGCATTTTTGGCACTTTTTGAAGCACTATAAAAAAAGAACGCGACGTGATAAACGGCTCAAATATGGCTTAAATAAGAGCTAGTACCCTCAACTTTAACCTCCAAAAGCAAAAAACCATGTACCAAGAACTCAAAATTGTGGGCAACATTTTTTTACCGCGTGCGCGTCCAACAGATATTGTTCCCACGATAAAATGAAATAAATTGCTGAAAACGTCGTCAAAGACACAAGATCGATTTAAATTAACTTCAAACTGGTTACTCGGGGGTTTTCGGGGTCGCTGATTACGAATCTGATGTTAGTTTTTAAAAATCCAATATGCCGGATCCAATATGGCGGACGATTTTTGGAATAACTTAACATATTAGTCTGAAAATCGTTACTTGGGGGTTTTCGGGGTCGCTGATTACGAATCTGATGTTAGTTTTTAAAAATCCAATATGGCGGATCCAATATGGCGGACGATTTTTGGATTAACTTAACATATTAGTCTGAAAATCGTTACTTGGGGGTTTTCGGGGTCGCTGAATAGGAATCCGATGTTAGTTTTTCAGAATCCAATATGGCGGAACTAACATGGCTTGACTATTAAATTACTACAAATTTTTTTGAAAGGAGTTATTTAATGAATAATTTAATTTTTTCTTTTTTACGCAATTACATGAACCTTCTTTTTACTAATCCAATATAAAAAAAACTTTATTGAGATAAAAATGTGACGTTTCGTTTATTTTGCACCATTAAGGATTTTAATTTTATTTCTTTTACATTTTCAAGGAGTTCAATTGATGAGCTCGCTGTCAGTTTGTTTCTAATTTTTTGTGGACGAAAAAAGTAGACGTTAAAAATGAAGCTTGATGTTTTCTGTTGTTTTCATTTTCACGCCGTATTAATTAAATCTGTTTGACAATATAACAAAAATTAATTAAATTTATTTTAAACCTAGTAACCATTTTTTATTAAAGAAAACTGTTTCCTCTTATAAATGACGTGGAGGCATGAAAATAATTACTAAAATTACTAAAGTCTGCGAAAATCAAGAACTATTTAAAAATTCGCTCGCCAAATTCGATTCGCTATCTTGTATTTAAAAATTTTTAAGTCAAATTCATAATTTGCAATCTCAAAACTTTTTATATACTCAATTTAATAAAAAACCATAAAATCTTTAAGCATCAGATTCGTAATCAACAACCCCGAAAACCCCCGCGTAACGATTTTCAGACTAATATGTTAAGTTATTCCAAAAATCGTCCGCCATATTGGATCCGCCATATTGGATTTTTAAAAACTAACATCAGATTCGTAATCAGCGACCCCGAAAACCCCCGAGTAACCAATTTGAAGTTAATTTAAATCGATCTTGTGTCTTTGACGACGTTTTCAGCAATTTATTTCATTTTATCGTGGGAACAATATCTGCTGGACGCGCACGCGGTAAAAAATGTTGCCCACAATTTTGAGTTATTGGTACATGGTTTTTTGCTTCTGGAGGTTAAAGTTGAGGGTACTAGTTCTTATTTAAGCCATATTTGAGCCGTTTATCACGTCGCGTTCTTTTTTTATAGTGCTTCAAAAAGTGCCAAAAATGCGATTTTTTGACACTTTGAGCCCGTTTTTCTCAAAATTGAGACGTGATGGGACAATTTCATTTACAGATTCGTAATCTACGTCAAAAATCCTATAAGAATCACCATCGTTTACTCTTGTGGCAAAAAAAAACCTAAATTTTGTCGACCAGTGTTATTAACAAGAAATACACCAGTCAAAACTTTGTTTGATTTAAAATAATGCAAAGAAAAATAATGTCGATAAATTAAATATGAAAATGTTTTTTTTATAAAAACTGTGAAGGTATTTTCTGGAAAATAACAAAAAAGAATGTAATTTTCATTTGAATAATTAATATACGCTAAAAAATATATCAGTTAAAATTCACCAATCACGAAAATAACAACAAAATTTTTTTTTTTTTAACATAACATATCGACATTATTATAGTTTTATTAATTTTGTTTACTGCAAGTTTTTTTTTATTATTTTTGTGTATTTTATTGTTTATTTAATATCATATTTTATGTCTTACAAATTGAATTATTATATTATTTTTTTGACATGTTATTTGTTTGTTTTTAAAGTTTAAAAATTTAAATGTAAATATTGATTAAAATTATCGGAAGTCGATAAATGAGTTACCGATAGTTAGAAAGCGTCATGTAGTACTAGTTTACGACACGCGCGCTGCAGTAGCGGTCCCTACTGAAATCTCGCGCACGCGCTCCACCGATCCGAGCGCCTTTAAGAGTCACGCACCATGCACGCACCAGGCGAAAATCTTCACTTCTACCGGTCTTACCGTAGTAGTAACTTCTAAGCGGTTTACCGCAGTAAACTCTTTTGTGAAGTTTTCTTTATACGTAGAATCTTTTGGAAACCGTTTTACCGTATAATGTTTTGCATATGGTTTAACCATTAAATTAAAATGTAATTTAAAGTGGTTATACCATATCAAATATACCATTTTTATCGGTGATTTTACCACAAATTTAGCGTCTTTTGAGTGGTTTTACCATAAACGTAAAGTTGCTCTTTTAAGTGGTTTTACTACTATTAAATAAATATTCTTTTTTGGGGTTTAACCATATTTAACGTTATTGAATAGGCTGACATAAAGAAAAACGTTCTCTGGCGCAAACAACTCGGTAGTTTTCGAGAAACTACAATCGCGAATCGTTTATTTTATTTGTTAATCGAGTTCGTAAATGAGCCTAATTCTTATTTGATATAATATTTGTCTGCTTTAAATCTTACTTGACCTAAATTTTCTGTAAGTTAATTCTTTTTTGTTCTCATTTTTATCTGACCTAATTATTACTTGGCCTAAACATCATTTGCCATAATTCTCATTTGAAATAATTTTCATCTGGCCTAATTATTATTAGGACTAAACGTTGTTTAAACTAATTTTCATTTTACCTGATATTTATATAATCTAATTCTAATTCTATCTAAACATACTATAACTTAATTGTTATTTGTTCTAATGTTTATCAGAACTAATTCTCATTTGGACTAATTTTACTATATTCTAATTGTTACATGTTCCAATATTAATTTAACCTAATTCTCAGTTGGCCTTATCTTAATGTTATAGTATGTTTAGGCCGAATAAGAATTAGGTTATATAATCATCAGGTAAAATGAAAATTAGTTTAAGCAACGTTTAGTCCAAATAATAATTAGGTCAGATAAAAATGAGACCAAAAAAGTATTAACTTACAGAAAATTTAGGGCAGATAAATATTATGTCAAATAAGAATTAGGTTAGATTGAGATTAGGTCAAATTTGAAATTTGGAGAAAATTCATGCATCTCAAAGAACAAAGCAAGTACTTCTTAAAATATTTTTAATGAATTTCATTTCAAAAATGTAAATTAGACCTACTTATAAAAGGTAAAACATTGTTAGATTACAATATGTCTTGCTTTGTAACTTCCCGGCCTTGAAAATGGGTGATTCAACGACCCGCATGATTAAACCCCAAATTTCATTTGATATAAAATTCATAAGGCATAAATTTCATTTGACATAATTCTCATTTGACACTGGTAGTGTAATTTAAAACAACTTCAAAGCATTTTGGTTAAGGAAAATATAGATTAGATTTTACCCTATTTTTCCCTTTTTTAAACAAAATTTTCCTTACTTCCCCCGCCCCTCCTTTTTTTAGCATATTTTATGCTGTGAAGCCTGATATTCTCAAATTTAGAAATATCGTTTAAAAATCAACTACCAGGCGTTATAATATTTTAATTAAAATATAATTACGTAGGCATAAAATAAAATGTATAATAATTTCGCTCACTGTGTTCATATAATATAAGGATAATCGTGCTTCATACATAAATTTTCCTTTTAGGGATATAATAAGTAACATAAAACCTTTAAAATACATTAGTCGCGCATACCAAATTTCGTTGTGTTGCATTCCCTTCGATGATAGGTCACCTGAACCAGAGAAGGTAATTGGTACTGCTGCTGCTTATGGGAGATGCGTCAGTTACCGATTTGCAATATCACGCGCGACCCACAGTAACGTTCTCGGCTAAAGTTAACCTTTGATCCCTTTGAATCATGAATACCACTGACTATGAATGGAGAATGTCATTCTACACTCTCTCTCTCTCTCCCACCCAATGTTGTAGCCAAATAAAACAACCCTTTAAATTAAATTTAAACTTTTAATTTAATTATGTTTATATGTACCAAAAACTCCTACTATATATTACTTGGCACAAATAGTCAGTTCAGTTATGTGAATCCTTTTATGAATACAGTAAATTCTCATTAACACGAACACCCGGTTAATACGAACAAAAATTTGGGTCCCGGCAAAGCCCTATGTAAATTGCATTGAACGCACCTCGGTTAACACGAAACAATATTTAAGGACCTTACTCCCTTTTTAGCTCGGTTAACGCGAACTATATTTCTAAATAATATATTAAATTACATTGCAAACAAGTTAAGAAATTTCCACTTAAAGGCCTTTCCTTAATTTATTTCTACACTTTCTATGATTATCAAAAATTAGGAAAAATTATTTCCAGCAACAGCATCTGATTCTTTTTAGCATATAAAATATAACGAATGCGTAGTGCTAATTATGAGGGCATTAAAATTTTGTTATTAGATTGGTTTAATCATATGCGATCAGAAAATGTGCCTTTAAGTAGACCTTTAATTAAAAACTAAACAAGTAACATTTCATCTGATTTTGGAATTTTAGCCAACAGAAAAGCATAACAAACTATTTTAAACCCGTTTAAATAAATATATGCAATTCTTTAAATAAATCATTGTAATAAATGTTTATAAATACAAGAAATATTGAATCTTGGTAAACCAGTTGTACACAGGAAAAAAAAGTCTTACTCCGAGCATAGTCTAATTTTTAATTTTGATTAGAAAGTAGTTGATAACTAATATCAATCACAAATAATGGCCGTTAAGGTCTTAATGAAAAACGAGATATTAATATGACAAATATTTAGTTCTATTAGATTCAAAACAAGCCTTTGTGGTCTTGGACTCAATACAAAATTTTATTCACTAGAAATGAGACGTTAAAAGTCTTCAATCAAGCCCATGAGGTCTAGATACTAGTGAGTTAGACTAGACGTACAACGAAAGTGCCCGAGTGTAAAGTGTCATGGACGCCTTTCCAAAAATGTGACGCGTCTATAGTTAATCGGAACTAAAAGAATTAATTCATTCCTGTATAAAAAATTTAAAACCTATGTTTATAAAACATTTTCATATCATGAATTGTTTGTGTCCTATAAATTCAGCTTTAATTGTTATGAGTGTGAAAATAATGTTATATATGAGAGATTCTTTTTCAATCGCCCCAGCCCAAAAAGTCAATGTTCTGGGATTGGCTTCATACTTTGGTAAATTGTTGTCCTATATGATAGTAATAAATCCCTAAAATATAAACTAATTAAAAAAATATTTGTAGAAAGTAGAGGGGGTTGAAGTTTTGACGTTAAGGGTAACATTGTCATTTTCTAATCCGTTTAACTATGACAAAAGTTAATGGATTTTAATTTATCTATAATGAATTTTATTGCATTTTTCACGTACTTTTCAAAAATGTATACGAAATTTAAAAAAAAAAAATTTTAACCCCTTTTTTTCAAAATCAACCCTTATTTTTCGATTTTCACCCCTTCGGGTATTTTTTTTTTTTTTTTTTTTTTTTTTTTTTTTTTTTCATTGGAAAGCTGAGGTTTTTTCCGATGAGCTATATAAATATGAAAATAGGACAACAATAATTTTGTGAGAAACAGAATATTAAAGTAGGCGGTGCCGATAAGGGTGCCGTTAAGGGTAACATTGTCATTTTCAAATCTGTATAACTATGACAAAAGTTAATGGATTTTAATTTATCTATAATGAATTTTATTGCATTTTTCACGTACTTTTCAAAAATGTATACAAAATTTAAAAAAAAAATTTTTAACCCCTTTTTTTCAAAATCAACCCTTAATTTTCGATTTTCACCCCTTCGGGTATTTTTTTTTTTTTTATTTTCATTGGAAAGCTGAGGTTTTTTCCGATGAGCTATGTAAATATGAAAATGGGACAACAATAATTTTGTGAGTAACAGAATATTAAAGTAGGCGGTGCCGATAAGGGTGCCGTTAAGGGTAACATTGTCATTTTCAAATCTGTATAACTATGACAAAAGTTAATGGATTTTAATTTATCTATAATGAATTTTATTGCATTTTTCACGTACTTTTCAAAAATGTATACAAAATTTAAAAAAAAAAATTTTTAACCCCTTTTTTTTCAAAATCATCCCTTATTTTTCAATTTTCACCCCTTCGGGAATTTTTTTTTTTTTTTTTTTTATTTTCATTGGAAAGCTGAGGTTTTTTCCCATGAGCTATGTAAATATGAAAATGGGACAACAATAATTTTGTGAGAAACATAATATTAAATTAGGCGGTGCCTACCTAAATCCTCAAAGATGATCTCCAGGTACACCCCTTATCGGCACCGCCTACTTTAATATTCTGTTACTCACAAAATTATTGTTGTCCCATTTTCATATTTACATAGCTCATCGGAAAAAACCTCAGCTTTCCAATGAAAATAAAAAAAAAAAAAATACCCGAAGGGGTGAAAATCGAAAATTAAGGGTTGATTTTGAAAAAAAGGGGTTAAAAATTTTTTTTTTTAAATTTCGTATACATTTTTGAAAAGTACGTGAAAAATGCAATAAAATTCATTATAGATAAATTAAAATCTATTAACTTTTGTCATAGTTAAACGGATTTGAAAATGACAATGTTACCCTTAACGTCAAAACTTCAACCCCCTCTACTTTCTACAAATATTTTTTTAATGAGTTTATATTTTAGGGATTTGTTACTATCATATAGGACAACAATTTACCAAAGTATGAAGCCAATCCCAGAACATTGACTTTTTGGGCTGGGGCGATTGAAAAAGAATCTCTCATATACAACATAATTTTATTACAATTTTCTCACAAATATAAAAATATATAAATTATATACAAAAATAAATTGGTCTCTATATGTTTTATAATATAAAGTATGATTTATATCAATAAAATGTTGTTTGATGTTTCAAAACTTGTGTAAAATTTCAATAATATGGTGTTGACAGGTTTCATAAAAGTTTAGGTTATGTTAGCTAATTTTTATACCACGCAGTGGCTTGATTTAAGCCCAGTTTCGGGCTTGTGGCTACTTTCTATTTCAAAAGGCAGCTTATTGTTAGCCCCTACAGTAGGCTTAAACTAAGACTTATGCTATGAGCGAGTTAGAAACTATATTCGGTCTAGTTTATTGTGTCTCATATTGAAACTAGCTTCTTTTCGGGTTTGAAACAAAACTTATTTTTTCCTGTGTAATTACAACCTCGATAACACGAATTTTTTTTTAACACGAACTGTCAAATTTTCCGGTCCCTTCAAATTCGTATTAACGAGGGTTTACTGTAAAACCAAACATTTTTTGTGTATAATTTTTTTTATTTCGTATTCATTTTAAAATTAAATTTCATAAATATATAATATTAATAATATTATTATTATTGTAAATACAAATGATTTGTTATTTTTTTAAAGTAGCAAGTCATTTCTTAAGTTAACATAGTATAAGAAGAATATTTTAAGAGTTAAAGAACTTCCATCTGATTTGTGTAATTTATTGTTTCTCATTCAATTGGCATGCTGCTTGATGTCCACTAATGACTTCGTGACTCTTCAAGTTTCTCATTGAAGAGATTTTCTCTCCAACTTTGATTCCTCGTAAATTTTATCAAAGGAACATGAAATCGTCCATCTCGTACATTGAATTAGGAGTTTCTTGATTCATTATGCATGATTTAAATTTCCGTAAAAGGTAGTATAATAAAACCTATTGTGTGTGTATATGTAATGTACATGAATTATATTGCTCTGAAATAATTATAATATATAAAGTTCAGTTTATAGAAATTGAGTTTTAAAAGAAGAATAAAGACGTATAGTGATTTGTAATAATTATTTTTTGCGAACGTTAATTGATGCTCTTCGCGGTGCTTCGAGTAAATTGCTTTGCCAGTGTTAAATGAACCGAGTCACGCCAAAACAAACGTTTGTGTTTCGATTGAACGAACGCGTTTCGTTTGAACGAAATCCCGAGTGTGTTCCTTCGTAATTGAGAGCTCGCCAAGCTTTTTACACCCATACCCCACTTTCTGTACTCGAAATCTCGCATTATATATATATACATATATGTTGTATGGAAATTCGTTATTTAATAACACTGCGTGCGAAGTTATTCATTTTATTCCATAGGACAATTTTTATATATAAAATTTTTGACAGTTTTACTTTTTCTTTATTAAATTAAGTATATATATATATATATATATTATATTTTTTTAATGCAAAATAAATAGAAAATATTTTAAAAATCATGAATCTAGGGTAACTGACCCAGGCCTTTGCACCTTATGACCAAATTTTGATTTCAAGAATTAACTTAATATTATTACAAGACATTACGAAATATTACAGGTATTACCGAGTATTACCAGGAAAGTGTACACTTGACTACCAGAGTAAATTAATTAATTAAATTATATGATTTAAAGTTTAAATATTATAATATAAGACTTAACAAAATAAGTCTAGTACTGTAATTTTACAGTAAAATTACTTTAAATTTAAAAATTAGAAAATTTCATTTAAATTAAATGAAATCGTAAAATTACCAAAAAATATATTATTTTTTTTTGATAATAACGCTGTGAATATTTAAAAACCATTATTCGGTTAAATTTTTTGAATAGGATTGTTATTGGTGCTTATTAATGTGTAAATTTTTATATAATCAACTTGATTTTATTAATATTTAACGAAATTTTTAGATAACCCCGAATGTACTTTTGAAATATTTATTAATTTTTTATAAAAACTGTTAATATAAATCAAATGTATAGAGCTCAAAACTTAATATTTGAGCTCTTCTAAAATTAATTTTTTAAAGAGATATCACAAAAAAATGAAGAGGTTAAAAAATTACTTTGGAGTGCCAAAATCAGTTATTTTAATCTATACTCCACAATAATTAATGAATATTAATGAAATTTTGTACAAACTTACAGTTCATCAAGTACTTTAAGCAGAATAAAGAGAAAAATTAATGTAACTTAACACTTTTAAATAAACTCAAGTGCGCCAAGCAACGCCTGCGCCAAACAGCCCCGGTCTCTCCTACAGTCAATTAAAAATAAAAATACATTGAAGCCTTAGAATTTTCAAATAATTATATGCTGTTACAAAATTCGACATGCGTGGAAATTGAACCATTGTTAAAATTTTGCAAACCATGGGAAAATTAATTTTTTTATTTTACCTTTTTGGACTATAGCTAAAATTTTGCAAACCCTGGGAAAATTAGTTTTTTTTATATTAGTAATTGTCCAAAAGTAGTGAAATTAAAAATCCAATTTTTCCATAGTTTGCAAGATTTTAGTAATAGTCCAAAATTTGAAAAATTAAAAAAGATTTGCAAGATTTTAGCAATGATTCAAAATCAGTAAAATTAAAAAATTAATTTTCCCATGGTTCTCAAGATTTTAGTAATTGTCCAAAAAGCTGAAATTATAAAAATAATTTTCCCATTGTTTTCACAATTTTCGCACATTACAGCCCTTCCTTATCATATTTTAGACTTATAAAATAGAGTCTATCAATTTTTTCGAGTCAAGGTGAAATTAAAACACAATTTTTAACGCTTCGGCGATACTACCGTTCTCTTCAGAACTACAAAAATTTATTATTTAAAAATTATACAAAAAGAAATTTTTTTTCTTTAGTTATAATCACAATATTATTAAAATAAAAAAAATTACCGTTAAGAAAAAATATGTCGAAGTTAAATAACATACGAAAATGGCTCATTGTTAAAAGGATTTACAAAAATTATGAATTTTCCCGAATGGATCATCTTGCGATGGCAGATGCAGATAGACTGAAGGAATAAAATTAAAACAGTGAAGTAAAATAAATTTCAATGTTATCGATGGTCAATGAACTTAAAGGCAGATCAAAGTCGATGCAATTTTCCCATTGAAGCTCTATGGGGTCATTCAAGTATTATGTAAGCATATTTTCAAGGGTTTTGGACCTCCCCCCTCCTCCAAATAAGTATATAGTAATGGAAAAAATACAAATTTTTTATGGCGCGAAAGCAACTGAGGAACCCCGCTCAAGAAATAAAAATACGATGAAGGCAGAGAAACACAAAAAAAAACACAGGTGGTCAATGACACAGGTGACAATGGGACATTTTGGCATGTTATTTAATTACGACATATTTTTTCTTAATTTATTTTAATATAATAATCTTGTGTTGAAATAAAAAAAAAAATTTCTTTGTATAATTTTTAAATAATAAATTTTTACAGATCTGAAGAGACCGGTAGTACCGTTTGAAACGTTAAAAATTGTGTTTTAATTTTACCTTTTTGACTCGAAAAGATTGACAGATTCTATTTTATATTCACCAACTGAGTGACAACTTCATATGATCATATATGCGATAATATTATCGGTTTTGACAAAAAGAATTACAAAAACTGTAAAAAAAATTAATTTTTTGCAACACTAACCTCTAAAGTTAAATTTTACACACCGAATATTGTGTGTAAAGAAGCTCTTTTTCAAACGGTGTGTAAAGTGATTCACTTTACGCACCGAAATTTCTCTCACATAATATAAGGATTGTTTTAGACTATACAAAACCACAAAATTAAAAAACGAACTTTACTTTACCCGGCTTCTCCTCGTGCTGCAAACGTCACACTCGTATAATCACTCACTTTACGCACTTGTATCATAATAGTATATTGTGCACCAAGTACGGAAAGAACCTGTTTTCCGACGAGTGCGAAGTTTGCTGCTCCGAGCGAAGCGAGGGCAGCAATTTGCACGAAGTCGGAAAATGTTCTTTCGTACGTGGTGCACACAGTACTTTGTGCAACACCTATTTAAAGGAAAAGGCCAATTAGTTTTTAATAAAATATATTTATTTTTTCTCCTTAGAAAAGAATTTCTTTTACAATATTATGCTCTTCAGATTTGTAAGATTTATTTGTAACATTTACTAAATTTTTAACATTTGTAACATTTTTTAAAATTTAAAATTTAAATTTTTGAATAAAAATTTAAAAAAATTTTTTTTTAATTTTAATTAAATTTTAAAGTTTAGACATTTTTAACATTTTTAAGACTTGAAGAAGCATTGATTTTAATTAATTAGTTTAATCTTTATGTGTGTGAATGTGAATATTAACGTTTGAACAATTTGAAAAATTAAAATTTATATCTTTTCCGGAAGAAATCTGTTTAACAGCATTGAGCTCTTCAGAGACATTTGTGAGACTATTCGAATTGTTGTTTATAAGAGAATGGTCTACTGAATTGTCATACAGAAATTGAGGTTCTTGGTTTTGAGAATTTATACCAGAACTCCCCGGTAAATTAATTTCTGATGATATTTTATTCATAGTCTTCTGTTTTTGACCAAGAGAATCAGCGATGTAACCTTCCACAATCGCAGGCGATTTCCATGCGCCATGGCGCTTCATATCTGTCATACTGGCACCTATAAATAGCAAATAAAGATGTATCAATATTATTAAAAATTATTATTATATTTATTGTTGTTCTATTATATTTTTATTTTACCTGAATTTGCCAATAAAGTTGCCGAAGTTCGGCGAAAGCAATGTCCCGTATAGGATTCAGTTTGTGGAAGGTTAAGAAATTTAGCAATTTCTTGAGGCATTTTCGCAAACGAATTTCTACCAATTGGCTGAACAGTACATTTTTCCTTACGATATGTAAGGAAAAAACGATCAGTTTTTGTTTTTGATGGTCGGAGAGCAGTGTATTTATTGACTATTTGTAAATGCTCTTTGCCAATAACAAAAGACCTTGAAACATCTGTTTTAGTTTCTGGTATTTTGACCAAGAGTAAGTCACCCTGTTTTTCCAAATGTTCCAAAGATATATTAGTCAATTCTTCTAATCGACAGGCACCAAAAACACCAAAAATCATTGCAACCTGTAATAATTATTTGAGATTATGTAACAATTATATTTTAATGATTTGAATACTTTAAAAAATAAAACTTAAATCTGATTTATATTTACCTAAGTTACTAAAAATTTCTCGTCTGGAGCTTCTAACAAAAACTGTTTCACTTGATCAGACGTCAAAATACTCGATTTTTTTGGCTTAAAGCCTTTGGAATTTGATTTTAAAAAAGCGAGAAGACTAGAAAATTCACTAATTTTTACATTGTGTTTAATGCTTAATGTGCTTTTTAGCATTGAGTATATGGACCATAACGTCGATGGTTTTTTAGTTTCTTGTAAGTATTTCATATAAGCTAGAAATACATTTTCCGAAAAGTTTTTAAGCTTATTTTTGGAATGCCAAACCATGAAATTATTATACGCCACTTCGTATTTTTCACGCGACTTCTTAGGCAATAAATTTAATTTTGCTTGTGCTGCCACCGCAGCAATTTCCAGAGGAGTTAAATAATCAGTTATTTCTTCTTCGTTAATTTCTAATTCCATTATCAGTAATCAATTATTAACCATTAACACTCGAAGAGATAACAAAATTTGTAAACAAATCTAACTGTCACTAGCGAGCACAAGTCAAAGTTCTAAAACCTTCCGTTTTGTGTTAAAAGATGGCGCCAGCATACGCAGTGTTTAGCAGGGTTCGGAACATGTATTTTCTAACGTAATATACATGTTTTTTTCTACTGTAATAAGTATTTTAAACATAGAAAACGTATACTGCAATAAATTACAGTAGTATACTCATGTATATAACATAGAAAAGAGCATTAATTCTGGTTAATATCCTTTTAAGTACTTTGCTGCACATGTGCGGAAAAGTACAATTTTGCGCCTACTTTACAGGCATGTAAAATGATACTTTCTATATAGGTGTTGCACAAATAACTATTTTTTAATACTTATAACACCGAAAAGATTTCAATAGAGCTGTGCAAGTTTTTAAAATTCGAACCGCTCCATAAGAATTAACATGGGCTCGAATCGAATATTCGATCCGAGTCCATACAAAATTCGAACTTTTGCACAGCTCTAGATTTCAAGAAAAAATTATCCAATTTTCCTACTTTTGTATACTAATGTTTTTGACTCCTGGCATATCCTAGAATAATGTATGAAAAAATTTGACAATTTTACAAAAAAATCTTTAAGGTCTTAGCTTTAATTTGCATTTTTGAAACGTAAAAAATGTTTTGTGGTTTCTGATGAAATATCCCAAGTAGAAATGTGCCACTGGCATAGTACTGACCCAACACTGCCAGTCAGTATAACGGTACTGACTGCCGTAC
Organism: Leptopilina boulardi; assembly: GCF_019393585.1. Lineage (NCBI taxonomy): Eukaryota > Metazoa > Arthropoda > Insecta > Hymenoptera > Figitidae > Leptopilina > Leptopilina boulardi. The sequence continues at coordinate 413,155 of NW_026138003.1, forward strand.
TGGGCCAGTAGTGGACCAACCCTGGCTGGTAACGCTGTCCAGTACTGATTTTGTCCCGCTCACCAGTACTAACGTAGTACTAGAATAATACTGGCATAATACTGGCAAAGTACTCATCCGGACTTAAAATCTCACTTTTTTACAAAATGCTAAAACACGCTTTTCAATGCAAATTTCATCCTTATTAGCTTATTACTCCCATTTTTACCACGAACAGGTAATGTGAAGCCAATAATAGTTAATGTTATTTAGAATATATAAAATATTATTAACAATAAATAATTAAAATAATAATTATCATTTATATTAATTAAATTATTTTATTTTTAATAAATTATTTTACAAAAAATAATTTGTGTTGTAAATTTTTTTATTTTTTTAAATTCATAATATTTAATTTTTTTTACTTTGCACTTATACTTAATTTAATAATTATTTAATAATTGATATTACACATGAACAAATATTGTACTTACAACACTTAAAACTAAGAACGAAAAATCTCGCACGCATGGGGGATCGAACCCTAAACCCTTAGAACGCAAGTCAGATACGCATACCGCACAGCCGCGCTGGCTTGAAGTGCTGACTTGAAGTAGTTCACCTAATACAAAAGTTTTGATTTCAAAGTTTGTATTATCTATTGATCACGAAAATAAAATGAATTTATTCTTAAATTTTTTAAACTCATAAAATTTTTTCAATTTTTACAAAGATTTAATGAAATAAAACTGGATATCAATTTCAGTTAAATATTTTTAATAAATTATTTTTACCGTAAATAATATTAAAACAGACAAAAATGATTGATAAATTACATAATTAAAAATAAGTTAATAAAAGACGACTGTAAAATATGAATGGTGAAAAATTTTTTAAATTTAATATTTAATTATTAATAATATTTAAAAATTACAGTGAAAAAATTACATTTGCTTTATTTTTAAAACTATTAGAAAAAAATTCTCAACTTATTGTTATTGTATGCATGATAAATAACTTAATGCACATATTTCAATGAGTATTAAAATAACTAAAAAAACATAAATATATTTTACATAGGTATATAATAATACATTACAATTACATCCAAAATTTTGAGGGAAAGTATTCGAAAGAAATTAATATACATTTTTTTAAATAAAAAATCATCGTTTTCTACCTATTGAAATAATTTAAAGACTTTTTCATTTAATGTTTTTTTATCACCGACATAGTACTGATTCGGTGTGAATGACAGTGTACTGCCAGTACTGGTTTTAATATTTTTTTACCTCCGACATAGTACTGATTCGGTGTATTAGTCAGTACACTGCCAGTACTGAAAGTCAATACCGACAGCCAGTATTGGATCAGTACCATGCCGGTGTTTAATTACGGCGAGCCACGGATATTTCTACTTGGGATGTTAAAAAATGTCCGAGCATGTTTTTCTACAATTCAGCCGTCGATCATCGCACTTTTCGCCGTCTCGCTGCTGGTTTGTAGAATAACATGCTCGAACATTTTTTAACATATTTCAGTAATCACAAAACATTATTTAAGTTTCAAAAATGCAAATTAAAGCTAAGACCTTAAAGAGAAGGTTGTAAAATTGTCAAATTTTTCCATACATTATTCTAGATTAAGCCAGGAGTTAAAAACATTAGTACGAAAGTAAGAAAATTGCAGAATTTTTTCTTGAAATCTTTTCGGTGTTATAAATGCTAAAAAAAAGAAAAAAATTCTCTTGATATAAATTCAGACGCAGAATTTTATCATCTTTCCAACCATCTAAGTTACAAGTTTCTAATTTTTTTCTAACTTAAAATATCTTGCTTTAAAGTTAGCATCAAATTTCTACTCCTCGCACGTCAGCCGTACTGACAATTTCCGACGGAAATTACCTTCAAAATAAATTAAGTTTTTTAATAACTGAAAGTTTAAGAGTTTTAGTGCTTTTAAAGCTTTTTAGCTCATGTTACCTTGTTTAACAACAAATAAGTTCTGTGAACACTGAATGCAGATTATTATTGAAGACTTAAATTTAGCAGAATTTAAAATAAATAAACAAGGTAAAAAGTTAATTTTCAATCAAAAGATTAGTGTAGAATCAAATGGGACTTGCTTTTTGATATTATCTAAAAGAAGTTGGACAAAGAAGAAATAAAAAAAAAAGACGACGACAACATCGACGAAGAAATAGTAGTGTCGTAGAAGAAACATAAACAGAAGGAAAAAAGATATAGGGGAACATTCCTGACTGACTGTCTCGTTTACCATAATACAAGGCCTCTCAAACAGAATGAAAGTTGTTGCAGCGACTTAAACAGAAGCAATGGATCAGGACCGCGAAAATAGATTAAGAGAACCTTCAGTGAGACAAGTGAATCGAAATCGGGGTATAGAATGCAAAATATGTGCAATCTTAATGGCTATTTTCAGTTTCTTTTTCCATTTCTATTGTTTTTTGTTTGTTTCATTTTTTCCCCGGCCAATCTTTAAAGGTATTTATACCTTTTTCTTAATTTTCTTTTTACAGTAAGAAAATGTTGATGGTAATTATTATCTTCGATTTTTACATCGCATATTTAAAATAATCTTTGATTGTTTTTTTTAGTTTTTTATAAAAATTTGTTTTCTTTAAGGAAGAATAGACGTAATTTTATTATATTACAGAAAAAAAATTGGGCTCAAAATGTAGTAGTAAAAGGTAAAAAAATTTTTAGGGTATTAGGAACTTATAAATAACTGCTTGACGAAAATGTTAACCATCTGATACATAAAATTAATGATTAAATTAAAATTTATTTCACAATTTTAAGTTGTCCTTTAAATTTGAGTTAGTGAGATTTTAGTGATAAAATGGCAGGAATTTAACAACTAAATCACTTCAGTACAACATTTTTACTAAAATCCATCTACATTTAACTGAAAATCATTCGAGTAGTCACTGATTTAAATAGAGCTGTGCAAGTTTTTAAAATTCGAACCTCTCCATAAGAATTAACATGGGCTTGAATCGAATATTCGATCAGAGCCCATACAAAATTCGAACTTTTGCACAGCTCTAGATTTAAACAGTTGAATCTGCATTATCATTAATCAGTAAAACAGATTTTACTGTTTCAATCAATAAATAATTTTACTAATTTTCAGTAAAATACCAAGCAAAAATTTACAACCGGCGCAGTGTTGCGGCAGTACTGGCAATTACTGGCAAAGTACTGGCAGCCAATATTGAACCAATACTGGCATATGCTTGGGATGATAACTTTGATTAGTACTGGTCATTAGTAATGGCTTAGTAATAGCGTTCAGTACTGGTTCAATACTGGAATTTATCAGTAATTCTGTATTTTGCCAGTACGGGCGAAATTATAGTAACCAGTAATAAGCCAGCACTGGTAGATATTCAAAATTCAGGGTTCTTTTTGCTTTTTACATTAATTGAGCAGCTGGAACTAAGAACCGACTCTTCACTCGAACCATTAACTATTAATAATAATAAACTATAATAACTTTTAAATTGTTATTTTTCTATATTAACATTTTACTCTTTATTTTATTATTCAAATAATTTCTTCAAATATTATAAAATATATATTTATTTGTATTTCTTTAAATTACCGAAATTGAATGAAATTATTGGTTAAAATAGAGTTTATTTGATTCAAATATATTTTTTCAGTGTAAGAAAAATAATTTGAGAACTTCATTAATTATGTATTTCTTTTATTAAAAAGTTTTAATATTAAATTAAAATTTCATAATTCCGTTAACGAACGCATTGCAGTAATCGAAACACAGAAAAAACTTAGTCTCATTTTGATATGCAGCAAAAATGAGTCAATGCTAAACGACATAGACAGTGGCGCCACCAACCTGACTCATTTTTGCTGCATATCAAAATAAGTAGCATACGCTATCATTTTGAGTTCAGGTTTTTTCTGCGAAAGAAGTATTAAAATAATTTTAAAAAAATATGTATGTAAATTTAATTTCTAACCAACAAAAATACACAATTTTTACGTCTACACTGAGAAAAATGTTTAGTCAAAGCAACCAAAATTTGGTTGGGCCAACAAAAAAATTTTGTTATATAAGCAACCAAATTATTTGTTTGAGTCAACCAAAAAATTTGGTTGAGTGTTTTTTGTTGATATAACAAAAATGTTTGGTTAGCTCAACCAAATTTTTTTTGTTAGGTCAACAAAAATGTTTGTTTGATCAAACAAACAGTTTTTTTTGTAAAATTAAAAATTTTATTCTACCTTATTTCTTTTTTATTTATTTCATTATTTATTTATTATCAATTTGACATTGAATTTATATTTATCCAATTGAAATATTTGTGGACTTTGAAAAATCTCATCTCCGCCTGGGATCGAACCTCTATTTTAAAACTGAAGATCGGGAGCTCTGACCACTGGACTACCCATCCACGTGAGAGATTTAAACTAACTGTTCTCCTAAGCTATGAGCTGAGAGCGAATCAAATTATTTGGTTGTCGCAACTAAATTTTGGTTAGGACAACAAACGATGATTTGCTTTTTTAGACCAAACTATTTTGTTGTGTTAACCAAATTATTTTGTTGTCGTAACTAAATTTTGGTTGGAATTTAAAAATGTTCAACCAAATAATTTGGTTGGCTTCACCAAATGTTTCGTTGAGATAACTCTACGACTTTGTTTCAGCCAACCAAAATTTGGTTACAAGAACCAAAATTGCCTAACCAAACAATTTTGTTGCAAACACTAAATTTTTTTTCTCAGTGATATGAAGTTGGCGTCGACGCTCAACGTCAAAAATTATTTTTCACGGGACCAAAAATAACAAATCATTTTTAAAAAAGTTTTAGGTTCACATAATACCTTAAAAAGTATTTCTTACTCTCTAAATTTGAATCAGCGGAAAATCGTTGATTAGACAGCTATAAGTATGCAGCTGATTCAAGCAGATATATACATTGATAATTAGCGCATATACACTATTTCATCAGTGTATTTACGCTGTTTGAATCAGCTGCAAATTAGTGACGTTTCGCTGATTCAAATTTAGAGAGTAAGGCATTACATATTTGGACCGGAAATCTTTAAAAAAAAAATAATTTGACATTTTTGGTCCTGTAAAAAATAATTTTCGTCGCTGAGCGTCAACGCAAACTTCATGGAGGTAAATTTTCATCATTTTTCTGGATACTGGCATTCGGTATTGAATTAATACACGGAAAAAAAGAAAAAGTAACATTTACTACTTTAAAAGTAAAATTGGACCTGTCCGAAGTTTCTGCGCATCTCTGGCAACTTTTACTCCAAAAATAGTAAAATTTACTTCAGAAATAGTAAAAATTACTACGGAAGCAGTAAAATTTACTACAGAAATAGTCAATTTTACTATTTTTCGAGTAAAAGTTGCCAGAGATGCGCAGAAACTTCGGACAGGTCCAACTTTACTTTTAAAGTAGTAAAAGTTACTTTATTCGTTTTTCCATTTTTCTCCGTGTACTGACCGAGTACTGGTTTGCCATTACTGTCTCAATAATACTGGCACAGTATTGGAAAATACTGGCATGCCGGTATTGGCTTGCAGTATTGGCACAGTACAGAATTTAATTGACAGAAATTTTTGCTTGGGATATGACTAAATTTCAGTAGAAATCTTACTGAAGTGATGCAGTTCCTAAATTACAACTGTTTCGTCAGTAAAATCTCACTGATTCAAATTTAGAGAGATTTATTTTTCACATCATTAATTTGGGACAATATAAATTAGAAGGACAAAAAATTTGTTGTATCCACAAAACATATTTGTTAGGTCTATATATTTACAATCCGTTTTTAATTCCTGCCAAGATTATTTCAAACAAAGTTAATTTATCCATTAACTAGTTTTGACATCAAGTTCAAAATGATATCCAAATTAGTCAAATTTTTTTCATGCCTTTGTTCAGTATATTGTCATTTTTTTTTCTTCCCTTGATTTTGTTCTGAAACTTTTTATTTTGATACTTTAAACTTATTCATAATGAGCTTCATTACTTTTATAAAATCAAGCTCTTAATCTTGAGCTCAGATGGCGATCTACTAAGGTTACAAAGAATTTGTCAGTGTAACTTTTTTTTGTGGTCACTGTCTTCCGGCTTCTTTCTCATTGCAAGCTCTTCTCCATATCTCTTCATCTCATCTCGTCTTTTTTTCTCTCTTTCTCTCTCTCTCTCTTTCGTTCCTCCTACTCCTTTGCTGCCTCCTACTCGACCTTCCTTTGGGCCTCTTGCCCCTGATCACTTCAAGTCTTCCTCTGACTGCGTTTTAACCTGGTCGGACAATCCACGCTCCACTTCTTCAGCAGTCTCCCAGATATTTTTCTTGAATTAGATCACTGGTACCCTTTTCATTTTACTCTAATCTTATTTTTCCCTTAAACCTTGCTTAAAACTAATGTCTATATTATTATTTACTTTTTGGTTTTTTTGTCTATTTTTTTCTTTCTACCCCTCCATTTTTTAATCCTCGTTGCATCCAATGTGAAAGCACTTGAATTTATACTTTCGCTAAGTTCCGCCGGAAGGAATTATCGGATAAGAATTTTTTTCTTCTTCTAATTTTCGTCAAATTCTTTAATATTTGTTTCCTATAAAGATTAAATAATTTTTTTGAGAAGAAAAATGAAGAAAAATTGAATAATTATTGGAAAGTGATTCTTGAAAGAAAAAAGAAATGTTTTGTAATCTAAAAGTGGGGATATTTGACTAAGATTGTTTTCTTCAAGAATTTTGTGATATGACAGTGTGCATTTATTTTGAAGGTGTCAACAATTGTGCTATTGTGTCGAATTCACTGACAATGTCACCGGTAGTTGTGTGTGTGTGTATATATATAAGAGTGGAAATTGAATTTAGTTGAGCACCTTGGCACGTGCTTCTGACAGTAAAACGTCTACGGTATAGAGAGTATACTATAACGCAAGAGAAGGGAATATATTTTATGAATGGAGAAATTTTTTTTTTACTTGTGCGCTTGTCGAAAATTGAAGAAAGCTTATTAAAAATGGTGGTGAATTATTGCATAATAGTGTGTGTTTCGTGTACAATTTATTGGACAAGAATTTTTCTTCTTTGGTATGTACTTCTTTTTTAACTTTGCTAATTTATTGAACTTGAATAATTATTATTTCTTACAAGTCTATATTTTTTTTATGCACTTATAAAAGATATATGTTTTATATTTATAATTATATACAAGGTGTTCTAAAAAGTTTTGCATTATGAATAAAATAATTGAAAATTCAAAGTAATAACTGATAGCGAAAATCGGGCATTAGCCTTGAATTTTGTTATTATGCTGTTATTATACACTGAAAAAAGAGTTTGATATTGACAACCAAACGTTTGGTTGGTATTTAAGCAACTAAAATTTTTTTGTTGAATTAACAAAATTTTAATTGTCTAAACCAAATATAGAAAAAAAACTATTTTTGATGTCCTAACTAAAGTTTAATTGGGACAAAAAAAATTTTGTTGATTCAACAAAAAAATTTTGGTTGCTTAAATACCAACCAAACGTTTGATTGTCAATACCAGATACTTTTTTCAGTGATATAAATTAAAAAAAAAATTTATTTATTTTTTTTATCTTTAGTATAAAATTCAAATGTCTTTTAATGAAAATTAAATTAAAATCATTTTCGAGATACTTCTTACGTTAAAGTTAAGGAAGGTTAATGTTTTGTTTTCAAAAATGATTTTTTAAAATGTAATTTAATTTTTAATGAAAAACAATTGAATTTTTCCAAGTTTAAAAGACGAAACAAATTTTTCGTTTATTTGAAATTTCAGGACTACAGACACATAAAAAAATTAGTATTTTGATAAAAAACGAGAATTACACTGAAAAAAAATTTATTTCACCCAGAGAAATAATTTATTTTAACCAAATATAATATATTTGAGTTAAATAAACGTATATTTATTTCAGAGCCTACTAACCAATTTATTTGGCGTAGATAAAATTTTTTTATTTAAATCAAATAAATATATATTTGAATCAAATAAATAATTATTTCGCTCTGAGACAAATATATCATTTCTCTGGGTGTTCATTTAAATAATCGGTTACTTGACTATTATCAAATAAATTTTTTTTCCTGTGTATACCTACACTTATTTGTCTTAGTCAAATAAATATTTAGTTGTTTCGAATAAATTTTATTTGATTATTAAAATAAAATTTTTTATTTTAAAGAAATAAATAGTTACTAAGCTTTGAGACAAAAAATATTTTTATTTGATTCAATATATATTTTATTTCTCTCAAATAAACGGAAGTAAAATATTTCTTTGGGTGTCATATTATATTTACAATAAAAATCAAATTCTCTATTAAAACCTTTTGCAATTTAAAAGTGAATAAATATTTAATTCTAATAATTACCTATATAATTTTCAAAAATATTTGAAATCTGTCGAAGCGATTTTGGAATTATGTTTATACTTGCATCACGAGCTATGTGTTTACATTGAAGTACAAAAGGATATCTTTAAGACGAAGGTCGTAACAAGTGTATTGGAAATCACAAAGACATATTCAATCAGTTGCAATTCGTGTATTGACCTGTTTAGACGTGTATACTTTTTGTTATTTTGTCTCAAAGCATAATAATGTATACTCTCTAAATCTGAATTAGTAAAAATGTTTACTAATTTGAATTAGTGACTCACTTTTTGCTTCAGAATTAGTAAAAGTTACTAATAATTAGTAAAATTTTACTAATTCAGAAGCAAAAAGTGAGTTACTAATTCAAATTAGTAAACATTTTTACTAATTCAGATTTAGAGAGTATCGAATAAAAAAATCAATTTAGCACTACAAAATTTTAATTTAACGCAAATAAAATTTGTTTGAAAAAAATAAATATTTATTTGGTTATGAAACAAATCATTTATCTGATGTGAGTGTAGCTTCGGGAGTGTTCGAATCATTTAAATTTTAAGAGTTACATTTTTTTATTTGTTATTTTAGTAAATTTTTTGATTTTTTAGTGTTCGAAATTCTTAAAATCGCGATCGCTTAAATATTTAGTAAAAATATTTTGTTTCTTAATTTAAACGTGGTTTCGGGACTGTTCGAATTTTTTTAAAATCGTATGTGTTTCCGGTAGATCTTATCGTCTGAAATATATGATACATCGTTTCCCGGCTAAGGTTAGAGATATATTTTTTATAAATAATGTTAATAATTATAAATAAAATCACAACAATTACATAATCTAGATGTTCGTTTATAAATTCGAATTTAAAAAGCACGTGATATTTAACCTTTAAACTGATAGGTGTCCAAAAATTACACTTCGTGCTTTTCTTTTTTATATTTTATAGTGATTTTAACTTATGTAATGACAATTGTATTATATATATTTTTTACAATGAAAATATTATTTCATTATAAGAATTTTTATTAATTTTTAGTAACATATTACTATTCTTACTAATTTAAATTAGTAGCTTACTTTTCACTAATTTATTCAGATTTAGAGAGCATAGTGTTACTGTTTTTAAGAAACAAAATTGTCTTAAATTCAGCACACTATAAATAACAACATAGTGTAGTGAAAGAAATCAAGTAAGTCTATTGGCAATCTCATGGCTTTACTACATTTTAAAAATAATTTCAATAAAAATATAGAATGCACAAACAGAGAAAATTACAGTATATTTTGTTTTTAAAAAATACTTATTTTTTCACAGGAAACTTAATATTACATTGTTAAATATTTAAAAATAAAAATAACACAGGCACACAAAAAAAAAAAAAAGTCAGGTCCCAAAAAGCACAACCCCATATTCCTATGTTTTTGGGGTCGCTGAAACCGAATATGACCATGAAAAATTTTTTTGCCGACCCATTTTCCCGCAACCACCCCCTTGCACCTACTCACGGGGGTTGGAGTTTCAAATTAAAAAAAAAGTCAAGTTCGGTGTCTAATCCTACGTTTTTTGGGGCGCTGAAACCGAAAAACACCACCAAAAACAAATTCTTTACCCCCTTAACCCCCTACAACCCTCTGGGAGGGGGTTAAAATTTTAAATTTCACAAAAAGTCAAGTTCGGTGTCTAATCCTACGTTTTTTGGGGCGCTGAAATCAAAAAACACCACCAAAAACAAATTCTTTACCCCCTTAACCCCCTACAACCCCTGGGAGGGGGTTGGAATTTCATTTTTCACGAAAAGTCGAGTACGGTGTCTAATCCTATGTTTTTTGGGTCGCTGAAACCGAAAAACATCACCAAAAATAAAGTTTTCTAGAAAGTTACCTATGATTACACAAATACGCACCTACAAAGTCTTAAGGAAAATTATTTTTCTACACCGTGAAAAATGATATTCCAACCCCCTGCCAGGGGTTCTAGCGGGTTAAGGGGGTAAAGAATTTGTTTTTGGTGGTGTTTTTTGATTTCAGCGCCCCAAAAAACATAGGATTAGACACCGAACTTGACTTTTTGTGAAATTTAAAATTTTAACCCCCTCCCAGAGGGTTTATAACAAATATTCTATAATTATATTTAGAAAAAGAAATATAGAATAATTTCTTTCTTTCCTAAATAGCAGCGTTATACATGTATATTATACAATTTGTATTTAAAGGGTACTTTAATTTTGAAGTTCCGTAAATAAATAAATAATTTGAAACAATTATTTTACAAAACTTTTTCTAGTCTATATTGCAGAAATAAAAATTATATAAAAATTATGATCAAACAAATGAAGTATTTTATTATTAAATATTAATTAAAATTATTTTTAATTCATATTGCAGTATTAAAAATTATTTTAAAATTAGGATGTCCAGCAAGGCTTAAAGAAAAAAATTCCCTGACTTTTCTCTGACATTTTTTTTCGTGACTACTCGTTAGTGATCGGTCAAACCCGGTCGGAGTCACTTGCTTAACTTCGTCAAACTTCGGTGATTTTTGATATTTTTCTATCATTTTTTAAAAGAAAAAGTTTCTATTAGTATTATATGTAAATATGCGAGGATTTAAGACCAATCCACTTTCTTATCGCGACTATATCAAAATGTAAAATGATTATACCAGTTAATGGAATTCTAAATACAGAAAATGAAATATTTTATTCTAATACTTGTTACAGGGCGTATTAGAATTTAACATTTGGAGTTTTCATAATACAATTATGAATTTCGCAAAAACTATTCTAATTTTTATTTCTAAATATATTAAACTTTATTATTTTTATTTTAGGCATTCTTAAAAAATAGTAATGAAATCTATAAACACCCCAAAATCTGCAAAATCTTCCACAATTGTAACTTAATATACTAAATATGAGTGTCAAAATATTAAATATTCTAACAAGATTTCTTTCCGTGTATATTTTTTGTAATTTGAAGATTAAAATTTTGTTTTTAAAACTGTTTGTATCCTTCGATTTTTTTCAAAAAATTTTCAAAAAAACTATAAATCCTTTTACAAAAATTTAAAGCCTAATCCGTTAGTGAGAAAATGATTTTTTCATTATTTTTGGAAAAAAAATTTGTGCCAAATCGAAGAGTCAAAGTCGACGTTATGTTGATTTGGTACACAGAAAATTAAAAGGCATTAAAATAAGTTGCAACGCTTATTATTTTAATCCAATTTTGCTTATTTTAATCTATTTTGGTATTAAAATAAGCAAAATTGGATTAAAATAATAAGCGTTGCAGCTTATTTTAATACCTTATAATTTTCTGTGTATGGAACCCCTCATATTATATAAAATTAATTTTACTTTGATCTAAAATGTTAATTTATAAACGAAAATGAAGTTTCCTGCGATGCAAACGTTTTCTATTTGATAGTGTGATGAGTTAAACAATCTGCTTACGCTAATTCGAAAATTATACGTTTAATTGATGTCATCCATTGATACCTTTCACATCTAAACAGCTATATGTAAATATTCATTAAGTAGCCAATAATCTCATTTGCATATCAAAATCCGTGTTATATCATTGATGTCATTTAGTTTACAGTAGACAATGAGAAATCAGTCATCATGATATTTAATTTAGGAGTCTTACACTGAAAAAAAAATTATTTGATTTAAATAATTGGTTATTTGACTATTATCAAATAAATATTTATTTGTATTAAATAATTTTTATTCGAATTAAATAAAATGTATTTAAACGAATAATTTATGTAATTAAAACAAATAAAATTTAATTGACTCAAATAAAAATTATTTTGTTTAAGAAAATATTTATTTTATAATAGTCAATCCGTAAAAATAATTTTCTGAAAATTTCTTCATTTGCGATGTTTTTATTTTAAAAAAAATTTAAAATAATTCAACGTTTCAGAAGAAGTAAAGTAAATATATAATGCAAACCAGTCTTGATGGATGAGGATCGGTTTAGAATTTCTAATCTTTTGTCATATATATAGATGAAGATTTTTTTTCAATTTAAATCTATTGTATAAAATATGTTTAGTGTTTTATTGGGTTCAGAACAGGTTTTGTATAAAAAGGTAGGAAATGTGTATATATGTTACGGTCAAAGACCGAAATTGGTCATTCTCCGAGAATGACCGGTCAATGTCGACATTGCCAAAAATCGTTGGTCATTGTCGACATTGTCCTGAAAATTGCGAACAAAGTTCAAAATTATGCATATTATGTGTTCTTCTTGGTCAATGTCAACAATGACCGATACAAGTTGGACAAAGTTGTTAAAATGTATTATTAATTAAAATTTTTATTATTAAAATTGTTTAATTTTTAATTAATCATTTAAAATATGATTAATACCGTAATTATTCGGAAATAATTTTTGAAAACAGTAGACACAGAATACGCTGTTAATGATATAAACAAAGTTAATAGAATTTCATTTGTGATCGAGCCATCAATAATGTATTGATTACAGTCATATCAAAATAAACGAAGTTCATAGTGATTAGTTTGACGTTAATTGTCGGTACAGAAACACTCGATTTCTGCGCGCAAAAATGGATTCCAACAATTTTAAAGATCGTTTCGACGAGGCTTAAAACAGGACAAAAGATGCAATTCTAAATGCCACGGTAGCTTGTCATGCTGCAATAAATAAATTAATTACAAAATCCTTTTAAATAAATTTTAATTTTAATAAATTCCTTTTATTCCTTTCTGTTTATTACGATTAACAACTTTGCCCAAACGTGACTAGGCAATGTCGACAATGACCGGTCATTGTCAACAATGCTTGGGCATTGTCAAATATTTATAAGCATTGGTAAAATTTTCAGGACAATGTCGACAATGACCAACGATTTTTGGCAATGTCGACATTGACCGGTCATTCTCGGAGAATGACCAATTTCGGTCTTTGACCGTAACATATATACGGTTTTAAAGATATTGTTATACAAGTATACTAATAATCAGTTTTTTAAATTGATGCACACAATTTAAGAAATTGATAGAGGAAACTTTTTCGAATTTATAGTAAAGATAGAATTGAATAAAAGTTTGTAAGATTTGGAATTTTTTTTCTCATTTTTTTTTTGAGAATAGATTATTTTATGAAACAATAGGTTGCCTAGAGTGCTCGGTGGTTAGTAGAAAAAAAAAATGGAAAAGAAAATTAAAGGTAAAAGCAAGTACAATAATTAATTGGAGGTTGGCTCTCGAAGGTGCTCGATGCCAGTTAATTGAGCGCGAATCTCCCTTTCCCTTATTTCATTCAGTCGTTTTTTTTCTCTTTGATTAATCGTTCAATCAGTCGTCCCGCACACGCCGAGTTCGAAGACCGTTTGTAGAAGTCGTAGGAGTGTCAAACCTAATTCATACTTTACAATTCACATGTGAACCTTATTATAAAAATTTTATGTAATATTTTGTAGCCCTAAAAAAAAAACAATAAAATATATTTAGGTCTTCAGTGTCATAAATTGTCAATTTTTTTACAATTATATAATTAATTAAATATTATATAATTATTATATTATATTATATAATAATATAATTAATTAAAATAAAATTATTTTGAAAAATAATAATTTTTGATATGATAAATATTATAATTTCTTTCTCTTTATTTATTATACTTTTCTCATAAAATGAAAATTAACATATCTTTACTAATTGCAATATATATATATATATATATATATATATACTCGTGTATAGAAATAATTACAATAATTATCTAATTAAAGAAAATTAATGTTTTTCGAGAAATTAAAGTGCTTTACGGTTTATTGTTTTTACACGCGGGATAACAGACAAAAAATAGTCTTAAATTTAGTCTTTGAAGCGAGTAAAACAAACCGGCATGAAATGAAGCGGGAGCAAAAACCTCACCGTCCGTCAGTTACGGTCCCCATTCATATATCGTGCTTGAAACATTTCTTTGTGATAAATATCCGTTTCAATTGTGATTTGTGTCATTCTAGAAATTTCCTCTGCTGGGGTACCTAAAATTTTTGACACCCATTAAAACGTTATTTTATTTCGACGCGAACACTTGTTAAAGAATTTACCTAAAGCTTATTCCGCTTGACCAGTTGCGCATGTATTCATATATATATATATATTTCGTTTTATTTATGCTAATCATATGTAAATTTGCTTGCTGCGTTTATAACAAGTTGACGTCGATTATAAGCAATCTCGTAATAGTACGTGAATCTTCCTTTGGACAAATATACTTGTCTTTTACTAAATCATTAGGTTTCACTTTCAAAGAATCACAATATGGATTAAAGATTTATAAACAGTTGATATAAATATAAAGTGAAAATATTGTTTGAGGACACTTTACAGTCCCACTGCATAATTAACGTTGAAAGATTCTGAATTATACATGAGATTATAAATAATTAATTTTTAATGTTGTATAAATATTTCATTTAAATCAATATCCGCTTTTTTTATTGTTTTTAATTAAAGATAAAATATTGTAGACACAGAAAAAATTTTTTTGTAAATACTATAAATTTTTCCTGAGAAGTTAATTGGACTGAATCTATTATTTTTGCAATTTATTTATTTTATAGAAGTTTTCTGTTTTTTAAAGTTTGTATATTAACCTTTTTCATCGGTGAGTCTTTTAGATACCAATTTACAGTTTTCTATTTTTCAAATTTATTTTTTAATATCAATAAATATAAGATTTTTTTTTACTTTATAGTTTTTTACAATGGAAAAAAAAAATTTATTTGATTCAAATAATTGATTAGGGTCAGTTGGAGTAAATGGGGACAAAATAGTTATTTTTCACAAATTACGTAAGTTTTTTCCTTTAAAAGGTAATATTTGCGGGTTTATTTTTTTTAACTTGTTATTTTTAGTTTAGTAATTATTATTTGAGTAAATTAAATGGTATTTGTATATCAAATACAGAAATTATTGGTACAAATACAGTTTATTTAATTTAAATGAAAATTATTTGATTCAAGTAAATAGTTATTTAATAATAGTCAAGTAACCAATTATTTGAATTAAATAAACATTAGCTAAAATTTTTTGCTTCTTAGGTGTCTGTCTTTAAAGTGCATTAGAAATAAATTTTAAAAATAATTTCTAATATTAAAATGTTATTTCAATAGACATAAATCAAAACTAAAGAAAAATAAAATTTTAATTTGACAAGTTCAACTCAGTTTGTAAAATTCGAAATTTTTAATTACCTATCCATTTTAAGAAATGATTTTTTTTTTGCTTTTGAATTTTTACTATTTTAGATATGTCGTTATAGTTATCAGATTATTTCTTTACACAAAAGGTTGAAAAAAAATTGTTGTTCTTATCCTTCTTGTTCGATTCTTTTCTTTTTTTTTTATAACAGAATCGATTCTTAGTGATATCAAGCTCACGTTCTTGCTGATCGTCTAATCTTTGATCTACAATTCCTTTTATTTTCAATCTTTAAATGAAGCCAACTATTCAGGTCCAATTAAACAGTATATAAAAAGAGTCTCTCGCTCTATATATATAGTATAAAAATTAAAGGGTTTAATTTAATTTCTAATATAAAATATTAACAACTATGAAATGTTAAACTTTTCTTGTTATTATACACTGAAAAAAAATTTATTTGATCCAAAATAATCAGTTACTTGACTGTTACCAAATAAACATTTCCTTGATTCAAATAATTTTTATGTGAGTCAATTAAATTTTATTTGTTTTAAATACAAAAATTATTGATTTAAATGCAATTTATTTGATTCAAATAAAAATTATTTGTAACATTACATTGAAAAAAAAGATTTTGTGTTTGCAACAAAATCGTTTGGTTAGGAAATTTTGGTTCTTATAACCAAATTTTGGTTGGCTGAAACAAAGTCGTAGAATTATTTCAACCAAACATTTCGTTAGGCCAAAAAAATTATTTGGTTGAACTATTTTAAATTCCAATCAAAATTTGGTTACGACAACAAAATAATTTGATTAACACAACAAAATAGTTTGGTCAAAAAAACCAAATGATCGTTTGTTGTCCTAACCAAAATTTGGTTACGATAACTAAATAATTTTTACAAAAATAAAATAAGAATAAAATTTTTAATTTTACAAAAAAACTGTTGGTTTCATGAACCAAACATTTTTATTTCCCTAAAAAAAAATTTGGTTGAGCCAACCAAATATTTTTATTATGCTAAAGAAAACACTCAATTAAATAGTTTGATTGCTTAAGGCCAGGTCCAAGTTGTGTCAGCTGTTCCATTGAAACTTCAAAGGAACAGCTGACTCGACTTGGACCTGGCCTTAAATAGCAACAAGATTTTTTTGTTGTCCCAACCAAATTTTAGTTGTTAAGAGGCAGGGGCGGATCCAGAAGCAAATTTTGGGGGGGGGCGATTCGAAAATTGAAACCTTATAGAAGTGTGGGTATAAAAAAAGAGAAAATTAGTTTAGATAATGTGTTAAACTTTTATAATTTTCAAGAAGCTTTGGGGGGGGGCGATCGCCCCTTTCGCCCCACCGTGGATCCGCGCCTGTTAAGAGGAAATATTATTCTCAGTTTAATAATAGTCAAACATCTGATTATTATTAATCAAATAATTTTCTGTTTTCAGTGGAGAAAAGTTGTTAAAATTAAAAATTGTGGATTGTAATTAACAATTATTGTATATATATATATAAAGAGAAACTTTATTTCACACACTGCTTTTTTTGCGAGCTCTGTCAGTGTGACACAATTGGGACGTAATTTAATATCGCGAAACCAAACCTAACTTAACTGAAACAAATTCTCTGGTGCCGCAGGGGCTTTATTAGCTTTTCAATTTCTCGTAATTCAATTACTCGATCCGAAGGCCGCGCGTACTGTGGACGGAAAGTCGATTAACGAGCTGCGATTAAAATCCCGTTCAGAGTTGAATCGCGAAGCGTCTATATTTTCATTGTGTGAATTCCGATCGCGGTTTATTAAACCGCCACCTTAAGAGGATTAGCCGCGCGTAGGTTTGAAAATTTGAAACTTTCCAAACTAAAGAGAATGGAAAAAAAAATTTTTATTTTTTTTGCAAAAAATATATTCTTTCATGCGAAATAAGTTTCTTTTGCAAAAAAAAAAAACAACGCAAATCGCTCTGTAAAAGAATAAAAAAAAGACCTGAATATGCATTTTAAAATCTTGGCCGTTTTAAAACAGGGATTTGCAATTCTGGTCGTAAGCTCAAAAGATAATCTTAAAAAGTTCTTATGACAAAAGCAGATAAAATGGTGTGAGGAACAGAAGAAGAAGGCAGAGGATTGAAAAAAAAGAAAGAACTCGAGCCAAAAGAGGAAGTTCATTAGATATATTTTTTATAATATATATCTTTAATAATCAGTTTATTTACTTAATTAAGTTTTATGTCTTTTGTTTTTTTTTTCTCTTAAAGTGCGATTTTTCTGGTAGAAATCAGAAATCGTAAAAAAAAAATTTGATTCACATTTTTGCATCCATATGCGAGAAACCAGACAATTCTTGCGTTAGTTCTCTCGGTTTATGTATATGCCAACTCGTCTCGTATATATAAAAAGAATTTCAAATATCGAAATAATAAAAAGTTTCCTAATAAAAAATTGCCCTTATCAATTCTATATACATATAAATGTTATATGACAAGAAAGCTCTCGAAATTCAGAGTCATACTCTCTTATGGAAATAGGTGAGTTTTTGAAATTTATGACTATATATAATCTTACAGAAGCTCTTCATTTAAATTCAAGCTTCTCTTTTTTATAGGCCATTTTTTAAGCTTTTTGGAAATCTTTTCAATGTCGCATTAGATTTAAATGTATATAGATACCATATTTTATAAATAGTTTATTTTTAGAATTTTTTTTAATAAAGTGTAGATAACTTAAGACGCATCTGTAATTTATATTTTAATGGAGATTTTAATTAACTGGTTTTTATAAAGTCGAATTTTAATATTAAACTTGATTCTTAAAGAATTTTTATTTTTACACGGAAAAAAATCTAGAGATGCGAACGAGCGATATTGGAAATAAAGCTGAAATAGAAATACATACAATTCATTTTTAGAATCTATTCAGCTATTGCCAGTAAATTTTTTAAAAAGAATTGGCACTTTTTATGTTATCGCTGAAATGGCAAATTTCCTTTATTAAGAAATTATCTATTATTTTTAAATAACTGAAATAAACAAGTCTTTCAAATAAAGCAGCAAAATATACACCCAACAGCGCCAGGCATGTAGTCGGATTAATTATGCGAACATCAGTAATTTGGCGATAGTCAAAATCCCTACAGTACAGTGTGTGAGTGTATCGAAAAAATTAAAATGGCCGCAATTGATTAATGTGTGATACAAATTCTTTTAAATCTAATTTCAATTCAATCAAAATTCATCGATATAAAAATTTTTTGTTAATGTGAAATCCACTTTATAAAACTTTGCTGAATAGAAATTCAATAATTTAAGATTTGACGCCGCAGAAATTCTTATAAGTTAAATTTGAGGATTATTGATAGGTCCCACTAATTTTTTCAAATAATTCATTGTTTTATTTTAAAAAATTTAATTTTTTTCGTTTAAATCAATTATTTATTTCATCGAAATATTTTTAATAAAATAATGTATTACACGGAGAGAAGGGCGTAGTAGATCTTACTACTATCTGAGTTAAATCTACTAAACAGTATCGTTCATTTTGGACGGACTAAACATTCAGTTAAATGAACGATACTGTTTAGTAAAAAAATTTACACGATTATCGATAAAAAAAAATTTACCGACAGAAACGAAATGTAGAAATCTGATTGGTTGTCCGCAATCTGGTTAATTGTGGACAACCAATCAGATTTGTGCATTTTTATTCTGTCGGTAAATTTTTTTGTGTGACATAACTATAGTAGTCCCTCTGACTACGCGGTTTAGTAGAATCTGGACTAAACGTGTTTAGTAGAATAGACTAAATCTCTTCTCTCCGTGTAGCAATAAATAATACATTATTTGTATTAATAAATAATTTACTTTACTTGATCCATTAAATTAAATTTGTTGTATCAAATAATTTTTATTTTTATTAAAAAAACAAATATTTAACTGAAAACATAACCTCAAATTTCAAAATCCGTAAATTATAATTTTGTAAACACAAGATATGATTTAACAATATTTATTTTTAGAATTTTGTTACTATATAATCATTTAATTATTATTTTCTGTATTTTACATAATTTTCTATAAACTACAGGCATTTTTTGTTTGCTTTCAGTCCAATCTTTATAATTATTCACCAGAATTATGTTTTTAGCTATACATTTTGAATACTGTAAACGAGGAATTTCAAAATCTTTATTATAAAGTGACATAAAGTATAAATTAGCAGTACACTTTCACCAATATAGAGATATTGACCAAAGATTTTCACATTGGCCAAAACAGCGATAATGCCAGTATTGCTCGTTCATTTTCGACGAAATATTTAGCTACAATGAGTGACTATACACCGCAGTGAGAAGAGAAACATTGCCATGCGAAAGTAAGAAACTTTTCTCATCGATGAGTGAGTGAAATCAAGGTTGCAAATCTAGAAGACGTGTTGGTAAGGTAGGTATTGAATAGTTTCTTAAGAAAAAATTCAATACCTACCTTACCAACACGTCTTCTAGGTTGGCAACCTTGATTTCACTCACTCATCGATGAGAAAAGTTTCTTACTTTCGCATGGCAATGTTTCTCTTCTCACTGCGGTGTATAGTCACTCTATGGCGAAAAAATTCTCAGATATAGTTGTACTTTTTTTCCGTGTATTTATTCGAATTCTATTAAATATGTCAGAAATGACCTCCATGAAGTTGGCGTCGACGCTCAACGTCGAAAATTATTTTTCATGAGACCAAAAATATCAAAACATTTTTTAAAAAGGTTTAGGGTTTATACAATGTCTTAAGAAGTATTTTTCAAGGTATTATTTGAATTGAAAAATAAAAAAAAAGGGAATTTGAAATTTTTGATTCTACGAAAAACAATTTTTGGCGCTGAGCGTCGAAGCCAACTTCAGGGAGGTCAGAAATGGTCTTTTACCGAATCTCTAATAATTGTCCAAACAGTTTTTTTTGCATGAATTTTAATTTCATTATGACTCAAAACAATGAATTTTAACTTTATAATTAAAGTATACCCATTATCTGCAACCTGGTTCTGTAGGTAAAAAATAACCATGAATTATTGTGCGGTTGTCAGTTCTGAATGTGCATAAAAAATTTCAATTCTCTAGAACATCAGCAAGTCGTTTAAATTAAATTTTAAAATTTCATATTTTGACTTTTGTAAAACAAATTGTTTACAACAATAACACTGATGTTTAAAAAATTATTTAACCATAAAAATCGTGTTCAGCATAAAAAAATACATAAGGAACACTTATCTAGGTCCTTTGAAATATAAAATGTTTCAAGAAATCTATTTTAATTAATAGTAAAATTTTAAAACGCGTTTTTCTCGAAAAGTTGATTTTGGTCGATAGCACCGTTTTCTCAGACCCGGTCACATATATCTTTTCTCTGGGTGTAGAAAATATTCATTAATTTTTTTGCAACAAAATAACCGTCCATTGTTTATATATATTATATATATAATAATATTAATAATACAAGAAATATAATGTGGAAATAAATCTTTGAAATTGACCTGAGGCTTTTGTCATTTTTTAACAATCTGATCCGGGCTCTTTAGATCGATCGATGTAAATCGGAGAGTATATGTGTTGTAGATATTTGATCGATAATCCATTGATGCACCCTGTTTATTCTAAGTACTTGTAAGCACGAGCCATTACTAGGCTGAGCTTGGAGTATATTATAATACAATGGTACTGCTTATCCCCTTCGACATTAGCTGTGCTCAGGAGGTTCAGAGATGCTTTGCCTTTCAGTCCTCGAAGGTTTCACCGTTCAGTTTATCTATGGAATAAAAACATTTCGCTGATTCCGGTAACAGGAATTTCCAAGGTTTTTATTTCGTTTTTTTTTTCATTTTATGTTTTCTCATCCTTTTACATTAAACATTAACCATCATTCTGACACATGTCAATTGAATAAAGATCAATAAGAAAGTAACAATTCATTTTTTTTTCTGCTTCTAATTTAATTTTAAGCAATTTCACATCTTGAAATTAAATTAAGAATCTTTTTTAGTCTTTTACTAGATTTTTAAGTACCTATTATCGATGAGCTATAGAATAGAATTTTTTAAAAACTTATTTAATTACTTAACTATTATCAAACATATTATTTACTTGTATTAAATAATTATTGGGTTTATTAAATTTTATATATAATTAATTCAGTAATAATCACTTCAGTAAAATTGTCACTGAAATACAGTAAAATTATTTTCTGATTGAAACAGTCAAATCTGTTTTACCGATTACTGATAATGTAGATTTAACTGTTAAAATCAGTAAAAATTCGAATGATTTTCAGTCGATTTTTTGGGACGCATGAATACTCCCCACATTAGACTTGTAGAAATTTTTAAATCTTGGAGTTGAAAAACATAGAATTTTTACTTATTAGAATTTTATAATGTAGATTTCATATGGAACTAAATTTTCATGTTGAAAAATTTTTATTTAACTGAATTCTTGTGTAACATAATTTATATTTTTTTTACTTTCATTTAACAGATTTTCTTGTTCACCGAATTGTCAATTAACATATTTTTTATTTAAATAAGATTTAAATTTAAATAAATTCATATAAAAAACAATTTTAATTTAACAAAATTGTACTTTAATCAGATTTCTACTCTTCCAAATAATCCCTTAATACATTTTAATTTTATTACATTTATTAAATATTTTTATTTAATAACAATTTAAATCAAACAATTTTTCATAAAAAATTAATTTTAATCAAAAAAATTATTATTTAACAGAATGATTAATTATCCAATTTTCTTTTTAACTGGATTTTTAAAAACAATAATCTTCATTTTACCGAACCTCTACTTGACCGAAATTTCATTTGCTCGAATTTGCATTTCACAAGATTTTAAAGTTATCGAATTTCCATGTTGCCGAAATTACAAACGTCGAAATAACGCCCCCCCCCCCCATAAGAATTCAAGCGGAAATTTTAAACTTGACCAATAAAAATTTGCGGAAAACATTGTGTTTGGTCAAGTTTGAAATTCCCGCTTGAATTCTTATGGGGGGCGTTACTTCGACGTTTGTAATTTCGACAACATGGAAATTCGATACCTTGAAAATTCTGTGAAATGCAAATTCGAGCAAATGAAATTTCGGTCAAGTAGAGGTTCGGTAAAATGAAGATTATTGTTTTTAAAAATCCAGTTAAAAAGAAAATCGGATAATTAATCATTCTGTTAAATAATAATTTTTTTGATTAAAATTAATTTTTTATGAAAAATTGCATGAATTATATCTACTTGGAAAGATTCCCCGGAAAGTGCCCCCTGGAGGTTCTATCAGAATTCTGACGGTATTCCGTCAGAATTCCGTCGGAAGTTCCGGCGGAATTCTGATAGAACCTCTAGGGGGCACTTTCCGGGGAATCTTTCCAAGTGGGTAAATTGTTATTAAATAAAAATTTTAATAAATGTAAATGCAATAAAATTAAAATGTATTAAGGAATTATTTGGAAGAGTAGAAATCTGATTAAAGTACAATTTTGTTCAATTAAAATTGTTTTGTATATTAATCTACTTAAACCTAAGCATGGGTAAATATGGAAAGTATATTAAAAGAAAATTCGTTAAACTAATAAATCTATTATTTAAAAGGTCGGTTATATAATAATTTTGTTTAATAAAAATTCAGTTAAATAAAAAGACTGCGATGTTAAAATTTAGTTCAATATAAAATCCCTGTTATAAAATTCTGATAAGTTGAAATTCTATGTTTTTTAATGCAAAGTTTTAAAAATTTCTACAAGTCTAATGTGGGGATTATTCATGCGTCCCAATTTTTTTTAATCAGTGAAATTTCACTTATGGAATAGTTGGAATTTAGCAACTGAATCACTTTAGTGATAATTCAGATTTAACTGTTTAAATCAGAAATAATTCGATTGATTTTCAGCTAAGTGTACCTAAACAGTGAAAATGTTACTCAAGTAATTCAGATGCTAAATTACAGCTATTTCATCAGTGAAATTACACTGATTTAAATTTAGAGAGTACTTGTTCTGAATACAAAAATTATTGGTTAGAATAAAGTTTATTTCATTAAAAAAAAAAATTTATTTCATTTAAGGTTATGTGGGAACCTCCCACGTGACCTAGTATGGGAAAATGTGTTTTGGTAGTATACGTTTCACTCTAAAATGAGAAAAGATTTTTGTCTAAAATTTTGAGAGATGATACATTAGGGTACAAGGAATCTCGCTGTTCTCCGAAAAATACATAATTTTGAGTAAAATTATTAAAAAATGAAGTTTAAAAAGTGGCATTTTTAAACGAAAATGAAAACAAAGATGGCGGCGCATACACAGTGTATCAGTGCTCCAGTAAACAGCGCCAATTCGAGCGAGTGGCCGCTGAATGAACTATGATATAATACATTATTTTACTATTTATTGCTTTATTTTTATTATTTTTACGTTAAGTTATAGTAAATAAGTAGAACAGCGAGATTCCTTGTATTAAACAAAATCATTTCTCAAAAATTTTAACCTAAAATCATTTTTTATTTCAGAGTAAGTTTCAAACCACAAAAAAACGTCCTTTGTCCACATACCCTTAAAGTAAATAATTTTCTAAATTAAATGAATTTTTGTAGGGAATTTTTTCATTTTTCTAAATGTGAATTGCCATAATTGATTAATAGTAAATGTTGCAAAAATTTTCAAGTAATTGGTTATAAATGAACAAGGTGACTGAATATAACACGGTAATTATTTCAAGTTTAAAAATGAAAATTATGAGTTGAGTCTTAAAGAAAAAAAAATTAACAAATCACACTTACCTTTGGTTGTGGTGAATTCAATCATATAATAATTACATATATGCATTTGCAGCTTGCTATGAGCAGATGCAAAGTTATTATGTCTCCTTAACGGTTGGAATCACATTCAAGCTATTGCATTGCAAATATGGATGTTCTATACATGATGCAAGTGAATTCAATTTTGTCATAAATAAATCACGATTTAAATTTTACAAATCGTAATACATTCTCAATATATATATATATATATTATAAAAATTAAATGTACAATTTATTATATTACATTAATGATAAACATAAAAAAAAAATTAGAATTTTCATTTTAAAGAATTCTATTAAATATAATTATTTTTTAAACAAATTTTTACTTTAAAAAATATATATATACCAAATTTTCATTTGTCCGAAATTGCAAATGTCCGAACAAAACAATAGTTAAAAATGATTTCAGTTCAATTTTTAAAATTTACCAATCATAATTTTCTTGATAATTTCTGATTGGTCAATTTTAAAAATCGCGCCAACATTTTTTTTCAATTTTTTATTCTGTCATTTTGCAATTTCGGACAAATGTCGATTCGATGAATTGAAATGTCTAATATTTAAAAATTCAAATCACTTAAAATTCTGTTGAATTGAGAATTATACAATAAATTAAAATTCAGTTAAAATAGAATTCTTTTAAATAAAAAATTTTGTAAAGAGGAAATTGTGTATAATAAAACTTTTCCTCTCTAAATCTGAATTAGTAGTTTTCTACTAATGAAAGAGTGCGGATTCGTTTACCAATTGAATTAGTAACAGTTTTGACTCTTTTTTAAGGGGAGGGACCGCTGAAATTTTAACACATCAAAATTAAAGCTGCTTAAGGGTGGTCAATTTTTTTTCTGACAATATTAATTATTTAAATGTATAATATATCATGAAAAATTGAAAAACTATAAATTTGTTAATAATTTTTAAAATCAAATTCAAAATTCTCGAAAATTTAAAATTTTAACTTCTCTCACAATTTTAATTATTTTTGACTGCCGATTTTTTTATACGCTTGTTTCATGATTCTAAACAATCAAGCGTATGGATTTTGAAAAATTTCAATTTTTTCAAAAAATGAAAATGTTGAAAAATAAAAATATTTGTAAAATTGTTAAAAATTACCTTTTGTTGTTTTTCTCAGTAGAATAAGATTTTTGGTTGAAAAAAAATGTTGAAAAAAATTATTACCCCTAAACAAGATCAATTTTGATTGCTTTCAATTTTAGTGGTAATTT
Source organism: Leptopilina boulardi (assembly GCF_019393585.1). Classification (NCBI taxonomy): domain Eukaryota; kingdom Metazoa; phylum Arthropoda; class Insecta; order Hymenoptera; family Figitidae; genus Leptopilina; species Leptopilina boulardi. The sequence goes on from NW_026138003.1 coordinate 438,825, forward strand.
TGAAAAAAATTCAACTACTTCCACAATTTTCATTATTTTTTATTGTCGAATTTTTTTACGCTTTTTTCACGATTTTAAACAATCAATCGTATGGAATTTAAAAAAATTTAATTTTTCCAAAAAATAAATTTTCTAAAATGGCTAAAAAATTTTTTTTTTAAATTTTAATAATTTATAATAATTTTGGATCCTAAATTATGCCAGAAAAAAAATTGACACTCTTTAACAATAATAACTTCAGTAGGCTGAAATTTCACTGGTCCCTCCCCTTAATAGAAAACTACTAATTGCTGGTAGAAAACTACTAATTCAGGGGGTAAATCGGCTTACTATTTAAAAATAGTAAAAAATACGATTTTTTCCATGAATTAATAGTTTTCTACTAAAAAAAGAGTCTACTAAAAAGGTAAACGAATCCGCACTCTTTCATTAGTATAGAAAACTACTAATTCAGATTTAGAGAGTGCCAAATAAAAATTATGTACCTAAAAATTCTGTAAAATAAAAGTTGGTTTTAAAATTCGAATTTTGTCAAATGTTAATTCAAAAAATGAAAATTCATTTAAAAAATAATATTATATATCTAATAGAATTTTTTAAAATCAAAATTTTTTTATTTTTATGGGATAATCTGCGTCCCTGTTTCAAAATGTGACAATCAAAAATTCATTCAATAATTTTCGTGACAACATGTCTGAGGCAAATAACATGTTATGGTTGGCATAAGAGGAAGCCTTTGAGCATCATATACACTGGAAATAAATTGTGTCCGGATTTGCGATACAGTGTTGTCTCGTTGCACGTAACTGAATTCCAGCTTCGAGGGGGCTTACACCTGGTCTTATGCATATACGTATATCTGCATATATATGTTTCACGCTTCCACTTGTATATATGTATATGGTTTTGCATTTACATTGCATTTTATTATTTAGATTTTCGCCTTTTGTTTTGGTGCCTTTCAAATGCCGCTTCTCTTGCATCATTCCCGTGCATTGCGAGTTATTATCTCCTTCCCTTTTTAGCCAGTCTGTGTTACCCCGATAGTAATGGACATTAAAAAAAAAGTAACTTGGAGGGAGAGGGAATTCCATTTCAATTTTCCTCTCTTGTATTTTAATTGGTGTCTGCTATGACTTGGGAAAATGCATTTAACTGACTTTAAGGTCGTAAAATACAAATTAAAATATAATTTAAGGCAAGTAATGAGAGTGATACATATTTTAAAATATATCTTTTTATTAATTGACACCGAGGATAATTTATATATTTAATTTTTGAATTTGTAAAAATCGTCAAATATTGAATACAAAAAAAATTAAACTCTTTTTTTTCTCTACTCACTAAATCTGAATAAGTGAAATTTCACTTAGAATCTTTCAAGTCTTCCACATAGAAAAATAAGTGTATATGCACTTAAAAATAAGTGAAGTTTTACTTATTTTTAAGTGCATATATACACTTATTTTTCTATGTGGAAGACTTGTGGAACATTCTCAGTGAAATTTCACTTATTCAGATTTAGAGAGTATTTTTTATTGAATATTAATTTTGTTTTGAAACTCGTTATGTTATTATTCAGCTAAAAGACTTTTGGATGTGATTGCACATAATGTGTATAGAATATTTAAATATGTAAATATTTATATATATTTCAATAGTAATTATTACATTTTTTTTTAAAATGATTTATTTTTATGTTTCCTCTCGCTTGTTTTAAAAATCATTTACGATTTAAAACTACATACATTTTTGGTTCATGAGAAAAAAAAAAAAAAAGAAAAACGTCGATTTATTATCTATAATTGTGATCGGTGCCTTGCGTGTAATTCTATCCTCTTAGCGAAAAGAATTTAAAATTTAGTATAATTCCATGAGGGAATTTGATCAAAGGGGATTTTCGATCGCGATCCGCATGTTGAAAGAATTTTAGTCGAAAGAATCTTGTTTCGATCTGATGGATCAAACATTTTATCAAATTGACTTGTGACTGATCTTCTATAGTAACGCGTAAAATTTTTTTGTAGAAAAAAATGTTTAAACATTTTTTAAAAATTAATATGTGCCATTCTATAAGTTTTTTTTATCACTCTTCAGAGTAACCTTTCCAAATTAAATGAAACATTTTTTTTTATAATTTTTATTAATATAAATCTCCAAAATAATCACATTTTAAGTAAAAACAATTGTTTATTTAAAAAATACAACAATAAATAATGAAAAAAATTCACTTTTTTTCTACACCACCGAATAAATTGTTTGAAAGATCAAAATTGTCCTTATTTTTCAAGCTTTCATACCGCACAAGAAAAATGTCATGATTCGAAATAGTTAACTCACAATTTAATAAACAATGTTTGTTTATTTTTTTGTATTTTTTTTACTGTAAAACGTGTGCTAACGCTGAACGTGACGTTCGGTAGTTGTCGCTCTCGTTATTGAACAGAAGCTCGCTATACTAGCGTAGTATAAAACATGTTGTGTGAAAAGTGAGGTTACGTTGTTATTGAACGAAACGTAAACAATTATAGTTATCACATTGAATGATTTTTAATTATCTACTTTGCAGTAAACAATCATAAAAAAACATTTCGGAAGGATGAAAAACTTCACTTTTCACACAACATGTTTTTTACTACGCTAGTGTAATGAGCTTCTGCTCAATAACGAGAGCTACAATTTCCGAACGTCGCGCGCAGCGTTAGCAGACGTTTCATAGTAAATAAAATACAGAAAAGTAAACAAACATTATTTAATAAATTGTGAGTTAACTATTTCGAATCATGACATTTTTCTTGTGCGGTATGAAAGCTTGAAAAATAAGGAAAATTTTTATCTTTCAAACAATTTATTTGGTGGTGTAGAAAAAAAGTGAATTTTTTTCATTATTTATTGTTGTATTTTTTGAATAAACAATTGTTTTTACTTAAAAAGTGATTATTTTGGACCTTTATATTAATAAATATGAGGCATTTTACGTGTAATGTCCTGAGTTAAAAAAGATCGGAAAAAACCTCAGCTTTCGTTTGCAATTATTTATTTAAAAAAAAATCGGACCGATTTTAGTGAAAATAGCAAATTTATGTTTAATTATAGAAAAGCAATGTCAAAATTCAAAAATTTGAAAAAACAAAATTCACCATTGGAAAGAGCATGTAAAAACCTTCAAAAAACATACCTACCAAAATTTTTTTTATTACATTTATAGACAAAAAAAATTCAAATAGTAGGCTGTGTCAGGGAAAACTGATAAAATTGACCCCCCTCTATCTCCTCCAAAATTTCAAAAAAGTCAAACATTTTTTTGAGGATATTTTACTATCATGTAGGACAACAATTTCCCCAAGTTTCACTTTTTTTTCGAGAAATCAATTTTTTAACTCAGGACTCCGAAAAGTGATAAAAAAACTCATGGAATGGCACATATATATATATATATATATATATATATATATATATTAATACTTTTTGTCTTATTATTATTATATATCTGCATGCAAAATTTTGTTTTTCTTTCTGATTGATCAATTTGAGATAAATGTTATGAATGAGGTCATGAGGAAAATTTTTTGAATCATTTGGTCTAATTAAAAAAACTGGTTCGATGTCATCAAGTATATTTCTTGATGCTTCGCAAGCACAATGTTCTCGATCTGTCTTTTGATAAAATGCGAGGGTTCGAGAATTAAGGCTGGACTCACAAGTGTCTTATTTCTCGTTCTTGCCCTAACACGGAACATGCTCCTAACGTGATGATTGCACGATACGAGTATGCATATTTGATTTTGTCATATAAATATATATATGTATATATGTGACGCGACGCGAAGAAAGGGACCTAAGAGTCCAATTTTTGATTTTCGGATTATGATTGATTCAGATAAATTAAGGATTGCTTTTTAATTATGTGAAGTCAAAATTAAATTTTATCAAATAGTTTTTTTGCAATAACGATTTAAACATGAGCGATTCGTGTAGAGAATTGACTCTCTTTCTCCTCACACACACATGCGTACGCTCCCCTCTCACTGTGTCCACGCGTCACTTGAAGTTCGGGTCGGTATTCGTGATTTAGAGAGAGAGATGCGCTGACTACACCGTTCTCTCTCCCCAAATAGCACGGAAACTTGCAGCAAGTTTGCTGCAAGTTTGCAGTGCAAGGTTTGAAAGTTTGTAAGTTAAGTTTGCAGCAAACTTGTGGCAAATATTGAAATGTTCTCCCTTGGCAAGTTTGCAGCAAAAACTTTCTGCAAACATGCTAAGCAAAATTGTCGAAAAGTTTCAAGAATTATTTGTAGCAAAATTGCGCTGAAAATTTTTAGAAATTTTAAAATGCAAGTTTTAGTAAAATAAATATTTAATAGTTTTATGGAAAATTATTTTGTTAATTTCTTTTAAATTTAAATAATTAAATCACAGAATAGAAAAGTATTGTTCAAAATTTTATAACTATTTTGTATTTATTTAAAAAATTTATAAATATTTTTACTTACCTTATCTCGATTTTTAATGTTTTTAAAAATGTTCCATAACAAATATTTTCAAATGTATAAAGTCACTGAGAATAAATTCAAAAAATTTTCTTTCAAACAATTGTTTCGTTATTTCTCCTTTTCTATTCTGTGATTTAATTATTTAAATTTAAAAGAAATTAACAAAATAATTTTCCATAAAACTATTAAATATTTATTTTACTAAAACTTGCATTTTAAAATTTCTAAAAATTTTCAGCGCAATTTTGCTACAAATAATTCTTGAAACTTTTCAACAATTTTGCTTAGCATGTTTGCAGAAAGTTTTTGCTGCAAACTTGCCAAGGGAGGACATTTCAATATTTGCCACAAGTTTGATGCAAACTTACCTTACAAACTTTCAAACCTTGCACTGCAAACTTGCTGCAAGTTTCCGTGTTATTTGGGTCACTACGAAAGCACGTGTACGAGGTGCATCTCTCTTTACTTTCCGAAGACGCCCGAACACACAGACGCCAACTTGAAATAGTAGTGGGAAGCAAGAGAGAGTAATGAAAAATAAATACTTTTTTTTTAATCCAGAAATTTTATGAAAAATGTTTTTCGTATAAATGGTATTTGTTTTAAATAAAGAAATTATTGATTTAAATACAGTTATGTAATTCCAAAAAAGAAATTCTGAAAATAAAACAAATTAATGATAAGAGAAAAAGTTGATAATTTTTTTTTTTTTAAATGAAAATAGATAATAAATAAAGTAATGTAGAATTTTGTTAAAAAAATATATTATATAACAAATTTTCTGATGCACCACGATTTTGATCGTTAAAAACAAATTTGTGGAGGTTTCGACCTTGATTTGCATGCAGTTTTTCATTCTTGGTGAATACTTGAAGCGAGCCCCATTGTTTCACGGCAGGAACGTCCTTGCTTTTATATACCACCATTAATAGTCCTTGTCTTACTTGTACTCGGCGTACCTACTTGTACTTATAGTATTCGTGTATTTACATGCGCACGCGTTCATGTTGATATAACACGTGGAACGCATGTATATATTCTGAATACTGCAACTGCATACAACGGCCTTATAAGAAAAAAAAAAAAAAAAAAATGAAACCTTTACTACCTAATCTTTCATCTTAGATGAAACCGAACGCCTTTTAAGTGTATATAGTAAGCTGCAGAGAGAAAACTGCTTTTGCATTCGTGTGTCGCCCGGTATTCGACACGCTCCGATGCCGACGATTAGCTTCGAACTTCGAAATGCACTTAAAGTCACAGGTTTTTTTTTTTACGGTGAATAGCACTTTTAGAAAAATTGTGTCCCTATTCAAGTTTATAATCTATTCCCAATCAATTTTATTTTCATTTTTATATGACCAGGAGAAAAACGTTTTCATAGTATATACGATGAAGTTCTTAAACGTTTATTATTATCAACGATTAGAAAAAATAAAAACAAAAATTTTTTTGGAAACGAAAAATTATAAAAATTATACATTTTTAAATAGGTTAGATACAATATTATTGGGACGTATGAATATTTCCCACATTAGACCTGTCGGAATTTTTGTGGTGTCGAATTAAAAATTATCAAATTTTTTTGTTGGTAACAAAACTTTCATTATAAAGAACATTTCCATTCGATCTAATTTTTATTTAACAAAATTGCTATTAAACCAAATTTAAATCAATTTAACTAAACTTTTTCCAAAAAATACACTAGCTATAAAAATTTTTTTTTTCTTTTTAACCAGCATCGGGCACAAGTTATATGCTTATGAAAAATGTTTTTTAATAGAAAGAAAATTTATCATAAAAATTTGAGTCAAAAAAATTGTGGAGTTTTTGAGTAATTTTAATTTAAAGTTTTTTAATAAAATGGCCGTCATTTTGTTATTTGTCAATATTTTTTTATTTTCTTATCGAATTTTTGAAGAAGAATGTAAGCTCTTTCAGACCTAACAAGAAAGAATTAAATATTCCAATTAGTCTAAAAAATATGACACTTGAAATATTTTTTTTCTTAATTTTAAGATAAATGACTTTTTCGGCTTAAAAAAATTAAAATCGTTATAATTTTATAAAAAAAAAAAAATTAAAAATATTTAGCTAAATAAAAAAATAAGTGTCGTCTAAAAATCATTAAAAAACAAAATTTATAAATTTTCATCACCGCCTGCCTGATTTGAAATAAATTCGATCTTTATAAAATTCTGTTGAATAAAAATTCGATAATTTTTAATTTCCAGTTTACCTTCAGATTGATAATAATAATAATGTAAAAATTTATTTATAATAATCATTGTGGCTATTCAGCGGATAATTTGAATTGATAATAATATTGGTAGTTAATGAGAGAAGGTTTGCAATGATATGATATAGACTCAACATTTGATAAAGTAGAGTGAGATATTTATTAAGGAGAAATATAAATGATTCTTCACTATATATTAAGAACATAATCTTAACTCATTTCTCCTTGGGTTAAACACTTAAATTATCTTAACGTTTCTTTTGCATGTTCAACTTAATGACAGGTGAAACTATTGAAATAAAAAATGTGCATCAGCATGCATAGTAGAGCTTGAAATGCAAACTTTTCAGCGTTGAAAATCAGGATTTTGGTGAATTAAAAATAATAAAGGTGGAGTAGTATGGTACAATTTTTTCCTGGCAATTTGTCGGACGAAAGGATGCTGTGCGTTTCCAGTTACGGTGTGGGAAACGTCGAGTTCGGGTGGGAGGTACCACTTCGTTGAGTTCGTCTGACCCTCTAATTACATGGTACAACATATAACGAGCGAAAGAGGTTCAGAGGTCAGGGTTATACGAAAGAGCACAAAACATGCTATCAGGATGTATTGAAAAATCGTTCCTTCGGAGCAGATACGAATGTGCTATATATGTATATATATAAATAAATATCGCACGCACTTAAAAAATTTCACATCTAAAATAATAATACATATCGAGATATATTTACATTCCAATTTCACTGTATACGACAACGATAATATATAAACTGGTATTAGTAAACTTAAAACTAAACTAAAAGTCTACTTTTTATACAACTAGGTACACTGAAAATAAATTTATTTGATTCAAATAATCGGTTACTTGACTAGTATCAAATAAATATTTACTTGAACCAAATAATTTTTATTTGAATTAAATAAACTTTATTTGAACCAATAATGAAACAAATACCATTTAATTGACTCAAATAATAATTTTATTTAATAGAGATAAATATTTATTTGATAATAATCAAGTAAGCGATTATTTGAATCAAATAAATTTTGTTTCAGTGTAAGAATTCATGCCTTGGGCTCCTAAAATTTTTTGGGTCGATGGATTTTTACATTCTTATATGTTTCGATAGTCTATGCACTGAGAAAAAAGGTTTGAGCTGAGAACCAAATATTTCATTTAATATATGTGCAACTAAAATTTTTTGGTTGACACAACTAAACTTTAGTTGACATCAACCAAAGTTTGGTTGAGACTACCAAATTCTTTTTCATTTTCTTATTTAGTCGTCTGAAAGAAACTTTGGTTGTTGTCAACTAAAGTTTAGTTGTGTGAACCAAAAAATTTTAGTTGCACATATATTGAATGAAATATTTGGTTGTCAGCTCAAACCTTTTTTCTCAGTGTGATAGTATAATGAAAACCTGTAAATAGTTTTCCGAAATTCGAATATTTACAAAAGTTATTAACCCTAGAAAGCACGTCTGGGGTAGAAAATTACCCCAGAAAAAATTCAAATTTCGGTATTTTTTGCAAATTTTGTGTTTTTTGTTGTGGTTTTTAAAATTTTTTGGCCATATTTTTGATCCTATCAAAAAACAAAAAAGCTATCTTCTTCCTTATAAAAAACTGAAGAAAATTATATATAATAAAGTTATTTTGCCTTAAATAAGAATATTCTAGCAACAAAACAATTTTGGGGTGATTTTCTACCCCAGATGTGCTTCTATGTATGAGCCAGCTATGTTGTGTGCTGTCTAGGGTTAATGGTCAAAGTTTTTTGTAGCATTTTAGTGAATAACCAATTACCCTGGTGCGAATTTCGGTCGGCCGCCAGAAATGGTTGGTCGGCCCATGGTCGGCATGACTTTGGTAGCAATCATAATAATTTGTTAAATAAATAAATAATTTTTATTAATTTTTAAATTAAAAATTTTATATAAATACTTTTCTTATCTAAATAAGTTTTATTTTTATAATAATTTTTTACCAACGCCAAAGTGATTCGATATGAAATAAATTGTTCATTGTTATTTTATTATAAACTAGAATATTTATTAAATAATTTGAAATAGGTGATTTTTTAAAGAATTATATTTTATTGTTTTTATTTTTTTTATTGGTCGGCAAAAATTTTAATGCCAAGGTCGGCCAACCTTTGGCAGCCATAGTTGGGCCAACTGAGTCGACCATAGGTCGGTTGACGTTATTAATTCGCTAGTTGGCCCGTCCTCTGGTAGCCCAAGGTGGGCCGACTGTGAGCACATGGTTGGCCCAACTTGGGGCCGACCGCCAACTCGCACCTGGGTATTCGCGATATCGGATGAACCAATTTTAATAAAAATTAAAGGAGAGCTTAAAACGTAATCGTATTTGAGGTAAATGATAAAAAAATTAAAAAAGTATAGGGTAAATGCACTAATTACGGCGCAGTTCGAGTAAAAATACCTTTGAAATAGAAAATTCGACATGTCTATTGTAAAAAGTCAATTGAAGACTTATTAAACTAAAAGCTTATGATATTTAGATATTTAAAAAAATTTAACTTTATAAAAATCGTTTATTTAAATAAATATGAGAAATTAAAACTCATACCGTAATTTTCTATTACGGCGCATTTGTATCAGTTTCGGTGTATCAATTACGGTGTCCAAAATTACGTGTATTTTAAAGATACTTTGCTCACCGTAATTAAAGCAATTGGTAAAAGAGTGGCCCAATATTGGACCATCATTGGTCCTATAATGGTCCAATGGTCACCATTGTCAATTTCCCCCTGGGTAAATATATTAGTAATAATAGTTATTTTTTGTGAACGCGCCGTAATTGGACGCTTACTCTAATTTATTTAAATAAATTAACTTTTTATTTTTTGAAATTTAAAAAAATTGTTCTCTATCTATTTCGCGATGGACAGTTTTTTCTTAAGTAAGGCATTTTTTTTTATCAGAGATAAGGAAAACTTGTCAGTACAACGTCGTGCCCACATTTCAATTTCTGTACAAAATGGAAGGGACAAAACTTAAACCCAAGTTTTCCTTATTTTCTCTTAGGTATTTAAATTATCGCATGTGGAAATTGAAATCTGGGCCTGATAGGGTACTCTCTAGTTTTCTGTCACTGATGTGGAGAAGCAAAAAAAAAATACGAAGCTGACGTACGCAACGTTTATATAAACGATTTTTAAAGAAATAATTTTTTAAAATGAAAAATTCTATAATTTTTTTCCTAAAAAATATTTCTTGTAGTTTTCATTAATCAACAAATTATAAAAAAATATTTTTTAGGCAAAAAATTATAGAATTTTTCATTTTAAAAAATTATTTCTTTAAAAATCGTTTATATAAACGTTGCGTACTTCAGCTTCGTAAAAAAAATAATAGTGTAACTCGTGCGCGTGACAATAAAAAAATAAAGGTCGTCAAATGAAATATAGCATTAAAACAATAATAGAATATACGTTCATACACAATTTTTCTATTTGAATAGAAATGAAAAATTACAATTGGTTTATTGCAAATGAAATGAAGGGTCGTATTTGAATAAATTCACATTGTTTACTCAATGCATTATACAATCACATTTGTAGTAAAATTTATTTAATTCAATTTACGTTGGTATTTTGTTTTAGCTCGAAAACCAGGTCAAATATTATCTTTCTCTCTTTTTTTCACATGAATAGAAATGTATGTCCCCCCAAATATATACATATATATATATATACGTGTTATAATACATTCGTCCGATTTGCGTATACAGTTTTGCGTAGAGGTATGTCCGTATGTGCAAACTCGGCTCGGCAGGTAGCCTCGGGCTTGAGAAACTTTTTCGCGCGGATTTATTATTTACCTTGCTCGACGCACACACTATACACTAGACAGGACCGTGCGGCTGTGAAATTATTCACGCTTTACTCATGTGAAGATATTAAACGCACGCACGTGGATAATGAACACTGATGGTACACTAATTGTGAGTACCAGAAATTCATTTGAATTACGATTTTCTGTATTTGACGTCACACTCCGTTTAACATTCCAATATGATGTGCCAAAAAAAAAAATAACTAAATAAAAAAAAATAAACCCAAAAAGAAAGATCCCCTTATATAAAGTATCATTTTTTTAAAGTTGTCTTCATTAATTACTAGAGAAATATTGTTGGTTCTTTATTTCGTATGCTTACAAAATTACTTATACAGACTTATAACATTAATTTCTTTCTACTTTATTACACTGTTATAAATTTCATGCAAGAATTAACTTTAAATATATCTTATTTTAACATTCACTGAATTTATTACTCGATGTTTTTAATTCGAACGCGTGTTCACGAAATTAACTATAGGAATATCTTTTGTTGAGATATTATTGTTGAGATACCTATATTATTAAAATATATACAGTATATAAAGCACTTAAGAATAATTTTGAAAAATCTCGCACGCTCTGGGGATCGAACCCGGGACCCTTGGGACGCAAGTCGTATACGCAGATTACACTGCCACGTTAACTTACAATTCTTTTACCTAACCATTCTTCTTGAATATTAAGACAGTACTTGCGTTAAAGTCAAATTTATTTTGAAAAATTTATTTCTTGAATTCACATTGACGTCAAATTCAAATTTATTTTTAATTTCACGTTCCAATCAAATTCAAATTTTAAGAATTCTGATCAAACCTCTATAATAAAAATATTATTAAAACACTTGTATAAAGTGATCATCTTTAATTGTTAATAACTTTTTATACAAAAAATAATTTTAAAAACTTAATTTATTTGCATCTTTTTAATTAAGAAAGAGATCCTGACTACTGCCCTTTTTTGAATCTAGTGAACACGATCATAACCTCAAAAAGGATCGATGACGAAATATAAAAATAACCTAGAAATTTGATAAAGGGTTAAAGAAGGAAAATAATTAAAGAATTTAGGTTGAAGGGGCAAAACATAAATGGAAAACTCAAGATGGGTAAATGAGCAAACATAACCTCAAAAGTTAGGTCCTAAATTAAAATTAAATTTTTAATTAAATTGGCCTAAAGCCAAGATGAGAACATAACCTCAAATACAAGGACCCAGTGGGAAAAGCACGATTGGCTGAATATTGGTCCACTATTGGGAGCACTTTTGCCAATCTTGGTCCATTATTTTAGCCAATATTGGACCAAGTCTGGGAATGTAGAGACCAATGCCAAGGCTCGAATTTCAATATTGGCCCAATATTCAACCAATATTCAAAAATACAAAAAACCAGTCTACAGCCAAGATTAAAAAAATTAATTATTAAAAATGAAATATAATAAAATTCTTTTTGTTATATTTATATTTTATATATTATTAATTTATTATATATAATAACATTATTATTTCCCTTCGGATAAAGGGTTATATATAAAATTATCCGCAATAAACAGAGAAAAAGAAAAAAATTTTCTATCATCATGCTAGACATTAACAATTATCAGCTATATAAAAGACATATTGTCAAGATTCTGAACATATCGCGGTTACTTATACCCTAACCAATTGATGTTGTTTGTGAGAGAGAAAAACACTGCCATCTGGCGGATAGTTGGAAAGTTAACGTAGCGCGAAATTCAAACTGCATGAAGGAAAAACTAAATAAATAAATAAAGGAAAATAAATAAATAAATAAAGGAAACTAACTAAATAAAAAAATTATTTATGACCATTATAACATTAATTAAGTTTTGTTTAATGCAATTGTATGCATTCTTAAGTAAATACATTTTCAAGTAAATTTTAATACTTACAGTTTTTCCTTCACGCAATTTGAATTTCGCGCTACGTTAACTTTCCAACTATCCGCCAGATGGCAGTGTTTTTCTCTCATAAACAACATTAATTGGTTAGGGTATAAGTATCCGCGATATGTACAGAATCTTTACAATATCTTATTTATTTAGCTGATAATTGTTAAAATTTTTTTTCTTTTTCTCTGTTTATTGCGGATGATTTTATATATAACCCTTGATTCGAAGGGAAATAATAATGTTATTATATATAATAAAATATAATATATAAATATAACAATTAATTTTATAATATTTCAGTTTTAATAATTAATTTTTCTAATCTTGGCTGTAGACTGGTTTTTTGTATTTTTGAATATTGGTTGAATATTGGGCCAATATTGAAATTCGACCTCCATGAAGTTGGCGTCGACGCTCAGCGTCGAAAATTATTTTTCATGAGACCAAAAATATCAAAACATTTTTTAAAAAGGTTTAGGGTTTATACAATGTCTTAAGAAGTATTTTTCAAGGTATTATTTGGATTGAAAAATAAAAAAAAGGGAATTTGAAATTTTTGATTCTACGAAAAACAATTTTTGGCGCTAAGCGTCGAAGCCAACTTCAGGGAGGTGAAATTCGAGCCTTGGCATTGGTCTCTACACTCCCAGCCTTGGACCAATATTGGTAAAAATAACTGGTCCAATATTTAGCCAATATACAGTCTTGTCAATTTCCCACTGGGGAACTGTAAAAATTATATTCAAATTATATTTATTTAATTCATTGATTTTATTTTTATTGAAATAAAACCTATTGAAAAATTGTAATATTTAGATGAGTTCAGGTTATGTGGAAAAATAACTTAAAACCTTAAGAAAGGCATTATACATATATAATCGCTTTAATTTTTCTTGTCTGTTTTATAAGCAAAAAGTATCTTAATTAACACATAATAAATATGAATTAAATACTTGATAATTTCCCCAAGTGCGAATTGCCAGGACTGCCAATACGGTCCAATATTGGGCCAGTAATGTCAGCCGTATTTCGGCTAACATTACTGGGCCAATATTGGAGTTTAAATTCGTCCCATTACTGTGCCTTTACTGGTGCCGATGTTCTTTTTTTTTATTTGACGATACTGGCCCAAATCTTGGCTCAATAATGGCGCATTAACGACCCAAGTAAGGAGCCAATAATGGCAAATTAAAATTATCGGTAACGAGACGTGTCTCGTCCGAATACTGGGCCAACATTGGCACTGATGCTCACTATTTCTAATTTGCTGATACTGGCCGGAGTTTTGGCCCAATAATGGCACATTAACGGGCCAAATAATGAACCAGTAATGGCAAATTGACATCGCTAATAACGAGACGAATCTCGGCCCATTACTGGGATAATATTGGCACCGATAATAAATTATTATAGAATTTATAATGGCAAAATAAGAATTGCCAATATCGCGACGTGTCTCGGCCGATCACTGGCTAAGCATTGGCACCGATCCTTAATTATTCAAGGATTTATAATGGCAAATTAGCATTGCCAAAATCGCGACGTGTCTCGGCCGATCACTGGCTCAGCATTGGCACCGATCCTTAATTATTCAAGGATTTATAATGGCAAATTAGCATTGCCAAAATCGCGACGTGTCTCGGCCGATCACTGGCTAAGCATTGGCACTGATGCTCACTATTTCTAATTTGCTGTGACTAGCCGGAGTTTTTGGCCCAATAATGGTACATTAACGGGCCAAATAATGAACCAATAATGGCAAATTAACATCGCTAATAACGAGGCAAATCTCGGCCCATTACTGGGATAATATTGGCACCGATAATTAATTATTTTAGAATTTATAATGGCAAATAAGCATTGCCAATATCGCGACGTGTCTCGGCCGAATACTGGCTCAGCATTGGCACTGATTTTCTACTATTCAAGGGTCGATGTATATAAAGGCGAATTATAATTGCCAGTAGTGCGACGTAGTTCGGGCCAATAATGGCAAAAAAAATCTGCCAAGTGTTTATCGTTGTTTACGAGTGCTACAAGACATGCGCATGTGTTTACGTAACCTGAAACTGTAACACATAACCTAAAACTGTTGTTTGCCGAGTAATTTACTTTTTATAAGTAATTAATATATGCCAAAAAAATTATTTTGTCTATTTTTTCTTTTTTTTCCTTTAAATAACTCAAATATATTAACTTTAAAAAAATTCAGTTTATTAATTAAAAATGGTCAATTTTAATCAATTTTAGTGACGATTCTCTGTCAGCTTACGATTCTGACGAGATGAAGGAGGCAGAAAAAAACTTTGCAGAAAATTGCAAATTGGACCAAAATGGCCAAAATGACGCAGAAGAACCTGAAACATTGCGTTAACTTTAATAAGCTCATTGTAAGCTCCTTATTGTACCTTCAAAAAGATAAAAAAAATAAAACGTATTTTACTTAATTTTTTCGTATTTTTATTATTTTAATTAACTATTAAAAATTAATAATTTATTTCATTGAAAATAATTGAGCCGATATTGTCCCATTATTAGTCGCCAAGATCGAGCCATTAATGTCTGCCGAGATTTGGCTGCCGAATGTCGGCCGACACTCAAAAACTAACATTCGACCAAGAATCGGCACCAATATTAGGTCAATAATGGCAGCCGATTGTCGGCCGCCGACGTCCAGCCGTGGTAAACATCCAAGAGTCGGCCCAGTTATCGGCCCAGTCTTGCTGCCAACACTCGGCGCCATCGTTGCCAATACTGGGCCGATATTGGGCCGTGTTGATTTTCGCACTTGGGTCCACTTCACCGTAATTTACAATTGAATACTGTATATTACATTTGAGAAATTAAATCTATAATAAATTTAAAATTATCAGAGAAAATGTTCACTTAATTGATAAAAGTGTCGTGATCATTCATATATATATAATTTTCCTCACATATCGATCTCATTTATCTGAACATTAGTTCCTCTTATCTATATTAATACAGATGATATCACAACGTAGGGAATAAATAATTCTTTATTGGTTACGTGTATATGTATATATATATATATATATATATATATATATATATATATATATATATATATATATATATATATATTGAAATCTATAATAAACGAGTTTCCAATACTGGCTTTAATCGTGAACTGGATACAGCATTAGTGTATATAGACTTGATGACATGAAGTGAAGAATTTAAATTCAAAGAGGGAAGACATAACTTGTATCTTGAACGGGTGTGTCTGAAAGATGTTGTGGCAAACCTGCAAATCAAGGGGTTACTTCGATAAAAATATTGTCAGAGGGAATTTTATTTATTATTTACTTTTCTGAATTATAAGTTTTCTTGGGGAGACGTCAAGATACGCGGAATGTTCAGTCGAGGGCGAAAGAATTATTTTTATAGAGCAACTTTGTTACAGTGGAATTTTAATTAAGCTTTTTTTTGTCACCTATATTTATTCAATTCTTGTTTTGTATTATTCAGCTGTATATAGAGTAAAACGTCAAACGTTATATTTTACCTTTCAATATGAGAAAAACAAATGACTGTTAAACAAAAACAAAATATAATATATTTATTTAATATATGAGCAAACCTTTGGAATTTTTAACATTCATGTTCTTGATACTATTTAATAAAAAAAAAAAGTTAAAAATCACAACCAACTTTCTAAATTCGAATTATTGAGAATTCGTTTACTAATTCAAATTAGTAGAAATTTTCACTAATTTTTAGTAAAATATTACTATTTGATTTTGTAATATTTAGATGCTTGGTTACGCTGACTAGATTTAAAGTTGCTATAGTTAATAGTCATTAATGCGAAGCAAATTTTTTTCAGTGCACTAATTTAAACTCGTGAATAAACTCTTACTAATTCAAATTTAGAGAATGATAATTAAATATTTACACTCTCTAAATTTGAATAAGTGAAAAAGTCACTGGTCTCAAATCAATCGCTAAATTCTATCTATTTGAATCAGTAACATTTCACTGCTTTTCAGTCAAAGTAATTGATTCTCCAGTGAAATGTCACTAACTCTCAGTGATGAAAACCACTGATTCAAATAGCTAGAATTTAACGACTGATTTGAGACCAGTAACTTTTTCACTGATTCATATTTAGAGAGCACTCTCTAAATCTGAATCAGTCATATTTTACTGATTAGCAGTAGAAATCTACTAATTGCCATAGCGAGAATTGAGCAACTGACAATTAGTAGAAATTTACTGATTCAATTAGTAAAATATCAATTACTGATTGAATCAGTAATATAAACATATAGCAGCGGCCGCAAAATCTACTGATTTAATAGTTAATTTTAAAGAACATGTTATATACAAATTACTGATT
Organism: Leptopilina boulardi; assembly: GCF_019393585.1. Classification (NCBI taxonomy): domain Eukaryota; kingdom Metazoa; phylum Arthropoda; class Insecta; order Hymenoptera; family Figitidae; genus Leptopilina; species Leptopilina boulardi. The sequence goes on from NW_026138003.1 coordinate 455,695, forward strand.
TACATAAGTTATTTTCTATTGCTTGCATATTGACTAATTATATTAGTAAATTTCAAAAAATAACTGAAACTTCAGTTAAAATGAAAAGTACTGATTGAATTAGTAAAATTTCTACTGATTTAGATTTAGAGAGCATATAGGTACTTTTAAATAAGTTTCTAAATTTGAATTAGTTAAATTCATTTTTAGGTTATGATAAAAAACTAAAAAAAAAATTCAGTTATTTTTCAACTGAAAATTAGTTACTTTTTACTAATAATTAGTATTTTTTTTTACTAATTTCTGAAGCAAAAAGTTAGCCAATATTTTGCTAAAAATTAGTTAATTTTAACTAATTGAGATCTAGAGAGTACCTACCATTTTTATTGCATAATTAACATGTTTTTTTAATTAATTTAACCATCTTTTTTGCTCTACCTATATATTAAATTAGTTACTATACTAATTAAATGACTGGAGTAACTAACTAAATGGTAATAATAACTAATTAAAATTAGCAATATTCTTTTTACTAATTAAATAGGGGAGTCATCAATATCCCATAAGAATCAGTGGTTGAAATTTTTATTATAAAAAATTTCATTACATATAATTATTTTTTAGACGATTTTTAATTTTTTAAATTGTCATTTGATAGAATCTATATCAACATTTTTAGGTACCGAATTATTAACGAAGCAACGTTTATGATAAACGATTTTTAAAGAAATAATTTTTTAAAATGAAAAATTCTATAATTTTTTGCCTAAAAAATATTTTTTATATTTTGTTGATTTTGTTGAGCGTACTTCAGCTTCGTAAATTTTTAATTGACTTTATTTTTATTTTAAAGAATTTCTCTTTACCTAAATTTTTATTTGAAAAATTCTAATTTAAACGAATATAGAATTCTGCTAAATTACCATCGAAAAAATCTTTACTCATTTTTGTTGCAGTTCAAAATGAGCCAAACAATATCAGCTTTTTTCTGTATTAATATTCGGATTAGAATTTCTTTAAATAAAAATTTGATTAAATAAAAATTCTTTCAAATATAAATTCAGTACCGTTTAAAATGAAATTCTGTCAAATTCTAATTCGACAAATGAAAATTCGTCCAAAAAAACAATAATGACTAATACAATTCTTTAAAATGAAATTTCTAACCATTTATTTTTATATGAAATTCATGCGCCTCATTATATAAACTGAGAAAAATGTTTAGTCAGAGCAACTAAAATTTTGTTGGTATTTAAGCAACCAAACTATTTGTTTGAGTCAATAAAAAAATTTGGTTAAGTGTTTTTTGTTGACATAACAAAAATGTTTGGTTAGGTCAACCAAATTTTTGTTGGAATTTAAAAATGTTGAACCAAATAATTTTGTTGGTCTAACAAAATGTTTGATTGAGATAACTCTTCGACTTTGTTTCAGCTAACCACAATTTGGTTAAAAGAACCAAAATTGCCTAACCAAACGATTTTGTTGCAAAAACTTTTTTTTTAGTGTAAAGTTCTATGGTGAAAATTGACTATAAAATAAGTGTTCTTCATATATATCTATTTTGTGCTCGACAACTTTAGTGTCATATACATATATATATATATATATAAAAAATTATCATGTTGTTCGGAAGTCAAAATGATGAGAATTACCAGCATTTCAACAGTCATGTTACATGCAAGAAATGCACTTTCTTACACATTAACTTCCTTGATTTCGTTTTCCTTCCACAACCGGTTATATTGCTGTCTATATAATGTTATATTACACATTACAAGCAATGTAAATTAAAGAAGCCAAAGTCATTCTGCACGTAAGTGCATTTTCTCACGTACTACTAAAAAAGTGGAGTATACCCCTGACTTTCAGGTATATATAATGCAATGCAATGTTTTGACCTTCTGTAACCTTCCTTCACTTTGGAGGTAAAAAAAACAATTGAGAAATAAAAAAAATAAATAATAATAATAATAAAAAACTTGCCATCGTATTGTGCGTGAAGGGATGCTTTAAGTAATAGCACACTATAATATCAGCACGTCGTAATCATCTTCAGGGTTTGGTGGGGGTTCACCCACCACCACTTTGAGCGGCACATTTTCTTTTTACTTTATTATACGCACGTGGATGCACCTTGGCTAACGGATGAACACTTTGCGATTTATTGTTCACCACAATGTTCATCGTTGATGTCTTTGTACTCTCTCTCTCTCTCTTTCTCAAGAGATGACATTTCTCTGAAATTAGGAATGAGCAAAAAACTTAATGACGACTCTCTCTTTTTTTTTTATTTTCTATCAAGCTATGTGTGGTAATTTACGAATCTAACTCTCGAAGAATAAAAACATGAAATATTTCTTCATGACAAGTCTAATTAAGAGTTGTGTTAATTTTCAATTATAAGAATATAAATCCAATGAGTTGTGAGTTTGGTTGGTTTTAAAATTGAATTCCAAGATTCTTTTTAGTGATAATTATATTGTTACACATTTATTTATACTTAATTGAAAAAAAGTATATTGCACGTTGTGATAATGTGAGAAATTTTTAATAAAAAAAAAGAAGAGTTATACGGGTAGTTGTAAGGGATTGACGACTGAAAAAATAATGATCTATATAAGAGACACACTGGAAAGTTATGATATTATCGTCTTGATGGTATTTCAAGAGATGATCTTATAAGATCAATCTTTTTACAGGCCTTCAATTTTTCATCCCTCGCAATAAACATTTTACATTTATCATTTAAAGGTTTATATCGTCCGGATACTTTACTGTTCATTTCTGTCGAGAATTTTAGTGTCCTCTCTCTCTCTCTCTCTCTCTCTCTCTCTCTCTCTCTCTCTCTCTCTCTCTCTCTCTCTCTCTCTTTTATATTCTTCATCGTTATATATATTATGAAATTTTTTTTATATCTCTATTATATTAATTCTTTTGTAATCATCACGGAGAAAATTAGTTACTTAAAATTTATTAGTTATTTACTTTTAGATATACTCTCTAAATCTGAATCAGTCATATTTCACTGATTAGCAGTAGAAATCTACTAATTGCCATAGAGAGAATTGAGCAACTGATAATTAGTAGAAATTTACTGATGCAATTAGTAAAATATCAATTACTGAATTTTAAAGGTTATGTTATATCGTCATCTTAATCATCAAACCTCGTAACTTCATTTCATGCAACTTTACAGAGGAGCAAAAAAAAACTGTTTATAAACAAATAAATAGTATATTTAGGCAAATGTTTCAATTTCGTTAGATGTTAAAAGACTCCTTTTGCATATTTATATATGAAAATCTTAAACTTTAATCTTTTTACAACTGCTTATTCTTTTAATTTTAGGAGTTACGAGGTAAGTAATTGACACAATCTAAAATTTTCAGAAGTTATGAGGTTAGTACTTTGAACAAATATAAATTTGAAATAGTACAGTCAGACATTTTTCTGTGTGTACAACCTCAAATACATATTATTTTATATTTAAATTTATCAATTTTTGAAATAATTTAAAGTTCAAATTATAATTTATTTGCTATTCTCAATATATAGTTACTTTAGTAGTGAGATAACCTCAAAACTAAAATTCTTAAATTTTAAGGGAAAGTTAAAAACTTTTTATCTTTATGAAATTAGTGAATTAAAAGAATAAAAACTTTACTCAAATTATATAAATAATTATTTACTTAAATTAATTTTATTATAATTATATATACACGGAAAAAAATTTTCTGTAGAATTTACAGAAACTCCTGCGCCATCTACTGATGTTTCTCCAAATAGAGAAATATGTTGAATCATTGGCATTAAAATCTGTTAATTCTACAAGTTTGAGCTACAGTTCTTAAAAACTGTTGAGTGACCAAATTATGTATACTATATGGGGATAATATATATTTGGTAGAGTATTTCTTATAGGTTATATTCTCCTCCGAATACATTAAATTCGCGGAACATTATTGTATAAATTAGTATAACTTCTATGTAAATAAATTCATCCTTCAATAATTTTCTAACAAAAAAAATGAGGAGCAAGTTTTCAAAACTTATGATAAATCCACTTTTTCTTATGTCGAGAAATTGAAACAAACGACTTTTCTCACTTAATCACTACAGTTAATTTTAAAATAAAAAATTTGTAATAATTTATTTCTATAATAATGTTTATATACTTAAGACGTTTCCTTTTTAATTAAACTTTCTTGACGACACTATGATAATAATAAAAACACTAAATTCGCCTTAACCTCTCGCAACTCAATTGTACTCAGCCTTAGTCGAATCACTGCATTGTTTTCGCGCACTCTCTAAATCTGAATAAGTGAAATTTCACTTAAAATGTGTCAAAAGTCTTCCACGTAGAAAAATAAGTGTATATGCACTTAAAAATAAGTGAAACTTCACTTATTTTTGAGTGAAAACCACTTATTTAAAAGTGCATATACACTTATTTTTCTACGTGGAAGACTTTTGACACATTTTAAGTGAAATTTCACTTATTCAGATTTAGAGAGCATGCGTTAAATCCTTACAGAAAATATCTGTAGAATTAAAAGATTTAGGAACATGTAAAATCTCTAAATCGATGTTAAAGAATTATCAGAAAATTTTTTTCCGTGTACCCATAAGGCAGAATGAACATTTTTTACTTAGTATGTAATGTTACTCTTGTCTATTAATCATATAAATTTTAAATAAAGATTTATGAATTTCAACAATTAAGACATTATAACACTTTGCTATTTTTTTTGCTAACATCAGTTTCTTCAATTTTGACAGTTTCGCCATTTTGAAAAATTATAGATGGAGTTAAGAAATTTGCCATTAAAAATTTTTCGCAGTGGAGTTACGAGTTTTGCTGGGTAAATTTTTTAAAATATATTTATTGCTTAGGAGTCGTATAATTTAAAATGCATATTTGTTTATGTGTAAAGAATCGAATAATACAAAAAAGTAAATTTTGACCAAAATTGGAGTTACGAGGTTTTTTGATTAAGATGACGATATACAAATTACTGCTTTACATAAGTTATTTTCTATTGCTTGTATATTCACTAATTATATTAGTAAATTTTGAAAAAATAACTAAAACTTCAGTTAAAATGAAAAGTACTGATTGAATTAGTAAAATTTCTACTAATTCAAATTTAGAGAGTAGTACACATGTTTTGTAACATTGTATTTATATAATTTTTTTTAAAGAAATTAGAACATGACTATTATGAAATTAGTTATTTTCGTATTAAGGCCGTTATTAAGTGCACCATCTTGGGGGTCAGGCACATCGTATCTTATCAAGAGGTTTAGGAGGGGGGGGGGCTGGCAGGATCATCTGTAGTTGATAAAGAATACATTTTTTAATGGTGCGCGCGCAAATGTATTTTGCGCCCGCTTCTCTGCCGTCAGCGGGCGGGAATGTACTTTGCGCCCGCACACTTTCCGTCCAGGTGGGACAAAAAATAAATTTTATATTGATAATTGTGTTGTATTCACGTTAAGAGTGGTCCATATAGTTTTCGAAAAAGTTTTGTTCCGTTAGCACATGACAATGATCTTAAATGATTTATGATTCTTAAACTGCTTTTAGAGACAGAAAGACTGTTATTTCAATTTAGAAAAGAGTCTCTTAATATCCGCCCTTTGTGATTAGATGTTTTCAAACCCTGAAGGAATGTTGTATACGAATACAAATGTGTGTTTATATGTACAGGTATATTCGTGGAAAGATGAGTCGATACGTTCCCACGCGAATATATATGAGGCAAGTCTCGTCGAAGTCTGACTATACGAAGGTCCCTTCACGTTCTGCTTCTTCTTTTGCAACCACCTTCTTCTTCTTCTTCCTTCTCCTTGCACTCCTTCTTTAACATAGTGGGCGGCTATAAGGCCTCGAGGGGCTCTCGAGCCCTAATCACAGACTCGCCCGCACTCTTATAAGTATATACATATATTTATATATATATCTATATATGCGGAACATATGCGTTATCCTAAACGTGTTCGTACACATTTATTGGCTAAAAGGTGCAAGTAATGCGAACACTCTTAAAGACATGCTCTTAAATCTCATATGTGCACCTACACGGTTCATCGAAATGGTATGGCACCGTATGACCATGTACTAGTGTTTATATATATGTATATGTAAAATTCATATTAATCCAGTATAATAACTTCTTCTTGGCCAACACAAAAACTATTTCACTTTTGCAACATTTCGATGTCTTGGCTTGACACCAGCATTATCAGGTCGCACTTTATTTAACAAAATAATTAACAAATTAAAGTCTTACAAATCAGGCTCCTGATCTTAAAAGGGTCTACACTCGAATTTAGGTCTAAAGTTTTTTTGTATTAAAATTTTGAAATCTTTCTATATTAATTTTTAACAGTTGATTCTTATCTTTGGAATTTTATATTGAACAATTTCAAAATTTTAATACGAGGGAATACAAGACATGTGACGTAAATTCGAGCGTAGGCTCTTTTAAAATTCGGAGCCTCAAATGAAGAGTAGAATTCATAAATAAAAATAATTTTTAAAATAGATAAGTAAATTAGTACTCCTGTCCTATACACTGAAAAAGTCTTGGGCGATCAGCAGTTCCAACAGTGGAAGTGCAGTAGCTCTTTACTTTGGAGTGTCTGGAGCATGATTTTGAGGGACCACTATGCTTAATGTTGAGCGAGAAGATGTTCTACGTTATTGTTACCAAGATTTTGTGATGCTGCAACATCAGACTTGGGCACTTAGAGCACCCAAGTTGGGAAACAGCCCCACAATGAAGATGCGCAGAACCTCTTTTTTTTGGTGCTTCTCATACATGCGTTGGGAAGTCTGAACGCCCAACATTTTTTCAGTGAAGGGGCAAGGCTAATAAACTCATTAGTGTACGAAGTTCAAAAAGTGTGAAAATACCAAAAGACCCCGCACAAAACAGGGGAAAAAAATTTTCTGTCAAATTTTTTTACACTTTGCAGTTTTGTAGCTTATTATCTCCTGAATAAAAAATGTTAATGGCAAAACCCCCGAAATTCAATAGTTTTTGACTTACACTATGTTGAGCCTCAATAAATGGGAAAAACTTAATCAAGTTACGTAAGGATTGCATAAGGCCTACTCAAAGCTTAAGGCTTCTTTACGGCTTAAGACTCAAGGCTCAAGGCTTGATAAAGACAGGCAAGGCAGGCTTATGGCTCACAGCTCCATTAAAGCTCAAGGCTTGCTCAAGGATCCAAGCATTCCTAATCACCAAGTCTTCTTACGACACCAGGGTTGATTGTACAGTAGGATGCAAATATGCATCCTACTGTAACTCAAGCTTTGATTAAGACTCAAGACTTGATAATGACTCAAGGGTTGATTATGGCTCAAGGATTGTTCATGGATCAAGACTTAATCATGGTTCAAAGCTTGTTTATGGATCAAGTCTTAATCCATAAACAAGATTTGAACCAGAACCAAGCCTTGATTCAGGACCAAGTCTTGAGCTACTATTAAATCTTGATCCATAAACAAGATTTGAGCCAGAACCAAACCTTGAGCCATAATCAACACTGAAATACTTTTTGTTTCAAAAATTGATATAATTTGTTTCAAAATGAGGATAACTGTATTTTTGTACTATTTAGTCGTGTGAACGTACTAGTTTCTGACTAGAAAAAACTAAAAATTAATATGGACCATACTAATTTTTGGTATTATTTGGTTAGAAACTAGTACGTTCATACGACTAAATAGTACAAAAATACAGTTATCCTCATTTTGAAACAAATTATATTAATTTTTGAAACAAAAAGTCTTTCAGTGAAGCCTTGAGTTATAAACAAGACTTGAACCATAATCAAGACTTGAGCCAGAACTAAGCCATAAACAAGACTTGAGCCATATTCAAGCCTTGAGCTATAACCAAGCTTTGAGCCATAAACAAGACTTGAGCCATAACCAAGCCTTGAACCATAATCAAGCCTTGAGTCATTATCAAATCTTGAGCCATAATCAAAGCTTGAGTTACAATCAACCCTGGTGTCGTATGTAGACTTGGTGCTTAGGAGTGCTTGGATTCTTGAGAAAGACTTGAGCTTTAATGGAGCTTTGAACCATAAGCCTGCCTTGCTTGTCTTTATCAAGCCTTGAGCCTTGAGTCTTAAGCCGTAAAGAAGCCTTAAGCTTTGAGTAAGCCTTATGCAATCCTTACGTAACTTGATTAATTTTTTCCCATTTATTGAGGCTCAACATAGTGTAAGTCAAAAACTATTGAATTTCGGGGGTTTTGCCATTAACATTTTTTATTCAGGAGATAATAAGCTACAAAACTGCAAAGTATAAAAAAATTTGACCGAAAATTTTTTTTCCATATGTTTTGTGCGGGATTCTTTATTAATTCACAAGTTATTTCCCCCTCGAAAAAGACCTCAATTAGTTTTCTTTAAAAAATTGTTTAGACGTCTATATACATATATATATATATATTTTTTTTTTAAAAGAAATGTTTCTCTTACTTAATTGTATATTAAGTGAATTGGTTACTATAAAGAAAAAACCTTGACTCCGTTTATATACTTATAAAAGTAATTACCGTAAAGTTTTCCTGGTGTGGAAATTTAATGTTTTCGTAAAAAGATATTGTCTTCTTGACTGCGCACACAAGAAGTCGGGTGCACTGATTTGGAATCTTTAAACGTTTGGATCGCAAATCGTAGCTCATTAGTACCAAGTTATTTAAATCGTGCTCATTTCCATACAACTATTTCCCATCGATTACCGATTAAATAAATTCCCCCTATTGTAATTTCCTTCGTAATGTGCGTGTTTTATACGTTCTACAAGAATGCGTTCTCCCTCCCTTTCTTTTTTTTTGCATTTTACATGTTTTTTTTTCTTTTATACATGAGCAAAAATTTCCTGTCACTGTAACAATTGAATTATTTTCTCAACAAAAAATAAATCTGACAGTTATAAAAGCTACCGCAGTTTATAGAGAGACTAAAAAAAAGTTAATTTCAGTTGGAAAAAAACACTAGCGCAAAATTTTTCTATGAATTTTGATGTAAAATATATCTTATTTTAAAACTATAAATTAAGTTATTCGTAAGATTTTTTAAAACTGAATATGACTCAAAGTTTTGAAGATTAACTGCAAACATTAACTTCCGTTTGCATATATAAAATGACTTATATATACATGAAAAATATTTTCTTCAAACTGAAATATTATTCAAAAAATTCAATAGGTAATATTAGCACATCTCCGTTATAACAGCCACGTTTTCAATTTAATGCATCCTTTGAGAATATGTTCTTTAAACTAAATATTATTCACAAAATCCACTATCCTGTGCGCATAATATCGATATATCCAGAGTAAACTCAAATGTTGCCGTAGACAGTAGCAAAACAGGATCGAAACAAATCGTGCGCGAGAATAAAATCTGCCCTTTTGCGCGTTTCCTCACGTTTGATATATACCGTGTATAGAAAACTCAGAATCAAACGTAGGGCATAAATTTCTGATGATTGCAATTCCCATACAATCATTTGGATTTCTGCGCATTCTGACAAGACAAAAATAAAAAAATATCTGGAAAAATTGTGTGAGGCAATTGGTAAAGTGAGATGGTTAGGTATATGTGGAAAAGAAGAATGAAAGACTTGAAATGGTATAGGCTAAAGGTGTAATATAGAAGAATAATTGTGAAACGTTAAAGGGTGTAGAAGAGAAGGAAATAAAAAATTGGAATATAGAGAGGGAGAAAGATATCGCGTGTGCGTGCACGAAGCTTCGATGATAGACGATTTGCCTTTGGCTTGAGAGGGTGAATTATTCACTGGCAGATTTGCGGTCTAAGTCACACTTTCATGGTCCAACAAGTACGTACTTATTCATCTGACTCAATGATCAACGCAATCGAGGAGTATATGGTCGATAAGTTACCGTTGTTGAGTGCCGAGATTCTTTTACAAAGCTACCGATTCACCAAACCTTATGGCTGAATAGATATAACCCACGAGATAATTTTTCACGGTATACATATATCACGAAAAATATAGGGTAGTCAACGCCATTTCAACATATTATCATCATGGACATTGACATTTTTGATTTGGATAAAATTTTTCTTTTCGTACTCTACTGCGAAATAAAAAAACTATAATATTCCCCAAATTGAATTTGTTGGAATTTCTACGTACTGACAACTAAGCGCAAAAATCACTTCTTACTGTTGTGAAAAAATGTCCCCACTTTGCCCTATTTAAAATGTGTTTTTGGTCAGGGCCTTGGCAGTTTTTACAGTTTGCAAAATGTGTAAATAAATTAATTTTTTAACTGTCAAAGTTTACAATTTAAATTTAAATATTTAAATATAATCTTACAAAAGGATTAGCTATATTTTTCGTGAAATCAACACATAAAATTAAATATGTGTACCAAGTCTCAGCTTATTAGCTCCAAAACTGTAAATTTTGTTAACGGACATGAGTGAAACCATAAGGGTTCCGTTTCAGTTCACTACGTGAATGAAACCCTAAAAATGATAAAATTCGTCATTTATTTAAAATAAAAATAATCTTACAAAATACATTTCAGTTTCTGAACGAGATATTGGAATATAATTCATTTATCAAAATATTATATATTATGTATAGGATTTAGAACAATAAATTCCAGTGATGAATGTAGAAATATTTCGAGCTAAACGAAAATTTAAAAAGTTTTCTTATCTTTTTACGCCACGTTGTGCGAGTAAAAAATATCCCTTGAATGTTGCGTGTTGGTTGCAAACGCGCTATCAGTTGGAAACTAGTTGAGCGGCACAAGTGATAATATTAATTTTATTCTCATTACGCTCTTTCTGTTGAATTTTTCGTGTGTTAGAAAATCTCGTTTCAGTCAAGAGATATTTGGATAGCAGGTATTATATTTATCACAGTTCCGTGTTTTGATCGTTGAATCTGTAATATGGTGTATATAGTCAATGTGTGTATGAGAGAGAGAGAGAGAGAGAGAGTATGGATAGATCGTGATTCGATCTTCGCTATATACATACATTTACTTGTATAGCAAACTCGATCGAGCGAATCGTGTCATGGCGGAATATTACAATCAATGTTTACTCAATATTCCAATATATTCTCCATGGGTGGTTTCAAGTCGTTTTTCTATTCTCTTAAATATAACATTAAGCACAATTTATCTTGTCTTGTCATTTATAATCTTAAACAATTTAATTAATATAATTTAATTCACATTACACCCAGAGAAATGATATATATGTTTCTCACAGCCTAATAAATTTTTATTTGATTTAAATATAATAAATTCATGAGACGAAAATAACCTTAAAATTGAAAGTTTCAGACCATTTATTTTGAGATTAAGTCAGCCCTGTTTAGAACAAATAGTTAGGGTGATTAAAAATATTTATTGAATAATTAATTTATTAAAATTAATCAAATAAACTTAATTGATTTAGCAGTTAATCAACAGAATATAATTATACTTTAATAATTACTTAACTAAACATAATTAATAAAATAATGAATTCATTGAGAAAAATTAAGTTCATATATATATATATATATATATATTAGGGTGGTCCTTAAAAAACAAATTTTCGAATTTTAAAGTTCGTAACCCCTCATTTTGTTAAGCATGGAAAAATAAGAGACACGTATTTTTTTTTTTTTTTTAAATTAATATTTAATGGTGCCTCATCGCACTTGAATTTTTACATGCATTTTGCATGGGGAAAAAACGTTTTTTCGTAGATTTGCTATGAAATGATGAAAAATGAATATTTTTTTCTCGGACCACTTTGTTTTTCTTCATTTATGTTCAAAGAATAAGATCCAATAATTTATTTATGAATTTTTAATAACAAATATTTTTTAAACAGCCCCTAAAAACCCTCAAAAAATGCAAAATCAGGGAAAAATCGTTAAAAAATGTTTATTAATATTTTTTATAGTCTTTTTTGCAAGATTTTTTATTTACAAATTGAACAAATACTATTAATCGTATTTTTCAATAATTTGCAATTTGTTTAAACAATATATTGTTGTTACTGTAAAATTGTTGTTAAAAATATCTGGAAAATGATGTTTTTTTTAATTTTATAACTTTTATTGACATGAACTGCAATAAATAACAGTTTATTTAAAAAAATGTCAACAAAAATTGTTTAAACAAATTATTTTTGTTATTTTAAAACTAGTGTTTAAATGTATCTACAAAGTTGCTCTTCCCCCTTAATTTTGCAAGTAGTTCTGCTGTTTACAATTGCAATAGTATCTTAAATTTCAAACTTCATTTTCGACAATTGTTTAAACAATTTAATTTTTTAATCAATTAAATACTTTTATATTTTCTAAAATACATACAGTGCGAATTATTAACTGCGGCCCAGCCTAATTCTGACAGTATAGTTTTATTTATAATGTTGCAAGTCGATGTGCTACGACAAGTTTAGACGGGTTTGTTCAGGTAGCACATCGACTTGCAACATTATAAATAAAACTATACTGTCAGAATTAGGCTGGGCCGTAGTTAATAATTCGCACTGTATGTATTTTAGAAAATATAAAAGTATTTAATTGATTAAAAAATTAAATTGTTTAAACAATTGTCGAAAATGAAGTTTCAAATTTAAGATACTATTGCAATTGTAAACAGCAGAACTACTTGCAAAATTAAGGGTGAAGAGCAACTTTGTAGATACATTTAAACACTAGTTTTAAAATAAAAAAATTAATTTGTTTAAACAATTTTTGTTGACATTTTTTTAAATAAACTGTTATTTATTGCAGTTCATGTCAATAAAAGTTATAAAATTAAAAAAAACATCATTTTCCAGATATTTTTAACAACAATTTTACAGTAACAACAATATATTGTTTAAACAAATTGCAAATTATTGAAAAATACGATTAATAGTATTTGTTCAATTTGTAAATAAAAAATCTTGCAAAAAAGACTATAAAAAATATTAATAAACATTTTTTAACGATTTTTCCCTGATTTTGCATTTTTTGAGGGTTTTTAGGGGCTGTTTAAAAAATATTTGTTATTAAAAATTCATAAATAAATTATTGGATCTTATTCTTTGAACATAAATGAAGAAAAACAAAGTGGTCCGAGAAAAAAATATTCATTTTTCATCATTTCATAGCAAATCTACGAAAAAACGTTTTTTCCCCATGCAAAATGCATGTAAAAATTCAAGTGCGATGAGGCACCATTAAATATTAATTTAAAAAAAAAAAAAAAAATACGTGTCTCTTATTTTTCCATGCTTAACAAAATGAGGGGTTACGAACTTTAAAATTCGAAAATTTGTTTTTTAAGGACCACCCTAATATATATATATATATATATGGGACGTTCTTTGTCAACCGGACCACCCCATCTCTCCATAATTGGTTTAATTTAAAAAAATTTTATAATATTGGAAAAATTAGCTTGGAATGTCTACTTTTTAATCCCGTTGGGCGCTTTTTGAAATTCAAAATGGCGACTTAAATATGGCGCCTAAACGACATAAAAAACACAAAAAATCCACTAATATGATCTATATTATTGTTTAAAACTTCACATATGACGATAAAAATAACCACAACATAGTTTACTTACAAACTGATAACGTATCTCCATTCAAAATTCAAAATGGCGGATTAAATATGGCGGATAAAATTAAAAATTGAGCTAGACTCGTGAAAATTACTACTTGGGGGTTTTCGAGGTCGCTGATTACGAATCCGGTGTTAGTTTTCAAAAATTCAAAATGGCGGATCCAATATGGCGGACAAAAATTGAAAAATTGTTTAGATTCGACTGAAACTTGTTACTCGGAGGTTTTTGGGGTCGCTGATTACGAATCCGTTGTTAGTTTTCAAAAATTCAAAATGGCCGATTCAATATGGCGGACAAAAATTGAAAAATCGTGTAGATTCGATTCAAACTTGTTACACGGGGGTTTTTGGGGTCGCTGATGACGAATCCGGTGTTAGTTTTCAAATATTCAAAATAGGCGGATCCAATATGGCGGACAAAAAATTAAAAAATCTTGTAGATTCGATTGAAACTTGTTACATGGGGGTTTTTGGAGTCGCTGATTACGAATCCGGTATTAGTTTCCAAAAATCCAAAATGGCGGATCCAATATAATGGACAAAAATTAAAAAATCGTTTAGATTCGCCTGAAACTTGTTACTCGGGGGTTTTTGGGGTCGCTGATTACAAATCCGTTATTTGATTTTAAAAATTGAAAATGACAGACTTAAAATAGTAGCCCAAAATTTAAATAATTGAGTTAAACCCGTGAAATTGTTTACTCGGGGGTTTTCGGGGTCACTGATTAAGAATCTGCGGTTACTTTTTAAAAATTCTAAATGGCTGACCAAAAATCCGAAAAATTGAGCTAAACTCGTTAAAATGTCTACCTAAGGGTTTTTCAGGACAATCTTTACGAATTCATCGTTACTTTTTAAAAAATCAAAATGGTGGACCAAAATATAAAAAATTGATCTAACTTTTTTATATTAAACGTAAAAAGGTGCCATTTGAACTTATCAAATACAACGCCAGAAAACTTTTTATGGAAATTACGTGAGGATTATTTAATTAATAATCACAAGACTAGCTTAATTTTTTAATTCTATCCGCCATTTTGAATTTTAAATAGAGATTTGTCATCAACCATTTAAAATTTTTTTAAACTGACATCGGATTTGTAATCAGCGACCAAAAAAACCCCTATGTAGACATATTTACGAAATTAGCTCCATTTTTTCAATTTTTGTCCGCCATATTGGATCCGCCATTTTGAATTTTTGAAAACTAACACCGGATTCGTAATCAGCGACCTCGAAAACCCCCAAGTAGTAATTTTCACGAGTCTAGCTCAATTTTTAATTTTATCCGCCATATTTAATCCGCCATTTTGAATTTTTGAATTTTGAATGGAGATACGTTATCAGTTTGTAAGTAAACTATGTTGTGGTTATTTTTATCGTCATATGTGAAGTTTTAAACAATAATATAGATCATATTAGTGGATTTTTTGTGTTTTTTATGTCGTTTAGGCGCCATATTTAAGTCGCCATTTTGAATTTCAAAAAGCGCCGCCAACGCCGCCGCTGTTCCAAGACTCTGAATATAGCCGCAAGTCAAGAGAAGGGGGGGGAGAAGAGAAGGGAGAGGGGGGGGGACTTGCGGCTATATTCAGAGTCTTGAAACGATCTTAACCATTAAATTTAGGGTGGGGGGAGGGAAAAGGAGGGGAAGAGAGGAGGGGGGATGGGGGTTGGCGCGCGAAGCCGCTGTTCCAAGACTCTGAATATAGCCGCAAGTCAAGAGAAGGGGTGGTAGAAGAGAAGGGAGAGGGGGGACTTGCGGCTATATTCAGAGTCTTGAAACGAACATAACCTTTAAATTTAGGGTGGTGGTGGGGAAAAGGAGGGGAAGAGAGGAGGGGGGATGGGGGTTGGCGCGCGAAGCGCGCAGGGGGCATAGCCCCCTAGTATATATATATATATATATATATATATATATGAGGCATTCTTTGTCAACGCGGACACCCCCCTCTCGCCCAAATTCTTTTCATTTTAAATTCATGTTTAATGGCTTAAATTTTAGTTAAAGGAATATACTTTTGAAATCTGAGTGGCATATTTCCAAATACAAAGGGCTAAAAAGGCCTCAAACATTACTTTTTGGATTGTTCAAAATGAATTAGAGTAACTTTTTATTGGTAAATTTAAAGAATAACCTTTATATTGGATCCTATATTTTGTTTTTGGATATATGCCACTCAGATTTCAAAAGTATATTCCTTTAACTAAAATTTAAGCCATTAAACATGAATTTAAAATGAAAAGAATTTGGGCGAGAGGGGTGTCCGCGTTGACAAAGAATGCCTCATATATATAAAGTAACAATTAGAACTTAGAGAAGAATTTTTTCGACTGTAAATGTAACGTACTTATAATATCATGAATCAGCCTATCAGTGACAATGAAGTTTATCGACGATTCGACTGTAATAAATTAAAATCCGTTGGCTTGCGTGTTGCGAGGCCCTTAAAGCTACTGGCGGCTTGTCGAGATTCTTTTATGCTTAAATCGACTTCGTGTTATTGTTAATTAATGTTCTAGTATTCGACTTACATATACATTCTTCAGTCACAAGTTTCACTTGTCCTCCCACTTTATATACAATGCGTATTCTTGAAAAATCTTTGAACATCCTGCCTATATAAAATTTCGAATTGCAAATTACTTGAGGCATAAAATTACAAATCACTAAATTCAGTAAGTATATATATATATATAGACTCAATTGAAAATGAATTTCAGTGTAGTATATAGGGAGAATAATTGAATATTTATTTATAAAAGGGAAACCATGTCGTTGAATTTTATTTTAGAATCTATATTCAAGGTATATTGTGTTTCTCAAACGCTTCCTTGTTCAATTATTCATCATGCGCGTTCTATTTTATTAATAAATATATATATATATATATATATATATATATATATATATATATATATAAGTCTGTAATCGATTTTATGCAACCTTACGATGTCTATTTTATGGGCAATTTTTAATCAAGTCCCGTCATTCTCTTACGAATGAGACTTCTAAAATATTAATAACACTGTTAACTTGAATGTATCAAATTGATCCAAATTTTTTTATCACTTTGATACTTTTTAATTAACTGTGAAAGAAGTTAATTGTTAAATTTCAATGAAATATTTTAAATATTTTTTGAATCTTTTAATTTGAGTATAACATGAAATATGGATTTTTCTATATCTAATTATGGGTGATTCTTCGCGTAGCGCATACAACTTGCTTTTTTTCATGTTGTGAAAGAAAAATCACAAATAATGTTAACATAATATTTCGATTCCAATGTAAAAAGGTAATTTATGTGATTACAAACAAAAACCAATATTTACTTTTGTATTTATCATTATTATTTTTCGTGAAAAGTGGTTTTTAAGGCTGAAAACGTCAAAATTTCACCTGTCCCCACAGAATGTTTAAACAAAAAAGTTAATATTTTTAGCAATGAGCACTAATATATATATAATTTCTGTTGCTATTTTAGTATTGTATATTGTATTGAAATTGAATAAAAAAAACGTTTGATAAAAAAAAATTATTTTCTTTTTTTTTTCTATTTATACTTGACTGCACTTTTGTGTGTTATTCTGGGTTTTATTATTAAACATTGAATTATTTAAATAAAAGTCAAATGTTAATATAGTTCTACTTCAGTAACCGACCCTTCAATATTTTTTAAAAAAATAGAATATAATTAAATAATAAAGGTTAAATGAAGTGTAGTTATATTATTTTAGTCTCACAGTTTTCCTAAAAGTATCAAATTGAGACCAAAAATTGCATCAAATCTTTGCAACGTTTTGATGCACATAAGTTATATCAAAAAGAGATCGTTTTGTGTATCATTTTTAGAAATGATACACGTAACGGTCTCATTTTTTGATGCAAAAAATTTAATCAATTTATATCAATCATGGCCGAATTGAATCGACTCAAAATTAAACGAATTTTTTTCAGATATTTTGGTAATAGTACAATTGCGGAGACCATTTCACTATTTAATTTGAAAATGAAAATAACAGAAAATCAAAGACAATGTGCAATTCGATAATTAAAAAGTGACAGCTTATAAACATAACCTAAAATGCATGAGAAAAAATTTGTCGATAAAATCAATATAGCCGAGCTTTTTAGAAGGTAGATGGCAGTTTTGCTTTTTATAAAAACGATTCAGAAAAAATTTAAAGAAAGAAAATAGATGAGTGCTGCCATCTACCTTCTAAAAAGCTCGGCTATATTGATTTTATCGACAAATTTTTTCTCATGCATTTTAGGTTATGTTTATAAGCTTTGATTTTCTGTTATTTTCATTTTGAAATTAAATAGTGAAATGGTCTCCGCAATTGTACTATTACCAAAATATCTGAAAAAAATTCGTTTAATTTTGAGTCGATTCAATTCGGCCATCATTGATATAAATTGATTAAATTTTTTGCATCAAAAAATGAGACCGTTTCGTGTATCATTTCTAAAAATGATCTCTTTTTGATATAACTTATGTGCATCAAAACGTTGCAATAGAAAAAGATACAACCAAGTTTACTGTGGCTATATATATGTAAGTTTACTATAACTTACCAAATAAATTTCTATAAATTACCGTATAAATTTCCATAAATTACCTCGAAAATTTCCGTAAATTACCGAAATAAAAATTTTTAATTGTCGTTTGCGCTATATATATTTTTGTAAATTACCCCAAAAATTTCCATAAACATTTTAAATCAAATTTCCACTATTTTATAGAATTCAAAAAGCAAAAATTTTTTTTTAAATTTGTTTAAAAAAAATTTTTAAAAATTTTTCCGGCCCACCATGGACATTTATTTCTTGACACTTTATATTCAAAAATATGTATTGATATTTATCATTTCGATAAAAAAATATTTTTAAAGTTTCAGACACCAAAGAGTGCGCTATGCGGTGAATCACCCTTATATATAATAAGTAAATGCATTATTAATAAAAATTTAAATTTTTACTCCACCATATTAGGGACACAATTTAAAATTTTCAAAGATTAGTAATCAATGAATACGACCCCCCACAGAACCGAAACTTTCCTAAAGATTTATTTGAAATGTTCGGAATATTTAATTGCAATGTTTAGTGATTTACACAATTTTCACTGAACTTTGCAATTAAATATTATGAACATTTCAAATAAATCTTTAGGAAATCTTCAGGAAAGTTTCGGTGCTGTGGGGGGATCAATTTTTGAAAATTTTTGTTCCATTTTGAATTTTGAAAATCGTTATTTCAGATTTTGAAATCATTGATCTCAAAAAACTCAGGAGTAACAAGTTTTTTCTCACACTTAGAAGTTAAAAACTTCCAGTAATTTTTATATAAGTGAAATAATATTTAAATTTAAAATTATAATTTTAAATTATTTTAAATGTTTCGAAATATATTTTGAAGTTATTTTATCTTTATACCTGTAGCCCGAGCTGTATGTTTACATTCAAGTACAAAAGGAATACTTTAAGACGAAGGTTACAACAATGTGGATTGAAAATCCCAAAGATAATTTAATCAGTTGTAATTCGTGTATTGACCTGTTTAGACGTGGTTAACGTAAGTGCAAGCAAAATTTGTCTGTGTTAATATATAGAAATATTTTCTTTATCATCATCTTTTATTTGATATTTTCAAGTGAAGAGGTTCGGGAGTATTGGAATATCTTAATTCGCGAAGCAAAAAATTTTAAAGTGTTAATTTCTTTTTTGTCCTTTTTGTAAATTTTTTTGTTCCGGCAGTGTTTGAAATTCTTAAAATCGCGAACGCTTAAATCTCTAGAAAAAATATTTTGTTTCACGTGGTTTCGAGAGAGTTGGAAATTTTTTAAATCGTTTATGTTTTCGGCATATTTTATGAGCTTAAGCAGGTTTGTATCGCATTAATTTTTTTTTATAAAAAGGTTATTTCTGTTTTAAAGTTGAAGATAAATTATTTATTAAAAGTATTAATTGAAATTGAAAAGAAAAAATTTTCAAAAGTCGATAAATCCTTTTTTCAAAAAAGTGGAGATAAACGTTAATATTAAATTTAAAAACATTTGGACTTAACCAAAATGATTTATTATATTTTTAATTCTTTTTTCTAGAAAAAATTATTCTTTAGGAAACTCTGATCAAATTTTTATATTTTGGGCGCCATTTTGGATCCGCCATTTTGAATTTTAAAAAACCAACTTCAAATTCGTAATCAGCGACCCCAAAAACCCTTGAGTAAAATTATTCAGGCAAATCTGATAAAGCTTTATAAAATCAGCCGCCATTTTGAATTTTTGAAAATTAACTCAAGTCAGTGACCCCCAGAAGTCCTTAAGATGGCTTGTCTGAATAATTCAACTAGTTTTTGAAGCTTCCACAACAACAATTATATTTTTTTGTTTGCCTGTTTTATTCCAAGCGCCATATTTATCGTTCATATTTATATTTTCAAAAACGCCAAACGGCAAATGAAACTAGACATCTTAAGCTACAATTTCATGTATCGAATGATTTTTTATAATCAAACCAATTTTTGACAGTAGGGGATGTTTGTTTGGCAGAGAATGGCCCATATATTTTTTTAAACTGAATAAATAAATTTTTACAAAACAAAAAATTTTAAATAACTATGATTAAATAATTTGATTTTATGTATAACGAGTTGTACAATTTGATTGTTTCAGTATCAATTTAGAGAATCGAGATCAATCGTTGAAAATTCAACAATAACTGGAAGCAGAAATGAGATATCGCTCGTCGCAACTTTCGCTTTGCAATCGAGAATATCCATTTCTCGGTTTGCAATATTGCCCTCTATTGATCAATGCCAAGAAGAGGAGAGAAACATTGGCGCAAGGATATGCGGATCTTTCATCAATCAGCGGCAGAAGTTCCGTTTTCCAGTTGCACAACTATACAAGCAAGATCAACTTCTCAGGTTTCCATCAGTGATGGTTTGACGGGTTTTAGTTATTATTCAATTCGAATGAATCGCCCAGTTATATGCGAATATAACGGAGAAGGAAAGGGGTCGAATATGCAAGTTTAACAAAGTCCATGACTTAGATGAAACTGGTCGACTGAAGCAAGGAATTGAGCGGGAACTGCTAATTAGTTGTGCATTGAATATTAGCCCTAGACGGGAATCTCGCGTGAGCTTCCTCTTCCTTGGGTTTAATATGTGCTTTGGACGAGTACCGCTAATCGGAAGCGAAGGTTGTGGTTGCAATTATAGGGTGGAAGATAGAACAACCTGGAAGATGGGAATGCTCCTTCCGGATGAGACTTATGAGGTACGTTCCTCATCATCAAGACGTAGTTCCTGCCCTAGCGGTCTCGCTGAGATCGATGAGGTTGAAGCTGCCAAAGCTCTAGCTGCCTTCAGGAAATGCGATGAATTCTTGAAGAGACATGGTATCAAGCCAGAGTTCTTCTGTAGACATCGAGAGAAACTTGCCTTGCAGACTTGGCTACTTCAGAGGTCTACGTCCAAGTTCAACTCGGGTGAGTCGTCATATATATAATAATTATTATTAATTAACGTTTAACATCTGAGAAGTATATATTCAAGTATTACCATTATTAATGGCAATAAAAGCTTTAAAAATAACCAATTAAGATTTCTAATGAAAATACATTTTTTTCGAGTTATCAGCCATTGAAAATAGGTCTACATTTACAAAATTGAAATTTTGAAAATTCATTGAAACTTGAAAATTTGTCAAAAAAACAAATATATGTATCTCTTTTTTTCACTACAAAACAAGAAAAATATATAATTAGCCGATTTTAAAGGGTCGACAAAAATCTCACGCTAAACTCTGTTTATGTGAATAAAATTGTTTTATTTTAGTTTCAATATTTTTTAAATTTCTATTTAATGTTGGGATCAAAAAAACTATATTTTTATTTGACAAGAAAATATTTTTTTTTCTTTTTTTAAACAAACAAAATTATAATTAAAAAGATAAAAAACAGAAAATGTTTCTTTCTTTTAGGTCATTTCTATTTTACAGTATTATTAACTTTTGTCAGTGAAATGTCGAAAGACAACTGCCTTAACTATTTTAAGAAAATATTTTCTGAAATACTGTAACAATATGCAAATGACTTTGTCATTTAGATGCAAACGAGTTAGAACGGTTCTGTGAATATTTGACGAAGGAAACGTAAAGTTATATTATTTGATGGTGGATCTTATCAAAGTTCAACTAAAGCTTAATCAAATAATATTGAAATTTGATATATACTAATTTTGTAGAAAATTTATATTTGCACTATTAGTATTATTTATGAACTATATCTTATCTATTTAAAATTAATTATGACAATTTTGTTTTAAAATTTCGTTTTAAAATTGTATTTTATAAACTGTTTATAAATCTAAAATTAAATGAGAGGAAGAGTACTGATTAAATATTTTAAAATTTTGTCTCCCATTTGCTCCTTTTTTATTTACAAATTTTTTTCTAACTGTAATTTTTTTACTTATAGAATAGATTTAAAATGATTATTTGAAAGCTCTAGGCACATCGAGGTATACATTTAAATTACGTATATATATATATTCAGTTCTGTTATTGCAAGAGATTTTTTACCGTCTCATCTCGTTTTCTCGACAAATATCTTTATGAACTTTCTCCCCCCCTCTCTCTCCAGTTTATATATATAAATCCAAGTGTAACAACATGTTACGAACGCGATATAATCCTCCCACACATAAACATATTATATATACTGCATAAACATAGATTCAAAAATCCGCAACTAGATCAGGTACCCTAGAATGCTTGAATACCGGATACCAATATCGCTTTTAGTTATCATCTTTTGTATAAAAGAACGCGAGGCGGATCCAAAGGATCAAGAATCGGGATATCGAAGCGTATATAGAATCGACTTTTTGTTTGCCTCATATATATATATAGAGTGTACCCATGGGGATGATGGGTTATATACTCGTTCGTGAATGATGGTGAGGGAAATGGTTGGGCTTTGGTGTGATGTGAGAAGGAGAGATGGAGCAACAACACAAGTGCCAGAGGCAATGGATTCTGATGCACACTTGCTTGTTGGTAGATATCGTGAATAGTGCAATAAATCAAAGCGCAACCTAATTAACCGAATATGAACGCCATAATAGAGGGGTTCATTACAACTACGTCATTACTAATTGCGGAAATCATCTCTGACCCTAAAAGCACAAGCCTAAGTTTGCTCGGAAGTCTCACTAGTCAAATTTACAGGCATTGTATTGATGAGAATATGCGTTGCATTATAACAGTATCAACATTAATATTATCATCATCATTAACGTTACTGGTCTCTGTCGTACTAATATTAGAAGGTTTATACCTTCGTGTTGATTGGTAACGTGAGACAGCTCCATGGGCTTGTGAAAGCTTATGTCGTTTATTCAAGCGTATTTCATCTCTCTCTCTCTCTGTCTCTCTCTCTCTCTTGATCCTGAGCGGTTTATGGCAATATTCATACCAACGTCATAATGCTTAAATACTTAATGCAATTAATTTCCCTTTTGATTTCTAAGCGTCCGTAAACCTCGACATTATCAGCGTAACATGATTTCGAGTTAGAGATAAGATTTGATAATACAATTGCACAAGATCAATTCAATCATCCTGTGTATTTGCGGTTAAATATTGATGCAATTAAATCGTCAAAAAGTCATTATTCAATATTTATATGGGGCATTCTATTTTAAAATTATACCCCTAGTAAACAATTGACAATATAAGACATTTTTTAAATAATTATTTCTCCCATTTAATTAAATCAAATTACTTTTGCAATGAGTGGTTTCGAAAGAGAAATTTCTAAACTTTATTATTGTAAAAAATTTTTTTTAAAAAAACGTTTAATTAGCATAAAAAATTTAGTTTGAAGGTTAAACTTATAAATATCTTAAAACACGTTGTCTCCGATTTTGACAAAATCTTTGTCAAAAGAAAGCTTAAATATTTTATTTTTTATTTCCGTAAAGTTTATAATGGATATTTTCGAGGATTTCGAGAAATTAATTAAAATTCTCAGACGTTTCAAAGGTTAAAAAGGGTTGAAATTTCCATGAATAGAGAACCTCTGTTCAAATACAGCGGCATTTGTTTTTACGAAATTTTTAAATAAATAAATTTTAAAACTTCAATTTTAACCTTAATAATTTTTTTAAATTTGAAAAATTTTTAATTGCAAATAGCTAAAGATCAATATATTTGTTGTTTACAATATTTTTTTTCTCTAATGTCAAGTGATTTAATAATGTAAGGTTAATGGAAATTAAATTTAAAAAACAAAATCCGCTCTTAAAGAAATGGTTCTCCATTCATAAAAATTTCAATCCTTTTTAACCTCCGAAACGTCTGAGAATTTTAATTAATTTCTGGAAATTCTCGAAAATGTCCATTATAAACTTTACGGAAATAAAAAATAGAATATTTAAGCTTTCTTTTGACATAGATTTTGTCAAAATCGGAGACAACGTGTTTTGAGATATTTACAAGTTTAACCTTTAAACTAAATTTTTTATACTATTTAAATGTTTTTTTGAAAAAATTTTTTTACAATTGTAAAGTTTAGAAATTTCTCTTTCGAAACCACTCATTGCAAAAGTAATTTGATTTAATTAAATGGGAGAAATAATTATTTAAAAAATGTCTTATATTGTCAATTGTTTACTAGGGGTATAATTTTAAAATAGAATGCCCCATATTTATATATCTAAGGGACAAAATTTCTCAATTGATCCAACTTAAGGGGGTTGGGTGGGTTTCGGAGGCCAGAAAAGCATATTTTTACGAATTTTTTTCTAATAAATGAAATTAAATATTTTATTCAAACAATTTACATATTAAAAGGACACATATTGGAAGAGTAAATTGTGAAATTTTTGTTAAAAAATATTAAAAATTCAGCCATTGTGACCTCGTCTTCTGTGACCCTTCAAAAAAAAAGTTATTTTGGCGTTCCCGAGTCAAAATTTTGATTCTTCTTTGACTCTTAAACTGTAAGTTTTCGAGAATAAAGAGAATCAAAAGAGAATGTTATTGTATGTAATTTTCATTCTCTTTTGCTTTTCGATTTTGCGCTTATTTTCCGTTCTGCATTTTAGAGAATCAAAAGAGAATGAAATTTATACAAATTACTCCTCGAATGAATAAATAAATATTAAGGGAAATTAAAATCATGTTAAATGGTAATTCGCAAAAGAAATAATTCTAATATTAATAATTCGTTAAAATTAAAATTCGGAAAAATAATAATTAGAAAATTTAGAAATTATGTGAAATGGCAATTCGGTAAAATAAAAATTATATAAAATAGCAAATCGTAACTTTTAAAAATAGAAAAAATATATAGGTAAATTTGATAAATTACATTTTAAAACAAAAAATTGTTGAAAAAAATATTTATCGTACAAAATGGTAATTAGATGAAAAAAAATTATGTAAAATCAAAAATAGTATAAACAAGTTTTTTGTAAAAATAAAAATTATGAAAAATACTAATTCTCTACAATAATAATCATGAAAAATGATTATTCGGTAAATTGAAAATTATAAAAAATGTTCTTTCGAAGTTAAAAAATTCTGTCAAATAATAATTCGAAAGTATTTTTATTATAAAATCTGACGATTCGAATTCAAAAAATTATAATCAAATTCCTTTTAGATAAAACGATTTTCGAGAAAATAAAAATTCGAAAAAACAAATTTAGAGTTTAATCATGCGCCTCTATATATTCCTGTAATAAACATTTTTCTTAAGATTCTTAAGTTGCTGCATCAAAATTTTTTTATTGTATGTAACTTTTGTTTTTGACATCGTATTATTCAAAATTTTAAGTATATTTAATTAATGCAAAAAATTATAAATGAAGCTCTTCACTGTTAGAGAAAAAATTGAAAAAATCAAAATGGCGGATTCAAAATGGCGGACTTTTTTTAAATTTTGCAAAAATTAAGTTCCATTAAAATTTTTTAAAATTTAAAAATTATGTCCTCCATTTTGGATCCGCCATTTTTTACTTGTAAATTTAAAGGTTAAATTCAAATTTAGCACCCTAGAAACCCCCCTAATACCAAGTATCATTAAAATCCATTGAAATTTTAAAAATTATGTCGGCCATTTTGGATCGGACATTTTTAATTTTTTAATTTGAAGGTCAAATTTGAATTCATCACCTTCGATAACCCTTATACACCTAATGTGGATTCTGTTTATTCGAAAATTTAAATATTAAAATTTTTTAAATGTTTTGCAAATAATTCATGGTAATATAATTTTAATGTTAGTTTGTTTAAATAATGTAAATATAAAATATTTTTATTTATTTTAAAAATTCATATTGTTTAATTTTTAAATTAAAAATAAATTTTTGTAAAAAACACTATATAATGTAATTTTATCAAAGTTGGAAGGAAAAACGAAAAGAAAGAGAAATGTGCGGAATTCTATAGTAAGCGATAATCTGACAGCAACGATGCAGGATACGATGCGACTTGTTTGTTGCGTATAGATGTAGATAAAACATTTTATTTCACATTAATTGCTCAGAAGAGCGAAGTAATTGCGAATCATTTGTTTTTTTCTTTTTTTTTTTGCAAAAAAAGAACTTCTTTTAGGCACCCATGTAAAAAAATTTCACGGTAAATACTCACTGAAACATACAGTTAAAATTTTCGTCATATTTTCATGAATTTTTGGATATTTTTTATATTTTATTTATTTAAATCGTAAATATAATTGGAGCAAAAAAAAATTCTTACTTCGCGAAGAGGTTTCATAAATCATTCATAATTTTATACTTGAAACTATATAGGATATTACTTTTCAACTGATACTATCTGCTCTCTATTCTTTTGAAAGAATAAAAATAATAGTACAACTCTATTATTTTTCGCTCACATATTGCGAATAATATTCTTATCTCAAGAATTATCTCAAATAATTTTTTCAAGGCATTAAAACACCATTTTATATTTGATTGAAAGAATAAAATTATTTTTGATAAACGTGGGAAAAAGTAGATTTATATTTTGATTAATTTTTTTTTGACGGAGGCTTTTTGCAGAATTTTATTTACGTTATAAATTTGTGTTGTCTGCGTTAACACGCAAAAAGACGGACATACACTATATGGACCGCGTTGAGATGCTGCGCGAGAGAGTTGCTTTTCAGTCTGTAAAGCAGAGAAATTTTATCGGAATTTATTAGCCACGGGAAATCGACCGGGTGGCTCGTAATGACCGAGGCATTACTAATGGGGCGAGAAGCAAAACAAAAAAAATGTAAAAAAGTCCAAAAAAAAAAAAAGACGGAACTGCCTGCCAACGACGAGCAACCATATCGCAAAGTGAACAAAACGCCATGAGGTGTTGCTTCCATAAATCACCATACCCTTCTGCTTTCTTGATCTTCCCCATGCGACGTCACGGTGAACGTCGCGTATATATCCTATAAGGATGCCGATATTGATAAATTTCATGCATTTCTCATTCTCGCCTACGTCACTTATTTTATTCCCGCATATATGTATATATACGAACAAACAAAGTTCAGTGTCACTAATGAATGTGAAATGTGGACGGCATCTGGTTAACCTTAAACTAATTTTGCGATTATTATGTGCATGGTTCTTATTATTTGTATATTGCTAAAAATATATTGGAAATTTTACGGTAATGGTGGACAATGTTAAAATCTAAGAGAAGATATTTTTTTTTTAAATAAATAAACTAGTTTTCCAGACTTGCAGTTGCTTTTGTGTAATCAGTACATTTTTTTTTTTTTGCTGAAAAGTCTCACAAGATTTATCTGTGGTTGCTCGAATAACTATATATTGAATTTTCTGGAAGTCTTGCAAGATTTATCTGTGGTTTCATTAAATTTATTGATATTTCTTGTAATTCTTACAGACTTTTCTGTAATTCTCGGGAATTGCTTATTTTATCATAACTTTTAGTTATTTTTAGCAAAAATTTTAGCTAGGTTTATCATTTTTGTGTAGGTACATGAACACTCAGAAAAAAATTTGTTTGTGCAAATTTTTCTCCTTATTGTGCAAAAATTTTTTATTTAGAAATAAAAAATAAATAACAATAAAAATTAATTGGATAATTTTAATTAATTGTGATAGTAATAACATAGTTAATAAAAACGCTAAATTTGGAAAAGTCCTTCTTATTTAATATTATCAAAGTTTTGTCTAATTAAATAAAGAAAATTTTCTATTGAAAAAAGTGTAATATATATATATATATATATACCTAAATATATAGAGTACGAGAAGTAGTACAAGTTTCGCTTTTGCTTTAGACTTCATCGATCGTTAGAGAGCACCCAAGTAATTTCGCGGAGCTTTCAATGAAATCTTCTTTCACGGATGCCACCGGCACCGCTGGTGTAGTGGTATCATGCAAGATTCCCATTCTTGCGACCCGGGTTCGATTCCCGGGCGGTGCAAATTTTTTTGAGAACTACACAAAATATTTCCATTTTGTCAAAAAAAATTTCATTAACAAGTTCATTTTCTATTTAATTAGTTATTTTTCTCAATAAAATTGGTTCTCTTCTAATGAATTTAGTATAGTTCTCGTGAAATATTCATGTATATAATTGTTATTAACTAATTAATTAAAAAGATGGTCCTTGAGTTGATGAATGTTTATATAGAATTGATACACGATAGGCAATTTTCATTGTCATAGTGGAAGATTGTTTTTGAAGCTTTACTCTCTAAATCTGAATTAGTAAAAAAGTTAACTAATTTGAATTAGTGACTCACTTTTTGCTTCTCAATTAGTAAAAATTTACTAATTATTAGTAACTTTAACTAACAATTAGTAAAATTTAACTAATTATAAAGCAAAAAGTGAGTCACTAATTTGAATTAGTAAAGATTTTTACTAATTCAGATTTAGAGAGTATAAAAATTGTTTTGACATAAAAGTAATTATTATTTTAGGATTAGATTATTTATTCGTAATTAAATTTTAGAGAATTTTCAAGATTTTCTCCATTTCGGGCGTTGATGGATAGTTATCTCCGAAAATAGATGTTCTAAAAATTGTGATGCATGGTGACAGGAAATTTTTGACATTTCTATAATTTATGTTCTTGTATTTCGACTATTTATCTCATATCCTTGAGGAATCTTTGATAAAAATTAAAGTATTCTTTGTTGTTTTTGGTTTATTATTGTTGTCCAAATTTCAAATGACCTAATACCTAATAGTTAATTTGACCTCAATTCGATTGTCACAATTGTATAATATGACATTTTCATTTGTTCAAATCAGTATTTAACTTAATTCTTATTTGGCCTAATTTTTGTGTAACCTACCCAGGTGGAAAAGTTCCCGGTAGTGACTACCGGTAGTAACTACCGGTACCGTTACCTGTATAGTCACTTCCGGGAACTTTTCCATCCGGGTAGTTTTTTGACCTAATTCTTATGTGGTCTAAACCTCATTTAACATCATTTTTTATTTGGCACAATCATAATTTGACTTGATTTTTATGTCGCCTAATCTACATTAATTCTTACTGTCATAAGTTTTATTTGCTCTAATGTTTATCGAACCTAATTGTTCTTATGTGCGTCTAATCTATACATTTACAATAATGTTTTTTTTTTTGACATCCCATGTGGAAATTAATCATTGCCCTATAACGACTCAGTATAGTTTGGCTATTCACCATAATGGCACCATGTAGTTTAATCGATCCTTGAAACTAGCTTGAAACTTTGAAAGCCTCTAGTAACTAGTTAGTAGTAACTAGACAACCAAATTTTTTTTAAAAATGATATAATAATTGTTCAGAATTAATCTTCATTTTGAAATCGCACACAGTGTATATCATGATGAAGTTTCGAACATTTAAATTAACGACAAATTGAAACAGAAAAATTCACATGCATGAAGAATTGAATCCTGGACCTTGCTGTTGCAAATCCAGTAGGGAAGCCACTCAGCCATCTCACGTGTTATAGTGTCATTTTTATACAATCTCCAAATATACATCAAAACACTGAGAAAAATAATTTCGTAATAATAAGAAAATAATTTAGTTGAGCTTTTTTAGTTGGCGTTACTAAAATATGGTTGTCACAACAGAATAGAAAGTGGCAATAAATCGGGAAGTTTAGTTGGCTCTACCAAAAAATATATTTGAAGCTTTCATGTTTACGAACTAAATAGTTTGGTTCCCAGTACTAAATAGCTGACATGCTGTATTGCGCACGCGCTCTTCTCGTAAATATGGCGTCGCTTCCCATTCACGGGATGTCAACATTAACCATATGTCGTTCGCGTCATGAAGTTTCAGTGTTGAAGTTTTTATGTTTTTCAGACATTTTTTTAAAAAAAAAGTTTGTGTAGTGAAAATAAATAAATAAAACTTGTTACAAGAACGAAAGTTTTTTTCCAGCTTTTATACATTGTGAAAAT
Organism: Leptopilina boulardi; assembly: GCF_019393585.1. Classification (NCBI taxonomy): domain Eukaryota; kingdom Metazoa; phylum Arthropoda; class Insecta; order Hymenoptera; family Figitidae; genus Leptopilina; species Leptopilina boulardi. The sequence goes on from NW_026138003.1 coordinate 485,776, forward strand.
GATTTAATCTCAAATTGTTAGTAGGATTCGTAGAGTAGTGGTCAGCGTTCACGACTAGCGTTGCGTAGTCTGAGGGTTCGAGCCCTAGCAGTGTTAGGTTTTTTCCGCGATAGAAATTAATTTAAGTAGGCATAGGTAGGTTATATAAAGAGAAAAGCTCGGAGAAAAGGGTGAAACAAAAAAATAAGTTGGTTGAGAAAACAAAAAAAAAATTTTCATTTAACTAAATTTTTTGTTTGCTTAAAAACAATAAGTTAGTTGTGCAAAACAAAAAATTTGGTAGACCGAACAAAATGATTCAACGAAAAAATTTAGTAGCCCGAACCAAACGGATTAGTTGCACATATATCAAATAAAAAATTTGGTAGAGAGAACCAAACTTTGGTAGATGATACTAAACATTTTTCTCAGTGAATGGAAATAAAAATCTTAATCATTCAATAATCGATTTTACAAATTGCGGCTGTCGAATTAAATAAATATTTAACATCTCGTTCTACAATGACTAATTCTACAAATTAAGACTGTACAATTGAGGCAGGAAACCACATTAGGATGCTGTTATTTAGCCGTTTTCGGGATTTTTTTTAAAGCAATAACATTTTTTTTAAATAAAATGCAAGAATGACATTATGTTGCACATATATTTATCTATGTCTCACAATTTTTTAAAGTATTTTTATTAAAAACATTCCAAATTAGTAGCCATTAAACCTGGTGCTGCGCCGTCTGAGTTTATGATTGTTGTGCAAGGTGGAGTCCACAAATTTGATCTAAAAGCAAAAGAATTAAGGTTATTCATATTTTATACATATTTTATAATTAATTGAACTAACTTTAGAGTGAAAGTATTGAAAAATTGACACTACTTTTAACCTCTTCACTGTTAGAAAAAAAATTGATACTGTGGTCCCAAAATTTCTAACAAATTCTGGTCGACAAATTTTTATGAAACATCCCGAGTCAAAATTTGAATCCTCTTTAGCTCCTCCTGGAACCTAAATAAGCTCTCTTTTGGATCTTTTAGACTTCCGTATGCCCTCCTTTGAATCCAATGGTGGAGTAAAGGGAAATTTGCAACTGGTTTAGGAAGCTAAAGAGGGTCTGTTTAACCCTACTTTACTCCCAGAAAAGTAGGCCTTAAATTTCGCCTCGGGTTAATATAAGGGTTTTTGGGGTCTCTGAACGATAATTCTAAAGTTTGCGTAAGATTAAAAATCACATTTAGTTTTAGAAAAAATAATTTAAAAAATACATTAACGACTATTTTGAAAATTGTGAGGCTTACATAACATTATTAATTCCGGTGAAACAATAGAAAACTTTATATTATGAAGAAATAAACATTTATTAGTATTTGAAGAAAAAAGAATTTATTTTACAATTTAAATAGAAAATTTCATTTAATTTTCAATGTAAATTTTTTCAGCTTTTAACATTTTTCGAAAAAATAAATAAATATATATTTAAAAACAAGACAATAAAGTAGAACTTTATTTAAAAATGTTTATTACCCCGAGGCGAAATTTGAATCCTCTTTAGCTTCCCTATAGGCCCTCTTTACGATCTTGTAGACTCCCGTAGGCCCTCCTTTGAATCCAAACGTGGAAGAAAGGTAAATTTGCGACTGGTTGAGGAAGCTAAAGAGGGTCTAGTTCGATTAAAAAAGTACAAAAAAATGCAAAAAAAAAACTCTTTTAATTATTTTGATTAAAGCAAAATGAATTTTTTCTTCACACAATATTTCTTTAATTACCCTTTAAAAACTGGAATTAACATATTTTGAAGCGTTTTCAAAAAATTAATAGAATTAGAGCAATTTCAAAATTTTCAATATTTTAATCAATTTTTAGACCCTACTTTAAATCCAAACGTGGAAGAAAGGGAAATTTGCGACTAGTTGAGGAAGCTAAAGAGGGTCTGTTTAACTCTACTTTACTCCTTGTAAATTAAGGCTTAAATTTCGCCTCGGGACTACTTAAATATTTAAATCAGTCAACAGTTATTTTCAGATAAAAAATAAATAAGTAAAAATTTATAATAAATATAATAGGGAATATATTTTGAAGTTTTTTAGTTTTGTCGCTTCTCTCCTTTGGTGTTTTATTTTTCTTATCTTTTTTTTAACTTTTTCATAACCATTATTTATTCACAGTTTTTGTGAATAATTTTATAAAAGCATTTTCAAGTCGTAGAAAATATTGTAAAAAGCGAAATTTCCATATAAGAAATACTAATCTTTAATAAACATTTATAAACTTTATACAGACTTTAATAAAATTTAGTATATGATTTGATAATGAATGAAATACGTTCTACGAAATTTTATTATAACTATTGTAAATTTCATAAAACTTTATTAAAGATTAGTATTTTTATATGGAAATTTCGCTTTTTACAATATTTTTCACGACTTGAAAATATTTTTACAAAATTTTAAAATGCTTATTTATAAAATTTTATATTTCTTTTCTTTTCGTGTATATGGAAAAATTTTTCAACCGGCAACTGTCACTTTAGTTTTTAAAATCAAAATCATGTGCTACATACGAAACTTAAGCAATGCGTATGTATTAGAGTATACGCAGATATCTATTGAGTGGGAGTCAAACGAAAAGCCCAGCAAACCTATCACTTCTTGTAACCAACAAACTGCTAGAGTTATACCTTCTGTTTCTAGTCTTCTTGGTTTGGTACAATAGATTAATGTATGAATGGAAAAGGTTAAATTTACTCCCTGCCTTTTTATAGATTATTTCATCCTTGCATATGAGGCAAAATTCCTGAAATGTCCGAACAAAAAATTAAAAGTTCTCGAATTTAATCCATACTTTTCTAAAATGTTGTTATTGTTGGTGAAAGTCTAAAAATCAATTATTATTGAATTTAATAAAACAGTTTCTAAATTACAACGTTTTTAATTTTTGACTTTTGAAAAAAAAAATTTTTTTCAATGTACAATATTTATGAGTAGAATGCATAAAAGTTAACATATATAAAATGATTTTTAAAGCTTTTTTGACGAGCTACACGCTGTTAATAAAAATTTTTTTTTTTAAATAACATTTGACCTTGAAATTCAAGGTCAAAATGTTAATTTACATTTATCTCAAAATCGGATTTTTTAAAATTATTTTTAACTATCTCAATGGAAAGCTTGACTAATTTCCTACAAAACATGTAATTTTCAGAGTGGGATCTTTTAAAGTTTTTGAGATATTAATTAATTAATTAATGTTTATAACAAATGAAATATTTTACAAACGAATAAAGTTACCGTAATTCTGAAGTTAGTAATTGAAAGTTAACGTAATTCCGCATCCAACGAGCCCTATATGAAGTATTTTGGATAAGTAGATTGTTAATAAACAATTGCAATGTTAACTAATTGTTTATTAACAATCTACTTATCCAAAATACTTCATATAGGGCTCGTTGGATGCGGAATTAGCGTAACTTTCAATTGGTAAGTTCAGAATTACCATAACTTTATTTGTTTGTAAAATATTTGATTTTTTACTAACAACAAGCATCCAAAAGCCCTACTCTCTAAATCTGAATAAGTGAAATTTCACTTAAAATGTGTCAAAAGTCTTCCACGTAGAAAAATAAGTGTATATGCACTTTTAAATAAGTGGTTTTCACTCAAAAATAAGTGAAGTTTCACTTATTTTTAAGTGCATATACACTTATTTTTCTACGTGGAAGACTTTTGACACATTTTAAGTGAAATTTCACTTATTCAGATTTAGAGAGTATATGAATTGAATAAATGAATTTTGCCTCATATATGGTAGAATATTGGTATTGTTGTAAGAGTGATAAAGATCATTTTCAAGTTAAAAAGTTCGATCATTGATATTGAGCTCCTGATACACTTTTTTCGCTTCCTGTTAAGATATAGCTCCATCAATCTTTGGTATATCGAGTGGCTAATCGACCACAAGATCGCGTGAGACGCGTGCATGCCAAGAGTTTGGCAGCATACTAATTACTCACCATGTCCTTTTAACAATGGCGCAATAATTAACAATTACGCACTTTGTTAATTATACATCACGACTGTTGAGTTATCACCAGTCTAGTCTGTCTACAAAGCTACTTATTTATTGTTTGCAGCGTGGGTGCATCCCGCACTCTCATACAAACACTTAATAGAGAAACATGTTACTGCTTACGTACATCTCCAAAATTTCGTACTAAATGATTAAATTTAATTATAAATAGTTATATAATTTTGTAGAAAGAAAAATAATTTACATTACCTATAATTTTTGATATTAAAAGTTAGATAAAATTCTTAAGGAAAAAATAATTAACCGTCAAAATTATTCTATTAGATTTTTACACGCTATGATATCAATTTTAATGGTAATTGTATATTAAATACATAAAAAAATATTATCCTAAAATATTTAAATAATTTTCTTAAATAATATAATTTTATAAATTAATTGAATGTTTATAGTAAATTATTTTTCGTTGTAGCGAATTTTGTTTATGCAGTAAAAGTCAATAAAAGATGGTATATGCAAAACCATAGATTTTTTTCTGACAGAGAGCGCGAAAATTCCCTAGTTAATGTAGCTAGATATTCCAACGACTGGGGTTTACATAAATTTGCATTGCACCCTCCAACTACTTTTTATGCAAGCTATGTGGCATGAGTCTGAAAAAGCGTGCGATAACTGCGACAGAATCTAACAAAACGATTCGATTAATATGGGCAGATTATATGAGATAGAAGAACACTGTAAATAAAATCAGGGTGAAATGTGATTTAAAAAAAAAGAGTTTTATGTTTATTCAAAATTAAATGAATTTTAAATAGAACAATAAAGAAATTGAGAAATAATTTTAAAGAAAAAGAAAGGAGGAAAAAAGTGTAGAAACAGTAAAATAAAAAGAGAAAAAAAATACATGTCTTTTGAGAGTAAAATTTTCATCCCCTTAGTTTAAAAATGATGCTAATTGACATTGAGTGTAATCGAATGATGAGGTTCTCGGAGCGCGTTGATCGAGCGATCAAGGTTTCTTGAAGAGAGACGATGGAAAAGGTGGCTCATTGAGAAAAGTACTTGGAGAGGGGTTGATCGATTATACGCGCTAATTAATTCATCCATCAATTAGTGCGCATTCACGCGTGTGTTCTCGCGCCTAAGCACAGGACAAAAAACTTAGCTCGACACCGATGCTTCTCTCTCGGGAATTTAATTAAACCGAGAAGAGGGTAAAGACGAGACGCGAGAACATATAGTGCCAGTTGCAAGAAGTGCTTCACGATATACTTGCATCCTTACCTCGTTAATGATTTTCCATTGTATTTCAGGGAATATCTCGGAAAATCCCTGTATTTTCCTTCACTTCTCGTAGAATGTCTTTTGCTTTTCACTTTAAACGCTAAATTTAACTCTTCCACTAATGACAAAAAGATAATTGGAGAAAAAAAAAGTTAAATGGTAAATTGTTTAAATTAAATTTTTATTTTTAGCTTAAATAATTTTATTACACTAGAATGGAATACACTAAACATAAAATCATTATACTTATCATACAATAGATATATCACTTATTTTCTTCACTCGGAAGGTTTTGTGGTCACTGATTATAAAGAAAAAATTTGGACTCTTTTATTATAGCAACTCATTTTAAATTACAATTATTTATTTCTAATATTTCAACAATTAGATTTTTTCTAATTCTCTAAATGAGAATGAACCTGGTTCGTTTTGATGCGTTTGAAATTCAAATGAACCCAGATTTCTTCTGTGTACGAATTTAACATCAGATTTTAAAAATTCAAAATGTCATCCAATATGTCGGACTTTATTTTAAAATTTGAAATATACCCAGTCGAAAATCCTACGCTATGTTAAGCTGAACAAAAAGTTGTTTTCAAGTATTGAGATAACCATTAGAGAATTGTGAGACAGTAGATAACTAGCTATAGAAAACTTTCAGGAAGCCTGTTATGGCCGATTTTTCGCTTCCACGGAAAGCTTGAAAATAACAAATTTTGTACGTTTTAAACAAAGCATTTAAGTAGCTTTGAGAGAGTTATCAAAGAGTTGCAGGATTTTGCATATATAAAAAGAAAGCGTTCAGGTGGCGAAAATTAAATGAAGCGTCATGGATGTTTCAGGAAACAGCGGAAAAATAACAATGATCAAAAATTAAATTTAACCTTTCTTTCCATCTTTATTTATCTCGTAAAAATATTATGTATTAGATTATTATATTTAAATATTGAAGAATTAAAGAAAAATTATTTACGTCAGACTCGGTATTTTAACTTTTAGTACATTGTTGTCAACCAAAATTTGTAAATAAAAATACGCTGTTAAATTCATTTTCATAAATTATGAAATTCTAAAAGAATAAAGAATATATTATTTATAAAAAATATTCATAAATATCAAGTATAAAGATAATAATCTTTTTTTTTAAATATTAAATATTTTGTCTTTTTTTTAAGAAATTGTATTCATTATTCAATATAAAAGGTTTTCACCGTGTTCGTATTCCTAACACCAAATTTTGCTCAAGTTATATATAATTTTTTTTCGTATATAATTTAAGTGTTTAAAAATAAACGTTTTCTTTGAAAAATAATTTTTATATAATATATAAAGAATAATTATTAATTGTATAAAACGGATTTACAAATTACTATAGAATTTTTATGATTTTTCGATTTAGTTTAATTTAATGAAATTATTCTAGTTTTCAGGAAGTGTAAAAAAGGTAATTAAATTACATATTAATTTGCAACTTGTGAAAAGCAAATAGAATTGCTTTCTTACACATTAAATCAGGCATTAGGAAAGCATTCACTAAGCAAACTGGTAGACCTTTTGCTAGAAGCTGTCCACAGATATTTAACAAGCTGTAGAAAAAGCTTCCCGTTAAGAAGTCAGAAAGCAAATATCACAGAATTTTAGGTCTAATGTATAAATAGTTGCACCCTAAAAAAAGTAATTTTCAATCTAGAGGATTCCTCTAAAATAAATGCATATTTTCCTCTTAATTTTGGTATCAAAATTATTATTCTTCATTTAAGAGGATTTTCCTCTTAAATTAAATGTCGACATCCAAACCTCGTAAAATTGTTTTTAATGTCAAAGCCATCAATAAAATAATTATAATTTCAATCAAATAATAAAATCTTTGCAGAAAATACATTTTTAAATTAAAATTAAGTAAAATTATAATAGTTCATTTCAATATAATAATAAAAATTGTTTTTTAATATAACATTAACAATGTCATGTTTTTGGTTAATTATCAACATTTTATATTGATAATTAAAATACAAAAAATAAGTTTTCATTAATCAGTTGTAATGATCAACGAGATTTTCAGCGCAAAAATAATTTTAAAACATGATGATATGTTTAAAAGTTAACATTTTTTATAGGACAGAAAAAAATTTCATATATGAAATTATTTAACGTTTTAAAACTTTTTTAAAAAAGTAAATAAAAAGATTTAAAAAATTCGAAAGATTCAAAAATGGGGTTATAGTATTTCTATTTACCTGAGTAGTAAAATTTCACAAGAAATATCCAAATTTTTTTAAATCTAAAAATAGCGTTAAAAATATTCATTTAATTTGAATTTAACTATATTTTCTGTATTTTTAATAAAGCAAATCCTTTTTTTTGTCCTTTTTGTTGACATTTTACCAGAAATATTAAAACTGAAAGGTTAAAAAACAACTTCACAACTATCATACCCAGGGAAAGGGATCAAACGATTACATTATTTTTTTCCGTTTCCTTTTTTTAAATCTTCTAAATTTAAAACGGAAAATCTTAATTAAAGAGGAAAATACAAAAGGAATCCTTTTGTCATTCTTCCATTAAAATGAAGAATAAAAATATTCTACATTTCAATTGAATAATCTTGTTTTAAGAGGAAATATTTAGAGGATATTAGAAGAGGAATTTTCCTCTAAGTATAAGATTACTTTTTTTGGGTGTGCCATGAAGCTTTTGAAACCTTCATAACAGTTACCTGAAGGCCATGTGAACTTACGATTTTCGATTGGGATATAACAGATTCGACATGGTGAAAGATTTTTCAAAACTCGATGATATTTAGATGAAACTGGTTATTATGGGGGGGATTTTCGGCGTCACTGGTTCAGAATTAAATGTCAAATTTATAATCAGTTACTTAAAAAAAGTCAATCTAAAGGATACATTTAAAAAAAACCTCCGACATTTTACATTTTTGAAAACTAAATTTCCTTTATTGAATACTATTTCTTCTTTGAAAATATTTGATAAAGTTAAAATAACCAGCAATTTTTTCCCATTTGTAAAATACGAAGACTTCCATAAAGAACATAAAAATAGATAACGTGTATCCAATGATAATAATGAAAAAAAGTTTCCACAATAATTCTTTCGATTCATTGCTTTCGTTTAAGCAAGAAAAATTCCAAACTTCATTAGATGTCAATTTTTTGTCATAATATGAAGACCTCCATTTTTCGATAACACCAGACTGTATTAACCTACGCAATAAAACGTTTACCCTTCTGACATATGGTGATCTTGCAGCCATTACTGTACCGCTCATTGTTCTTGCTATATAATCATTTTCCAATACTTTGGCAATAGGCATATCACAACTGTCTCTATGTCCTTGTAATATAAATTTAGCATGCATTGAAAATACTATACATGTCGTATTTTTCATAGTATAGACTTTTTCTATCAATTCTGTAGGAGGATTCGTAACTTTTATTACCTTCTCCAATAACAAATGACTGGTATTGCCAAAAACATGTTTCAATAAATAAGCAGTATTACTATTTATTATAGTTGAGAAATTGGAGGATAGAACGTCATTTATTGTTTCAAAGGAATAAGTTGTTTGCATATTTAAACCAACATCTGTAAGAGCTGTGTATATCATTGAAGAACATAATGTGCATGTGATTAACATGACGGCGAAAATAATTTTTTCCTTTTCTTTTTGTGGTTCTCGAGGTACTGTTAGTCCCAGCGTAATCTGGATTAAATACATGAATTTTAAACTTGTAGAAGGTATATGACTTATACGCACACATAACCACATAATAAATGGAAAACTAGCCATAGAAATGAATCTAAGAATTGCCCACTTGTCATTAAATACATAAGTTTCCTTAGACAAAATAGGAACAACTAAAACTAGTTTTGTTTCAACTATTCCTTCAGCCCACTCTAAAAATGCTTCATTGCATGTTTGAAATCTTTGGAATTCCATAGCAAGAAATTCAGCTCTACGATTCAATAATGCATAAAAATATCCCGTACTATTTTGCTTATTCTTACAATTAAAACGTGATGGACCATTCGGTAAAGTAATATTTATCCTGAAATTCATGGCTTTCGATAAAGCTTCAATTTTTGACCAACCTAATCCTGAAATTTTTTTGCTTTCTGGAGTTTTTTTTGGCATAAATAATTCAGGGGGATAATTGACGACAAATACAGTTATCGGATATTTTTTTAAATCCAATGTCTTATCTGGAAACAATTGAAATTTTGATTTATGCATTTTAGTCGTGACATTTGTATGTGGATTATAATGATAGACGGCTGTTAGTTGATAATCGTTTCCTGATAAATAATTAGTCTGCACTGACAAAATAGAAACAATAGTGACATCCAAAAAATCATATGACCACATTTGACGAAGTAATTTTTCATATTTGACGAAATTGACACTTTTAAAATTGATAATGAGACATTTTGGACGAGATCTTGATTCGGAAATGTTACTTACAAAATTTATTGGTTCTGAAAGTTGTGAAAAATTTTGATCTTCATTTTGATAATTTAGTATAACAAACAAGGCTGTTTGAGGATTAGCTATTGATAATTTTGAAAGTTGATTTTGTACACTTTCCGACTGAAAATTGACAATTCTGTTAGGAAATTTGGCCAGCATGCCCGACAACACATCATGTATTTCCCATTTTCCATTCTTTTTATTTACAGATTGTATAATTACAATCTGGTTCACTGACTTTGTTTCTTTTTTAATATGATTTGACAAACCTTGCATCCATTCGAATCTTTTGTTAAGCACAATTGGGAATAAAAGAAAAATTATTGTACTTTTTAAAAACATTTTAGATACTTTGGAAAGTGATTGTTTTTATTGTTATTATTTTGTAATTTTACGATAACTTATTTTTTTTTGTATTAAAAAATGAATTTTTTATAAATTAAAAGTTCTTATTAGTTATGTAAAACTTTAGTTCAAAAAAATTGTAATGGATTTTTTAAAGATATGAACAAGTAAATGATAACTGTGCCAGAATGAAGGATCGATTGAAAAAATATGAAAATTCAAAATGTCTTTTTAAATATCTTGATACAATTGCTATGTTTGTTAGTTATACGAGTAGTTCTGTAATATACTACACTAAATAACAAACATTGTGTAAGATAGTGTATATTTTTCAAACATGTCCTAGAAAACAGTTTACATTCACAATATTGTTTATATTTATACACATTCTGTAAGCTTGTAGATTATTTTTATTCAATTCGTTATGTGGTGGAAAGAAAAATTTCACATAAATATTGTTTAAAAACTCACCTGGTTATAATGTTAATTTAACTTATTAATTTATCACAAGTGGGAAAATTATTATTCACAATTTTGTTTATAAATTTATGTTTTCTAATTATTAATACTTTTTAATTAATAACTAATGTTTTTTTAGACAGCATTATAGAAGCTTCCGATAAACGTGTAAATTTTTTCAACAGTAGAATATAATTTTCCATTATGCTTTCTTTACTTAGAAAAAATCGAAAATCAATAGTATTTATTTAACGTTCCAAGAAACCATAGTTATATTGATTACTTACGTCGCTGAAGTTCACAACGTTTATGATCATTGATTAAAAAAAAAAAAAATAAATTTTCTTCTAAATCGTTTATTATACACGTTGTGAACTTCACCTACGTGATTACTTTATTTTTATAAATTGTAGTAAAATTCAAATAAATATTTCTCAAGTACAGAATTAACTTTGATAAAATTTTAAAATTCAAAAAATTTTAATTTTATTGTAAAATATGTTTAAACGAAATTATATATAAATTATTACAATATAATATCATTGATTTTTTGTCATTATCGTGAAATCAAATCTTCCTATTAACCACTGATAAAGTAAAAAGAATTTCGTTTAATTTCCCCTCAGTGTTGAGACCTAAAAAAAGTATTTAATCATTTTACATAACAATTGGAATTAAATATTTCAATATGTATAAAACTAATTTCACTACTTACTTAATTAATAAAATACTTTACCTTTTTTGAAAATGTGTGCCCACTTTAAAATGATCAGAAATATATTTCCATTTGTAGAATACAAAGACTTCCAAAAACAATGTAAAAATAGATAACGATTATCCAATGATAATAATAATAAAAAAAAAGTTTCCACAACAATTCTTGTGGTTCTTTGCTTTCGTTCAAAGAAGCAAAATTCGAGATTGTATTTGTAGGTAATTTATTGTCATATGTATGCTTCCATTTTTCAATAACACCAGACTGAATTAATCTTCGTAATAAAATATTTACCCTTTTGACATATGGTGATCTTGCTGCCATTACTGTACCACTTATCCCAGGTAAAAAAATTAACGTTAGTTTAACGTTAGCGACTAACGTTAGTATAACGTTAGTTTAACGTTAGTTTTTCTAAAAACTTGCGAAAGTTTCGAAAAGCAATATTAAAGGTACTTTGAACCCTGTAAAGAGTGTTTAAACATCAACAACAGATTGTAACATGATTCCAGGTTAATATTTCTCTACAAATGTCAAATTGACATCATCAAAAATTAAAAATTTATATTTTTATAATGGAAAATTTGATTCCTAGCTCAGTTTTAGTCAATTTTTTTAGTTGTAATCTTATTTTTTCTTTGATGACATTTAAGTTGTATAATTAATAACAAGCTATTTTCAGGTTGATTTCTTAAGAGAATATAATTTTTTCAAGTTATTTAAATACAATATTGTTAAACTACGTCAGTCTGCAACCATTTGAATATGCGGTTAACTTATAACAAATTAAAATAACTGCTATTTTTGATATAAAAATGGTTGATGTTGAATTTGGTGTAATTTTAAATTACAACTGTAATTTTTCGTTATATTCTACTTCTAATAAATCGTTAAAATAAAATTCAATTTTAAATTATACGAAATTGATTATCAACTTTTTAGAATTATTAAGATTTCGGTAAGTATTAATTTCTGAACTTGTTAAAAATAATTATTAATATTAATATTAATTATTTTTAAAACTTATATTTGGTAAAAGATTAATTTTCAAAAAAACTGGAAAAAAATATTGTTGATGTTTAAATATCTTTTCAGGCTTCAAAGTATATTTAATATTGTTTTTTGAAACCTTCGTTAGATTTTAAAAAACCTAACGTTAGTCACTAACGTTAAACTAACGTTAATTTTTTTACCTGGGATTGTTCTTGCTATGTAATCATTTTCCAATACTTTGGCAATAGGCATATCACAACTGTCTCTATGTCCTTGTAATATAAATTTAGCATGCATTAAAAATACTATACATGTCATATTTTTAATTGTATATACTTTTTGTATCAAACGTGTAGGATGAACCCTAACTTTTATTACCTTTTGAAATAACAAGTGACTCGCATTGCTGTATAAACATCTTTTAATAAATGAGCATTGTTTACATGTATTTCAGTTGAAAAATTTGACAATAAAACATCATCGATCGTTTCAAAGGAATAAGACGTTTGCATATTTAAACCAACATCGGTAAGAGCTGTGTATATCATTGAAGAATACAATGTGCATGTAATTAACATGACGGCAAAAATAATTTTTTCCCTTGATTTTTCTGGCTCTCAAGGTACTGTTAATCCAAGTGTTATTTGAATCAAATACATTAATTGCAAATTTTTAGAAGGTATGTGACTTACACGCAAAGATAACCACATAATAAATGGAAAACTATCAATAGAAATAAATCTAAAAATTGCCCACATATCACTAAATACATAGGTTTCCTTATGTGAGGAAATCCTCGATATGAGAACGATTTAGCGCCTAACGGTAGATATTTTCTTATACATATTATCTTCGTAAAATTTTGACGAAAACTATATGAATTTCGGTGAATCGTGGACTGGCGTTTGGGGGGAGAGATTTGCGGAAAATATAAAATATAAGTAGTTCCCTTGTCCTCTGCCTCATTTGCTCGTTATCTTGTGTATAAAGAAAATCCCGCGAAATATTTTGATGTCCGACGTCGATGACTCAAAGCGTTGGCAGAGTACAAGGGGATGATTTGGAGCTGTTGCTACTTATAAAACATATAAAACTACGACTAAAATATCGAATGGTCTTAAGGATTTTGAAACTAAGAAGGAAATTCTAGATATTCCGGAATTTAAGTTCATCTCTCCATACCCGATCAGCGCCACGTCTTACGAATTCACCTTTAATAGAACGAGGAATGAGTATTCTTATTTTTTTATTATTTATTGAACATTGTTATATTTCCTTTTAAATACCAGTTTACTAATCTATGTATGTATGAATTCTTTGATGGTATCTGTATGTGTGTGAATGTGCTTGACGTGAATGAATTTATATATATGTATAAAGTAATCTGAATAATCATTTTAAACTCTCATCAATATTTTAATAAAATATCTATAATTGATTTGTTGAAATTATATTTCTTATTGTGATTTTTTTTGTTTGTAATTGATATTGTTGATTCGAATAATCTCTATTTTATTATCTTATATCATCTCGTTCGTTATGGTAAATAATTCTACTCTCAATTTCTAATTTGCCTAATTTATTTATTTTATTTTCAAATTCATTATATTACACTTAGGTAAAATTGAAACAACTAAAACTAATTTTGTTACAACTATTCCTTCAGCCCACTCGTAAAATGCTTCATTGCATGTTTCAAATCTTTGGAATTCCATAGCAAGAAATTCAATTTTTTTGTGAAGTAATGCAGAAAAATATCCTATACTTTTGTATTTATTTTTACAATTTAAACGTGATGGTCCATTTGGTTTATTAATAATTATTCTAAAATTCATGGCTTTCGACAATGCTTCAATTTTTGACCAACCAGTGCCTAAAAATTGGTTTGCTTTCTGTTATTCGTTTTGGTAAAAATATTTCAGGAGGATAAATCATAAAATGTACATATATTGGATATTTATTTAAATTCCTTGTCTTATCTGGAAACAATTGAAATTTTGATTTATCCATTTTAGTCGTGACATTTGTATGTGGATTATAGTGATAGACGCCTGTTAGTTGATGATCGTTTCGTGATAAATAATTAGTTTGCACAGACAAAATAGAAACAATAGTGAGATCTAAAAAATCATATGACCACATTATGTATAATTCCTATTTGTTAAAGGTTCGAACTTAAGATTTGTAGCATTTTCAAATCTCAGTGATTTCCTATAACAGTATAAATCCTCGGAATTAATATTTGGTTCAGGATAGGAGCTAATCTCCCTTTCGTGAATATACGGTTTTATTAAAATTTAAATATTCATTGAAATGTGTAACAATTGAAACTAAATCTATTCAACTTTATTTTCTAACTTTGTTAATTTTATAATTTTAACCCTTCTTGTTTATGTTTTGTAATTATTAATATAATTTTTAATTGTTCTTTTATGTGAATTTTGTGTATAAATGTGTATCTGTCAAGGAATCTCATTGTGCGTAAGTTCGGTAAATAAACGACCATTTCAACTAAAACCTAACAAATTTTCTTTTCCTTCTATTTTTATTTAATTCCTCTAATAACAATAATAAGGTTATTCGAAGAATAGAATACAATATAATAAAGAATATAAATTTAATTGTCTAAATTTCGAGTTTAAGTTCTTAATTATTTTTAAATTCTTTATAATAATTTATTTATATGTTGCGAAATCAATTAGAAATTTTTGTGACGAACTTTTAGTTTTTCTTTTAACCTTTATTTCTATGTTGTGACGTAACATATATTATAATTAAATAAATTTCCAATTAAAATAAATTAAAATTTTTGTTCATTAATTTTTAAAAAGTTTCAAGAGATAGCATTCTTTTAATTACAAAAAGGTAATGTTTTACAATGTTTTCTTTTCATTATTGTTAGTAAATTAGCTTTGGAAAAATGTATACATACTTTATGGAATTTTTAAATTCAAAAAATTTTAATTGCAATGTTGTTTGCCTAGTAGATGCAAGGAAAATACAAAGCAATCTCAATTATTAGTTATCGACTTATTTTCTACAAATAATCTGAAAATGTTAATAAAGTTAATTATAAGTATTGGATTAATAATAACAATTGTTAACAACCTTGAAGTAGGAGGTAATGACGTCAAATGGATAAAAGGCTTTACAAAAAGTGTTCAAATTGATCGACACATCCATCAGGTTATATTTTTTATCAATGACAAATCCGTGAAATCCAATGAAATTTTAAACAATCTGATGAAAGAATTATGTAAAACTATCCCTGTTATAGTTATAGCTATATCTTGGTCAATTTTTGAGCTACAGGGTTCATTTTTTATCAAATTACTCAGAATTTGATACACTATCTTTTTTATAATAAGTATTTTTATGCTAAAATGTCATGAAAGGCGGCAATTTGAAAAAACTGATTTTTTTGCACCTATTTCATAAGAAAAATTTTAGGTTCCGGTAGGAGTTCGAAGTACCAAATTTAGGTACTTTATTTTTACCACAAAATGAAGGATTTAAGCAAATAAAATCGAGTTCCTGAGTTAAAACATGATATGCCTTGTATTTAGACTAACTTGACTGGACTACTAGTAAATTACCATGTCACGCGGTGTTTAAATTTGAGCAGTAGCTCATGTTCTCTTTTGTCATCTATAAAAAGTTTAACTTTTGTATTTTATGACCAAATTCATAATTTATGCTAAAATAAGAATAATTAATCTTAATCATCTATATAAAAAAGTTTAAAGCATTAAAAAAGATTTAGTGTTAAAAAGTTATTTTTTTTACAAAATGATTTATAAAACGCGAAACTCTGCGATTTAGATTTTGGGAAAAACATTTTCTCACATAATTTTAAATGATAAACATGATGGCACTATCAGATTTTGTCGTCATTTTTGTCAATTTCTAAGCTCGTTTCCGCGCACCGTGAATTGTGTCAACCATCAGGAGAGTTTTCGTTACCTCACTATGTTTTTTCTTATTCCTTTAAAAATTAAGGGTATGTGGGCAAAGGACGTTTTTTTGTGGTTTGAAACTTACTCTGAAATAAAAAATGATTTTGGGTTAAAATTTTTGAGAAATGATTTTGTTTGGTACAAGGAATCTCGCTGTTCTACTCATTTACTATAACTTAACGTAAAAATAATAAAAATAAAGCAATAAATAGTAAAATAATGTATTATATCATACTTCATTCAGCGGCCACTCGCTCGAATTGGCACTGTTTACTGGAGTACTGACACATTCCAACAACGTCTGTGTATGCGCCTCCATCTTTGTTTTCATTTTCGTTTAAAAATTCCACTTTTTAAACTTCATTTTTTAATAATTTTACTCAAAATTATGTATTTTTCGGAGAACAGCGAGATTCTTTGTACCCTAATCTATCATCCCTCAAAATTTTAGACAAAAATCTTTTCTCATTTTAGAGTGAAACGTATACTACCAAAACACATTTTCCCATACTAGGTCACGTGGGAGATTCCCACATAACCTTAAAACATATATTATTTTATTAAAAAGTACTTTAAATATAAAATGTATTAAACACTTTTAAAAGAAATTTTATGTACCTACTTTAAATTTGTACTTTATCCTTTTGTAGAAAAAAAATTATGTAATATATTTGATTTTTTTTATACAACAATTGCGTGTAATTATTATTTATAAAGAATATTGGGTGAAGTTCCGAAAGCGTCTCACCTCCGATCTTAATAAAACTTGGTATACTAACGTATTTTTGTGCCCTGATTACGAAAATGATAGTGAAAATTGGCGCAAATGTGATTATCATGGTAAAAACCATAAAAAACACCATAAAATCATGGTTTTTTGCTATTATCTCGTAAAAAACGCAAAATTTGAAAAAATGTTTAAAATAAAAGTTGTAGGTGTTTGTGTGTTTTTTTGAGACCTACAACTTTTATTTGAAACATTTTTCAAAATTTTGCGTTTTTTACGAGATAATAGCAAAAAACCATGATTTTATGGTGTTTTTTATGGTTTTTACCATGATAATCACATTTGCGCCAATTTTCACTATCATTTTCGTAATCAGGGCACAAAAATACGTTAGTATACCAAGTTTTATTAAGATCGGAGGTGAGACGCTTTCGGAACTATATCCAGAATATTTTTCTAACCTCAGTCTGCAACCGATGTATCACATATTTTGGACGATATAAGATGTATGCAAGAAACACACGCGATTTAAAAAATTTCGAACACTCCCGAAACCACGTTAAAAACGAATAAACTAAATACTTCTCCTAAAAATTTATGCGATCGTGATTTTATGATTTTCGATCACTCCCGAAACAAAAATTTCTTAAATTGACATAAAAAGTTTAAGCTCGAATTGGCACTGTTTACTGGAGTACTGACACATTCCAACAACGTCTGTGTATGCGCCTCCATCTTTGTTTTCATTTTCGTTTAAAAATTCCACTTTTTAAACTTCATTTTTTAATAATTTTACTCAAAATTATGTATTTTTCGGAGAACAGCGAGATTCTTTGTACCCTAATCTATCATCCCTCAAAATTTTAGACAAAAATCTTTTCTCATTTTAGAGTGAAACGTATACTACCAACACACATTTTCCCATACTAGGTCACGTGGTAGGTTCCCACATAACCTTAAACAAGATTGTTTTATAAAATTTGATAATGTTGCATATTTAATTGCTAAAAATCTATAATCTGCATTTTATTGTCTAACTACTTTATAAAATATGTTATTATTTGGAATTTTAATACTACAGTAGCTATTTAAGTCTTTTTTATATATTTTGTAAAATATTCAATCTGTTTGTAATACAAATTAGCACAAAAAATATATATATATATTTTTTTTTTTGAATAAAAATAAAATGTCGTTGCTATCTTTTTTGGAGGTAAAAAATTGAAATGATTCGTAAAGAAAAAAAAGTACTAATTTAAAAAAGACATAAAAGATCGTAAAGTAGATTTTATTTTTCTATTGCTGCACTGGTTGCAGTTGAAATAAAGGAGGAGTGATGGTAATAAAAATAAATATTTCCGTGAATTAAGACCAATGCAATCTGTTTCCATGAGGGGAAGTCGTTGGCCGGCTTCTTCCGGAATCCAAACGATCCCATAAGCGCATCCCGGACCCATTTAGTTCCATTCCATTCCATTCCGCCGGGAAGCATTGGCCATTGATCGTTCTCACATAGGTGACATCGAGCGCAGAGTATAAAACTAAGGGCTGGTGCACCGATATAAATCACTTTGCGAACGCAACATGCTCACTTGGCTAACGCTAACGTGGCCGCACTGTATATTGTACATAGCCCATAGATATTGGACAGTATCGGAACTTTGTAATGCTTCTTCTTTCTTTCTCATTATTTTGCCACCCGATATATCAGATCAGCAGCACCTTGTTACTTGCACTTGGTAACGGGGAGCGACTTTTTTAATTGATTTCCAATCATCCTTTTCGATGTATCGCTCTAACAGGCCTTTAAAGAGACGCTAACACGCGATTCTTCCTTCATTCGACTATACGCGCACAACTAAGATAAGCCCAGTAGCATATAATGCTTTTCTTCTTTATGGAATGTTTTCAAACTTTTTATCGTTCCTGCTTGTCAAACAAGTACCGTTACATACCTTTCTTTTTCAGCATTCCTTATATAAAAGAGAGAACTAAAACTATTCTTTATAGATCATTTTCTTATTTGGAAAATAATGTTAAGTTTGATAAATTGTAGTAGGTTTTTATATAGAACAATAAAATTCTGTAGAGAAAATACGGCATAGTGATAAACAGGTGATAAACAAGTATTTTATATTCTCTTGATTTTTTAAAATCGAAATGTTAATATATATGTTTAATACCATAAACTTAAAGTCATTGATAGACATTTTTTAATGTTTGAAAAATGATTTTTACGAAATTTGATTATGTCTAGTTAGCGATGATTTAAAAAAATTATTATCAATGAACTTAAAGTTAATGGTACACAGTAATGTATTTTTCAAGTATTGTAATTGAAATTTTAATTTAAGCCGAAAAAAAGATTCTATCACTTTTTCTTTCAGATACTGAAACTTTGTAATAATCAGTTTTTTTAATTTAAAAAATAACTACCAATGACTTTGAGGTTAATGGTGAAAAAATGTAATTCTCAAGGTTATAGTAGCTGAAAGTTCATGCTTTAATTTAAGCTGAAGGAAAAGGTTATATTACTTTTTGTTTTATGTAACTTTGTTAAAATCATTTTTCAGAGATTAAAAATTGGCTACCAAGAACTTTAAGTTCATGGTACAGGTATGTACTTTTCAGGACTAAAATCAGTCTTGCTGTGTGATAATTATTATATCACGGAATGGCTGAATATTTTGTTAAGATCGTTAATAAGAAAAAGAATATGTTCAATGAGAAACTTGTTTAAAATGAAAAAATCTGTAAAATTTAGATCCGCAAATTTGCCCCGTATGGGTCCTACGTTTAAAAAGTTCAATTTTTTAATTGCACAGACCATTTCAACTAGTGCACTGATCTCTATATATAAAATAAATTGGGCGATTCATATACCTAGAAAATTTTTTTCCAGTTTGATTTAGATGAAAACACTAGTCGCCATATTGTTCATTCCTTATTGTATACCTACTCTTGTCGTTGTGTGCGCATGTTCGTATGATTCGCATTTTAGCGTTGATTGCATAGTGGGTTTCATCTGTTTAACAAGTGATTTTAAAAATATTACATTTTTTTAAGGCACTATTATTATGTGACGGTTTCAAAAAATCGATTATTTTTTTTGCATAATTATAATGTGTAAAAAGAGCGATAGCCTTGTATTTTATTTTCTTTAAAGAAAAACCCCTTCATTGTTAGAGAAAAAATTGTTTCAGTTGGCCTAAAATGTCCAACAAATTCTGGTCGACAAATTATGAAACTTAGTATATAAGGGTTTTTTGGGGTCGCTGATATTAAATATGACCTCAAAAATAAAATTCAAAATGCCGGACATATATTTTTTAATTTACGTGAAAATTAAGTTCCATTAAAATCTGTTAAAATTTTAAAAATAAAATCCGCCATTTTTAAATTTAAAGGTCAAATTCGAATTTAGCACCCTCAAAAATCCCCTTATACCAAGTTTCATTAAAATCCGTTAAAATTTTAAAAATTATGTCTGCCATTTTGGATCCGCAATTTTGAATTTTTTGATTTGAAGGTCAAATTCAAATTTAGCGCCTTCGAAAACCCCCTTATACCAAGTTTCATTAAAATCCGTTAAAATTTAAAAATTATGTCCGCCATTTTAGATCCGACATTTTGAATTTTTGAATTTAAAGGTCAAATTTGAATTCAGCGACTCCAAAAACTTTTATACATCTATTGTGGGTTAAAATGAAAACAAAATTTTTCGTAAATTTTACTTGTTTTTCAATTGTTATATAGCTTAAAAATAATAAATAATTTTTTAATTAATACACGGAGAGAAATAGATGGTACGGGGTACTATCTAGATAGTACCAGGTACCATATTTGATCTTACATATACGGACAGTAATCTAGATTCTATCAGTTACTATCCAGATTGTACGAAGTAACATCTTGATTATAGTGGGTAACATAACCATACTTTTTGTAACATCTTTGATAGTACCGAGTAGCATAATGATAGTACCGAATAATATCTACTTTTTACCATCTTAAGATCATAAGTTCTTACCATCTATTTCTCTCCGTGTATTACTTAACCAAATATCATTGATACTTATGTAGTGTGTGAATAATAATGTCATAAAAGAATTTATTTTACAATTTACATAGAAAATTTAATTTTTTTTGTGTTAAGATGACCACGATACATCGTATATGTCGCTGACAGTGAAGGGGTTAAATGATGTAAATTTATACATGTAAACTAAAAATGAAGTCTATTTTCACTTACAAATTGAAAATTTCAAGTACTTTATACAAGGTGATCCAAGTGTACAGGAATCCCAAAAAAATTTTTTTTTCTAAATCAACTTTTTCTATGTTTAAAAACCAAAAAAGACGATTTAGAACAAAAAAATTTTTGGGGGTTCCGGTATATTTTGATCACCCTGTAAAAGTAAAATAATATTTAAAAATTATAATTATAATAATTTTAATTTCAAACTATTATATTAAATCTGTCAAAGCAATTTTGTAATTATAACTTTATACCTGGGACGTTCTTTGTCAACCGGACCACCCCATCTCTCCATAATTGGTTTAATTTAAAAAAATTTTATCATATTGGAAAAATTAGCTTGGAATGTCTACTTTTTAATCCCGTTGGGCGCTTTTTGAAATTCAAAATGGCGACTTAAATATGGCGCCTAAACGACATAAAAAACACAAAAAATCCACTAATATGATCTATATTATTGTTTAAAGCTTCACATATGACGATAAAAATAACCACAACATAGTTTACTTACAAACTGATAACGTATCTTCATTCAAAATTCAAAAATTCAAAATAGCGGATTAAATATGGCGGATCAAATTAAAAATTGAGCTAGACTCGTGAAAATTACTACTTGGGGGTTTTCGAGGTCGCTGATTACGAATCCGGTGTTAGTTTTCAAAAATTCAAAATGGCGGATCCAATATGGCGGACAAAAATTGAACAAATGGAGCTAATTTCGTAAAAATGTCTACATAGGGGTTTTTTTGGTCGCTGATTACAAATCCGATGTCAGTTTTAAAAAATTTTTAAATGGTTGATGACAAATCTCTATTTAAAATTCAAAATGGCGGATAGAATTAAAAAATTAAGCTAATCTTGTGATTATTAATTAAATAATCCTCACGTAATTTCCATAAAAAGTTATCTGGCGTTGTATTTGATAAGTTCAAATGGCACCTTTTTACGTTCAATATAAAAAAGTTAGATAAATTTTTCATATTTTGGTCCACCATTTTATATTCACAATTTGATTTTTTAAAAAGTAACGATGAATTCGTAAAGATTGTCCTGAAAAACCCTTAGGTAGACATTTTAACGAGTTTAGCTCAATTTTTTGGATTTGTGGTCAGCCATTTAGAATTTTTAAAAGTAACAGCAGATTCGTAATCAGTGACCCCGAAAACACCCGAGTAAACAATTTCACGGGTTTAACTTAATTATTTAAATTTTGGGCTACTATTTTAAGTCTGCCATTTTAAATTTTTAAAATCTAACAACGGATTTATAATCAGCGACCCCAAAAACCCCCAAGTAACAAGTTTCAGGCGAATCTAAACGATTTTTTAATTTTTGTCCATCATATTGGATCCGCCATTTTGAATTTTTGGAAACTAATACCGGATTCGTAATCAGCGACCCCAAAAACTCCCGTGTAACAAGTTTCAATCGAATCTACACGATTTTTCAATTTTTTTGTCCGTCATATTGGATCCGCCATTTTGAATTTTTGAAAACTAACACCGGATTCGTCATCAGCGACCCCAAAAACCCCCATGTAACAAGTTTCAATCGAATCTACACGATTTTTCAATTTTTGTCCGCCATATTGAATCCGCCATTTTGAATTTTTGAAAACTAACACCGGATTCGTAATCAGCGACCTCGAAAACCCCCAAGTAGTAATTTTCACGAGTCTAGCTCAATTTTTAATTTTATCCGCCATATTTAATCAGCCATTTTGAATTTTTGAATTTTGAATGGAGATACGTTATCAGTTTGTAAGTAAACTATGTTGTGGTTATTTTTATCGTCATATGTGAAGCTTTAAACAATAATATAGATCATATTAGTGGATTTTTTGTGTTTTTATGTCGTTTAGGCGCCATATTTAAGTCGCCATTTTGAATTTCAAAAAGCGCCCAACGGGATTAAAAAGTAGACATTCCAAGCTAATTTTTCCAATATAATAAAATTTTTTTAAATTAAACCAATTATGGAGAGATGGGGTGGTCCGGTTGACAAAGAACGTCCCACCTGTATTTCGATCTATGTTTGTTTACTTTTAAATATACAAAGGGGAACCTTAAGACGAAAGTCATAATATTGTGGATTGAAAATCCAAATGATAATTAAATCAGTTGCAATACGTGTATTGACCTATTTAGACATGTTAATGCGAATGTAAACAAAATTTACAAGAATAAGAAAATGTTATATGTTCAGATTTAAACTTTTTATGTCAATTTAAGAAATTTTTGTTTCGGGAGTGATCGAAAATCATAAAATCACGATCGCATAAATTTTTAGGAGAAGTATTTAGTTTATTCGTTTTTAACGTGGTTTCGGGAGTGTTCGAAATTTTTTAAATCGCGTGTGTTTCTTGCATACATCTTATATCGTCCAAAATATGTGATACATCGGTTGCAGACTGAGGTTAGAAAAATATTCTGGATATAGTTCCGAAAGCGTCTCACCTCCGATCTTAATAAAACTTGGTATACTAACGTATTTTTGTGCCCTGATTACGAAAATGATAGTGAAAATTGGCGCAAATGTGATTATCATGGTAAAAACCATAAAAAACACCATAAAATCATGGTTTTTTGCTATTATCTCGTAAAAAACGCAAAATTTTGAAAAATGTTTCAAATAAAAGTTGTAGGTCTCAAAAAAACACACAAACACCTACAACTTTTATTTTAAACATTTTTTCAAATTTTGCGTTTTTTACGAGATAATAGCAAAAAACCATGATTTTATGGTGTTTTTTAAGGTTTTTACCATGATAATCACATTTGCGCCAATTTTCACTATCATTTTCGTAATCAGCGCACAAAAATATGTCAGTATACCAAGTTTCATTAAGATCGGAGGTGAGACGCTTTCGAAACTTCACCCAATATTCTTTATAAATAATAATTACACGCAATTGTTGTATAAAAAAAATCAAATATATTACATAATTTTTTTTCTACAAAAGGGTAAAGTACAAATTTAAAGTAGGTACATAAAATTTCTTTTAAAAGTGTTTAATACATTTTATATTTAAAGTACTTTTTAATAAAATAATATATGTTTTAAGGTTATGTGGGAATCTCCCACGTGACCTAGTATGGGAAAATGTGTTTTGGTAGTATACGTTTCACTCTAAAATGAGAAAAGATTTTTGTCTAAAATTTTGAGGGATGATAGATTAGGGTACAAAGAATCTCGCTGTTCTCCGAAAAATACATAATTTTGAGTAAAATTATTAAAAAATGAAGTTTAAAAAGTGGAATTTTTAAACGAAAATGAAAACAAAGATGGAGGCGCATACACAGACGTTGTTGGAATGTGTCAGTACTCCAGTAAACAGTGCCAATTCGAGCGAGTGGCCGCTGAATGAAGTATGATATAATACATTATTTTACTATTTATTGCTTTATTTTTATTATTTTTACGTTAAGTTATTGTAAATGAGTAGAACAGCGAGATTCCTTGTACCAAACAAAATCATTTCTCAAAAATTTTAACCCAAAATCATTTTTTATTTCAGAGTAAGTTTCAAACCACAAAAAAACGTCCTTTGCCCACATACCCTTAAACCTGCTCTGAATGCGATATTTATTTTTAGTTAAGAGCTGCATATATAAATAATACCTACGAAGAAATTAAATAATATAATCCACGTTGTATATAAATTTATATATGGGTCAGAATTTCTCAAACGGATCACTTAAAATATTAAAAATTCAATTTACAATATTAAATCGTTTTTTCACTCCTACTGTGATTAAAATAAGTTTCTGAAAATGTTAGACAAAAAAAGATTTATTACAGTTATTAACAATTTAAATTGTTAGCTATTTTAAATATAAAAAAATTTTCTCGAGACCTAGTTGACCAATTTAAAAACAAAAAATAGATTTTTTTCGTCTTAGAACGTAGTATTCAAAAATAATTTTTGCTTTAAAATAGTTTATTTTTAAAATATATTTTAATAAAAAATGTGTTGATGAGAAAAAAAATGACACTCAATTAGAAAAAAGTTTTTTAATAAAAATTATTTAATTAAATTAATTTTAATATTTAATTACACGTAATTATTATTTATATTAAATAATAATTAATGTTACTATTCATTCATTATTTAAATAAATAATTATATGTGACTTGGACCTACGTCCGAAAAAACCAATTTTTTATTGATTGCAAAACGACAAGAACCTATTTTTTTTAAATTAGTTGACTGGATCTCGAGAAAATTTTTTTTTTTTTTTTAATTAAAACTGCTAAAAATTTTATTTGTTAATAAATTTAATAAAAAAAAATTTTTTTCGGCTATTATTTTCATAAACTTATTTTGATCTAAGTAAGAGTAAAAAATTATTTAACATATTGAAAGTTAATTAGTTTTTGAAAATTTTAGGTAATTCGTTTGAGAAATTCTGATTCATCTTTGAGAATTTGTTATTATTTTTTGGAAAAATAAAATGCCGAATATAAAATGCAAAAATAATTTAATTTAAAAAAAAATCATTACTCTCGGGTTTTTTATGTCACTAAATTCGAAATTTTCTCCCTTAAAATACATTTTTTTCCCAGTGTGAAATTAAAAAATAAAAAGTCTAAAAATCATTTAAAAAGAGGTTACATACATAGTATATATGTATACTCTCAGTTAATTTAAATTACAAATTTTTGTACATTATGCATCGACTCTTAAAATCTGGACTTTCGTGATTTTCTGTCTTTTTCTACACTAAATGGTTATAACTCGGGTTTCTCCTCGATTGAATGAATCAAAAAGAGCGAATTCGTCCAACTTTCGTTTTGTATACATCTTGAAAGATATGCGCTCTTCGTTGAAGACGTTTGCCCTGCGATGCGTCCAATTAAACGTCGGTAGATAGAAAGAAGGATATGAAAGGGGTAAACGAAAGAGTATAAGAGTATGAGGTGAAAAAAGACAGTCGAAGAGGGAAAAAGAAGTGTAGCATATAATGTCTGTATCAGCAAAAGATGGAAAAAGCGTTTCAAATAAGAAAAAAAAAATAGGAAAAGAAAAATGAAAAAAAGACTTTGGCAGAAATCTTTTTCTGAGATGAACGATCAGTGAGAGATTTCCTGAATATATACCTAAGAAAATTGCGAGAGAAAAAAAGAGGGGAAAAAATAAAAGGAAAGCTTTTTAAAGAACGCAGAATTCAAGTAGAAACAGAACGAATGTATATATGTATATTCATTACAGAAAAAATGCCATCCGTGTCTGATTAATGTTTTCTCAGTTATATATTTATAGTTTGATAAAAAAAATTAAAACTTTTAATACAATAATGCAGTTAACAGACTTAAAATCGTTAGATACTTTTTGCATTAAATATAGTGTGTTGGAAATAAGAAATGGGTACAATATAAAAATTTTCTAATAATGTATCTCTATATACATAATTTATTTATTTCAAAGAGTTTAATTAGATAGAAAAAAGGATTAAAATATACTGAAAATTGAATTGGTTAATATAGAACTAACAAATTTAGTTTCTCGTTTCAACAAATTTTTTCTTCGTCTAACAATTCAATTAATACAATTTTAATTTAGCTTAACTTTTATTCGAAATAATTTTAAACTAGTCGACTTTTTTTAAATGCAATAATAATTTCTAATTCGCCGAATCTTTAGAAATTTTATTTGACCAATTGTTATTTAATGCAATTTTAAAAATGCAGAATTTTCATATCACCGTAATTGACGAACAGATAATAATTGACAGAAAAATTTTGCACAAATTTGCGCGAAATCTTTTTGTCTGTTGTTTGATCGGTCATTTGCATTTTCGGTTAAATGAAAATTCTATCAAATAAAAATTAGTGAATTAAAAATTCTGCT
Source organism: Leptopilina boulardi (assembly GCF_019393585.1). Taxonomy (NCBI): domain Eukaryota; kingdom Metazoa; phylum Arthropoda; class Insecta; order Hymenoptera; family Figitidae; genus Leptopilina; species Leptopilina boulardi. The sequence goes on from NW_026138003.1 coordinate 512,866, forward strand.
AAATTAAAATTGGGTTAAATTATTTTAAATAAACAATTGTGTAAAGAGAAATAAGGCAAAATAAAATTGTGTTAAATAAAAAATTCTCTTAAATGCCCATTTAGAAAAATTTGAAATTCAGTTAAAAGACTGTTTCATCTCGTAGAATTCTTTTGAAATGAAAATTTTAACTTATGTAATTTATGGGATCTTGATGAGTCCTACTTATTTTCTATTTTATTTATTTTTTATTTTCATATTCTTAATTTTAATTAGCGCAATTTAATTAATCTTGGTCTTACAATTTTTCGATTTGTTTTAATGAGTGAATATAATAGGATGTTTCTCTGAATTGTTTTCGTATAATATATAAGGGAATTTGGCGAGGTTTATAAAAAGGCCTTAAATTCGAGTGGTTTTGGGTCCCGTAAATTTTTCAAGTTGTGGGCCAAGTTCAGCGACCCATTCGTCTCCAGTTGACATTGGGGTGATGTGTTTTTCCTCCTTTTGTCCTTTCTTCACTTGCCTTGGAATTGCCGCCTCCCTATATGGCAATCGAGTCCCAAAACGAGCCATTTTTTTGTCTCTCCTTTTCTAACGGAATTTCTTCGATTTCGTCACTTACACTGCTTTCTTTCCTTTCTCCTTAATAAATTTTATATTATGATCCTTGCTCCCTGAATTACGTTTCACCTCGCGAATTTATTCATAGGCCAAAAGTAGTTATTATTTTTCAAGTGAAAAATACTTTTTTTTCCCAAGCATATTTAAATTTTATTGAAATCTGTAGATAAGATTTGGAAATATTAATATTTAAAAAAATGCATACCAAAAAATTCAAAACGGCGTAACTTCTGTAATTTTTTCTCTTATCCAATAACTATAATTTTACCAAATTGCAAATTAATTCGGAGACTACATGCAAATCGTTTATTTTTTGACGAAGTCTTACCCTCTATTAATTTTTAGTATTTGTTCCGATTTTTAATATTCATTTTAAGATTATTGAAAACTTTTTTAGTAAGTATAGTATTTTATTACTATTGAAAAACTTTTCAAAATTCTTAAAATTGTTAAAAAATTTTTTTAATTAATTATAATTCTCAAATTGAATTTTAAAAATCTAATAAATACTAGAAATTTATTTCGTATTATTTTTGTAAAACATTCTTAAACTATTTTTAACAACTTTTCTTTCCTAAATGTTGTGAACTTCACTGACTTAATTTTTTGGGAACACACAATATACGTCAAGATTCAGGGGCTTAAACTTTTTTTTTTTAATTCCTGCAGGATTCGTACTTCTTTTTTGTCATGATAAGTCCCTCTAACGTATGATTTTTGAATTATGATCTTCAGTGTTGAATAAGTCGATAATAAATAAAGAGACGTAAGATCCATTTTCAGTGGTTGGTAATATACCATCCAAGTTTGTTGATTTTTGAAGCGCTGCAAGAGATCGGTTACTCTTATCATTTCCTTTCTTACCGACCCTCAGAGTTATGTCGACTTGACTATATGCGGGACTTAAGACCCAGGTATCCCTTCCACTACATATTCAGAATCGTACCCTTTACTTGAAGTAAACTAAAAACCGGTTCACATATTGGGGCGTCTCCAATCTCATGTGGGGATTTGAATATCGCAGTTTCCCGTTCTCTTCCTTCTTACTCTATGGACGTATATATTGTGTATATATTTATATAATGTTGCTAACCGTGAATCCATACAGAGCCCTAAATTGATATTTGGCCAGACAATATTTCTCCAAAAAAAAAGCTTTTTTTAATGCAAGAAATAGGGCCCCAGATAGATTTTAATTTTTATCAACAAAGTGATCTTTTTGTATTTCAAAAAATCATTGATAATACATTCATAGATGATGAGAATGTAACAAAAGAAAAAAAAAACATTTTTTTTTCAAAAAGAGATATCTTTCTCATTTTTAAGCTTTGAGAACACGAGCTCTAGACAAGTTTGAGCCTGAAAAATAAATTTGGGATTATAACTATTATCCTGCGCGGATGAATTTTAGTCTGGGGTCCTGGGTGAGACGTATTGAATAAGGACATCATTTATGAACTTAGAATGGACCCCCTGTTTCTTTCTGTTTTTAACTTCATTGCCACATCTTCTTTATACCATAAGAAGCAACAACAACAACAACCAAGGAAGAGAGACAGGAAGTGCAGTAGAAAACGCATATATTTAAGTGGGGGTAAAACGGGCCCTGAAGAAACGTGAACCGATCTACAAAGTCTCTCTTGGTTGTTAATAGAAAAGGAGAGAAAGAGAAAGAAGAAGAGAGAAACTGCAACATCGCGGTTGCATTGTTTACGACGCATTGGGACGCCTGCAGCAGCCATATTGGATTCCTCTTGCGGCTGTAGATCAAAATTATAAGGCGGAACACGCTTTGGGTCCGAGGATTCTCCAGCATCCTTGTGTCTTAACATCATGCATGCTTTGTTCCCTTTAGATATCAACAAACCCAAGTTTGCTGATTCTACATATATATATTTAAACTTAAAATATATGAAACGAATCCAATTTCTATTTATTTGAAAGTAAGAGATTTTTTTTACCATAAAATCAATATGTTCCAAAAAGTAAGTGGTCCATAATGCCCATATCTCACCTATTAGTATTACTTTAAAATGATTAAAAAAATATTTTTAATAATAACACAGCCCCACAAAAAAAATTACCCTATGTATTTTTGGGCCGCTGAACACGAATCTTAAATTTGTTTTGCTCCATCACGTCAGAATTTTTTCTAAACTCAAAAAATATGTCGGATCTTTGGCGGGTATACGAACTTTTTAGGGTTCCGTACCCGAATTGGGAACCCTATTAATGAGACTAGTGAAGCAAGGCATGTACCCCCCCCCCCTAACGGCCACACGAATTTATCTAGAAGGCTGAAATTTGGTACACATATGTATTTTGGCCTGTAGATTACAGGAAAAGTATAGCGAATCTCAGGAATTTATTATCATAGCGTTGTCAAGGAAAAACCATGAATTTTTACGAAAAATCCCTAAAAATGACTATGTACCCCCCCCCCCAGGTAGCCACATTTTTTCACATAGAGAGTTCAAATTTGGTACTCTTATGTATTTTTACGTGAAAATTATAGGAAAAATATAGCGAACATGATTCGGATTGATTTACATAGCGTTGTTAAGGATTTAAAAATTTTTAAATTTCAAAATGTCGGATCCAATATGACGGACAATTTTGTTAAAAATTAAAAGTTTCTTATACAACATGGTACCTAGGGGTAAATTTGTCTTCCAATTTGTAATCAGCGTACCTCAAAATTCCTAGATACCAAATTTCAAAGGAAACTTTCAATTTCTAACAAATTGTCGCCATATTGGATCCGCCATTTCGAAATTTGAAAATCTGTCTTTATATTTAAAATCAACGACCCCAAAAACCCCCGCGTGTTAGTTTCAAGTGAATCGGAATAATTTAAAAAAATTTGTCTGACATATTAAATTTTTCTGTTTCGATTTTTGAAAAACAGACATCAAATTCATTATTACTGATAGTTTTAAATAAATCATTTGAATAGTTTGTATCAGAATAATTGGGTCAGATTTTCAATATTTATTTAAATAGATTAATTATTTTCTATTTATAAAATATTGATGAAACATAAATACATTTAAAATTAATTAAATGTGGTCATAATGCCTTCATTATCAACCAATAAATTATTATTTCGTATAAATTTTATAAGGTCTCGTAAAAATTGTAGATTATTATTATGTTAATAATAATCAATAAATTTCAATTATAAATTAAAATGAATAATTACCTATTTAACTTCATTGAAATAATTATAATTCAATGCACAAAATTAATAAATTTAACTAAAGAATTTATATATGAAATATTTTTATAATTTAGAATAATTATTTAACAACTTGAAGTTTAAAAAAAAATGTTTTCAAAAGTTCATTATTTTATTATCTGAAAATTTAAATTTTTTCGAGTTTTTTCGTGAATATTAGTACTTAGTCTTATCTCATTATAAATCAATGAAAATATTCTTTACACGATGTAATCCGAGTTTTTATTAATTAATATTAATATTACTATATTACCGTTTAATATTACAGAGAAATAAGAACACAGAAAATTAAAAGGCATTAAAATAAGCTGCAACGCTTATTATTTTAATCCAATTTTGCTTATTTTAATCCATTTTAGTATTAAAATAAGCAAAATTGGATTAAAATAATATGCGTTGCAGCTTATTTTAACCCCTTCGCAGTCAAGGCCAAAATATCATAAGTGGGCCCGAAATGTCAGTAAATTTTTTAATGACCAAAATTTGTGCAAATCTGTATACTATGATATTTAAGGTCGCTGATTACGATTCCAAAGTCAGATTTTAAAAATTCAAAATGGCGGATGATTTTTCAAAAAAAAAAAACAAAAATGATTTAAAAATAATTAAAAATTGTTACTCGGGGGTTTTTGGGGTCGCTGATTACGAATCTAAAGTCAGATTTCAAAAATTCAAAATGGCGGAACCAATATGGCGGACAATTTTTTCAAAAAATGTCAAAAATTATTTTAAAATACTTAAAAATTGTTACTTGGGGGTTTTTGGGGTCGCTGATTACGAATTTAAAGTCAGATTTCAAAAATTCAAAATGGCCGAGCCACTATGGCGGACGATTTTTCATAAAATGACAAAAATGATTTTAAAATACTTAAAAATTATTACTCAGGGGTTTTGAGGGTCGCTGATTACGAATCTATAGTCAGATTTCAAAAATTCAAAATGGCGTTACCAATGTGGCAGATAATTTTCTAAAAATTTGAAAATTAATTAAAATTACTTAAAATCTGCTACTCAGGGGTTTTGAACGTATCCATTTTGAATTTTGAAATTTTGTAATTCTGACATCATATTCTGAATCAGCGACCCTAAATCCCCCAAGTAACGAGTTTCAAGCGAATATGGTCAATTTTCAAAATTTTTGGTCGCCATATTGGATCGGAATTCAAATAATTTCTTTTTCTGTATCATATAGAACGGTAATTAAAAATTTGGCAAATATATAATTAACAAGAAAAATTTAGAAATTAAAAATTAATTAAAAACATAATGAAATTAAAATAACTACACAAAAAGTGTGTAAGAAATATTATTGTTATTAAACAGTTTAAAATTTGACTTAAAATCGAGGTTCTATTATATTTTTGAAAATTTTGAAAGAGAGAGAGAGAGATTTAAATTTTAAAGGGACAATTATTATTATTATTATCACCAGTAGTTGGTGAAGGTACCATAAGCAAAACACTGAAGTATATATATATATATATATATATATATGTAGAGAGAGAGAGAGAGAGAGAGAGAGAGAGAGAGAGAGAGAGAGAGAGAGAGAGAGAGACCTGTGGAGTGTCTTGGGCATTTTTCCGCAGCATCCGTGAGTGGTCCACTCGGGGCCCAGTGAACCCCCCCCCCTCCCTTCCACTTACTTCTCTGATTTTCTCGCTCTTTCTCTCTAATCTAACTCGAGAGAGGCCCAGGGCCTGATCTGCGCGCCTCCGGGTAGCGTTCCAGCTAACTTCAGAGAGTGTCCTGCTGGGCCTTTTGACCGGGACCTATGCTACCTGGTTCTATAGAGTTATCTCGAACATACCTTAGAAGAGATAGGACCCCAGCTCAGTTGCGGGTTCCAACCAACAATGACGCCCAGTTGAACGCTGCTATTCGTGCCCTCCACGTTATTATATACTTGATCCACGCTTCTTTATGGGCCTTTAAAAAAATCATTCTTGATTAAAAAACAAAAAAAAAACCACCCCTCCTATCGGAAATATCAATCTCGTTTAGGGATGTACTAAAAGAAAATTCCAATTTTGAAGTGAACAGTTATTTTATTGTGTTTTTTTTTCCTTTTATAAACTAAATAATTAACAATATTATTGTTTTCTTGATTGAAATCTATCATATTAATTGATAGTTTTTCATTCAATTTATTGTTGTCAATTTTTTGGAGGAAAAAGAACGTGAAGTTTATGTGGTGATTACCAACGATATTTGAAGTGAAATGTTAATTTTCTTTTAAAAATTATATATTTGAAATTGAATAAAATAAGGAAAATGTGTGAGTGCGGCGACGAGTGTGGTGAGGCTGCACAAAATTCGGAATTTTCTAGGGTTCAAAAGTGAAGGGAACGTAATATTTTTTTTTTTTTGAAAAATTGCGGGCGACCCAGAACCTCGAGATTCTGAAATGTCCACCTTAGGTCTCTCAAAGGTCTTTATCTTGGATAAATACTTTACAGAACTGCAAAAATTTTGGGAAACGGAAAAAAAGCTTCAAGGTATTTGACTATACTATACTAATGTTTATAGTAAATTAATTACTGATTGTTGTTTAGATTTTTTTTTTCTCGCAAAGTTTGAATGAGAAAAGAGAAGAAAATATTGATATATATATATGGTTCTTTTGAAAGAAAATCATTAGCAGAGAAAAAACAATAATTATTAAGTAATATTTATTTCGAGTTTATACAAGAACAAATTTTCGTGCATGTTCTGTAGCACACGATGAAATGTCGATGTCCTTTTTTTTTTAAAGGACAAAACCCGTTTTGGCGGCGCACCTGAAAACAGAGCACGATTTACACGGGACAAGTTGGTCCGCACTTTCTAGTGGACGAGGCGTGGGACCTTTTTCCACTCGTGTGTATATGTGTATGTGTGTGTCTGGCTTTAGTTTTATATTTTTGTTTTCGTTGTTATATTCCCGCGCGTTCTCACTCCCGCGGGGAAGATCGACCCGTCAGGTCGAAACTTTCACGATTTCAATGCGAAACCCTCTCGCACACAAATACACGAGCCTACTTGTTTTTTTTCAACTGTCCTTTCTGCATATATATGTATATATATATATATGTGTGTGTATATCTATATCTGCGTGTGTAGAGCTTACAACAAAGTACAATGGTATTAATGAACCGCAATAATTTATAACCAGAATTGAGCTCATACACCTCGCGGGATCGATTTTCATCATCAACCTCGTGGGACTATCTGTTTCCATTTGTGAAAATGAAATAGAGACCATGTGTTTCGAAAGATTTTGGCTTATACTCAGAGATTATTATAATTAATGTGGTTTTCTATTTCAAACTATATATTACAAAAAAAAATTTTTGTGTGTGGCTATATTTTTTAAATTGATTTTTATTGTTTCTGAAAAATGTAAATTACAAAATCGTAATACAAAAGCCGCGGCGTAGCTATGGGCTAAAGATAGGAGTAGGTAAGGTGAATTTGGTGAGGGCCCTTATCGCGATTTTATATATGAATTTTTGGTTACTTATACACATTATTATACACTCAAAAAAATAAGTAGTAGATTTGACTACTTTTTAACTACCCTGTATAGTACAATAGGTCCTCAACTCAATTTTAAAAGTTGTATTAACTACTAAAAAGTAGTTAAAATAACTAAGAATGTAGTTGATATAATAAGATTTTGTAGTTAGTTTTAAATTCTAACTACATTTTTAAGTTAATTGTATACTACTAATTTTTAACTACTTAAGAAATAGTAAAATTAACTACACAAACATTGTTAAACTAACTAAGAAAGTAATTGTTTTAACTTCTTTTCACTTAACTACCCAAAGGTAGTTGAAGATTTCGGATAAATTTTTTTCAGTGTACATATTGTATTTAAAAACATTTTAAGTTTAGTTACTCTTATAATTATTTTTTTACAGTAAGGTAAAATTCGATTTTTCAAGAAATTTTTAAGATATTTAACCATAGATGAACTCATGGCTTCATTTGACAACGCCTAAGTAGCTTTTCTTTTTCTTTTTGATCCTCCAGATTCCCATTTTCTTTCTACATCTGCTTTCTGCTCGAACTCGACATAATTATAAAATCCTATAAACATATTTTTTTCTTTTATAATCAATCACTTTAAAAGTATCTATATGGAAAATATTTATTAAAATTGCTTTACATGTTACATTACATGAAACCAATTTACAAAAAGTCAACGAAAAAGTTTTGTGAAATTACTATAGTTAACTGAGTATTGTTATAGGTTATGTTAAGAGTTTTCACTAAATATTTTTAAAAATATATATTAAATACTGATACAGGATTCTTACCTATAAATTTATTATGATTAATTTAAAAACTTCAAAAAAAAACTTTAACATAACCTGTATATTTACTAATCTTTCGAAATATATAATTTTAAGTGATAACATATTAACACAAAAGGGCAAAGTATAATTTACAAGAAAAATATGTTTAGCACTGCTGGAGGCAACTGCAAAACTGTTTAGGTTAGAAAAGTTATTTATCATGACATATTTCTGTCAGTTATTTTCAAAACTTACACTGCAGAAGTAAAACAAGTATTACTTGTACAACCAACAAAATAATCAATATAATAATTAATTAAATCTCATAGTATTCATAAGTTGGAAATAACTACAATAAGCTTTATGAGCTTTGTTTACATATTTGTATATCGAATATAAGTAGCAGCCGTCTTCGTTGCTTCTGTTCCTTTTTCAATTTCCCATTTTATTAATTTCATTTTAAAATATGATTTCATTTCTTCTTGCTCTTTTTTTTGTTCCATTTCGATTCAAAATCTAAAGAAAAAATTTATGAATGTGAAATTAGAGAGAGTGATTTACGCTATAATCTCTCTTGCACTAATCATTTTCTGCTTTTTTTATTTTTAAATAATTAAAATTTTTGATAAATTGTAAAGTATAATGTGAAGTTAGTGAAAAGAAATTTTTTAGTCTCTTAAAGTAGTCACTGAAGTGGTTAATTTAAAAAATTACATTCTGTAAATCAAAAAAAAAAAAATCTTTAAGAACAATATTTTTCACTACCTACAGTTGTAATTATGTTTATTTTTCTTTTTTATAAATTATTTATTAATAACAAAGGAGAATAATATATTATATCATGTAAGTGTTATTAAGATGTATTACATATTTTAAAATTATCGCGCGCTAATTATTGCGACCAATAATAATAAGCATAATAAAGTGTTATAATGATTCATTTTTTGTATATATATGCAATTTAAACATTTTCAATGTTTGTGTTTTTGATAAATAAGATTTATGTATTATTTAAAATTTTAATATTAGCGCTTATTTTTGACGAAATCAACTTGAGCTCCACCTGTACATTTCTAATCTAGAGATATGTTTCGCCCTTCTATTGAAATTTTACATTCCCAATGCTTTTAATTAAAAGTTCGATTTTTTCGAGAGTTTTCGATATATCCATTCAACCTTTTTATGTCATGTATTTTTTTTTAGAAAAAGGATTTCAAAACTTCTTATTTAATTTTTCGTCAATTTAAAATTTTATTAAAGCGTGAAAAGTAGCCATAACTTTCCTACAATTTATTTTTTTCAAATGTTTAACAAAATTCTCACCCTCAGTTTACTCTGAGGCCCCTAGACATGCGAGGCCCTGTGCCACGATACAAAACTTGCGATAACAAGATTGTAGTATTACAAAATTGTAATATTTTAATAGCTTTACCCAAGTGAAAAATTTACCTAGAATTAACCACTGGAAACCCTTGTGGAATTTTCTATGGAAATGACACATTTTTTTCATATAACTTTATAGCATAAAAACTCAAGTTTTTCAACATAACTAAATTAAAATTATTGTTTGCAATGATCAAACACATTGTAGTTAAGATTACTTTATTACTTAAAGTCGTTTTATTTGTACTATTTATGAAAGTAAACAAAACTTTTAGGTAAGAAATGGTTAGTCATGATCATGCCTGGTCAATTAAACAAGTTTCTAACTTAAAAGTTTTGTTTACTTTCATAAATAGTACAAATAAAACGATTTTAAGTGATAAAGTTTTCTTAAAAGCATTATGTTTATTAATTACAAACAATAATTTTAATTAAGTTGTGTTAAAAAATTTGAGTTTTTATGCTACAAATTATTATGAAAAAAATTTATTATTATTTACAACATGAATTTCCTCAAGGGTTTATATACTGATTGTTATAACACTTTTGATATTCTGAATTTTAAAATAATTATGTGCTAAAATACTACACGGGAAAAAAGGAATTTCTCACAGATGCTAACTGATGTCTGCTATTGGATCTATCAAAATTAGTAACTATACAGCTAAATTTTTTGTTATGACAATAAAGAAAGTTTGATGTGGTAAACAATAACAGTCTTAATTTTTAAAAATTTACTGTCACAGAAAACTTTTTTGACTCCACTCTTAAAATCTAAATTAGTAAAAAAGTTTACTAATTTGAATTAGTAACTCACTTTTTGCTTCTCAATTAGTAACATTTTACTAATTATTAGTAACTTTTACTAACAATTAGTAAAATTCAACTAATTCTAAAGCAAAATGTGAGTCACTAATTTAAATTAGTAAACATTTTTACTAATTCAGATTTAAAGAGCACAGCATAATTTGTTCGCTGTCCCTATATATTAGCTAACGTAATTTGATGTGAAAGCAAATAGTTCGCTGCCACAGCAAATTTTTTCAATGCATGTATCAAATTAGTAAATATTATAGAAAATATTGTTTTATGTCTAACCTAACCTGACTTAACCTCAAACTCCATGGCTTAATTTAACCTAATAAATGATATAATTTTCTTTTTTACTAATTTTTAGTATATAAAATTAAATTTAAAATTTGTAAAGACTACAATTTCACTAATTTTAAGTATAAAATAAATTTTATTAAAACAGTATTCAAAAATCTTAAAATGAATTTTTTAGTCTACAAAAAAATACTAAAAGTTAGTCATTTGATATATTATTTTTTAAAACAGTATCTATTAAAATATTTTTAACAATTTTTTCTTTTCTAAATATTAAATATTATCAAGAAGAATATTTTAAAGAAAAAAAAAATTTGGCTTCATTTGTTTTTCTTAAATTGTACATGCCTTTTTGTTGTAATTTGAAAATGTCTTCACTTCTGAATGTTTTGGTCACAGAGAACCATAAAGATTTCCAAGCGTGAGAGGCAAACGTGTATTTTATTTTTTATTTATTTTTTTTAATGCTTGTGGACGAAATTGTAGGCGGGTCACGAAGATTTCGCATCTGACAAGGACATGCGAATCGGCTCGACCATTTTTAATGGTAAAACTGGGTTCCCAGGGCGCTTGAATCAGCCTTGGGAACATTTACAAGTTCCTTTGGATATACCATATTCGCTCATTAGTTCTCTTCTCGTACATCGTGTATTTATACATATTTACATTCACACATAAATCCTTTTTGAGGTAAAAAAAAAAAATAATAATAATAAGTCCGCTCGCTTATGGCATATCTACATTCTAACGGCATTTAACAAATTAATAATTCGGTTATCTCACAAGCAGCTCACAGTTTGTCGCATTATTTTGATATAATGAGCTTACTGTTTTTCATTACATATCCAATAATTATGCAATTTTCGAATGTAAGAGTGCTTATTATTTAGGATTAGTTATGTGTATTCATTAAAATATTAACAATGTATTTTATAATATGGAAATGTAGGACTTTGATTATATAAATTAAAATCCTTTTCATGTTGTCTAAATTAGACATTATTTTATAGCAAAATTCTATAATGGAGGTATCTAAATTTTTTAACGTCATTTCAAATCACATAACATTGGAATATATGAAATAGGTGAAAAAAGTTGAAAATCTTAATAATTGTATTAAAATATTTTCTTCATGTAAAATAACAAATTTTATATCAAAATTAAACATCTTTATTGAAATTGTATTTTATTAGTTGTGTTTCGTATATAACAGCATTCCTAACTTATGGATCATTGCTAAAATCTATCAAATCATGGGAAAATTAATTTTTTAATTTTACATTTTTGGACCATTGCTAAAATCTTTCAAACAATGGGAAAATTAGTTTTTCAATTTTACTAATTTTTGACAATTGCTAAAATTAAAAAACTAATTTTCCAATGGTTCGTAAAATTTTAGCAATGCATAGTTAGGTTCACTGAAAAAAATTCCTAACCCCCGTATACCAGGAATTGACTAATTTACCTGGTTACGAGAGGAACCCACTATAGGCAATCTTGGTCAAAGTTGATTTCGACAATTAGTCGGAATGACTATAGGGCAGCTTATCAGAATAACCAGGTATCTTAGTTACATTGGCTTGAATCACTTTGACTGAATAAACTTTAGCAAAATTGACTATAGATACATGCGATATTAACCAAACACCTTAGTTAATATAAGTAGGGAACAAGGGGTCAATTCTACTAAATCGACTTTGACAATATTAACCAAGCTACATAACTGAATTGAAGCTTGGTTACGCTGACTAGATTTAAAGTTGCTATGGTTAATAGTCATTAATGCGAAGCAAAATTTTTTTCAGTGTTCTTTTTTAATTAAAAGTAATTGAAAGAAATATATACGTATATATATATAACATTTGGATCGTTTTAAAATATCCCAGTAAGTATAATAGGAAAATGATAATGCTATTACTAATTCATTGATTAATATGCATAGCATGGGAGAATAATAATTTATGGACTGTGACGCATATAATGATACGTATATGATCAGGAGGGTGTTCAATAGAAAATCATTTCCTACAACAGCGTAAATGAGAATTATAAATTGCAGAGCAATTTGTTGCAGGTGACATAGCAATTATGTACATAATTATTCACTTGTCAAAAAATTTTTTTTTTTGCAAAGTTGTTTAGACAACTCTATAATTTTGTTGATATTAGTGCGAGTTTCTTTATATACTATCTCATTGAAAAGTCTTGTTGGATTCTCCGTTTTCAATATACACATTTACAGAAATTAATTCTAATAATAATAATAATTATTATTATTATTATTATTATTATTATTATAATTCACTGAGTTATTCTCTTTTATATTGTCGAAGTCATACTAATAGATTTATATGTCCAGAGAAAAAAGTCGTGCCATCTTTGTGACTGTCATTTGAGTAATTGTACTAAGTGATTTAAGTGTCAATGGGTATAATAAGGTTTTTGGGGTCGCTAAATCCGAATTTGATGTCAGATATACAAAATTCAAAATGGCGGACCCAATATGGCGTCCAAAAAATTTTAAATTGACCAGATTTGCATGAAAATGGTTCCATTAGGGTTTTTGGGTTCGCTGAATCCAAATTTGAGGTCAGATTTAAAAAAAATTCAAAATGGAAGACCCAATATGGCGGAAAAATTTAAAATTGATTCGTTTCGTTCATAATTCGGTACTAGAAGGTTTTTAGGGTCGCTGAATCTAAATTTGAGGTCAGATTAAAAAAATTAAAAATGGCTGACGTAATATGGCAAAAATTTTTAAAATCGATTCGATTTGTTCAAAATTTGGTATTAGAGGGTTTTTGGGGTCGTTGAATCAAAATGTGACGTCAGATTTAACAAATTGAAAATTTGGATTCATAGACCCTATAAAGAGCCCTGAGTACCGAATTTTAAACGAATCGAATCAATTTTAAAATTTTCTACCATATTAGGTCCGACATTTTGAATTTTTCAAACTGACCAACCGCAAAAACTTTTAACACGATGATATGATATTTCTTTGAAAACTTTTTTTTTGACCCTTTTGGACCCACAAACGATTTTTCTACTAGACTGCGAAGGGGTTAATAAACTATAACAGTGGAGGAAAAGAAGTAATTAGAATTACTTTTAACATTTTCAATATAATTCAATTTACGAAAGCGTTTATAAAATTTTAACATAGTCAATCATTAACCAAAGAAAGCACAATTTAACAGAAATGTCATTTTCATTACTGTCAATATTATATATATATAGCTAATCAAATAACAAGAAACAAAGTGAAAAAAAAAATTATTGAAATAGGACCAAAAATAAAAAAGTTACAAGATATTTTATACATAAAATACAAAAAAAAGGTTTTTTGTCTTGAAAATGAAATTTTGAGGGTGTTTGGGCAATTTAATATATACACACCATTTTTTTCAGTTTTTCCAGACCAACAATAACTTCTGATAGGTCCGATTAAAAGTAATTTTTCATTGTCACACAGTGTTATTAAATTATTATTAAATTGATCAAGGTATAGAAAAACGTTTCTTTTCACACGCTCCCATACTTAGGTAATTTTTCAATTAAATAATAAAATAAATTTTATTTTCCATATTAGTTTCGCTAGCTTCTTTGAAGGCATTTTGATTGGTAAAATGCATTTTTAAAAAAATATAATTATTTGACCAAAAAAATTAAAATAAAAAATAAATTTGACTTTTTTTTTATGAAAAACAAGATTTGTTTTATTTTTTAACTACAAATCACCCAAATTTGAGCACGATAGGAGAAATTTTTTTTCACTTTGATCACTTCACGTCATCTGAAAACTCTCATATAACTATATAAGCAAACTATCATGATGCTTTATTTTATACTTGTTGCTCATTTGCATTTTATATATATATTACTTCATTATTATTTATCATTGAATTATCATACTTCACATATTATTATTATATAAGGAGAAATATTGTCATTATGTAATGCTTGTTAATAAGTTATTTGAAATTATTTTTATATCGTTGCTTCTTGTTGACAGGTTATTATTGATTCTTTTTTTTAATATACTTCATTTTGTATATAACTGTATATTTTATATATTATTTTTCGTTTATTAAAGTTGATGATACTTTAATACTATAAAGTTAAAAAAAAAATGATCAAAGTTCAATAGGTTTATGTTCTAATAACAGTTTCTTTGCTCCGGTTCACAAATGCCAAAGAAGTCAAACCAGATTTTCACGTGATGTCTATAAGTGTCGATTTCCTGCATTATACACCAATATAAAATTCTTTATATACAAACTTCTTCCGCGTTTCTTTATTTCTTTTAACAGAAGAAAATAAAGTCAAGTTTGATTTCTATTTTGCCCAAAGCGAAAGCTTCTTTTTTTTAATTTTTATTATTAATGCAAATTGTTTTCATTCATATATGCTTAAAGGCTGTTATTAATAATTATTTATATATTAGTAGTAATCTTATTTCAAAGAAATTTTTTATTTAATTCAAATAAATGTCTCTTTAATCCTATATAAATGTTAAAATTTCTTTGATTTAATGCACAAATTTATTTCATTTAAAGATCATTTCTTTGAATCCAAGAAATTTTCTTTGAAACTAAGAATCTTTTTTTGTTTCAAAGAAAATTTTATTTTGAATGAAAGAAAACAAGTCAAAGAAAATGGTTTCTTTAACCCCTTCGCAGTATAGCAGAAATAAAGCTTCCGTGCCCCGTATGTGGGAAAAAATTTTTTTTTTTTAAATTGATATTACAATATTGTATGTTTTTGGGGTCGCTGATTACGAATTTGAAGTCAGTTTTTCAAAATTCAAAATGTCGGATCCAATATGGCGACAAAAAAAAATTTTAAATTCACCAGATTTGCCTGAAACTTGTTACAGGCATTTTTAAATGTTGATTAATTATTTTTTGTTAAATTTTTAAATTTATCATCCGACATATTGAATTCGCCATTTTTAATTTTGAAAAAGTGATATCAAATTCGTAATCAGCGACCTCGAAAACCCCCTAGTAACAAGTTTTAGACAAACCCTTCGAGTAATGAGTTTTAAGTAAATCCGATCAATTTTCAATTTTGTCATCCGTCATATTGGATCCGCCATTTTGAATTTTGGAAATCTGACATCGGATTCGTAATCAGCGACCCCGAAAACCAAAGAATACACACGAAAAAAAAGTAGAATTTTTACCCCAAAATCGGTATAAAAATTACCTGCAACAAATTTTATCCTAGTTGAGGGCGCCACCGTCTATGTGAATTAGCATTGGTGAAAATTACCCGCAACAAAATTTACCCAGAGTTTTTTCTGTGTATACCCATTGACAAGTTTATTGTATTGTGTCTACTTATTCTTTTTATATGCTACTATATAGCGGTCGTACACACTGCACTGAAAAAAAAGTTTGGTATTAACAACCAAACGTTTGGTTGGTATTTAAGCAACCAAAATTTTTTTGTTGAATCAACAAAATTTTGGTTGTTCCAATCAAACTTTAGTTAGGACAACAAAAATCCTTTTTTTCTAATTTTGTTTGTGTCAAACAAATTTTGATTGAGACAATTAAAATTTTGTTGATTCAACAAAAAAATTTTGGTTGCTTTAATACCAACCAAACGTTTGGTTGTCAATACCAAACCCTTTTTTCAGTGTGGTAGCACGACATTTTTATACCTCTATAGAGGTCAATAACAGTGAAGGGGTTAAATGAAAGAAATCTTTTCCCTGGATGCATAGTTAGTTTTTCTTCTGGGAAGGGCGAAACCAGAAATAGGAAAATCTGATCAGTACCACATTTGACCCACATTTCAATTTTTGAACGGTAGTCAAAAATGATTAAAAATCTTTTTGAAGATTCCAATAATAAAACTATGAGATAAAAGCTCACGAAGTATAGAATGATAAAAAATAACAATAAAAAATAGTTTACTTTATGTGTGAGGAAAGTGTGATTTATATGTCAAAATAAGAGAAAAAGCATTATGTTTGGTTGAAGAGTGTTGTAATACCGAAGAGTTGCATCTTGAAATCCTCTATGGTGGGATTTATGCGGGGCAATGGCCTATGGCTGCATTTGCCATAGCTTGTTGCTCGGCTATGCTTGCACAAATACAGCTATATATATATATATATATATTGGTAACGTGCATATATTTATACCCGCGTATGTTAGATATACGAGGAGTACAGATCTGATCCACAAGTTACGTACTCGTGTATATATTTTCCAATAATCGTGCCGTTCAATTTCTTCGCGTGTCTTCTGTTGAAGCTCTTTGTGCGTTACCTTACTTTGCATTAACTTTTCTCATTGCAATTCTGTATTATCTTGTGTTTTTCGTTCTTTTTTTTTCTCCCAATTGAATATAGAACACTAGTCATAAAAATACATTGTTATTATAACACACGATACAAAACGGGGCAATATCGATACTATATATATATATATAAACACATTAAAATATTGTTCTGTAAATTATCTGACACATATCTTGTGTTATCTTTAAAAATGAAAAGAGAAAATAATGACCATTGAGGTGAGAGCAAATTATATTTTTTGCTCAAATTTCTTTAATCGATGAAATATAATTTTCAGTAGGTATTTTATACATATGTTATAACTAAATTTTTAAATAATTTTGATACTGGCTTTCGTGAATATATATATATATATATATATATATATACATACGGTACTTCCATTTGTCCAAATAAATATTTGGAAAAAAATATGGGCGCTAATTTCTGACTGTGGTTAATTTTAAAATTAGCGTCAAAATTTTTATATTGGCACTGAGAGAACGATATTTTTGGTTCAAACAATTTTTTGGTTTAATCAAAACTTAGAATATCCTTTTTGCTATAGGGAGAACACAAAAAAAAACCAGAACTCAAAATAAATTGAATTCGGACTCAGTTTGATGTGCAACAAAAATGAGTCAGTAAGATGATGCCGCCACAATCTCATTTTTGTTTCACTTCAAAATAAGTTCATTTTGAATTCATTTTGAGTTGAAGAATGGAAGTTCTGTTTAATAAAAATTAGGCGTTTTGAGAATTCTTTAAAATCAAAATTCGTACAAATTAATTTTAGAGCTTATTCATGCGTCTCCACTTATTCAAATGCAGTTTGTATCAGAATGTTCAGTACTGACAACCATAATAGTAGTTCAGTTCTGATTTCGCAATAAAGTACTTGATTCACATTCTGGTTCAATATTCATTAAGTTTTTTCATCACTTCTATACTCAATTCGAAGTTATCAAAAATAAAATCATCTAATTTATATATATATATTGAAATGGTTTATATGTTAAAAATTGACAAAAAAGTATAATGTTCTCTTTGATGGGTCAAATAAACGGGATCTTTACGAGTGTATCTCAGCTGATTAACGACAATAGGCTAAAATAATTTGATATCACAATATCACATTGTCATTGAGCATGCGGTCTTGGTGTAAAAACAAGGGAAAAAAGTAATGCCGTCATTTATATGCAGCCATGTACCCTAGCTATATATATATATATATATATATATATAGGTATATAAAAGGAACGCTTTTTGCTCGTGCCAGTGAACATGTACAGGTACACGCATACGGTCATCGTTTTGAGATTGTGTATATATATAGAAGCAAAGGAGTTTTAAGGAGAGAAAAGATGCTCGCGGGATTAACCTGCATCTGATTAGACACCGAGGTTGAGACTTCTCTCGGGGGCCCCCTTTTGTATTCGTATTGGTGAAGCCAGTCGAGTTTTCAGGTAACTCTTTAAAAGTCCAAAGCAAGAAATAAAAAAGATCGACACTGAGGAGAATCATCCAGGATTCTATGATGATGGTGGTGGTAGTAGTAGTAGCAGTATCTATACATATACCTTTTGCCATTACTTTCTCAGGGACTCAAGTCCCTCGACTTCTTGGAATATTAGCACATTCCCAAGTCTCGCCGTCATCGAGCTTCCTTCCAGTATAATTTAATGGCCTCTAAAACTCCCTAACTGGAACCAGCCGAATCGTTTTTAACGCCCTCGTATCACCCTCTCAGATAATTTTACTCTCTCTCCTTTATTTCTAATCCCTTGATTTCTGTGCGTCTTGCATTTGAGAAATCGTTATATGATTTGCTAGCTGCTGCCCGTACGTACTCTTGTATTTTTAATGGTTGTTTGATTTACGTTTTTGATAATTTATGGTTTTTATGGATTGTTGTTTATCAGAAGAGTTGCTGAGCAGGTTGTTGTACAGGAATGAGCGGTGTCAGCTCCCCCCCTCCTCTCTCTCTCTCTCTCTTACATTTATTTTAAAACCCATTAATCTGCCATTTTAATTTTTACACATATGATTAGAGAAATCTCAATTTTTGAATAAAAATTGAAAGAATGAAAAAAAGTGTAGAATAAGATTTAATTTTGAAAAAAAGATGGAATTTTGTTTAAATAAATGTTTGTGGCATTGAAAATATGAAGAAAAAAAACCTTCATCTGGATCAGAGAAAGATTTCTCTAGAATAGTAAAAGATTTAACTGAAACAATTATTTATAGCTGTTATATTACGAGAGTATTTCTTAAAGGTAAATTTTTTGTTTTCATGAAATACATGAAAAATGCTTAAAAATTTATTGTATATAATTTAAAATATGTAAAAAATTTGTCATAGTTATATGAATTTAAAAATGCCAAGGTATCAATAAAAACTTCAAAAATTTAACTTCCATTATTTTCTATAATTTTTTTTTTTTTTTTGTAGGACGACAATCCTATTATAAAAAGGTCATTGCAAAGCGATATGCGTTTCATGCGTAATAGTAAAACTAATAAAATCAATTAGTCGAATATAATTTATACATATACCCAAATGTTTTACATGCTTAAAAAACTCCAAATTAAATAAAAAATAAGAAATCAATGTCAGGATATTATAAAATTTTAATGTATTTATATTTTCTTTTCATAGATATGGGTTAACCCATGAAACTTTTAACTTTCAAGAAAAAAAAAAATTTTTAATGTTAATAAATTACATATAAAATTGAAAAATTCAACTTTTTTTATTTTTGATATCGGAGTGGTTTCCAAAGTATTTTTGTCCTCTGAACACGATTCTGGCACCCAAATTTGCTTAGCATAGTCAGGATTTTAAGAAAAGAGGGGGTAAAGAATCCAAAAAAGTGTTTTCAGCATATTCTTAACTTAATAAAATTTATTTTACTCAAAATCCTTAAGCGGCGTTTTTTTTCAAATATATGTAAGAAAATGTTTCGATCACACCATATAGATTGACATGTTTAAAGCAAAAATGCAGTTGTGCCTTTCAAAAATGTATAAATTTAAATGAAATCACGATTTTTAATATCATCTTTAAATTGTTGCCACAGGAATAAAATGAGAGGCACATCATTGAAAAAGATCTTAAAACTTTTGTTTTTTCATAACCTTTTAAGAAATTCATTAAACTTTTATTTTTATCCAACGCCTTAATAGATATTTTCATAAGAAGATGTTCAATTGAATTTTTTTAAAAAGTGCTATCACTCAATCAAACCTTCGTATTTTTAGTTTTAGTGGTGGCAAACTAATGGGATAGTGAAAATTTTTTTGACAAAATATGTCTGTTAGATATTTCCATAGTAGCTGAAGTGATATTTTACACGCCGCAAAAATAAAAATATTAAGAATATAAACTTTTTCAAGAAATTCAAATGAAATTTAAGAATTTTTCCACTTTTTAATTTATAAAACTAATTGTCAAATAAATATTTTGTTCTAATACTGTACATAAATGATCCTTTGTATATAATTTAGCAAAAAAAAAAAATTATACCCAAAGTTTTAATTAAAAATAATTCAGATTTTTAAGTGTTCGATTCGAGAATTACAAAAGTTAAAAGTTTCGTGGATTTGCCCATATATATATATATATATATATATGTATATATATTTTCCAGGAAAAGACCATTTCAATTTTATGTTGAGATGAACAATAAAAAAAGCAATTATAAATTTTGTCACTCTACCACATCTTTAATTTATCGTCTATTATATAGTGTACATATATAAGAAACGATAAAATGAAAAATGAATTCATTTTATTCGTTTATAGTAATAAACGATAAAATGAAGATGTGGTTAAAGCGTTTCGTTATAATCTTACAAGGAGAAATAACCGTGTGTTATATAGAATATGGTTGGTTTCCTATTTTATAGAATTTCCTCGAACTAATATATTTTTTTGTTTGACTATTTCTTGTATATATATATATATATATAGTATATAGTTTAGAACTATAAAGTGTAATATAACCTGTCGGCGTTGAGAGAGCATTATATTTGGATCCTTTAATGCGACCTGATGCCACATAAATTTGACAGTGTGTTTGGAATTTATAGTATCACGAGGTTGAACCCCAGGTGTCCTCAGCATCACCTCAGCTCCTTTCGTTGACCATCTCAAATAATCTTCATCACATTTCATCGCTTCTATCTTATATAGGGATCATTGAACTCAATTGATTGGATCTAAATGAGCTGAGAGACTGTGTGTATAGGTCATCCTATATATATATATATATATATATATATATATATATATATATATAGTTCCGGTTCTAAGATTAATTCATACCTTTTAGAAACACACAAAAAAGAAGCAATTACATAATTGAAAAATTGAACAACTCAAAACTTTTTTTACAATACATCACACTTACAATTTTTTTTTATATCATCATCTTGAAGAACATTTTTAAAAGACAATTTAGATGCTTTTAAAACAAGAAATTAATCATCTCCTAAAATGGAATGTTATTTTTTTATATACTGACAAAAAAAAAAGGAATTTAGGTACCTTCTTTACTTTATTAGATATCTATAAATAATACTTCTATTTTATAAAAATAGTTTTTTTGCAACACTAACCTCTAAAGTTACATTTTACACATCAAAAAGTGTGTGTAAAGAAGCTCTTTTTCAAACGGTGTGTAAAGTGATTCACTTTACGCACTGAAATTTACTTTATGCACTGAAATATTACTTTACGCACTGAAATTTATTTTACGCACCGAAATTTTTCTCACATAATATAAGGATTGTTTTAGACCATACAAAACCACAAAATTATAAAACGAACTTTACTTTTAAATTCATACACTCCTGCTTAATGATATTTTTCCTGATCTTCGATTGATTTTTTTAATTCTATGCAATCGAAATTATTCTAATAGAGAGTTGGAATTCTTCATAATAGGTACTTAACATTAGAGGTGGGTGTTGCAAAAAATGTATGATACACGTGCGTAAATCGTGATGTGGGCCTCATGAGGTACTTACCAGTTTTCCCGATCTCTAATAAGGGCCTTGTCGGGAAAACTGATCAGAACCTCACAAGGGTGTAATGATTTTCCTCACCAATGCCCTAGATAAAGAAAACTAGTGAGGGCCTTACCAGTTTTCCATACGCATATACCCTATTTTTTTATATTATATAAACTCAAAAAAATTCATGGTAAATTTGACTACATTTAATTGATGCATTTAATTGACATTGATTACATTTCTCCTAGTTCCAGGGGGCGCCTATAACAAACAATAGTTGAAACAACTATGTAAAAATTGTAAGATTAACCTGTAAAATTTAGTAAGGAAAACTATTCAAAGTAGTAAATTTATTATTATAAGTATTAGTATTGAGATCCATTTTTTCATCCTCTCCCCTACTAGTTTCGTTTGTACATATGCCTAAAATATTTAAATTTATATACCTAACAGAGAAAAATCCCGAAACGCTGGGAATTGAACGCACGACCCTAACATTCGCAAGCCGACAACTTAACCAACTAACCACGCACGCACGATAGGATGGCTTGCATGATATTTGAGGACATTCTTGTCACTATCCAGTTAATTTTACTACCCAATGTAAATTAAAAAAAATTATAAATTCTCATCTTATCCAATGTAATTTGCTACTTTTAATAGTTATTATCTTCTTTTAATTAATACTTCTCAAACTTTACATAAATTTTTTTTTTTTGCGCCATCGTTCTGAAAAATGTGTTAATACCGTGGTAACTATGGAGAGTTCCATACTTAGGGAATATAACAGGAACCCATAAGAAAATTTAGTAATAAGAAATAAATTATTATTTAAAATCGAAATCATTTAACTAATTTACAATAACATTTTTGCAAATGATAAGGCCCTTACTAATGCCTTACTTTAAATAGGGCAAAGTCAGGCAATTTCTGCATGGGCACTTGTGTCATAAATAACTATTTTATTTAAAAAATTAATTATTATTAATTGGATTCAATACTAGATTAAATAATTAGAATATATTTACATTTTATAATTAATATAGCCATTAGTGGTTTAAAAAGTATAACAAAAATTTTAAAAATTTTATAATTACATGTTTGCATAAAATAATTGTATTATTAAAATATAAATAATAATAAATATTTCAATGCATGGAAATAAAATAATATTATTATATCAGGGTTGAAATGTATAAAGTTTTTTTAAAATTATTATTCGGAGATTTTACAAATATTCATTATATTATTATTATTTTATTATTATTTTATTATTATTAAACTAATTGTTTATATTTTATAATTAATATAGCCATTAATATTTAAAAAATATAACAACAATTTTAACAATGTTATTAAATTTTTAGGCAAAATAATTAGATCATTAAAATATAAATAATAAAATTTATTTTAATATGTGAAAGTAAAATAATATTTTATCAGGGTTGAAATGTGTAAAGTTCTTTTTTTTGAAATATGATTATTATTAGGAGATTTTACAAATACGCATTTGAAAAATGAATATTTTATGCTTTAGAGAGCTGAAACGGTACTCTCTG
Source organism: Leptopilina boulardi (assembly GCF_019393585.1). Classification (NCBI taxonomy): domain Eukaryota; kingdom Metazoa; phylum Arthropoda; class Insecta; order Hymenoptera; family Figitidae; genus Leptopilina; species Leptopilina boulardi. Next base: position 536,347 of record NW_026138003.1, read on the forward strand.
CAAGAGAAAACTATTTTCCTAGCTTGTACAGAACTTTTTAAATCTAACTTTTATGTAGTTTTAATTGTAAATTCCTTTCATTTAAAAAGCATAATTTAATTTGCGGGTGTCGAAAAAGTTTTTTGTTCAAAACTAAATACACCGTCGTTCAAAAGTTGCGTGCAACTTTATTTTCAAAATGCTTTTTAAAAATTTGTTTTTTTTTAAATTAATGAACTTTCTAAATATATTTATGATTATATTTGAAGAGATTCACGTTTATTATTTTTTGTAATTTTGCAAATATTTAAAGAATGAATTTCTAAATTCATACCGTATAATATATATTATAGATGATATTATATTTATATATTTTATTATATTATAATAATATTAAATTTATTTATTTAGAAGTATAATTTACATAATATAATAGGGGGTAGTGTTAAATATACATTTTGCTGGTAAGAAATATTAGAAAATCTGGTTACATTTCTGCTCAATTTAATCAAAAATTCTTGTTAAACAAACCAGAACTATGAAGTAGTATAAGGAGCACTCACTCTATAGGACGTTTTTGAAAATTCTTCCCCAGCCTTTCCAGATTTAATAGAAGAATTTACATATCCCCGATACTAACAACCCTAGCGGAAAAGCGAGGAATTACAGGTCACGTGGTACATTGTTATATATGTGTTTGTGTATAATTGTCAGTTGGCGTTTTTTTTTTTAAATGTGTTTGATGCGAGTTAATTTTGTGTAATTATAAATAAAAAAGTGAAAAATGAGGCTGCTAAATTGATCAATGAATCAGCATTAACACAGGCAACTTTACTTGATACAAATTATTTTGTATGTATTTGAATGTTAACAAAATACTTACTGAACTTGTCATTATATTTTGTTTGTTTACATGTAAATATAACCTAAAAATAATTAAGAAATTTCGTTTGAAGTATATACGGCTACAATGAAAAAAAAATTATTTATATTTTTATTATTTTTATATAACTTACAACAAATTATTACAATAATTCCTTTATTATTTCATTATGAAACATAATTGAAAACAAATATTTTAAAAATCTAAATTATACATTCGTATATAAATAAGCAAAAACTTAACAATTTCAAAAAAAAAAAAAAAATTTTCAAAAAATTTATGTTTTATTTAAAATTTTTGTGTGTAACTTTTTTCTTTCTTTACACTTTTTCAAAAATTATTATATATCACTTTACACTGTTTACTATATGATAACAGCTGTTACTAGGCGCTAGGCCATATTTTGAAAACTTCTAAGTACACCGCTTTTCCGCTGAAGGCGTCATAATCGGAGATATGTAAATTTCGGATTTATTCTCATGCAGGGGGCCTATAAGCTTAACAAGCAGTGAGTGCTTCTTATACTACTTCATGGCAGAATTTTTCTAGTAAAAACTTTTTTATTTATTCACATATGTGTATACTGTATTCTAGTTGATCTTACAAGAAATTAACCAGAATTATTTGAGAAAGAATCAGAACAAAAGTTATAGTCCAACTGTATATTTTTGTATTTTTAAAGAATAAAAGATGATTTAAATTTTTTAAAAATATTTTTTAACGTAACCTAAAAATAATAATTTTAGGTTATGTTACCTAAATCGTTTCCTATACATAAAAACTTTTAATTTTGATTTAAATGCAATTTCCAGTTATTTAAAATTTTTTAAATTAAATTATTCAATCTTAACCGAATCTTTTTTAAAATTTAAATCATCAAAATTTTTCTTTAAAAATACAAAACTACACAGTTGGACAAACTTTTGTTTCAATTCTTTGTTTGATTCTTCCTTAACTATAGAACTGTTTAATCTTATTAAAAATAATTAGAAATTTTTTTTAACCAGATTCATCTAGTATACATAACTACAACTAAAATGTTTGTTAGAAAAGCTATAAAAAAATATTTTAGACGCGTGTAAAAATATTTTAAACCCCACAGTAAACTTATTCGCTGTCCTTATATTAACAAGCAAAGTTTGCTGTGACAGCAAAAAAAAATCACTGCCACAGACAACTTCTTCTATGCGTGAATTTTCTACATTTATTGTCAAAATATGTTAGTTAATTTCTGCTTTAATTCAATTAGCTGTTTTGAAAAAAAAATTGTTTGAAAAATATTTTGAAAGAATAAGCATTAAAGTGTAAAGTGGCCCATTTATTTATATATATATACATCGGATATTTTCGTAAATAAGAGTATTTTGCGGTACTCTGTATTCTTGTGTTTGTGTTTCCTTGGAGAAAAATTTTTTTCTTTTCTTTTTTTATCGTCCCACCCATTCTACGGTTCAATTCACAGGTCTTGTATTACCCGGAGATGAGAGTTATCTTGAAGGAAGTATATAGGCCTGTGAAAAAAACCTGTTTCTTTGAAGCAGCATTCAACCTCGAGGTACCTGCTTACTTTAATTCCTTGGTAGTAGGACCTGCTCTCTCTCTCTCTCTCTCTCTCTCTCTCTCTTACTGTATACATATATATACCTGTTTCCCTTCCATTCGTCTTTTACATCCCGTTCGTGTCGGCTCGCCCTTTGGTCTTTCTCTCCCTTTCTATTCTGCGGGGACCACACCACTTGAGAGAGCTGAGCCGAGAGGCCCAAAAGACCTCTCTGTATGCGTCTCAAAAGTATCGACTGATCGACCGACAATCGATCATCCATAATCGTTCAAGAACTCGTCAACTTGTCTCACGCTGTGGTCAATTGAAGAATAAAATAGAATCATTACACCCTCAATGATGATTTCTCGAGGAATTTTAACATTGAGTGTATATAATTGAATTTCAATTTTTTGAGTAGAGGTAACAACTACTTTATATCCTTTGTTAACACAAGCAGCACTTAATATTACCTTAATATCAAGGTAATATTACATTTAAAATTCGTAATATTACATGAACCCAATCAAAAATTTACTAATGGCGCAGTACTGGCGCAGTACTGACAAATACTGGCGCAGTACTGGCACCCAGTATTGGCGCCAAAGTTGGCGTAACTTTGGGATGATAACATTTTACCAGTATTGGCTGCCAGAGTTGGCACCAGTATTGGTAACCACTACTGGTTCAGTACTGGCCGAGTACTGGCAGTTTTGTAATTTCCTGTATACGAAAAGAAAGCTTCAATTGTGACAGAGATAAGTTTCACTCCAGGTAATACTTTTTTGGTATACTTAGGAAAAAGTGTCTGAAATTTTTAGTAACCCAACACAAATTAAATATTAATTAAATTAGTCAACTAACTAATTAATATTTTATTATATAAAATCGAAAACGCCAAGAATTTTTATTCTTTATTATAATATATATTGCAAATTATTATTTTAAAAAATCAAAAAATAAATATAAAAATATGTTTATTATAAGACCAAAGTTTTTATAATATATAAAAACAGTTCAGTAAAAATATAAATGTATATTAAATAATTATAATGTATATGATTATGGAATTAACTATTTAATTATTTTATTATTCACTTTAATTTATTAATTATTATATCAAATATAAATAAATTAACATTGAATTCAATTCAATTTACATAAAACAAAATTAGTTTACAAATTAACTCATCACAAATATAATGATTTAATAATAATGAATACTAAATTCCTGAAATTAGGTAATTATTAAAAAAATTGTCTAAATTATTTATAAATTAACATTAAATTTTTGTTTATAATTCACTTTTGGAAAAAAACTGAACAATAACATCCAGAAACAAATTACAATAATTTTATTGACCATTGAAATATATAAGTTTGTAGGTTTAACTATTTTTTATAATTTCTATTAAGAAAGGTTAATTGTATATTTTATATTATTGATAATATAACATTTGTGCAATTTTACTTGCGATTGTATTTAATTTTGATGAACAAAATATTTAAACAAAAAAATTCATCGGGTTCACTCTAGAACTTTTTGTAAACTAGTATTAATCAAAAAGAAAATTTATTTGAGCCAGTACTGGCTCAATATCGGCTCAGTACTGGTTTGCCAGTACTGGGAGGGAGGTACTGCACCAGTACTGATACAATGAAAATACCAGTACTGGTTCAGTACAGACTGCCCAGTCTCGGCAGCCAATATTAAACCAGTACTGCGCCAGTAGTCAACTCTGGTATAATACTGAAATTTTTGGTTGGGAAATATTGATGGAATACTAAACGATTAGGTACATATCCCACTTGGAAAGATTCCCCGGAAAGTGCCCCCTGGAGGTTCTATCAGAATTCCGCCGGAACTTCAAACGTAATTCCGTTGGAATTTCATCGGAGTTCCAAAGAATTTCCGATGTAATTCCGATGGAATTCCGACGGAATTAGGACTCTAAAAATTTTGAAAAAAATTATCGGAATCCCATCGGAAATTCTTTGGAACTCCGATGCAATTCCGACGGAATTACGTTGGAAGTTCTGGCGGAATTCCGATAGAACCTCCAGGGGATACTTTCCGGGGAATCTTTCCAAGTCAAAGTCATGTCGGCATGTCAAAGTCGAAGAAATATTTACATAGAACTTCAATGGAAAAATCGCATCGACTTTGACCTGCTCTTAAAGTACAATTGGGCTGTTGGTTAAGACTCTCGACTAATGTGCGTTAGGTTTGGAGTTCGATTCCTGTCTCATTAGCTTTTTTCATTAAATAAACTGTCTCTCAGTGCAGCATGTAATATTACTTGAATATTATCTTAATATTACAATGTAATATTAGCTCAATATTGCGATGTAATATTATCTCAATATTACATCAATATTACCAAGTAATATTCCCTCAATATTACACAGTAATATTATGAATGTTATATGTAATATTATACATTGTTATTAAGGTACGTAATTCATTTAGAGAGTATAATGGAGACTTAAAAATAAATGTTTTATATTAATAGTTGATTCTCTGTGTGTATTTAAACTACAAAATTACAAACATAACCTAAAACATTTTTTAAGTAAAGTCCCTTCTTTCGTGAAACGTCACATAGGTAATCAATATTAATTTTATTTTGTTCCCAATAAATTTCAAATTAGCCAAAAGAGGCTATTTTATTCCCCTCTTGTAGATTTTCTCATTTCTTCTTAAAAAATTGAAGTATATAGAGGGAAATTTATACTAAATAAGTTATTATTTAATTTTAATTAGTAAACATTTTCACTAATTTAAATATTTAGAGTGTGAAATAATGAATTAAAAAAAAAAGATTTCCTTTTTTTTATTCACGTGTTTGATCTTGAATATATATTAAACATTTCTAATGCACATGAATAAAATTCGCATTTATATGAAGGAGATTATTTTTGAAAGTGAATTAAAGTTAATAAAGAATTAAATCTAGTGAGATAATCTTCTCATTAAAATTTGATGTTTATTTTAGTCAATAAAATTTCAATTTCATTTGGATGATGCTTAAACTTTTGGTTTCTTGTATAAAAATATGTAATTAAAGTGAATTCATTCCAGTTTAATGAATGAGAGGATATATATGCGTATGCTATAATTTTTGTTTAATCATCTATTTAGTATATATATAATATATATTTATTTATATTGTAATCAGGATAGTATTATTTAATAGTAGATATATTTTTTTTTTAAAAGGTAATGTCGAAATTTTTTTTAAATTTTGAAATATTTGAAAAGTTAAATTAAGTAAATTACAAAATTCTTTTAAAATCTCTTATTATTATCCTATAAAGTTTATAATTTTCTCTTTAAAACTGCTAATTACAAAAGTAATTTGATTTTAGTAAGTATTGGAAAAATAATTATTTAAAAATTGTCTCATACTGACAATTATATTCTAAGATGGTCGTTTTGAAATAGAATGCCCCATATACTTATTACTGCAATTTATATATTCTATTTATATAATTTAGAATGAAGTATTGACAGCTGAAAGTAATTTTATAGAAAATGAGATTAAGTATAATGTATTATCATTTTGTATAGCAATTATTAAGTTCAATAATGTTCTACTATCGGCATTAACCCCTTGACTGTCGATGGCCCATATATTTTCAAAAAAGCACCTTTGTGATTTTGGACATATATACGTCCACATTAGAAAAAAAATACTAAACATAATTAGAATTGAGTGTCAATGTGTATACTAAGGTTTTTGGGGTCGCTAAATCCGAATTAGAGGTCAGAATGAAAAAATTCAAAATGGCGGACCTCATATGGAGTCCAAAAAAATTTAAAAACTGACTTGATTTTCATAAAAATGGTTCCTTTAGGGTTTTTGGGGTCGCTAAATCCAAATGTGAGGTCAGATTTAAAAAATTCAAAATGGCGGACCCAATCTGGCGAACCATTATGGAGGAAAAATTAAAAATTTATTCGATTTGTTCAAAATTTGGTACTCGAGGGTTTTTGGCGTTGCTGAATCCAAATTTGAGGCCAGATTCAGATTCAGCGACCCAAAAAACCCCCAAGTACAGAATTTTGAACGAATCGAATCAATTTTAAATTTTTTCCGCTATATTAAGTGGCCATATTGGGTCCGCCATTAAAATTTTTTAAAATCTGACATTAAATTTGGATTCAGCGATCCAAAAAACCCCTGATTACCGAATTTTAAACAAATCGAATCAATTTTAAATTTTTCCGCCATATTGGGTCCGCCATTTTGAATTTTTAAAATCTGACCTCAAATTCGGATTCAGCGACCCCAAAAAACTTTAATGTGATGATATAAAATTTTTTTGGAAACTTTTTTTTTGGACCGTTTTGGGCCCACAAACGATTTTTCTACTCGACAGCGAAGGGGTTAACAATTCATAAAATAGAATTATTTCTAAATTTTATATGTATATACATAGGTCCCTTGACCTATGTTCTTGAATTTTAAGGTTATATTTGAACTAAGACCTGTTGAATCCTGGAAACCTATGCCCTAGAATTTTGAAGTTAATAGGAATGTGCAAGTCGAAATCGATTTTCGATTAAAATCGATTAATAATATGCGATTAATCGAATAATGGCGATCGATTGTTGAAAAAGACGATTAAAAATCGATTAAATTCGACTTTTAATCGATTAAATTCGAATTTTCAGGGTTAAAAAGTCAATCGATTAATCGACAATCGATTTTTTGTTTCGAATGCACATCCCTAGAGGTTATGTGAGATCTCTGACCTTGAATCTTGGTACCCTATGCTCTTGAATTTTAAGGTTATGTTTGATCCATGACCTTGAATCCTGGAGATCTAGGAGACCTGGAGACCTAGGAATTTGAGTTTATGTTAGTTTTAATACTAATGTAGGTAGATATATGGGTTGTTCTACGTCAATTCGCCTGTGGGTTTGAGGTTAAAATCAGAACTAAAATACTAATATAGGTTTTTATGGGTCATTCCATGTCAAGAGTAATCAACCCAACCTAACCTAACCTAACCTAACCAAACCTAAACCTAACCCTTTAGTCTTACATTATATATTAATTTTCCATTTTCACATAGAGAAATTTTTTTTTTTATTTTTTATTATAAAAAAGGCGGCCACAAATTAATCAATAATTGTTTACATTTTTTGTTTATTTATATTTCACAACTTGGACTTACTCTTAAATAAATAGAAAACTAGAATCAAAGATTTATTTTATTATTTAAAAAAGTGTAATAAATTAATTATGAGTACTAACTCTTTAAATTTTATTAAGTGAAAAGTGAGCGACTAATTCACATTAGTAAGAATTTTTACTAATTTTTAGTAAAATATTATGTATATGTATGTATAATTTTTTAAAAGTGTCATACATTCTATAAAGGTATATATGTATATATATATTTAAATACTTTAGCAAAATATGTATTTCATTTATATATACCATAAGGTTACTATTTTATTCCACCTGGAGACACAGTTTGTACTTTGTATTTATAAATAAATATAAATTGATAATAATGCTAATTGCAATGTAAATTGGTTCTAGTTTCTTTGACGGCATGTACTAAATTACTAATATCAAGTAATCGGTTATTTCACTGCTTTGATTCAATTGATTAACTAGTTTATATCTTTTAATTACGTAAATCTATATGCTATTAAAATTAGTTAACTGATGGAAAGTTAATAAAAATAGATGGTCCACTATCATCAAAATTAACAAGATTTTATTCTATATAAGAAAAAAATTTATTTAATTAAAATAATCGGTTACTTGGCTATTATCAAATAAATATTTATTTGGGTCAATAAAAAGGTATTTATTTTTAATACAGAAATTATTAATTAGAATACACTTCATTTGATTCAAATAAAAATTATTTGGACTAAATAAATATTTATTTGATAATATTCAAGTAATCGATTATTTTAACTAAATCAATTTTTTTAAATGTATATAAATGTATATAAATACACACATATATATATATTATAGGATATACAGTAGTATATATATATATATATATATATATATATATATCAATATTAAGTATATTTATCAATGTATTATTCCAATGAAAATTTCGAAATATGTTAAACATTCTCTAATCAGTAAATGAATCTTATTACAAGTGAATAAAAAAAGCTGCAAAAAGGTGAGAAAGATAATAAACGCGCGCGCGAGAAAAGTAATTAATTAAAAAATAGTTATATATATATGTATATAGTCACGTGCTAGAAATTTGTACGGTGAGTGTCTAATAAAAACGTGGGAAACATTCGAAAGACTATATATAATAGTTTTGCTATAAGTATATAATATGTTTAATAAATCTCTAAATATATATATCATCGTTTTTAAGTTTTTTGTAAATGATATATCGCATACGAAATTTTAAAGTAAGTTGTAAAGTATGGACCCAAACAGTCAGCGACACATACGTTGTCATAATTTTTAATAATTTATAGATTGAAAAAAATATTTCGTTCATATGAACGTTCAAAACTTTCGGCTCATAAATAAATGAAATTTTCTATGTAAATTATAAAATAAATTCTTTTATATCATTATTCGCACACTACAGGTATCAATAAAATTTGGTTAAGTAATAATTAAATAATTATTGATCATTTTTAAGTAATACCTATAACAATTGAAAAATAAGTAAAAATCAAAAAAAAAAATTTTTTTCAATTTAACCCACAATATTAATAGATTTGAAAAAAATTAAGGCTTTTAATTTTACTTTTGGAAAATATATTCTTACTTGTTTTTTTTTATTTTTATCATTATTTACAATAATCATGCGCTTAAATATAATTATGAGTGAAATAGCATTTTCAAGACCTTTTAGAATAAATTGTTATATATACCTTTGAAAGTTGTAAGAATGCATACACAAACAATAAAAGTGTAAAATTGTGAACGTGACTACATTTCCATTTACAAGAATATTTTTCATCTTTCTTATAATATAAAGACAGAGATTGTCAGAGAATATATATCAGTATTTACGTATATATATATATACATATATATATATGTGTGACGCGATCTGAAGAAAAGGACCTTAGAAGCAAATGAATTATTGGTTATGTTTACAATAGTTTACTTGAACTAAAAGTTTATTTTTGTTTTTGTAAAACTGAAATCAGTTTTTATTGAATATTTTGGATGCAATGAAGACCTAAATATCATTAGTTTGCATTACCAGTTGAACGTCTTTGTGTATTTTCACTTTAAAATTTCTAAACGAAACCTATAATTTTTTGCTTCTAAGGTCCTTTTCTTCAGATCGCGTCACACACACACACACGCATATATATATATATATATATATACTAGGGGGCTATTCCCCCTGCGTGCTTCGCGCGCCAACCCCCATCCCCCTCCTCTCTTCCCCTCCCCCACCCTAAATTTAAAGGTTAAGATCGTTTCAAGACTCTGAATATAGCCGTAAGTCCCCCCTCCCTTTTCTTCTACCCCCCTTCTCTTGACTTGTGGCTATATTCAGAGTCTTGGAACAACGGCGGCAGCGGCTTTGCGCCCCATCCCCCCTCCTTTTCCCCTCCCTCACCCTAAATTTAAAGGTTAAGATCGTTTCAAGACTCTGAATATAGCCGCAAGTCCCCCTTCCCTTTTCTTCTACCCCCCTTCTCTTGATTTGCGGCTATTTTCAGAGTCTTGGAACAGCGGCGGCGGCGTTGCCGGCGATTTCTTTTTGTAATATAGGTAGATATATATGTAGTTTAAAGAAAAATAAAATAAATTTCCATTATATTATTCCTTTATATACAATAATTATTATATTCAATGTAGGATAAAAATTTAGTTTTAATATATAATATATTAGTTATAAGAAGAAAAATTGTGACGCGGTAGATCTATAATTTATCGTCGAACGATCATTATATGAGTGCTATTACTAAATCACGCTATATATCTCATGAACACGCGGCGTTTAAATCTGAACAGAAAACCGCGGTGGCATTATATATAAAGGGAGCGTTATATTACTAAAACCATCATGCGCCTGTAAAACTTAAACTCGCAAGAACATTTACCTCTGATCGTAAATACAATTTATTGTCATATCTACAAGATGTTAATTACTTTTCTAGACGCATATATATATATATATAAATATCTTGCGACAATTTTCTTTTGTGTGCGTTTAAAATTTTCCTCCAAAAAAACATTTTTCCCATCGTCAATATTTGACGACGAAGAATATTGCACGCCAGAACAGTTAAAATAACAGCTTTATTTGCATTTTTATTGCCATATTTTCATTTTATTGCTTCAATTATATTGTATACGATAACAACTTGTACCGTACAGTAAACAAAATAAATCTTTTTAAAAAAATTAGAGAAAGAAACAATTTTTTTTTTGAAAAAGTATTGTTTTTTTTGGTTACTTTTTTGTTTTCTTTAAAGCAAAAGAAATTATAGATAATGTTTTGAAATTTTTATGTGAAAATACCATTCATGTTTTAAGTCTTTATTAAAAATATTGAATAGAAATTGATTTTACGCACAAATAAAAAGGAACTTTTATAATAGATATAAATTTGTCGTAAACATAATCTATTATTCAATTGCTTCTTAAGTCCCTTTCTTCAGAGTGTGTTAAATTTTCTTTTTAAATTGAAATAAATTATTATTATTTTGAATAAAAAAATTTCTATACATAAATCTATTGCTCGTTATTATTGTAGTAAAATTTTTAGTTTCAAAACAATGTATATATCCGGGTTCGTAAAAGTTAAAAAAAAAAACTATGTTATGTAATTGAAAAAAAAGTAAATCTGGTTTCGTATTCAGTTGAAAGAGATTGTTAACGTGTTGCCAGAAAATAAAGGGTCGTAAGTCGCGAATTTATTTGAAAGCGTATTGTACCGCTGTAGAACACGATCCTATGTAGCGTCTATCGGATTTCAAGTTGCGATGCCCATTCATCGTGCAATACGATCGCTTAGAGGAGTGAGGTCGAAAATTTCTTTGGGTTAATGAATTACCTTTTCTGATTACCGCAAAAAAAAAAGAACAAATTACCTACAACTTAAAATTTTACATCACTTCTAATCTTATTTGCCTTTAAATATAATTAATTCAATAGAATTTTTTTTTCCTTCTCTTATCATTTTAATTATGTATACCTTTCTGAAATGAATTGAAATTAGTTTTTCATTTTATTTTGATAGCTGAAAAGGCTAAACGTATTTAATCAGTAAAAGTCTTCTGCCCTCAAAATAATTTTGTGATCATACTTCAAGTATAACCATATAATAAATAAAAATAAATAAATTGATTTTACAGTTATTTCAAAAAAAAAAAAATTCTTCCTCGAAAATAACTAGGCACCCATATATGTAATAAAAATGATATTTATTTTCATTTCCATTTGTTTTTTTTTCTTCTTTTTATTTTCATTGAATAAAATTTTTTTAGGAGAAAAGAAATTGGCCATTGTCGAGCTTATAGAGGGATGAGATGAATGAAAATGTTGGCGCCTGAACAAGTCTCATGAATGAGGGGACCCCTTACGAATGTGTGATTTTCGCGCGTAAGATCGTAAATCGCCTATCTCTTCTTTCGCAAAGATTGGGTCGGGAGGCGATTATTTTCCGACAAGAGAAATGGAAGATGCCAAAGTTGTTCGCCTCCGGATAGTTTTCTGGGTGTGTTCATGTGCATATATGTGTTTTAACTTGGACACACAAATAAAATGTGCACATGCACATACAAAGAATGTGCTCACGAAGCTGCCCGCTGTCCCGTTAATCTAAGATACAATGCCAGACAAGTTAAAATGGAGGAGAGAAGATGCGGATCTTAAGATACGACCATTTCTCTCTCTCTCTCTCTCTCTTTGCTACCTTCCTCGACTTTTTCAGAAATATGAAAAAAAAAAGCTTGTACATAGTGATTTGAAACATTTTTTTTTCTTCAAATCTCATTTCAATTTAATATAATTAATTTCTTAATTTAACGCACTACTTAAGATATTTTTAGATTACAAGCGATGAATTTAGTGTGTCCCAGCTTTTAAATATTACGTAAAAATACATTTTCATATAATCTTTAGGCGTTATCCATCACTATTATTACTAATTCACAAATTCAAAATGGCGGTTCCAATATGGCGACCAAAACTTTTAAATTTCATTGCATTCGCTCGAAACTTGTTACTCGGGAATTTTCTGAGCGTCGCTGAATTCAAATTTGATGTTAGATTTAAAATTTCAACAAATCCCAAGCGAATTTGATCAAATTTTTAATTTTGTTATCGTCATTTTGAAAATTTTAAATCTCACATAAAAATTTAAATTCATCAACCTTAAAAATCCACGAGTAATAAAGTTTCGAGCAAATACGATAAAATTAAAATTTTAATTAATTGTTAAAAGTTCAAATTTCCAAAAGTTTGAACTGTTAAAATTTTGAATTTCCAAATGTTCAAAATTCCAATAAAAATATTGTAGATTATCCGAAAGTTCAAAGTGTTAATATTTCGTATTATTACTTGAAATTTGAATTTTCAAGAGTTAGAATTGTTATAAGTCCGAATTGTTAAAAATTCGAATTACTAAAATTCGTGAATACAAACTAAAATGATTTTTAATTAAATTTGAAAAAATCATATCTACAATTAAAGGGCAAGAATTTTGTGATATATATATTTACAATAAAAGAAGTTATAGATGTAAAGAAGTTTGCTTATTGGTTTGTTTGACAACTGGTAGTTTGGCACTCAATTAAAGTTTTGTGAATAAATTTCTGGTTTGCAGATGCCTCGTCGTCGAATGAAGCGGTGCACCTACAGCAGCGGTTGAAGAGTTTGAGCACGGAATTGGTGACCCTGAGGAACCGGCTGCACGTAAGCCAACCTGCGACCAATTCAGGGCCGGCAGGTGCAGCGTCCAGTCCCCTGGCCAAAAGTCCTGATAAAAGTTCACCGGCTCCTGCGGTGCCACCGAGGACAATATTACCACCGGGTGGCGTTGGTGGTGGTGGTACCCTCAATATTGGACATCCTTCCGGCCATACTCTTACCGCTTCCGCGATCGTTCATCCTCATGCAAATCATGGCACGAGCAACGCTCTCAACCACAACTCAACCACAAATAATTTAATATCTGGTCAGTATCTAACCACACGTCCACGCTGCGACATGCCATTTACGTTTCAGAGACTTGTTGTTTCATGTTGGAAAATTCGGACGTGATCGAATTTATGATAATGGGAAATTTCAAAGCTGATGTTTTAATGCATATCTAAAATATATATTCATTGAATAAATTCAATGTTTTCTATCACATAATTCATATATTTTCAACTTTTTTTCAAATCGTTTATATTTTATAATTTTTTATTCAATTTTCATTTGTCTGGAAATTAAAATATTTATCACATATTTCGAGAATAGAGTTCTGAAATATCTATATAAAGCGACTGCTCGAAGCGCCTCTAGTGGATGATTTTTTTTAAATGACGGGTAGCTTAATCTGACAATAATATACAGTGATAAAAGTTAAATTATAAACAAGAATTTTTTAAACTATTGTTAATATCCGTGAAAAAATATCTACCCATTTTTCTCTTCTTTATTTAATTCACAACCTTTTTGTAAAGGGATCAAATTGTAGTTCCGGATTATTGCGTTTACTATTAGAACAACGTATTACGCAAAACATTCTTTTTGATCCTTTATTTTTATTTAAAAATAACATTTTTGATCACGATAAATTATATTCAATACAACGAGATACCTACTTATTTGAAATTTTCACCACCGGTTAGCGGTAAGAACATACTTCAGAACTCTATTAACATCATGTCATTGTTAGGTCCACGAAGTATTATAAGGAGCACTCACTCTATTGGCCGTTTCGGAAAATTCTGGTCACATGTTTTTCCGATTCAATTAATGAAGTGTCCCATAACGATACTAACAACCCTAGCGGGAAAGTTAATTACTACAGGTCACGTGATTTTATCGTCTGCTATGCTTGAATGTTTGTTGTTTGTTTACACTGTATTCAACAGCAGTATTTAGTACGGGCCGGTTTTGAAATTTAATTTTGATTAGTTTAAACAAGTTGTTTTGTAAATATTTGAATGGACAAACTATATTCATCGAATTTTCCATTATTTTCTGTGTACAGATGGGTGACAGATAGTGATATAACCTAAAAATTGTAATAGAATTTTTATAAATACATGAGATGTAAAAATGTAAATTATATAAATAATTTTTTTATACACATGGAAATCTATAAATTTAAACAAAATTCATAAATTGCAGAATATACACTTTTATTTAATCTTGTAGAGGCGTCCTAATCGTTATGGGACATTTCTCTAATTGATTTGGCGAAACCGTGGCTATCTGCTAAAGTGGAGTGAGTGCTCCTTATAATACTTCGTGGTTAGGTCCCAAATTTAATTTTGTCAGGAACATTGCTCTAAAAATAAAGAGTCGATTGCGTTGATATTTTGAGAAAAGTCTTAAATATTGCGAGGAAGAGCTGTTATGTGCGAAAATTGTGATATTTTATAAATTAATTAATATAAAATACTTAAAAATTTGTTAGACAAAAGGTGAGGTTAGGATCAGAGATGCCAATAGGCGACCGTCACTAAACGCAACTGCGCTTGCGTCGCAATAAACTTGTGATTGGTAGTAAAAATCGCGCTTATTTAAACTCCTCAAATGTAATAAATATAAGAACGATAAAAAAAATTGTAACTCTTAGATTTATTATTTTTGTGATTACTTATAAGGCTTTCTAATAAAAAATAATTGTATTAAATTACTTTTAGCACAATTAATTAAAATGTATCAAAGGAATTCAATTTTTCATATCAATTTGATACTTTTAATTTAACTGTGAAACTAATATTTACAAAGAATAATCAACTTTCAAATTAAAATATTTTTATCTAATTTATTATTATGCGAAACATTTTTAAATTATGTATAATTATTATTTATATATTTTTAATATATTACTGTTTTCTTATCATTTTATTATATTTAAGAAAGCAAAATAATATATTATTATAATATTTTATTATATTTTAAGAAATTTAAATAAGCGCAGTTTTTACTACCAATCACAAGGAGTGACAGATTTTCGGATTTTCTACCAATTTCCAAAAGTATTTTTTATTAATTTAACAAAATATCACAATATTTTCGTCTTTCTCATCATATTTAAAACTTTTTCAATATTTTCGAATTGACTGTCCGTCCGAATTTTCCTTAATTAATTATTAGTATTATTAAATTATCAATGATTAATTTAGAATTTTACTCAAAACTATAGTATATGTTACTAAAAAATGTTAGAATTGAAGATAATTTAAAACTTTTTTTCAAAAAATAAATACCATTATAATTTGAAATGGCATCGCGCAAATTTCAAACATTGTAAATAGAAGATAAGGGCCCTGATAATGGGAGCCCTGATGTTTGCTAAAAGTTACAAAACTTATTGGCGATTTCTTTCAGTGAAAGTTATAGAAAGTTTCGTATCCTTGAAGTTTTTCTTAAAGGCTGTGTGTTAATCTTGAAATACTTGAGCAAAAGAAAAGTTTTAGTTTTTCTTAGAATCTTTGTCTTATTTAATCATTCAATTCACATTTTGTCTTTCACGTGAATATATATATATATAGAAGAAAGTTGTTTTCATTTTTTTTCTCCAATATATTAAAAAAAAAGTTTTCACGTAACACGAGAAAAAATATATTTGTCTTTTAGAGTTAAATAAATAATTATTTATTTCAAATAAAAATTTTATTTATGCCAATTAAAATTTTCATTTCATTAATGAAAATATACAATTTGAAAAAATTTTTTCTATCGGGGGAAAAAAAAATCGTAAAATTATACATTGTTAACATAATGAACATGTCACGCAGTTTGAACTAACCACATTAGGATCACTCGTCTGGGATTATACTCGTGAAACCACGTTCAGCATCAAATATCGAATTACACTTTTACCTCTGATATAACCCAAATATTATCTATCAGTGTTGTTGAATTTAATTTATTAATGGTGCTGTTTAATACTGTACTTTAGTCAATTTTGAAAATTAACGTATTCATTAAATTTAATTAATATAGGTTTAGAACTTCATAATTCTATAGAAAGAAAAAAATACTATACTGTATTAATACTCTATATAATTCAAAATAATCGTATAACAACTATTTAGAAAAATTCTTGTATATTTATAATTCAAAAATATGAAAATATTTAGAAAAATAAAATATTTCACGTGAAAAATAAAATATATAATTGATAAATTAACAAATATTTATTTGTTCGTAATTTCAAGAATTATTTACAAATTATTACAATAATTTAAAGTATTTTAAAAATAAGTGTACTGTTTAATTTAAATTTACAAAATTTCTATGAAAAAGTTTCTTTAAGTGACAATGAAAGAATTTAATCTCCATAATTATAACATTGATGAATTTTCATTTTTTTAAATAGTTGAACTTTTTCTCTCTTTTGAATTTTTTTTGTGAATTTTTCCATTTGTTAGATTTCGTTATAATTTATATAAATTTTTTCTATTTTCTTTTTGTATGTTTTAATCAACTTTTTCACATATTTCTTTAGCAGTCTCTGTCAGTAGTTAAAATTGAAAAGATTTGAATAAACGTAATTTTATTCTTTTATAATTGTATATATATAATATTTATTAAAGAATTCTTTTTATTCTATTTTATGAATTTTTTTTTAAAAACTCAGTTTTTCATGGATAGCGGGATAATTAGAAAAAATATGAAAGAAATTGATACTTTTTGTTTAAATGAATTAATATAAACTTTCGACAAGTTTAACATCAATTGATTTATTTGTTATTTAAAGTACATTAAATTTTAGAAAATCTATTTAATATTAAAATTAAAATAATGTAAGATTTTCAAAATTCAAAATGGCGGATCCAATATGGCGGTCAAAAATTTAAAAAGTTATTAATTTTTTATATTATATTAGCCATTTTGAATTTTGAAAAGTTGACATTATATTCGTCATCAGTGACCCAAAAACTTCTCGATGTCAAGTTTTATAAAAAATTAATAACTTTTTAAAAATTTGATCGCCATATTGGATCCGCCATTTTGAATTTTGAAAATCTGACATCAGATTAATAATCAGTGACCCCGAAAACCCCCACACTGAGAAAACTGTTTGGTATCATCTACTGAAGTTTGGTTCTCCAAACCAAATTTTTTATTTGATATATGTGCAACTAATCCGTTTGGTTCGGGCTACTAAATTTTTTCGTTGAATCATTTTGTTCGGTCTACCAAATTTTTTGTTTTGCACAACTAACTTATTGTTTTTAAGCAAACAAAAAATTTAGTTAAATGAAAACAATTTTTTTCTTTTCTCAACCAAATTATTTTTTGGCTCACACTTATATTTTTTATTTTTCACTTAATTTTATCACTTTTGTTATCCTCTTTTATTCTACCACCCTATGTCTACTTAAATTAATTTCTATTGCGGAAAAACCTAACACTGCTGGGGATCGAACCCTCAGACTACGCAATGCAAATCAAGAACGCTGACCACTACACTAAGAATCCTAGTGACAATGTGAGTGTAAATTATTTTCATAAAGTATACAGGCTGGAGAAAAACTTCCGTTCTTTTAACAAGCTTTATTCTCTCGACAGCCATGTTATAAAATATGAGAATAAAGAATTTTTTGTTGTAATTCTCGTGATCATAATTGACGTGCTCGAGATTTTATTTGCATATTTTCTTTTCACCAAAACACAGTGACATTTGTCCGATTTTCACATGAAGAACGAACATATTTCCCACATTTATCCATTTCTTGATCATATTGTTCGATATGCATCACTACACACACTTTTTTACCCAATTTCTGAAACACATAAAAATCCCGAAAACACTTGAATAAAACTGGACGACACGAAGAGCGAAGCATGGTTAACGTGTGACATCCGTTTACGAGAACAGCGCATGCGCAATTGAGCATTCAGACGGTTTGGTTTGGAGAACCAAATTATTCAGTTAACAGACGCAAAAGCTTGAACGAAATTTTTGGTACAGCCAACTAAATTTCTCGATTGATTGCTTCTTTCGTTACTGTTATGTCAACTAAATTTTTGTAATCTTAACTAAAAGTGCTCTACCAAATTATTTTATTACCATTACATTATTATTTTTTTCAGTGCAGATAAAAAGTTTTATAAAATATTAATAATTTTTAAAAGATATATCTTGTCACTTTTCATTTTGGGGGTTGTTTTCACTCCTAAAAACCAGACACGGGTATTTCTTTTTGGTCATAGTTTTCAAAAATGTTGGATTTTTTTGTGGATCAAAAATCGTGTCGGACGGTGTTTGTTATGATTTTTAAAACGACGAATCCGAATTTGTCCGAATTGGCAAATTCGATTTGGGCGGGATTTTTAAAATTGACCAATCAAAAATTATCAAGAAAATCGTTATTGGTAAATTTAAAAAAAAGCGCCCAAATCTTTCTGTGCATTATTTGTTTGGCTATTTGCAATTTCGGATAAATGAAAATTCGGCGTTTTAAGAATTCTTTCAAATAAAAATTTGGACAAATTAAGATTCGGTGAATTAGAAAATATAGCATTTAAAAATTCGAAGGACTTAAAATTCTATTAATTTAGAAATGTTTTAAATAAAAAGTCATTTATCCTAATGTTTTTGTTTTTTTTATAAATTAAAAAAAAACCTTTAAAATCAACATTTTAAATATTGTTACTAAATATTTTTTAAAATGTTACTTTTTTGTCGACTTGTTGAGAAATGAATTAGCAATTTTTACCCTCTGCTTTTTAATTTATAATCCTTTCTTGTATGCCAGTGAAAAAAAGGGAATAAGTGAAGAAAGAAGCTAAGAAAAAGTGTTATCGATTTATGTTTCCGGTAGATCTGGAACCCCTAAAGCTACACAGCGGGGTGCCTGACGACGGGATAGTGTCCTGTGTCACAGCCTTGGGTTGTCTTAGAACACCGCCGATTTCCAGTATCATCGCTGAGGTAAAAAATGCTAAAAGCTCGCAAGCACTTCAACACAAGTGTCCACCTAAAGGAAATGGATCTCCATCAAGTACAGTGACATCGACGGCCTTGGATGACCTCATTCATCTATCTGCACCTCTCACCGAAGACGCGGTCCTCAAGTGTCTTCAAGCTCGCTTTTGTGCCAAACAATATCACGTGAGTCAATTGAAAAACTTTTCTTTCATTTTGATGTAATTTAAAAAAAAAATTTATTCTTAATTTAAGACCTCGTAAAATTTGAATCAGTGAGATTCAATAATTACTGATTTAAATCAGTATAATGATTATATATTTAGAATTATTACACGGAGAAAAAAGATTTCTTTTATAAAGTAACTTTTACTACTTTCAGAGTAAAACTGGACCAACTCGAAGTTTCTGCGCATCTCTGGCAATTTTTACTCCAAAAATAGTAAAATTTACTCTACACAGAAAAAACCTGAATTCAAATTGAGTATAGATTCTATACTCAATTTGATTCGCAACAAAAATGAAACTGGTTGTCTCATTTCGAGTTCTAAGGTAAAAGTATCAAAATGAAACAGGCAAGTTTAATTTTGAGAAAAAGAAAAATGGAAAAATATTGTGAAATAACGAATAATTTTGCACAAAAACATGAAATATAATAATTACAAAGAAGTAAATAACACGCTAGACTTAATATATTTGATTAAAAATTGCTTGTAATCGCGTAATAAAATAATAAAGGAAATATGTTTTTCGGTTAGAAAAATGAAAACATGTGTTTTGACAACAGGAACGGTACTGCCAACTTAAATAATAGCGGTAAATTTAAAAACTTATGAAATTAATTATTATCTACGTAAATAATAATAAATAATTTTTATTTAAAAACTTCTAAATATTCGTACTGGTCAAAATAATCTTTCTGGTGTTGTTGAAATATTAGAAACAATAATTGAAATACAAAATTACTCTGCTTATGATGCCAACTTAGAAATCTCAAATTCCAGCCAATATCATTTTGAATAACATGAAGTTTGTCCCATACTCATTTCGATACCCAAATGAAAATGAGTTGCAACAAAAATGAGTCCAAGTTTTTTCTGTGTAGAAATAGTAAAACTTACTACGGAAACAGTAAAATTTACTACAGAAATAATAAATTTTACTATTTTTGGAGTAAAAATTGCCAGAGATGCGCAGAAACTTCGAGTTGGTCCAGTTTTACTCTGAAAGTAGTAAAAATTACTTTTTCTTTTTCTCCGTGTACTAATCAAAACAGTTCAATCTGTTTTACCGATTAATGACAATGCAGATTTGACTCTAAATCAGTAATATAATTCGACTAATAATTCAGTTGCTAAATTCCAACTATTTTATCAGTGAAATCTCTCTGATTCAAAAAAGAGCATATAATTTATGTATAACAAAGATATTTATTTGCTTTTTTTCAAAAAATTATTTATTGTTTAGGATTTTTATATAAAATAAATTAAATTACATAGAAAAAGAATATAACGAAGAAAAATATTCTTTGGTGGCAAATCTTTCACAGACCACCCAAATTTAAATGTGAAATATTCAAAAGAGATATACGTATTCCCGAGGATTTAATGATCAATCATTGCCTCTTTCTTGTTACCAAAACACAGCTCTGATTTAACTCGAAAAAGATGTATCAATCATACTTAATCACTTTTTTATTTGCCGAACCAAATAACTTATTAAAAAAAAAAGATTGAAAAGAATATGTTACATTAAATAAAAATTAAATATATGAAAAGAATTTTTCAAACAAATATATCACTGCTAGAAATCTGACTTCAACTTTACACTAGGAAGATTGAAATTTTATATATATATATATATATATATATATAGTTTCAATATCGAAAAATGCGAATAGTTTCGTTTCATTGGCTTAAAGTTTTTTGTCCAACCAATAATATGCAAGTATTCATATTGGGATGTCCGCTAGGGGCGTGGCTTAGCATTTTATCCTACGTTCAGTAGTACCATTTTTCACCACTATGTCTCAAAGTTACTCTGATTGGTTTAAACTGGACAAAAATTGACAAACATCCTACTTTCAAGGGTGTCTGAATGACCGAATGAATCGGTGAGGTTTGTTGTGATCACGAGAGATTGGTAAATGACATGTACTCACATAACCTGCAGGAAAGTTTGTGTTGATATTTAACTACATTTTAAGCAGCAAATATTTTAAAATTTTGTAAAATAAAATGAGAAAAATTGGACACTTAACCCCTTCGCAGTCTAATATAGAAAAATCGTTTGTGGGCCCAAAACGGTCCAAAAAAAAGTTTCCAAATAAATATTATATCATCGTATTAAAAGTTTTTAGGTTCGCTAAATCCAAATTTAAGGTTAAATTTAATAAATTCAAAATGGCCGACCCAATATGGCGGAAAAATTTAAAATTGATTCGATTCGTTCAAAATTTGGTACTTGTGGGTTTTTAGGATCTCTGAATCCAAATTTGAGGTCAGATTTAACAAATTCAAAATTAGGATTCATTGACTCCAAAAACCCCCGAGTACCAAATTTTGAACGAATAGAATAAATTTTAAAACTTTCCGTCATATTGGTTTAACATTTTGAATTTTTTAAATTTGACCTCAAATTTTGATTCAGCGACCCCAGAAACCCCCGAGTACCGAATTTTAAACGAATCGAATCAATTTCAAAATTTTCCGCCCATTTTTGGGTATTTTCTAAATTTTTGCCTCTAAAATGAAGAAACAAAGTCAATAATTTTAAAAATAATATTCAAAAATTCTTCAAGTTAAAATATATTTCAAAAATTTGATACTGAATAATGTTGAAAAAAGAAAATATTACATAAAATAAATTTATTAATGTATTAATGCACAGAAAAAACTTGGACTCATTTTTGTTGCAACTCATTTTCATTTGGGTATCGAAATGAGTATGGGACAAACTTCATGTTATTCAAAATGATATTGGCTGGAATTTCAGATTTCTAAGTTGGCATCATAAGCAGAGTAATTTTGTATTTCAATTATTGTTTCTAATATTTCAACAACACCAGAAAGATTATTTTGACCAGTACGAATATTTAGAAGTTTTTAAATAAAAATTATTTATTATTATTTACGTAGATAATAATTAATTTCATAAGTTTTTAAATTTACCGCTATTATTTAAGTTGGCAGTACCGTTCCTGTTGTCAAAACACATGTTTTCATTTTTCTAACCTAAAAACATATTTCCTTTATTATTTTATTACGCGATTACAAGCAATTTTTAATCAAATATATTAAGTCTAGCGTGTTATTTACTTCTTTGTAATTATTATATTTCATGTTTTTGTGCAAAATTATTCGTTATTTCACAATATTTTTCCATTTTTCTTTTTCTCAAAATGAAACTTGCCTGTTTCATTTTGATACTTTTACCTTAGAACTCGAAATGAGACAACCAGTTTCATTTTTGTTGCGAATCAAATTGAGTATAGAATCTATACTCAATTTGAATTCAGGTTTTTTCTGTGTGTCGGTGATAACGAATTTGACGTCAGATTTAAAAAAAAGCAAAGTAGGATTTTTTTTAATTTATCAAATTCGCATGAAACTTGTTACTCTGGGGTTTTCAGAGTCGCTGATTGAGAATTTAATGTCAGATCTGTAATCAGAGACTCCTAAAACCTCTAGATAACAAGTTTAATAAATATCAAATAATTTTTTAAAAATTCATCTACTATATTGAATTTCCATTTAGAATTTTTTATAATGTCAGAAGGGAGTGAAAACTTTCAGACGAATCTGATAAATTTTTAAAAAAATTGCCTGGATCGAATATTATGAATTTTTGAAAACTAAGTTCAGATTTGTAAGTATTGACCTCAAAAGCCATGAAGTAAGAAGTTTTAGTAATTTTTATTTAAAAAAAAAATTGACTTCAATTTCCATTATTAGCAAGGAGAAAAATTGCTAAGTTATAGGTTATGTTCTAGATTTAAAAAAAAAATTTTTTTTAACTGTTTCGTTTAATTTATATAATAAATTGGCAACCTTGCACCAACCTTGCTACAAGCTTATTGAGCATGCTTACTGAACAATCTTGCGATAATCTTATTGTACAATCTTGCAGTAACCTTACAGCTGCGATCTAGCAGTAATCTTACACTGCAATTTTTCGGTAAGCTTACCATGCAAGCTTAGGTCACGTGTGACATTTGAAGCTTGCGGCAAGTTTGACGTGCAAGGTTGGCAATATTGCGCGTCAAGCTTGCTGCAAGCTTACGTACTATCTGGGATATAAGTTTCCATTAAGGAGTAATGATATACGTTAACATTATCTCAAAATTGAGAAATTGTTTTTTAACAATTTAACGCAAACAAAATTATGATTAATTAATAATAATTAATTTTAATCAAAATTTTGTTTGCGTTAAATTGTTAAAAAACAATTTCTCAGTTTTGAGGTTATGTTAATGTGTACCATTAAACAATCACTTTCAACAAAATTATTTAAATTTAGCGCCATTATCTATAGTTTTGTGTTTCATGGTTGGTATCTTTTAAACTTGTGGTCATTGAACCTTTTCCATTTTCTGTCCTTGTCCTACACACATGTTGACATGACAACTCATACGTTAGAAAAGGTCAAAAAAGTGTAAGCATATCTTACCACGAGTATACTTATATGTCAATTCACAAAGATTCCTAACCTAAAAATTCTGCTGCTTAATTTCGAGAATTGTCATTTCAAGAAGTAAAGTTTTTTTTCGCAATATTATATATCATGTCGATGAAAAATATTTATTTCATTTAGTATTTTTGTACGTATATTGGTTTTTCCACTATAATTTACACTGTAACCTTGAACTCAAAATGCGAGTTAAAATTGTATTATTTTTGCTTTACACCTCAAAATAAGTATCAGAATCATTTTGAGTGGAAATTTTTTGACTCGAAATTTTTTTTTTTTTAATTTTTACAATCAGCTCGTCAAAATTTATCTGGATAGTATTTTCATCATGGCCAAAAATCGTAGTGTAATTTAAATAAATGATTATATAGTATAGTATATAAATAAGAGAAAATTTTGTGAGTGCTCAAAGAGGAATAATAATATTATATAGTCCTGTAAAGTTTGGGTCCTGGCAACTCGAGGGTCTGTTTTAGCGGCACTCGAGGCTGTTCTCTGCACTCTCTTGGAATGCAAACGGAGCAAAGCAAATCTAGTAAGGCTTGACTCGCATTCACACGCACACATTCTTCCTTGGGCCTTAAGGCCCAAAGGGCGGACTCACTTCAGGCAATGTATGCAATGACGCAAACATATTCCGTCCGAGCGTGCACGCGGTTTACCATTAACTTAAACCGTACTTCCCCCCTCTCTCTCTCCCACCATACGTATTAACCACAGCGACTCACTCGTTTTGTCTTACTCCCTCAATCCTATTCCGTTTACATTTTAAAAAACTTTCCTCTTTCCTTCTCTCAACCTGTCAAATTCTATGCCTCTTTCGCCTTATTATTCCTCTTAACTTTCTTTTCCACTTTTGATCTTTATTTATGATTCTCACAATTTTCAATCTTTTTTTTTTATTTTTGCTTTATTTTTCAATCTTCTGTTTTTTGGTAATTTTGAAAATACTTGAGTGTTATTTTTTTTTTTGCAAATTTTAGAACTTTTTATTTTTTTAATTTTGTGTACTTTTTGTACATTTTGAAAATACTCCCGTGAAGAAATTGCCCAACTTTGCCCAATTTAAAATAGGAGAAAAATCTTCAAACCCCAAAAACGGTCCAAAAAAAAGTTTCCAAAAAAATATCATATCATCGTATTAAAAGTTTTTTGGGTCGCTGAATCAAAATTTAAGGTCAGATTTAAAAAATTCAAAATGTCGGACCCAATATGGCGGAAAAATTTATTCGATTCGTTCAAAATTCTGTACTTGGGAGTTTTTTGGGTCGCTGAATCTAAATTTAAGGTCAAATTTGGATTCAGCGACTCCAAAAACCCCCAAAAATCAAAATTTGAACGAATCAAATAAATTTTTCCGCCATATTGGGTCTGCCGTTTTTAATTTTTTTTTAATTTGGATTCAGCGACCCCGAAAACCTCCGAGTACCGAATATGGAACGAATCGAATCAATTTTAAAATTTTTTACCAAATTAGGTCGCCATATTGGGTCCGCTATTTTGAATTTTTTTAATCTGATCTTAAATTTGGATTTAGCGATCCCAAAAACCCTAAAGGAACCATTTTTATGCAAATCTAGTCAATTTAAAAATTTTTTTGGACGCCATATTGGGTCCGCCATTTTGAATTTTTTAAATCCGACTTCAAATTCAAATTCAGCGACCCCAAAAACCTTAGTATATCCATTGACACTCAAATCGAATTATGTTTAGTATTTTTTTTTTAATGTGGACACATCTGGGCCATCGACTGTCAAGGGGTAAAAAGAACATTAATTTTTTATAAACAAATTAATTTTGTTTTAATTTGGATACTTTTTTTTAAAAAAAATTTTCTTTTAAAATGTAGTTGAAAACACTCAGAAATTTCAAAGAATTTTAGAGTGCGGACCTATTTTTTAAAATAACTTGTTTAAATAAAAGATTGTTATTTTATTCATAAAAGTTTTGAAAAAATTACAAATTAACATTTTATTTTCTTTAAAAAAGAAATTTTAGGCTGAAGTAATTAATTCACTTGAATTTATTAAATATTATCATACTCATTTTATTATTTGAAACTTATTGAAAATTATATATTTTTAGAGATTTAGATGAATATTCTCTCTGAGGTATCTCTTTTTTAATGTGTTTCAAGTAACTGTTAGAGAAAGGCGTAAAAAATTTCACTACTATACGGTAAAGTAATCAGAAAATAATGGCGTGTCTCACTATAAAAGAATTTTTCTACTGATCGATATAGGGATTATGTGGATATCGATCGCCGCTCAACTAAAAATATAATTTTCTACATAATTTATAATATTTTAAAAGAGAATAATTTATTATTGATGTTTTAAAATATAATTTGTAAAAAAATTAACTTCTTTCTCAAAAATTGAAAATATCAGTCTTATAAAATTCAAATATTTTTCTAAAATAAATATGTTTGTTCATAAAAATTTTATTTCAAAAAATAATTATTCTTTCATAATATAAATTGTTTTATTTATAAATAATAATCATTTTTATATTTATATAAAACAAATATTTTTTAAACCAATGTTATAAAGGAAATTTTTCTATGGAATATAAAATAAATGGTTTTTTTCAAATTTCAATCAATGTTTTTGTTTGAATTGAATTTTATTGAACTAGAATATTTAATTTATGTATATAAAAAATATATTTTTATACCTATAGTTTCTATTTCTTTTGAAAATTTTTTGTTTTTTTTTTTTTTTTTTTGTTTCGTATAATCACTATTTGTTCAGATCAAAGAAAAATTGCTTTGTGCAAGAGCACCGTAAATTTTTTATTTTAGAACTTCAAAATATTGCTTTTTCTAAAAACTTTTTATATACTTTCACACTCATTTCCATGGCAAAGAATTTCAATTGAGTTTTCTCGAAAAAGAGCTAGAAAATCCAATTGTAGCTTGTGTCCGTAAATGTTTTATTCAACAAAACCTTTTGTATGAAAATTTTTGATATTAACCCTTCGCTACTGTCACTGCATCACTGTTGTTTAATATTTTTGTAAATTTCAAATACATACATAGATTCAATATATATATATATATTTCACATAAACATTTTACTACTAATTTATTTTCAACTTTCAAATGAGTATTTAAAAAATTGAAAATTATTTATAAAATTTTGTTTTTTCATGTTTGAAATTGTTCTCACAATATTTTTGAGAATGATCTTTAAGTTTATCAAAAATAATTCACAATTGTTGGATATATTTATTATTATTTCTTATTAATATATTGAAATTGCTTCTAAAAAAAATTTTAGAGAAAAAACTTTTTCATTTAGTTGAAAAAATACTACCATCTTTTTATTAGATATTTTTGGTTTTTAAGGCCATCCGGGAAAAATCCCTAACCTAAAATTGTTTTCCCTTGCGAGATATTACTCGTAAATAACTTGAAATATCTTGTTCGGATTTGTCGGATTAATTAGATGAGGGCTCGCTGATTAAGAATCATCTCCATTTTTACAAGTAATTTTGTTGAAAAGTATTGAAAATCGTGGTTATAAAAGTTGGATTTTTGACAGAAGTGGGGACAGACATTGAATGATGGCGCCAATTCTAGCTAGTGGCCGCTGCTGAACTAACTTACCCCAAATTACTCCACTTTAAATCTTTAATAAAATAATTTCCTCACAATATTATTGCAAAAATGGAGAAGAGTGATGAACTCAGTGACCCTTCCTCTATTATTCCTCCAAATGCCAACTCGAAATACTTTATTCTTTAAAGATGAGAAGAAATTTACGAAACCCCTTTTTGACAATGTTTAAACATTTTTTTTAATAATTATTTATCAAGATTATGCAAAATTCCGAGAAGAGCCACTGGCAGGGTACCTTCCTCTATTATTTCCAAAAAATTACAACCTAAAATATTCTATTTTTTTCAAATGAGAAGAAATCTACAAAACCATTATTTTTCTCCCGGATGCCCTTAAAAGAAGAAATTTTCTTTAACAAAAAAAATTCTGTTTAATTTTTTCAAAAAATTTCTTCTACACGAGGAACATTTCTTTGTAATAATTAAAGAAAAAGTTTTTTAAACAAAGTTGAAGCTTTTTTAAATTAAAAAATATTTTTTCGGATTAAAAAAACATTTCTTATTCGAATCTATTCTAACCTAATGTTTAGAGTAGGTTAAATTAATTAAAATTAATATCCATTTTTCAAAATAATAGAAAAATTTTTGTTGAAGAATTTTCTATTTTGTTTTACTACTGAGAAAATTGTATTGAACTGTAATTTTAAATGACCTTAACAGGGAATAAAAAAAAAAGTCGATAAGTTTCTTTTGTTGCCTTGACAAGAAGCCAATAATACTTTAAAAAAATGAAGTTCTGTTTTCAAAGTCGAATTAACTGCAACAGCAATATTGAGAAATTGAGAAAAAAAATATAAAGAATTGGTAATTTGATGAAAATCTATAATCTTCTAGAAGGACGAGTTTGAAAAATATGCACTATAGCTTTAACAATATCTGTGATTTAGGGGAATTTATTTCAGAATTTTTCCTTACGACATATAATCATACAAATTGTTTTGAGTTATTCAGAAGGTTTTTTCAATTTTTATATTTCTTCGATTGATTCTTCATTCTGGTACAGATATGTTGTTGCCAAAGTTGATTAATTTTAAAATACAAAAACTTTTGAAACGAAATTCTGATGTTAAGAAAAATTCACTTGTTTAAGATTTAAACCAACACAATGAATACTAAAGCTCTAATTTACCTCTCAGTTCTCTTAATTCAGCACGAATTGTGCTGCGCTACAAATTGGATAAAACATTTGACAAAGTATATTCAAAAAGATGCATACGTAAAACAAGTGATAATCCTAAGAGGCAACAATGAAATCGATAAAATTTTCAAGATAAACGATGCCCTGTCTGAAATAACATCTCGATTTCCGAGTATAATTATCAATTTTCAATCAGATGCAGATGATATATTTTCAAAATTGATTATCGGCGATCCTCAAGAAGCGTTTTTTATCATAATTTCTGCCGATCAGAATTTTAATTCTTCTCTTAAAATACCATTGAGCCTCGTGAGTAATCTTAAACCAAATCGATCACGTCCGAAAATTCTTCTCATTTTCTCGAAGCAAACAAATTTCAAAGGCTACGACATTTTACTTCGACAAATCTGGTCTCATGACTTTTTGGATGCTACTGTTGTTTCAATTTACACCCGAAAGGGTAATGTGAATTATTATCTTCAGAAAAAATCTCAACTAATCCGACTTCACTATTATAATCCACATACAAATATTACCAGATCTAAAAAATTCTCCTTGGAAGTCCAGTGGTTTCCAGATAAAACTCTCAATCTTCATAGCTATAATTTGTCCGCAAATATAATAGATTACAAGCCTGAACTTTTTGTAACAATTGATCAATCAGGTCGTCGAGAACTTTCAGGATTAGGATGGTCAAAATTAAAAGCTTTATCAGGAGTAATGAATTTTCGAATAATAAGGAAATATATCAAAAAATGGGGCTATTTGAATTGTGAAAATAAATACAAGAGCACTGGTGTATATCTAAATTTGATAAGTAAAAAATCTCATTTTCTTCCAATGGAATTTCAGAGATTCGCAACAAATTGTCAGAACAAAATGTTCGAATGGAGTATAGGAATTACAAAATCCCATTTATGTTTGGCTGTACCCATTTTTACAAAGGAGTCATACACATTGAGTAATTATTGGAAACTGTTAAATCTATTTAGCCTTCTTAGTTTACCTATGATAATTTCGATTTGCTTGCAAATAGTTCAGATTGAAACTTGCGATCTAAAAATAATTTATTTCATTCAAATTATACTAGGATCATCGATACCGCATGAACCTAGGAAATTACAAGAAAAAATTATTTTTATCTTTATGATAATTACATGCACACTGTATTCGTCAATGATTTATACAGCGTTTACAGATGTTGGTTTGCAAAAAAAAATAACCTATGCATTAGAAACAATTGACGATGTAGTATCGTCAAATTTAGATATTAAAATGAGTGTGAATTATGATCGTGTATTGCGAAATGCCGCATCACCGAATCTACTGAATTTACTGAATAAAGCTGTAAAGGTTAAACGATCATCTGCAAAAGAATGTTTGGAACAATTAGTCACGAAGAAAAATATCGTCTGCGTAGCATATTCGTCACATGCTAAATTTTTATTACGTGATGCCAATGACAAGTGTCTTGTACCAAAAGTGAAACTTTTGGAAAATCATTATCTCTCTTATTCTTTAAGTCAAACAGTTTTACCTCCAAGATCTCCTTATGTGAGGAGGATTAACAGTATATTGCTAAAATTTATCCAATCTGGAATTACTGAAAAATGGAAATCTCTACATAATAAGATGAGAATGTCTAAAAGTGCTGTCATGAGTTCTCACTGTTTTAACAAAAATGAAGAATCACAACAAATATTGAAACAAATTTTTGTCATTCTTATCGTTGGATATTCATTTTCAATTTTAATATTTTTTGCAGAAATTTTTGTTTTCTGTAGATAAGTACTTACTTGCACTGAGAAAAAAAATTTAGTGTTTGCAACAAAATTGTTTGATTAGGCAATTTTGGTTCTTGTAACCAAATTTTGGTTGGCTGAAACAAAGTCGTAGAGTTATCTCAACCAAACATATGGTTAGGCCAACAAAATTATTTGGTTGAACATTTTTAAATTCCAACCAAAATTCGGTTACGACAACAAAATAATTTGGTTAACACAACAAAATAATTTGGTCTAGAAAACCAAATGATGGTTTGTTATCCTAACCAAAATTTAGTTGCGACAACCAAATAATTTGATTCGTTCTCAGCTCAAAGCTTAAGAGAACAGTTAGTTTAAATCTCTCACAAGGATGGGTAGTCCAATGGTCAGAGCTCCCGATCTTCAGTTTTAAAACAGAGGATCGATCCCAGGCAGAGATGAGATTTTTCAAAGACCACAAATATTTTAATTGAATAAATATAAATTCAATGTTAAATTGATACTAAATAAATAATGAAAAAAGATAAAAATAAAAGAAATAAGGTAGAATAAAATTTTTAATTTTACAAAAAAAAACTGTTTGTTTGATCAACCAAACATTTTTGTTGACCTAACAAAAAAAATTTGGTTGAGCTAACCAAACATTTTTGTTATGCCAACAAAAAACACTCAACTAAATTTTTTGGTTGACTCAAACAAATAGTTTGGTTGCTTAAATACCAACAAAATTTTTTTGTTGGACCAACCAAATTTTGGTTGCTCTGACTAAACATTTTTCTCAGTGTGAAACGTAAAATTGTTTCACCAATTAAAAATTTTTATTATCATTTAAATATTTAATTTTTATATTTATTTTTCAGTTAAAAAAAAATTAATTTAGTTCCACAGAAGAGGATTTTAATAAATCCACTGTTTTCCATTCATGTAAATTTCATAATTTAGAAAAGTTAATTTTTATACCTAATCTAGAGAATTTAACATACGCCTCGTTTTGCAAACGTCACACTCGTATAATCACTCACTTTACGCACTTGTATCATAAATAACTGTTTTCAGTGTATTATTGAAATTTTTATCAGAGCCCAAATCTTAGTTTTAAATATTTGCTTACACTCTACGTTCATTTTCAGAGATAGCTTGTGTTTCAATCTCACATTAATCGTTTAATTTAGAAATTAAATTTTTTTTCACCATAAACTGATATTGTATTTAAAGTTTATTGTATTTGTATAAGTTTTCAAAATAAAAATATTATAAATGTTAAGAATAAAGAATAATTTCATCTTTTAGCCAATTTTAAAAAAAAGTCTTGCGAAATGGGATTTTCTGTGAATTCCAACATTAGAGATCTCTCTGAGTATTTTCTAACAAAAATTAAAATAATCCATCGGGCTGTTTAAAAAAAAAATTAACTTTTAGTATTTCGATCATGAATACTGTATACAAGCACCTTAGAAAAACGTACTAAATCAAATTTCATATCAATATCCATAACTACTTTATAGTATTTTGGATCGCAGAATCTGAATTTGATATTAGATTTAAGAAATTCAAAATGGTGGATCCAATATGGCGTCAAAAAGTATAAAAATTGTCCAGATTTGCTTGAAAATCAATACTCGGGGGTTTTCAGGGTCGCTGAATCTGAATTCAATGTCAATTTTAAAAAATTATAAATGGCGGATCCAATATGGCGAACAAATTTTTTTAAATAATCTAGATTCGCTTGAAAGTCATTACTTGGGGGTTTTTGAGGTCGCATTTTTTAAAAAAATTCTACGTAATTTTATTTAAATATTTCTTTCATTTGAACGTTCAGAACTTTTGGCTCATAATAATAGTCTAATTTTATTTGAATGAAATAAATTTTTCTCAGCATATTCCATTGGTATATGTATACATACAAATATAGTTAGTTTGAGACGTGTATAGGTAAATAAATACAAGGCAAGTAAAAAAAAAAAAAACAGAATCTCTGGTATTTTCAACGAAAGAAATAAGGAGGAATTTGTATTTAACGCACTTTGTAAAATGTATAATTGCTTTTTCGCTATTCTTTGGAAAATGAGTTAACGGCACCCTGTCTTTGCAGTGGTTTTAAAGATATATATATATATACCAGTGAAGTATATTATGTTGGTTCACATGCAGGTGCGTATATAATCAACTTACAGTTCAAAAGTGGGACCCTGCTGTTTCCCTAGGGGCCCCAAACCCGCAATGTGGGACCGGTTTTTCTCTCCACTCACATACGTTTCGATCTCTTTTTTTTTTTGCCTGTTTTTGTAAGTCCCCTGGTCTTGCTTTCTCTATTGGGCCTCTAATAGTTATGTGGTCCCGTCAAAGCTTGCCGCCTCTTGTTACTTCTAACACCCACCTCTTCCCTTATGTTCTCATATATAATATACATATATATTCTCCTTCTCTCAGGAGCGTAGACTCTTATTGAATTGAATATACAATATATAAATTCTTTGACCTCTTTATAAAAACACGTAAACTATTATATTTTCCATTCAATATTTATATAGCATTTATAATATATGAATAATATATATATATATATATGTACTTGACTACTATTTATATATAAGAAAAGACATGTCAACAAATTTATTTTCTCATGAAAAATAATATATTTCTTTACTTCTTTTTTAGGTTTTCTTGTGTTATCACTTTTTAGAATGAAAGTCATTTTTGGTACCAGAGTCTAGAGGAATTTCTTTACATTTATATAATTAATTTATTTATAATACCTATTATTAATTTTTAATTATTCATTATTTCTTTAAATATGCATTTTTTAAAAATAAATTTTTTTTTGACAAAATATTAATACTCTGTCAATCGACAGTCATTACACAGTATGTAATGACAGTTCACTGAATATTCCCCTTTAAGCACAACAACTATAAACTGAAACATGTCTTTGTAAAATTAATTAGTTTAAAGTTATTTCCTTAAATACAATAATAATTAAATGACCTATGTGTCCTAAATAGGTCGATCTATCGAAAAAAAGTGCATCAACGATTTTGACGTGGAATTTCCTGCTTTATCGATTTCCGGCATAAAAAGTATGTGGTTCCATTTAAAAAAAATGAGTTGACCTTGAAATGACCTAAATTAGGTCATTTAGGACAAATTCAAGTTTACCACTGGATGTCCCCCTGTGAGCAAAATAACTTTTGTCTAAAACATTTTTTTGTAAAATCAACTGATTCAAAGTTATTTCGCCTGATAGATTAAAATGGGACACCCTGTATATGTCTATAATGTTCCACGAGAAAAAGGACCTTAAGGTCATGTTACACACCCACTAATTTATTACATTGGAGTGCAATGGAAAAATTCAAGGTCATCTAACATAACCTTAAAGGCAGAAAATTTTAGTTTATAAGTGATATATTTTAGTCATTATTTAATCTTGATTAAACGTTTATTTTAAATTATATAAAACCAAAATCAGTTTCTATTGAATATTTTGTATCTAATGAGAACATAAACATCAATGCTTTTTGATAAGAATTGATCCTCTATGTTTATTTTCAATCCAAAAATCACAAACATAACCTAAATTTTTTTTTGCCTCTAAAGTCCCATTTTTAATTGAATTTTGATATTACTTTCTCGTGTCTTTTTTCACAGTTAAATTTCAATTATCATTTAGGTAAAAAACAATTTATAATTAATAAGAATAAAAATAATAATATAATAATTGATGTTATTTATTTTAATAGAAAATATATAAATTTATTTAAAATTATAAACAAAAATTTTATTTAAAAAAGAAAAGGCACCGCAGTATATTTTTATTAGTTCATTATGGTTTCGTAAGCATATATTTGTGAAGAAGACGATTGATGGAGGACAAAAAATGTTGAATCACTTGGAATCTTTTAAAGTCAGTCTGATGTGTGTCTATTTGATTTTAAATGCGTCGAGTCACACGCTGATGCGATGCTCCTTTTATTCTCTTTTACTCTCGACATCATATATGTCTAGTATACATATATATGATACAAGCGAGATATCAATTTACAAAACTAGCAGACCCACAAAATATCCTAATTGAGCTTTTACACGGACAATTTCTCTTATATATCATTTTTGTTGTCATTAAAAAGTAGTTATTTGTATTTTATACTTTATAAACTTTCTAAAAAGTAAATTAGTTTATTTTTCTAAATACATGTACTTAGAAAAATAAACAATTTAAAAATGAAATTTTTTCGCACAAAAACAATTGGAAATATTAATAATAAAAAATAATTTTTCTTTGAATAAAAGAAATAATAAAGTTAATAATTAATTGAATTAATTATATTTTTATTTATTTATTTTTTTTTTTTTTGTAACATGTCACACCTTTAATTGAGAAGAGTGATTTGATTTGTAAGTAAGATTTAGAAGTATATATGTAGTACATTGTTGTTAAGGATGAGAAATCCGGGTGATTGATGACAATTTTATCTGATTTCAGACGAATGTTGGTCCAATTCTCGTTTGCATTAATCCTTACACGGATGTTGGGAATCCCTTGACTCTGACGAGTACGAGGGCTGTGCCATTGGCGCCCCAGTTAAATAGGGTTGTTCAAGAGGCCGTAAGGCAGCAATCAGAAACTGGTTATCCTCAGGCAATCATTCTCTCAGGTAAATGTCCCGATGATATTGAGTTAACAAATTCTCATCGAAATTTGAATTTTTTTTTTTTAAAGCGCAAAATATTCAGTAACTCAGTGAAAAAATTAATTTATTTCAATTAATTAATTAATTTTTTCACTATAAAATAACTATTATTAATTTAAAAAATTTTAGGAACCAGTGGTTCGGGTAAAACTTATGCCTCTATGTTATTATTGAGGCAACTTTTCGATGTTGCTGGTGGTGGTCCTGAAACTGATGCATTTAAACATTTGGCTGCTGCTTTCACTGTTCTCAGATCTTTAGGTTCCGCAAAGACTGCCACAAATTCTGAAAGTTCACGAATAGTGAGTAAATGGAAATTAATTCTTTAAAAGATAATGTTTCTTAATATTAAATTACAAACATTATTTTTAAACTAAATCTTAATTTTAATGAAAAAAGGGACACGATAAAATTTCATGACATTTTATTAATGAAAAAATTAAGTAATATAATTTCAAATAATTCGATTAGAAACACATGCCCTTAATATTATTACAAAAGTAGGAGGAAAAAATAAATAAAAATTAAATTTAACTACATTAAAGAAGTTACATATATTTTTTTAATTGTTACTAAAAAAAAAGGTTAAATAAAAATTATTTCATTATTCTAGGGACATTTTATAGAAGTACAAGTAACAGATGGAGCTCTTTATAGAACAAAAATTCACTGTTATTTTTTGGACCAAACGAGGGTCATTCGACCACTGGCAGATGAGAAAAATTATCACATTTTCTATCAAATGCTAGCTGGTCTCTCACATGATGAACGAGGTAACTATATAAAATCTTTAAAAGAAAAATTTTAATAAGCACTCTTAAATTCTTTAATGTTTTTTTTAAATGGAATTCATTGTACCGTTTCTCAAAAATTGTAACTTTAACTGCAGTAATATGTTAAAAATTAATATAAATTTTTACTATACTTTTACTACACGCATAGTAAAAGTAATAATATTAAAGATGTCAATTAACAATTTTATAAATATATAAAATTTAATTATATTAATAATTGTATATGATTTAAAATTTTTGTAGTTAAACTAAATTTGGAGGGGTACAATTTAAAAAATTTGAGATATCTGCAACAAGGAGATACGAGACAAGATGAGACTGAGGATGCTGTCAGATTTCAAGCCTGGAAAGCTTGTTTGGGTAAATTGAAATTAAAATTTCAATAACTAATTTTTATTTTTGCTCCCTTTACTTCAAATGAAAATATTTCTGCAGAAAATTCAGTTATTAAAGCTACGAAACTTGAATGATTTAAAAATTTATTAAACTCATTGACTAATGTACTAATAAAGTATGACCATTTTAATGTTTATAAATTCATAAGTTAAAAATAACTAACTATAAACTAAAATTAGTAACTTTTTACTAATAATTAGTTTTGTTTTTTTTTTACTAATTTCTGAAACAAAAAGTCAGCCACGATTTTACTAACAGTTATTGTTAACAAATTCAGATTCAGAGAGTATAATTAAACATTAAAAAAAAAATGAAACTTATAAAATGACATAAGTTTGAAAAATTATGATCTGTGATAATTAGAAGAGGGCGTGGTGTTAAGGGATGATACTAATAAATAAAAAAAAAATTGTAAATTTAGGAGTACTGGGAATTCCATTTTTGGATGTGGTTCGAGTATTAGCAGCTGTTTTAATTCTTGGAAACGTGGGGTTTACTGATGGCCCTGGAGTGGAGGTTGGAGTGATCGGAGAGAATGAGTTGGCATCTGTGGCGGCACTTTTAGGTGTTCCTCCGCCAGCTTTGTTGAGAGGACTCACCTCCAGGACCCATAATGCTCGTGGACAGCTTGTCAAGTCGGTCTGCGATGCCAATATGGTAATCACTATTACTATTCAACTTCAAAGAAAAGTATTTAAAGCCAACATTTAAAAAAAAAATTATTACAAAACAACATTTCACAACTATTAATTTTATAATTCCTAAATCGATATGTGTTTGCAATGAATTTCCATCTTTTTTTATTAATTATTTTTATTAATTTCAAAAAACGAAGGTCTTTTAAATTTTTGCTTTTTGTTTGTCCTGTATAGTCAAATATGACGAGAGATTCGTTGGCGAAGGCTCTATATTGTCGAACTGTTGCCACTATTGTTAGAAGGGCCAATAGTTTAAAAAGACTTGGTTCCACGCTCGGAACTCTTTCTTCCGATTCAAACGAGTCTGTTCATAATCAAGCTGAAGTCACCAGTCAGCATGCTTCTACTATTGGAAGTTCAGCAGGTATAATTAGGAAATGGCATCTGAAAATGAATGCGACATTTTAATTTCAAATATATAGAAAAAATTGTTTTTTTAAATTATTATTGATAATAAATGATAGGTTTCTTTTTTAATCTCAAAAATATTGTGAGTACTAAAAAGGACCAAAATGAAATGAAAAAATGTTTCCCTGATATTTCTTGCAACTTCACAATTTTGTAATTTTTGATCTTCCGAACAAAAAAAAAAAAAAATAAATAAATAAATGGGAAAACACAAGAAAAGGAAGAAATGAAAATTACTGAATTTAAAATTCTCGAGAAAATTCATTTAATACCGCAATAATATCAGCATTGACAATTTTTTTATAAATTTATTTTTTATTGT
Source organism: Leptopilina boulardi (assembly GCF_019393585.1). Taxonomy (NCBI): domain Eukaryota; kingdom Metazoa; phylum Arthropoda; class Insecta; order Hymenoptera; family Figitidae; genus Leptopilina; species Leptopilina boulardi. The sequence continues at coordinate 574,351 of NW_026138003.1, forward strand.
AAAATACAATATTGAGAATTATATAGAATATAACATCTGTGGAAAGAAGAAGGAAATTTATAAAGTACAATGAATATAATTGTTTTTAAGGTGGTACTGGTTCGAGAAGTATGACTGCTTTGAATAATGCAGTTAGACATGCAACAGATGGTTTCATTGGCATCCTAGACATGTTTGGATTCGAGGATCCAAAACCAAGTCAACTCGAGCATTTATGTATAAATCTTTGTGCCGAAACAATGCAACATTTTTATAATACTCACATTTTCAAAAGTTCCATTGAAAGTTGTCGAGATGAAGGCATTCATTGTGATGTTGAAGTCGATTATGTCGATAATGTCCCTTGCATTGATCTTATTTCATCTTTGGTAAGTATCAATTTATAAGTGATTCATTATTTTTGATCTTCTTTACTTCAATTATTTAACAAATTTTTTAACTAAAATTCTTCTCAAAATTAATTATTTTCAATAATTTTAATGAAATTCTTCACAAATTCAATTATTTTTTTAAACTATTTTTCAATTCAAAATTCTATAAAATTCAATAATTGTTTAAAATTAAAAAAAAAACAATCAGCAAATAAAATTAACAAAAATGTCAATTCAAAATTACTTGAAATTCAATTATTTTTAACAATTTCAACTGTAACTCTTACAAAATTCAATTATTTTTAATAATTTTAATATTTCTTTAGAAATTCAATTTTTTAAAAAAGTTTCAAATAAATACTCAAAAAATTGAATTGTTGTAAGAAATTTAAAAAAGAAAAAACTACAGCAGTTTAAATTTGCAGAAAATTTATTTCAAATTTAAAATCTTTTGCAATTAAATTATTTTATAAAAATTTAATTAAATTAAGTTATAATAAAAAAAATCGACTAAAACGCCTTTTTTTCGCCTTAAAGTCGATCCGAGGCCTAAAAATTTATTCCGTGAATATAGTTCTATTAATGCTATTTTTTTTACTGATTCATTTAATTTTCAATTTATTTTATTTTTATCGTTCAATTTATTTCTATTATACTTTTATTTATTAATTAATGTTTGAATAATTTTTTATTTATATTTTTTCTTTATAATTAAATTACTTAATTTTTTTCTTCAAATTGTAAATTATCAGAGAACCGGTCTCTTGAGCATGCTCGATGTTGAATGTTCAATACGAGGAACAGCAGAGAGTTACGTGGCAAAGGTAAAGGTGCAACACAAGCAAAATCCAAGGCTTTTTGAACCAAGGGCTGTTGACTGTCGATCATTTGGAATCCAACATTTTGCTGGAAGAGTCACGTACGATGCTTCTGATTTTCTAGGTAAAAAAAAAAGGAAAATTCATTAAGTTGTATTCTAAATATTCTGTTATATTAGGTACATTGAATAAAAAATGCTCTAAATTTAAAATTGTAAAATTTGAAATATTGATTTCTTCTCTTTAGATACGAATAAAGATGTTGTGCCAGATGATTTAGTGGCAGTCTTCTATAAACACACATGTAATTTTGGTTTTGCAACTCATCTATTTGGAAGTGAACTGAAAGCCCTTTATGCAGGCGATACTGTTCCTCGAGGAGTGAGCTTTAGAATATCTCCTACATCACACACTGATCTGTAAGTTTACTTTTCATCTAAAAAAATAGAGATATTTTTTTTGAATTTATAAATGAAAATATTTTTATTTTTCTAAAATACAATTTTTTTTTTAAATACTCTGTATATAGCAGGAAAATATAATTTAGAATCTTGTTAAAAAAAAGTTTAGATAAATTAAAATACTCGTGTTCGAAAGAATATTTATGAAAATTATTTATAAACATACGGTCAGAGTCCATTTGTACAAAGAAAATACAAAAAATTTGTGAAATAATTTGAAAAAATTATTTTTAATTATAAAAAAAGAAAAAATTGCTGAAAAATTTTCCAAGAGTTTTTAAAATAAACTTTTTACAGCTTGAATGGCGATGAGCCCATTTCAACATTGACTCAGGATTTTCACACACGACTGGATAATCTTTTGAGGACTTTGGTGCATGCAAGGCCTCATTTCGTTCGTTGCATAAGGAGTAATGCTTCAGAGACGCCAATGCATTTGGATAGAGGAGTCGCTATGCGCCAAATTAGATCTCTTCAAGTTCTCGAGACTGTAAATTTAATGGCAGGAGGTAAATGAATGTAACACACTCGTGAATAATTCTCGTGTATAAAATTTTACTTATTCTTTTTTTTTTTGTTGTTCTTATATAATTGTCAATTTAAAAAGTGTATTAATTATTTTATTAATTTTTTTTCAGGATATCCTCATAGAATGAGATTTAAGGCATTCAACGCTAGGTATAGACTGATAGCACCCTTTAAACAATTACGAAGGGCTGAGGACCAAGCGGTTGAAGATACAAAATTAATTTTACAAAATGCACAACAAATGAAGAGTAAATTTGGCGCAAGCACAAGTTGGGCCCTTGGCAAGCGACATATTTTCCTCAGTGAAGGTATTCGACAACAATTGGAAAATCTCAGATCTGAGACGAGAAGAAAAGCTGCTACTAATATTCAGGTGTGAATAATAAATATATAATAATTATTAATTTTAATAATTTTTAAATACTAATTTTATTTGTAGTTTTTAATTTAAATTTAATTGATAATAAATATTTCAATTCAATTTTTAATATATAGTTTTTGATTGTTATTACAGTCTACCTGGAGAGGTTGGCGAGTGCGTAGACGTTGGCCTGTTCGAAGAACAAACATGACTTTAGTGTCGAGTTTGGGTCAGAAGAAAAATTCTCAACCGCCATCAAGTAATACGGGCACTATTCAAAGAAATGTGACTCTTGGTTCCGTTACCGGAAATGGAATTCGTCCGAGACCTCAACCTATCACAGGAACACCACCTCCTGATCCTTCGGAAAAATGTGCTGATCAGAAAATGATTCAGCAAACTTGTACTCTCTTTGGATTGGATTTGGTAAATTTTTTTTTTTCGTTTCTCAAAAATATCTACATATATTCGATATTGTGGAAGGAAAAATTTGTAAAACTCGAAAATATATTTATGGCATTATTTTTTTTTTTATTTTATTTTATAGGAACGTCCTCCACCTGTTCCGCCAAGTCGATCTTATACTGTTACTGGAAATACGAAACTTGGGTATCCTCAGACGAGAGTAATGAAGACACCATTTCCTGGTAAATATTGATTACTATTTGGTAATAAAATAATTTAATAAAATATTTTTCATAAAAGAATTTTTAATTAGGAATACTTTAGTAATGTAATTAAATTTCAATAATATTAATAAAATAATATTGAAAATTTTTTAAACAAATATTGCTTTCTCATGGAGAAAGTATCTTATTATTAAAAATTTACGATTATGATTTTTACCAAATTTTTATTTATAAAATATACCTATAATTTTATTTTATTTATTATAATTATTAAATTTATTATTCATAAAATTTATTTATTCATTATTTTATTTATATTTTTTTTTATTAATTTTATTTATTTATCTCAAATTATCTCATTTATCAAAATTGTCCAATTATTATTTAATAAAATTGCAAAATATTTTTATAAACAAATTAAGAATTAGTAACAATTAAAATAAAACAAAAATAATTACCTCCTCCAACCATATTTTTTCAAACTTTGAAATTATTATCAAATATTATTTATTATTTTTTACAAGTAATTTTTTATAAATAAATTAGACTAAATTATAATTTGTTACTAATTCTTTTTTATTTTTACATAAATTTAAATATTTCTAATTGCTATAAAACCATAAAAAAAATGAGAAAATATGAATGATTATATAAAAGTTTCACACAGAAAAATAAACATTATGGTATGATACAATTTGACAATTGTTTTTATTTTAATTTTTTCCCAACCATATAAAATAAAGAAAATAAATATTTTCAAGCCTTTTACCATATATTTTAAAAAAAATTAAAGTATTTTGAATTTCGTTTTAAATATGAAGAAAAAATAAATTTTTTATTTTGTTATTATTACGGAGAAAAATATCAAGACTTTTTATCAAAAACACTATCTATACTTATTTCGTACGCGCTCTACCGTCAGTTTTTGGTACGACAAAGCACTGTAGTTCTTTTCAGTGTTCTGCTAGAAAGTCCTAATATTTTTCTCCCGTGTAACTTGATTTTTAAGAGAGAAGAAAATAGAAAAGTAGAAAAAAATTGTCTTTTTTTTAACGTAGAAAACAATTGCATTTATTTTTAGAAGGAGGCGAAGGTGAGGTCGTTCTTTTGAAAGGTGAGACAGTTCTTGTGGTTGGAGCTTCTTCAAGACGTGGGCACTTACTTGTCGAACACAACAACATTACGTTACACGTGCCTTACCAGTTCATGGAATTGAAACCATGCAACATTAATGTTTAAGTGTTATTTATTTTTCTTCTCTTCATCTCTAATACAAAGAAAAAAAAAGTTGATTGGAATTATCCAGTTTATGTAAAAAGAAAAAAGAAAGAAAGTTAAACATTTTTTTTCTTCTTTTTTTTCATTTTTCTTTTGCTGCCGATGAATTATTGCCATAAAATAGTTTTTATACAAAATAATCGTTCTATATAATATATAAATATATAGAACGTCGTATATTCGTTCTGAATTGAAAAATTAGGATTAAAAAAAAAATACAAAAAATTTATATTTTATGAATGTGGTGAAAATGTTATTATTATATTATTATGAACGCTCAGGTAATTGATTGAAAATCATCGCGTCTTTCCGTGAGAATTTCACAAATTTGTTTTATGATCTTTTCAATTTGTTTTGTTTATTTTTTTTTATATGTCCTTTGTTATAAATCTCGCTCAAAACCCAAGTTTTGTCTTCCATTTTATTTAAGGTGTAGCTTTAAGTAGATTTTTAAAGAATATTATAAGGGAAAAATCACAATATTCGTGGAGAATGACATTTTTATATATGTATATTTTTTTCTTGTTTCCTTTATTGTAGGGTCTGTCAATTTGTATCTTATTTAGACGTTTGTGATTTTTTCCCAGAATAGTAAATATATATGTGTGTAGCATTGAAATGAATCGAGAACATAAAAATTGAATAGACAGATTATACAGAGAATGCCAATAACATTCCTTATATTAAATATATATACCGGTGATGTGTATTTAGTGGGTGCTACAACGAATTTCATATTTTTCCTGTATTTCTCTTGTATTATTATTATTTTCTTTTTTCTACTTCTTTTTAATTTTATTTCAATTTTTTTTTTTTTGTTAAACCTTTTTCGTTTATATTATTTTCTTTCCCTTGAATTTAATTTCAAATTTTTACTTCATTTTGCCATGTAATTTTAAAATGTTGAATTTAATTTTTTAATTATTTTGATTATTACTATTACTATTACTAAAAAAAAGAATGGTAAATTAAAGATTTGTAATTAATTGGTAAATAAAAAAGCATAAAAGGTACCGGTTCTGAAATTTACCTAAAAGGTATTATAACAAACAGTATTTTCTCATCTGTCATTGAATTCTTAGTGCCAATCGCTAGAAACAAATTTTAATTCATAATTTATGTCTATGAACTCAATAATATTGTAATTTGTCATTAATATAATTATCATTTACAAATTATTATCATCATCGTCATAATTATAATTTCTCCGTAATTACATAAATACGAAGGTAAAGGTGAAGGATTTGTAGATACGTGCATTCGACTAATTGTAGGCAAATCCTATTTCTCTCTCTCTCTCTCCCTCTCATATTTTGAATGCATTATTACTCTCAGAAGTAATATATTTGCGCTTTCGAGGGCTTTGAAAAGCTCAAGAGATTATTTGTACATACAAATTTCACGATACGTGTTACCTACATTCGACGAAACATTATATTTCCATTCCGAGAAAATCTATATCAAAGCGAATTTTACTTGATTCTAAATAAATTAAAAACAATTTGTTAAAAACATAAATTGTGCTCTTATATATTATTTTTGAAAAATTTTTAAATTTTAATGCAAATATATTTTCACTGTATATGGAATCAAAATTTAAATTAACGAGAAATATTTTTCGTTGATGAAAATTAATTTGCTTTGATAATGAAAAAGATTCTAATTGTTCAGGTTACACAGAATCATTTGTAAATAAATTATATCCATTTATCTATTATTGGTCAATATATTTTTTAAGATTTAATACGATTTTCTTCATTTCCTCATTTATCAAATACCTTTAAATATATATCAAAAAATCAATGATAAACTCAATTTTAAAATTTTTTTCAATTTTTAATTAATCTTTTTACACCTTGAAAAATGATTATATCTTTCTCGTAGAAAACTAATAATTTTTTTTCAGCCCCGCTCAAATGGAATTCGATTTTCAAATGCAGACTTTTGATTATCCAGTTTCGAATTGAAGCAATTTGAGCTTTTCTCTTTTGAGTTTGTCATAAACTTGTGAAAATAGTTTGATCCGAACTTTTACAGATATATATATATATATATATATATATATATATATATATAGACGAATTCCAGTTGGTGCAGTGATGCGAGTGACTCGCGACAAATAGCAAGGCGAGAGTGAAATGTCAAGTCAAGCCAGTTTTCGCATATATGGGAGCCACTCGACTGAAGCAGCGACTTTCAAACGTTTCAGATGTTTGCGACGTCAAAGGCGGAAGAAGTCGCGCCGTGTGTGTGTCTTCTCTCGAGTACGACGATACCGACCGTAAAACGGAAATGATGAAATTACGAGCGGTAGTACGAAGTTATAAGCACGCCTATTTCATCCTATGCATCGTCAATCCTCTTTGCGGGGCGAGAGAAACATTCACTTCCTTTCGCGAACGGAAGACAACGTATGTCGCGCTTCCACGTATGTATTATAAGATAATGGCATATACATATAATCACTTCAAAACAATATATTTTGTCCCATAATAATTATTACAAACGATAATAATGTAACATACTAACGAGAATATTCAACTATTGTTATTATTACTGACAACATATGTGTGCAAGTGCAACATTGCATTATGCGATAATTTATTATATCAAAATAAACCAAACTTTATTAAGGAGGATGTCAAGCTATCCAAAAGTATTAATATAATAAAATACGTTTTTGAATATCTTTGGATTCAAAAACAATTTTTTTCACACAGAAAAAAAGGTGGGTAAAAAGTTGTAAAGATAGAGGATAAAAGTCGTTAGGATACAGGGTAAAGGATAAATTTGTGATGGATAAAAATGTTACTAAAATATGACTAGAAAAATGGATGTCATATTTGAGTAAACTGTCTAATTTTAATAAAAATATTAGTAATTTTACACTTAACTTATTATTAAATCCACAAATTTTATATAAATAACTAATTGCACGTGGAAATATTTTGCCTATAATTATTGTCTATTAATAAAAATATCTTTGACTAATATAACTGACAGCTGACGACAGTGCGTAAATAATCAGAACTGGGAAATTACAACTCAACGTCTGCATTGTTGCACGAAAGCAGAGTTGGGTAGTAACTGAATTTTTTGTGCATATTAGGCTGTGTCAGTTCATCGAGATATTTCGAGTTCAAGATATGACGTCAGAGGCCTGGAGAGACAACAAACAGACGACACAATGTTATTGGGAACGGTGGTCTAGTAACAATCTAGTAACTTTGACCCATTCTCTCCCTCCATTTTGTTTTTTCTACTCTTTCTAACCTATTAATTGAAGAGAGACAAAGAAAGAAAATGGAGGGAGAGAATGGGTCTCCACCAGATGGCGTATTGCAGTTTAGCCGATCCCAATTCTTACAGGGAAGAAAATTTGTTTCCACTTTCATCAATTTTATTACTTACTTACTTGTACAACCAACAAAATAATCAATATAATAATTAATTAAATCTCATAGTATTCATAAGTTGGAAAAAATAACTGCAATAAGCTTTTTTATGAGCTTTGTTTACATACTTGTATATCGAATATAAGTATCGATCTAAGGTATGAATAATATCGACATGGAAAATCGATTTGCGCAATGCAATATTCTATTAATACTTTTATATTAAAATTTCAAAACTTCTTATTATTTAATTTTTCGTCAATTTAAAATTTGATTAAAGTAAAAATAAGTAGCCATAACTTTTCTACAATTTATTTTTCAAATGTTTAACAAAATTTTCACCCTCAGTTTACCCCGAAGCCCCTAGGCACTTCGCACAACCACAGCTACGCCACTGCAAACAAGACAGTCATACTGATAAAGATGATTAAGATAATAATGTTGAACATAATAATTGTTATCATCATGTTAATCCAGAGGATCCAAAATGATCAAGATAAGCACGTTAATCAAGATGATTAATAATGATAATAATGATAATAATGATCATGATTATAATAATCAATATGGTCAGTTTGATCAACATTATCATCTTGATTATCTAAATATTCATGACCATCATAATTAATATGATCATCTGAATTAACATGATCTTAATGATCTAGATAATTATCATTATTATAATGATCAATATGAAAATCTTGATCATCTAGATCATCAGGATAATCATGATCATCTGGGTTATCTAGAGCATTTAGATCATTGTTATTATCATAATCATAATGATCAACAAAAATTTGAAAATATACCTATTAAAAATTTAAATAATAGGATGAATTTTTTAGTGACAAGTTGTAAAGTAAATCTCATGTATTTTTTTTAACATTGAAAAAAACTGTATTAGCTAAATTAAATTTATTCAAAAATGGTGCACAATTTTTGTTATTTTAGAAAACATGAAGCTTTGTCGATTTCAATATACTTTCAAAAGACACAAACCTGTCAAATGAGAGTATAATCGATTGGATGATGCAATTACTCCGAAAGTAAATTACATTATTTTAATGGCATTTTGTCGATATAATGACGATAAATCTGACATTCTTAAAGTTTTAACGAATACCTGTCACTTGGATTTTTTGTCATTTTTTATTCATTTCAACTTTTTTTTTTAATATACCTAAGAAAATACGAATTTATTTTTTTTTATAGTTTCAAGTTATTAATACTATACATAAATGTTACATTAATCATAATAACTTAAGTTTATATTATCTTATAAAGAGTAACACAAGATAATTAATTATTTTCTAATAATAATAGAAATGATTTATTATTATTATTATTGATTAAAATTTAATAATTATTTAATTTTCATTATTTATTATAATACAGTTATAAATTAATGTTTAATTAATAATTTTAATGAAGTTAATTAAATAAAAATTAAATTAAACAAAAAGTTTAATGAATTTTTTGAGAAATATTTTTAAATAGAAGGAAATTATGTAAAATATATATAGGATAAATTTTTACTTGAGAATTTTGGTTAAATAATAAGCAACGTACCTGATATTAAGACGCTGGAATTAATTAATACGTGACATTCGATCCCCGGGAATTGCAAACATATAGCGATATCCTTCTCAATTTCTCATTCTCTCTTTGGTCAAAGGTGAAAATAACAGAATACCCTGAAAACTGTCTAATGAAATTGAAACCAAGGCTCTGAGGTTTCTCAAAGGATTCTATAAATGATCAAACACTAATCACGTTAATTAAAATAGTTTTGTTACGTAATAAATTGCTTTTTTATACCCTTATAATTGGGGCAATCAATTACACAGGCCTGCAAAATTTCATTTTAGTCTGTTACAAAAAAAGGAGAAGGTGATTCTTGTATAGATTTTTTCATGCTAAATCCGAATATGACCTCCAAAATGGCCCATCACGTCAGGATTTTTTGTAATATTAGCTTGAAGGGCCAAAAAATGTCCATTTTCGTGAATTTTTTGTAACTAACAAAATTTTTTTTTTATTTTTCGAAATTGTATCGTATAATACTACCCATATTTGCAAATTATTTTATGATTTTTTAAAAAAAAGTTATGTACATTTAAAATAGTAAAATTTACTATTTACCAAATTTTTTGTCCTTTTTTTGAAAAAGAAAAAAAAAATTACAAATAATCTTTAACCAAAAGAAACAAAAGTTAATGTAGTGGGTTTTTTTTGTAAAAAACTTTAATAGTGAAAAAAATATGCTATTAAAAATTATCATTGTTTTATGTTTATATACGTTGTTTTTGTTTTTATTAAATGGATGAAAAAAGAGAAGGTATATAATAGTTTTTTTTTTATAAAAAATATTACGTTAAAAGCTATATGTACGGCAATAACAGGTCTCAATCTTTTTGGGCCTTAAAATGCTTTTACAACCGAACTGACCAGCATACTTTTACGGCGAGTGCAGCTGCACCATTAAAATCTTCGAAACGTTGACATTATATGGCTGGTGCAGGCTGTTAACTCCCATGGAGGGATGGTGCCAGCGTTATCATCAACTAAATTATTCCAGGACTGCGTCCGGTAGGCTTTACCGACGTCTATTTTGCAAGCAATGGCTCTTTCATTTACGGACTTTAATCCTCGATGATGCTTATCCATTTTTTATTCAACTCTTCTCGCTAAAAAAGGAACATTATTATTATATCCGATAGATTTTTTCCAGTCAATACCATTAAAAAATGAATTTATTTCATTATCTTCAAGTAAAGAAAAATTATATTTATAAGAATCTCATATAGAAAGTACCTACATATTTATTTGGTTCAAATAAAAAATTTCTCTTGTCATATAAGGACTATTTATAAATTATGCATCATTTTTTTGAATATTAAATAATGACTATTAAATATTCGAAATACATTAACTGTCAAAATGAAGAGACCACTTGCGGGAATCTACAATAGCGACTGGCGGTAAAATAAAAAAAAATAATTACCGACCTATGGGAATCTTCAATGCCGACTGACCGAAAAATCGGAAAATAATAATATAAAAAATTATCGACCTACAGGAATCTACATTGCTGACTGATGGTGAAACCGGAAAATGAAAATATAAAAAATTATACTGACTTACAGGAATCCTAATTGTCGACTTATGATAAAACCGGAACATGAAAATATAAAAAATTACCGACTTACAAAAATCTACAATGCCGACTTCCTTTATGCCGGTAATTTTTTATATTTTCATTTTCCGATTTTACCATTAGCCGTAAATGTAAATTCCTGTAAGATGGTATTTTTTTAATTCTATTATGCACACTAATGTTTGGGGATACTCGTTGGTTCTGAGATTCCTGCAAGTTGCGTGCGACCCATTAAAATATGAATTCTTTGATGACAAAAATTAGTTGTTGTTTGATGTATGATGTATCTCATCAATTTCTTAAAATTTTATGCAATTAAACAACATTTAAAAAAAAAGATTATAAGAATTTAAATATTCTATTTTATCGTTATAAGTTCATAGGATGAAAATAATATGTGACGAAATTCGAGGTCAAAATTATTCAACGACAGAAATTTTTCACTGCGCTCTGTGGAAAAGCAATAAAGGAAAAGAATGAAAAGGATTTGTAGCTGTGTGACACAATAGATTAACGCGAGGTGGTTTGGGAGAGAGAGAGAGAGAGAGTTGGAGGTCTGCGCTCTGCCGGCGTTTGTAGATTGGGAGAAGGGAGGAAGAGGGAGGAATGAATATTAATATCGAGCCACGTGTATTACGGAAGTAAATTCTCCGTGAAATATAAGAGCGGAAACGACGTGTCCTCTTTCACAATTACATCGAGTAAAGACGCCTTTGCTGTTGGTGCAACTAGGGCTCTTTCTTCTACCTACCCTCTGATTAACATGGCATAAATTATTTTCAAAATTGACCCCTTCATACAAAATTTACATCAAATTTAACCAAAAAGTCTCTCTACTTTATCATGTTTTTATAGAGGTCGTTCAAACATTATTATATAAGCATATTTTCAAAGTTTTTTTTACTACCTCCTCACACTCTACCTTCTTCATTATATATACGTACGAATTAGTAAAAATTTGTTAGATTCTCTTAAAATATATACATTGTGAAATTATTTTTTATTCACAAATCATTATTTAAAAATTGTCAGCCAGGACATTATGATATATCTTATAAAAAAAGGCACGTTTTATGTCGTTTAGCATTGGCTCATTTTAAAGTGCATCAAAAATGAATCCAGGTTAACACTGAAAAAAAGGATGTCTTTAAAACGTCTTATTTGAAGATATTAGACATTTTGAAAATGTATTTTTAGGATAAACGTCTTAATGTAACCTTCTTTGATGCAAAGTAAGTAAAAATTTGAGACATTGTTTGTGTCTATCGAGCCTAAATAAAACTGTTAAATAATTAAACTTTGAAAAGTTTCATCATTATACTTCACGCATTTACAGTGTCGCCGCCACCGCCGTCAGTTAATGTATTCTTTTTTTTCGTTCACCTTTCTTATCTATAAAGTCTTATGTGAGCCCTGTCGGCCATTATAACATTTTCTACTTTGTTCAATAAACTTTTTTTATTTTGATATCGTCTTTGTAATTCTACACCCAAAAAAACACTTTCTGGTGTTCTGCCACGTGCTCTCTGAAGTGTTCTTCGAAGTTTGTTCTAATCCTGATCCATTCTGAGTTTTGTTCTATAAGCGAGTGTGACTTCTATCCTCGCTCATCGTAATCTTTTTGTAAAATGTCCAAATTTTTTGTGTCACCCTGAGGACCCATTTTATTATTTTAATAATCTGTTTCGTATGATTTTTCATGAATTTTAATGGTTTTATCTGCACAGTAAAAACAAAATCTGAAACCGAATGTAAGCTTACTTTAATTTTTAACTTATTTTAAGCAAGAAACTTTATTTAATAATGAAAATTAGCTTAAAATAAGAGTTAGTGGTTCTCTTACTATAAATAAGCTTATAATTCGACTGATTTTTAATTCACTGGTCTTAAGTAAAAAAAAGACGACAGTGACTTTTTAAAAGTCTTTACTTGAGCTGGGTGTCAGTCCGCCGAGTCTTAAAGTGGTAGTTGTGACGTCACAGGCAAAACGTCTGTTGTGAAAACGCCATAGCGTACGCGTACAGTGAAGCGTGGTTGAGAAATGATTTTCTCGTGTTTTAATTTTGGTTTTATTCATTTATAATTCACAAGAATGGGTTTTTTTACTGCGTTTTTAATATCGAATATTCCAGCAAAGCACGCATATCTTTCACCTTTGTCTCAGCTATACTATTTAGAAAAAAAGTCGCTAAATATTACCAAAAGTACAAAACTGTGTGGAACTTGTTGGACGAGCTTAAATTATTCTAAACTATTAATTCCTAACTATATATATATATATATATATATTACGTATAATGTTATTTTTTAAATTTAGTTTGCAGAATTGAAAATGAAAATGACAAGATTTTTTTAAATATAAAAGTTCCTCGTCATTTTCATTTAAATAATGCAAATTTATAAATTAGAAAAAATTGTTATAAGTAATATAAATATATATATATATATCAAAATTCTAATATGCTTTTAAGTCATAATTTAGGATTATTATCACACCAGGTTAACGCTGAAAGACAGTCTGTAAGGAAGCTTAATTTCAGCCCTCTTTTAACATAAGACTAAATGATAGTCTAAAACCTAACTGAATTTCAGTTCTTCAACAAGCTTAGAGCTAAATTTCAGCTCGTATGACATCTTACTTATAGTAAGATAAGGGTATTCTTTTTAAACATTTTTTGAGTACTGATTTTCAGTCAATATGATCTACTTCCGTTTACATCTTGAAAAAAGACAACTTATAAGCTTAAAAGAAGATTTTGTTTTTACTGTGTGAGTTTGAAGTGACTCACTGTTATCGTGCTGTGACCTCTGCTGTTTATAATGCTCTGTGAAACTATGTAAACATCTTTTGTGTATCTGCGGTGTCACCTTGCAGTGTTGTGGTCTTCGACAGTTTAATATCTTAATTGTATACCCCTTGTTCAACACAGTAAAAACAAAATCTGAAACCGAATGTAAGCTTACTTTAATTTTTAACTTATTTTAAGCAAGAAACTTTATTTAATAATGAAAATTAGCTTAAAATAAGAGTTAGTGGTTCTCTTACTATAAATAAGCTTATAATTCGACTGATTTTTAATTCACTGGTCTTAAGTAAAAAAAAGACGACAGTGACTTTTTAAAAGTCTTTACTTGAGCTGGGTGTCAGTCCGCCGAGTCTTAAAGTGGTAGTTGTGACGTCACAGGCAAAACGTCTGTTGTGAAAACGCCATAGCGTACGCGTACAGTGAAGCGTGGTTGAGAAATGATTTTCTCGTGTTTTAATTTTGGTTTTATTCATTTATAATTCACAAGAATGGGTTTTTTTACTGCGTTTTTAATATCGAATATTCCAGCAAAGCACGCATATCTTTCACCTTTGTCTCAGCTATACTATTTAGAAAAAAAGTCGCTAAATATTACCAAAAGTACAAAACTGTGTGGAACTTGTTGGACGAGCTTAAATTATTCTAAACTATTAATTCCTAACTATATATATATATATATATATATTACGTATAATGTTATTTTTTAAATTTAGTTTGCAGAATTGAAAATGAAAATGACAAGATTTTTTTAAATATAAAAGTTCCTCGTCATTTTCATTTAAATAATGCAAATTTATAAATTAGAAAAAATTGTTATAAGTAATATAAATATATATATATATATCAAAATTCTAATATGCTTTTAAGTCATAATTTAGGATTATTATCACACCAGGTTAACGCTGAAAGACAGTCTGTAAGGAAGCTTAATTTCAGCCCTCTTTTAACATAAGACTAAATGATAGTCTAAAACCTAACTGAATTTCAGTTCTTCAACAAGCTTAGAGCTAAATTTCAGCTCGTATGACATCTTACTTATAGTAAGATAAGGGTATTCTTTTTAAACATTTTTTGAGTACTGATTTTCAGTCAATATGATCTACTTCCGTTTACATCTTGAAAAAAGACAACTTATAAGCTTAAAAGAAGATTTTGTTTTTACTGTGAAGGTATAAGTATATTTAAAGTGTTTGAAACCCGGTGTTGACATTTCCCTGCGTTACAATTATAATTGATGGTTCTCACTCATTTTGAGTTTGTTTCTCATTGTTTTTCCCAGAGGGAGCTTGACGTCAGTAGTCTTACTTTAACCTCCAATTGTTTTATATTTTTCTGATTCTTTTCGGATTAAAGTTAGAAATTGTTATTGAGATCAATTATATATATATATAAATGTACAGCCTATGCACTTTGATTTCAATATTCACATGTATTCTTCTCATGGGAGTTTATTATAATTCATGAACGGATTCAACGCATGGCAAAGTCATTTTCCTTATTTTCGACTTATCCGTTTTTAAGCGAACAATATATTTGATTCAATCTCAAATTTTCTATAAGCTGGATTTACCTTACTGTTATCTAACCTGTATTACCAACAGTGTATCATATACTTTATTCTAGAACTTTTATGTCTTCTAAGTTTATTGTTCTGACAGTTGGCTAGGCCTCAAGTCATTTAAGAAGAAGAACGAAGAAGACTACAAAAGTGTCTCTAAATAAGACACCCGTTTTTGCATAATCATAGATAAATTTATTTGTTTTTTGTGTAAAAAGCTATTGTGTATTTGTGTAGGCTCTTTGCGAATTCGTTGAGGGAATTGGCAAGTCTGGCAGGAAATCAGGCGTAAACCTTCCCACTTTCACGTCTGTACATATACTGTGTGTGTCGCAGAGCTTTAACATAATTGAAAACACGACTTATCCAGCGTCAGACGCTGCTTGGGGTTTCTGCTAAGCCGAATTGCATGTAGGGATGTTTACTCGGGGAACATACAGTGCGGATCGAATTCATATTCGTATCAAGCAAGCCTCCAGGGATGTAATATATATATACACACAAGAAACTCAGTTTATCTCAGTTTCTACACTTTATATTTGAATTTTTGACTATTTCCTATTTACTTTCACTATAAATAGTCTTCATTTCTAGTCCGGTCTTTTTTATTTCCCCTTTTTATTGTTGTTATATTCTCTTATTTACAATTTTTTATTTTCCTTCACTATATTTACATTTTCATTAAATTATTTTTCAAGTTTTTATTTTATTTTTTTTGTATTTTGAAATAAAAATATTAAAAGTCATTTAAAAATGTTTACATTGCAAACAATAACATTGTATATTTTGTTTTTAATAAAAAATTTTATTTAATTTTAAAAAGAATTTTAAACTTTTGAAATAAATCTAATAAAATATTTTTTTCTCTTCTTGAAATCTGTCGCTTTTATATCTAATTTTCTCCTACTTTAGTTTCATTTTGACTAAGTGATGTAATTCATGAAAATTTTCGAAGAAAAACAAAGAGGGAAGTATTAAATGTCCCAAAGGAAGACACCAAGACTTTCTTCTACCCTTCACTTATTTCTTGCACTTGACTCTCGCTCTCCTTTTCCGTCATTTCCTGTCGGTATTTAAGTTTCTCTTTTCGCCTCTCCATTGGCCTCTCTGACTTTATGAATTTCTCCAGTCAATATTGCTTCTGGAAAAACAATTAACTGTTATTTTTAGTAGAAATTTGTTGTTGCATACAAACTATCGCACGAAAGTCATTTCTTGTTTCTAAAGAAAACAATTTTGTAAAATCCATTTTGGTATTAAAATAAGCAAAATTGAATTAAAATAATAAGCGTTGCAGCTTATTTTAATGCCTTTTAATTTTCTGTGTTTTCAATAATTTAATCAAACAAAATTATTAATTGTTTCATAATACAATTTCTTTCCCTTTCTTTTTTTTTGAAAATTTATGTTTTTAAAAAACAACATAAATTTTCAAAAAAAAAGAAAGGGAAAGAAATTGTATTATGAAACAATTAATAATTTTGTTGTCTAAAGTATGTTGATTTATCACATTTTATTACAATGTAATATTGGCTCCCATTTTAATGATTAATTTTTTAAAGGCTTGTAAGTATTAAAATTATCAAAATTTTAAGGTTATGTTTGATCAATGACCTTGAATCCTAGAGACCTAAGACCTTGAATTTTGAGGTTATGTTCGTTTTAATACTAATATAGGTAGATATATGGATTGTTCCACGTCAATTCGCCTGTGGGTTTGAGGTTAAAATCAGAACTAAAATAGTAATATAGGTATGACCCCATATATATGGGTCATTCCATATCAAAAGTAAATCAACCTATCCTAACCTTGTCAAAAAAAAGGGTTGGGTATACTTGACATGGAATGACATATACTGAAGACAGCGGCGAAATCTTACAGAGAGATATATAGCCAAATGTTTCGAAAGCAGCATTTGATTTAAGGCGACGTTTTAAAAAGCCTACAATAAGATTCAAAGAGAATCACACACGCAAGTATGAGACGAAAAAAAGAAATGAAAGTATGAGATTTTCTTCAGCTTTCCACAAAAGACAAGAAGGATCAGAAAAGTTTTACCGAGCCAATCACGAGAGCCCGGGATATCGGACTGCCGATAAAAATGACAAAGTCCCGAACTTTTTCCACCCCTGAGGTGTTGCACTCCTTTTCCAACTGGAAAACCCACTTCCGTTTTCTTCTCGTATTCCGCGCTCTCAATCCAGGAACCATCCCACCCCACCCCATTCCTTCCCTTTCCTTTCGACTTACCATTTCCCATCCGCGTAGTTTCCGTTTTTCAGTGTGTCGTTTTCATTTCGATTCTTCTTGAATTTCCAACGATCTTCTACATTGAGAATTTATCGCTTCCAGCCACAAAACTTTAGAGACCAAAACGAAACAACACGCAATCTGTAAAAATAACTTCAAGTTTACAAAAACCAAAAAAAAAAAAAATTCTTGAACGTTTTCTGATTTCTTATATATATACTTACTTTTAATTTCTTTCTCGTACACGGGGAAAAATGGAAATACGATTAAAGTAATTTTTACTACTTTAAAAGCAAAAACCTGAATTGTCCACAGATTCTGCGCATTTCTGTCAATTTTTACTCAAGAAATTTGTAAAATTTACTCTTGAAATAGTATAAAAATTATTCCGCAAATAGTAATTTTACTGCTTCTGGGCTAAAATTGCCAGAAATGCGCACACAGAAAAAACCTGAATTCAAATTGAGTATAGATTCTATACTCAATTTGATTCGCAACAAAAATGAAACTGGTTGTTTCATTTCGAGTTCTAAGGTAAAAGTATCAAAATGAAACAGGCAAGTTTCATTTTGAGAAAAAGAAAAATCGAAAAATATTGTGAAATAACGAATAATTTTGCACAAAAACATGAAATATAATAATTACAAAGAAGTAAATAACACGCTAGACTTAATATATTTGATTAAAAATTGCTTGTAATCGCGTAATAAAATAATAAAGGAAATATGTTTTTAGGTTAGAAAAATGAAAACATGTGTTTTGACAACAGGAACGGTACTGCCAACTTAAATTATAGCGGTAAATTTAAAAACTTATGAAATTAATTATTATCTACGTAAATAATAATAAATAATTTTTATTTAAAAACTTCTAAATATTCGTACTGGTCAAAATAATCTTTCTGGTGTTGTTGAAATATTAGAAACAATAATTGAAATACAAAATTACTCTGCTTATGATGCCAACTTAGAAATCTGAAATTCCAGCCAATATCATTTTGAATAACATGAAGTTTGTCCCATACTCATTTCGATACCCAAAAGAAAATGAGTTGCAACAAAAATGAGTCCAAGTTTTTTCTGTGGCACCAACTGCGGACAGTTCCGATTTTACTTTTAAAGTAGTAAACATTACTTTAATCGTATTTCCATTTTTCTTCGTGTAAATTCAAGCAGCAATAACCTATATGAAAAAGAAAATCAATTAATTTTTCCTACAAGTATTTTGGAGTCGCCTTATTTTGGCTGAAATCTCAAAAAAGATCGCTTTGTTAAAAGTTCGAATTATGTAGGGGGGAGTCAGCATGGTTGGGCCACCCCTGTGTTTATGGTTCTAGCATACTGGCGCCCTCTACTTTATTATGCAAATACTTGCTAGTGATGGCAACTAACTATTCACGTCAGTTACAGTAAAATGCAATTGCAATAAACATTTAATTTTTCAAGAAAACCAAAATAAGTGATAAAATGACAACCCAAAACCTTTTTAACAGTGACAGAAAAGTCGATTAAATAACAAAAGGAATGAACAAACAACAAAATAAAATGACAGAAATTCTTCATTACAATGTAATTTAAAAGTTTCAAGCATTATTTAGCGTTCTTGTTATTGTTATTATGTTTGTTTAACGTGTTTTTGTTTACGACGCCGTTCGTCATGGTTGGGCCACCCACCAATTTTGTAATATCATACGTCCAGACATCGAAAATTCAATTTTTTATATAAAAAAAAAGAGTCAAAGATGCCGTTTCCATTTAAAAAATTGGTTTTAATAAATTTTGGCCCAAGCATCAAAACCTGGCCCAACCTACACGACAAAATTTGTTTCTTTTAAATGCCTGTAATTTTTACACTTTTGACCCAATCATTTTCTGATGTTCAGAAGAAACATTCCACTTTAGTGTATCATTCCAACCATATACGAGAGATTTTAAAATTTACCCTAAATCGGAAGTTATGGGCACTAGAGATCCTCAAGGGAGAGTTGACGCAAGTTTCCCTTTCCACTACTTTAGTGGGTAACAGGAATCGGAAGTGTTCTATTACCATTGGACGAAATGAGCGGCATAATTTAAAATGTTTTTATTTTTTACCATTTCAAAGAAGCGCGCTCATTTTAAGCCAATCAAAAAATTTTCAGATAAACTACCGATTCCGGTTACCCACCACCAATCAGCGTTCAGCTTTACTTGCGTCAACTCTCCCTTGAGGATCTCTAATGGGTACAAGTCAAAAACTGGCCCAACCATGCTGACTCTCCCCTACTACCAAAATATCGAATTTCAAAAAGTTCGAATTATTATTTTGATCAAATTTTCATATTATTTTTTTCTTATTATTTTGTCTGATGTTACGAATTAATTGGGTAAGGTGCAATTAAATGAAATTAAATAATCTTCTAACCGTTCGTTTATTTGGTAACTTTTAGATACATTAACTCTGATATATCTAAAACAAAAAATGAAACGAAAGAACTCTTTTGTATATGCATATATATATATATATAAAATTGACATAATATTTATATATGTATAAGTTGTGTACAGTACAATGACAATAATAATCATAATAATAATAGTAATAATAATGATAATAACAATAATAATTTCGATTCGCTTAAGCAAAGGCTAAATCATTAGAAAAATACACAATATATGCGCGAATCTTTGTTAAAAAAGAAAATTTTTGCTTCTGAACTATATATATAATATATAAATTAATAAATTATTATTTTACTCGTATGTGAATTTTTTTTATGATGTGCATTGTATTTTTATTTTTATACAACTTGCGACAAATTTGCGAAAATTCGTTTCAAGTCGTTTTCTTTTATATATATATATATTATATTTATATGCACACTCCATATTGCAATTATAAATAATTATATATTTATTTACAGTTTTTTTTCATCAGCTTGTAGAAAAAAAATTCCCATCATTTTTATTGCCAAACGACAATATTCTTCATACATCGACTATATATATTTTTTTTTAACTATTTAATAAATATTTCGAAATTTGCTGGGAATTTTGTCGTTTCTACATAAGCAAAAAAAAAAAAATGACTCGACTCGAGTTTGTCGCTAATCTCGCATCACGGAAGATGATTTTATGAATATACACAATTGAATCAGTGATAAATTGGTTTTCTTTTTAATTTTGATTCTCTCATTTTTGGGCATATTGAAATTAGTGATTTTCAATTTATATTTTTTTTTACATTTTATATAATTAATGAATAATTTTTTTATTATTTATTATTTTATTATTACCATTGTTTTATTAACAAATTTTTTTTATATATTTTTCAATTAATAATTAATTATTAAAAAAATTGAAAAGTTAATAAAACAATAGGAATAATGAAATAATAAGGAACGACAAATTATAATAGATATTATTAAATTATTGTGAGTCTCGAGAAACAGATTTTATTTTATAAAAAAATGTTTTAAAAATATAAGTCAGCAGCGAAGAAAATGTTTCAACGAATATTTATTATTCAAAGCAAATGGAGTTTATTTCAGGTTCCTCTAACTATTTCAATGCTTTCAAGAAAGTTAAATATTTTAAAGTTCAGGTAGATTCTCATTTTTGACTTTTAGCATAGAAGAAGAAAAATAAATTCTTCAATCACATATTGAAAGACGTCGAATTTTTTTTTTAAATGCCGCACCACAGTTAATATTTTACTTATAATTTATTTAAAAAAAAGGAAATAAAGTCAGATCTGATTTCATGAGTTGAATTATGCATTAGACCAAAGTGGTCGATTTATCTGAGGTCGACTTTACCTTAGTAACTTTTAAAGTGGTGTAACTGACAAGAAGGAACAACGTAAGGTCTTTTTAACTCTTAAAAGATGGAATAAATTTTAATGCCTTGTATATGTCATTTCTGTTGGAAAGTTTAGCTTTTCTTTATTTATTTATTTTTTTTTTTTTAATGGAAATATAAATTTTTCTTTACATTTATTTTTGAAGAAAAATAATTCATATTTTCATTTTTCCACTTCTATTTATACATATAGCCTATATAATTTCCATTGAACATATATAATATATATTTGTAATACATTTTGTAATTCAATTACAAAATTATATATTTATATATATATTTACCATTTATTAATATAGAAAACTTATTTACAAAATTAATAGAGATTTTTTTTTTTTAAAGGAAATATATTTATGTTTATAATGGAAGTGGCTGAAAATCCAATTTACCACTGAATACAATCAATGTGTATGTGCGGTTTTCGTTGATATGTCTACTAAATTATCTGGAAACATTACATTATTGTACGATTTCAGCACGATATGAATCAACCATATGTCAAGTTGCAGCTCTTTTCATTTTCTCTTTTGAATTATCCATATATTTATTATTATTATTATTATTTATACACACAGAAAACAAATTTTCTGATTTTAATAATTTATGAACATTCTGTAAAAATTGTCGCTTCGCAAATATAGAGAGCTTTCATAGAGAAAAAGTCATTGAGTGTTTATTAAGTTTTTTTTTCAAAATAATTAAAATAAATTAGATTAATAGTAACAATTTTTAATTTACAAACAAATATATCTGCAATTAAAAAAAAATATTTTCCATTTTTATATTTAATTTAAAAAACAATTATTTTTAAAAAGTAAAAAGTAAACTTTGATAAAACCTAGTAAAAAATACTCGACAACTTTTTTAAAATGAAATTTCGTTTTTTTACGGTAATAAGAAATGATGTGCGTTTACATTGAGCGACCACATTTTTTTTTTATTTGCGATTAAACTTTAAAATTACATTTTATTAATACGGAGTACGAACTGTATAAAACAACTCATTTTAGTGCGCTTCGCACGCTGGCGATATTTTTCTAAAAAATTCGGTTTTTTTACCCTTCTTCATTATTATTATTATTATTATTATTATTTATTTATTTTTTTGTTATTATTAAAATATAAAATAATACTCAGAAAATTGAAGTCAAACTAAATTTTTTTTATAAATACGTAAAGATTCACGATAACGTGCACTCGACTTTATCGAGTATTTTCAACCACTTTGATTTCACGGGAGTTTTTCCATTCTTAAAACTCCGTCGAGAAAGTTTCACCCATTCCAACGTTTCATCTTCTGTCGTTTCAAAATTTTTTTTATTCTGTTCGATATTTTTTCTAAGAGATAGAAAAAAAAAGTCTGTAAGTTCCAGCGTAATTACGGCGCAACCGTTAAGTTAAATATGATGATAACGATCAGAAGGAGATAGAAAATGAGCACATACTTTTACGTAAACTTCCTCGAAGAGAAATTTCTTTTTTTTTTTTTTTTTTTTTAATTTTTCTTACGATTACGTATATAAAAAAGTTGAAAATGTATTCCAAATCTAGTAGTGATTTTGTGATATTATTTCTATTATATGATTTATTAAATATTCTGCATTTTTACAGTGAAAAAGCGTCTGTTTTTATGGGATAACATTAAAATTTTTTTTTAATATATTCACTATATATTGTCTCAAAAAGAATTTGATTTTTTAAATTTTGTTTTTAAAAAAGAATTTGTAGAGTTTCTAAAAAAAATTTTTTTTGAAAAGTTGGTAAAAAATGTTATATAGTCAATATAAAATTAATAATACCAGTCGTTAAATTGAAAATTTGATTAAAATTTATTGTCACTTGCTGACATGGACGAATTATTATTGTAAATATATCGTCCAGGTTTTGAAAAAGGTTTAAATTTTATATATATATATATTGCTTGCACGTTTATTGTAAATTTAATAATAATAATAAATTATGTTTGTGTATATATATATATGTATATATGTATATTGTATGAAAGTTTGATTAATCGCCAGCGTGCAGAACGCGGTAATAATTACAAATTAGCGACTCTAAATTTATACATTGTCTTTTATAACATTCAACACATTCTCTCATATATTTTATGTTCATACAGTTTCGCACTTTCATTATTTAGTTTTATCATGCGGTTTGCATGATCAGGAACGGATCCGGATTTGTGTTAAAGGGCGGGTCTTATATATTTATATAATCTCCAAGGGAACAGATTGCCAAAGAGTATTTTACATGAGAAATTATTCAATAATTATAATCACTTTTACAATAGTTTACAATTAATTATCATCAATATAACAAAGAATCCGCCCTTAGATTAAAAAGAAGAGAGAGACTATAAAATCTCTTTTTGTTCTACAATTATTTTTCTCATTAACTAGGCCATTATGCTCTCACTCTTTTTTTTAACGGATTCACCAATGAACGCTTATTTTCATTCTTATTTTCCGTTTTATTATAATAATTCGTTATTTTATTTTTTTTTTTACCGATAATTAGGTTAATCAGTTACTGAGTTAGGCGCATTGATTATTCGCTAGCGTTTCTTTTTCTTCAATATATATATATACTTCATTTTTTCAAATACTGCTTATTTCTTCGAACCCATTCACTTATTAATAACCTTCACAATTTGAAATATCATTTCCTGGATGGCTTCGAATCGATTATCGTTATATTCATTATATCGTTACCCCTGGACACTCGCATATCTATATTTATACTTTCTTACGTTAAAAAGTCGTTGGCTCGCGAATGTGTTTGAGATTTTCGACAAAGATCACGGATAATATTTTTTGAATATAATCGAATTTAAGAAAATAATCTAATTTGATTTGTCATCTGATTTATAAACAGTAATCGATAATATTAAAATATTATTTAATAAATTAATAGTTAATATTATATTATATATAATAATAGTTAATACATTTGTTTAATGTTTGAAAGTACCAATTTACAGGAAGAGTTACATTTTTTTTTGTATTTACGTTATTTTATGTGAAAAATAGTTTAAAATATTTATTAATAATTATTAATATATATTAATTAAATTATTAGATAAAAAAAATAAACGAGTATATTTAATAACAAACTGCAAATAATATTAATAAATAAGATAAAATATAAAAATTGTCCTTTAATCTGTATACTCTTATCTTTCTCATTACTCTGATTATTATTAATAAAAATTAATCTAATGAATTTGCTGTTCATTTGCGAGAAACAAAATTATCATAATTGTTTTAAAGATAATGTAATAAATGAATGTAACGAATAATCAGATCTGAGTAAAATATAAATAAGATAATAATTCACTGTAATTGTAAATAATGTCTAAAAAAACTACATTATTAAATTATAAAGGTTTCTTTAAATTATTATTTACTTTTAATAATTGTTATTATTAATTAAAATATTAATTATTATTAATACTTTCTTAATATTAAATTTTATTATTAAAAAAAAAACTAAATAAATACAGCGTTTCTCTTATAAAATCACAAGAAAAATAAGATTTTTAAGATACAGTAAATAAAAATTAAGAATCAATAAAAAAAGACACAGGAATTCTTGAAAGTCATAAAGAAATAAAATATAAATTTATTTTTGTATTAAAAAAATTTTTTAAATATACTATTAAAATAATACAAACTCTTCCTTTGTGAAAAAGAAAGAGAAATTAAAAAGAAATATATTTTAAAAAAATTAGATTAAAAACGTAAAATATTTCCGAAAAGTGTTAAATTAATTTTCTTGAAAAGAACAAAAAAAAAAAAAAAAATAGAAAAGATTACGATTTTTCGTAAAAAAACAAAAAAATAAAAATAATAATGAGGTACGAGTTGTGTGACTCAAAATAAAATATTTTTAAACCTCCTCATCGTGATCTTTGTACTGTGTTTTTTTCTTTTCAATTTTGAATCACAAAGCGGCCGCCCGATCTGATAATTTTCATCGATTTTTGTTTTTCTCTTCAATTATTATTATTATTTATATCGATTTTTTTTCTTTTTCTAGTGTAAAAAGACGCTAGTTACAGACCTAGTTGTGTGAGGAGGTAGATCGGGGGCCTCAAGAGGGGCCCCCTCGTACCCCTATGCAGTCAATCCAAGGCGATGTATCTTCGCAGAGAGAAAGTTATGCAAAACGAATACTATTGGCTTCGGACAGCTTTCTAGGTCCAATTCCTTTAATCAAAAAAAAAAAAATTTTTTCTTAAAATATTTTTTATATTTATTATATTTTTTTGTTATCTTGTCTCATAAAAATTATTATTATTATTATTATTATTATTACTATTATATTATTATTTTACTATACCAATATTTACTATTAACAATAATAATAATAATAATATGATGAAACACTTGCAAACTTTGAAATCATCAAGAGTTCGCTTTTGTCTGACTAAATTCAGTTATTACTACTGAGAAATTCTATACAACGACGAGTGTTTCCTTGTCTGACTAAATTAAACTTTTACTACTGAATTACTACTAAATTCGTAACCTGTTATTTGATTACTAAAAATGAAAATTAAAAAAATAATATTTTATAAACAAAAATAACAGTTTATAAAAATTGCGTTTTTCATTTTATCTTTTAAAAAATCGTTTTATTTCTAATTCATTCATTTATTTACTAAACTAATTTTTTTTAAAAATTTTATTAAAAAATTTTATTAAAAATTTTTTTAGAAAAAAATACGTATAACACTTTTTTTTGCAGAGAAGGAAAAGAAAAATTTATCCGAATTTAAAATATCATAGGTAAATTTCACATGGAATCGCCAATATTTATTTATATAAAAATTGTTTCAAATTGTGAATTTAATAAACTAAATAAAATATTCCTGATAAATAAAGTTTTTAATTTCAATTAATTTTCGAAATGATTGATTATATATAAAGTGATTATAGTAGAAATTAGTATACTATAATTTCACGTAAAATTCAAATTAATAGAAACTCAAGTTTTGAAATTAATTTGTTTGAAAATAATATATAGACTTACAATTTCACCGTCTTCACCGCCAAAATCAAGCCAGAGGAGTCTTGCACCATCATCAGCTGACATTTTGAGTTTGTCAAAAGATCTTCGCCACAGAGGAGTAGGTGGTGAACCAGGACTGACACCAGATCCAGTAACACCTCTTGCTCCAGCCGCATAGAGGGTGAAACCATCTTCGTGGTTGACAATTAGTTGACAAGCTCTTCCTTGCCAGACACATCCTAATAAACACAAAATACAGTTATAGAAATAAATAAATCAATTAAAATAGAAAAAATTTTAGTTGTCCTAATAAATAAGCTATTAACTAAATTTACATTAAAATTTATCCTAAAAAATAATATAAAATTAAAAATTAAAAAAAATTTATGATTACAAATTATTTAAAATTGTTTTTGAAAATTAATTTCATGTAAAACTATATAGAGGAGAGTGACAAACAGTGGGACAGTTTAAACAGTAGGACACTTTAATTTTCTGAAAAACTACTTAAAGAAACTCGATCAAAATTTAAATGTAAACCATGTTTATGACAACACATTATCTCCAAAAATTTTAGCCACACTGATTCATTATTTACAAAGAAAATTGAAAAAAACTATTGTTGACGTACCAGAGTAAATTTTTTCTTGAAATACAATGCTGATTTTTATATAGATAGGACAGTTTTAAAAAAAGTGTAATTGTTACTTCGTTTACTCATGTTTTTAAGTATAATATCCAATAATTTAAAATATTTTTAAATTTCACAAACAATTTTTATGTAAATAATTTCTTGCGATTGCTTAATTTTAACAGTGGGACATTAAACACTGGGACAAGCAAAAATTTAAGTTTATGAAATGTGGATTTTGGCAACACTGATTATAAGTTGTGTCAGCTATACGCATGCGCATTTATACTTACACAGCGACTAAAAATGTGATTTTTTTATGCTAAAAAACCATAAAAAATTCAAAATTTATAATTAATAATTATTGCAATTATTGTTCGACAACATTTAAAAAGTAACACTTGATAAGAGAACGACTATTCAAATTTTCCTCCAAATTATTTTTAGGTTATGACAAAATTATGACGTATGATCAGCAGTACTGTAAACGTGAAAAAAAATAATAGCAATTTTTTATATGAAACTTGACATCGTATTATAAAAATGTAAATATTATATTAAATTATGAGTGTTTTGCAACATTTGATAACGTTATTTAATGCAAAATATATATATTTACAAAGTTTGAAGCAAAATATTATTATTTAAATAATTATTCGGTTCTTAATAATAGGTGTCCCACTGTTAAACACAAACCTTCAAAACAAGAAAAATGTATCAAGTATGAAAAACTTCAAATTTTTTTATTTAATCACAATATAATCTTAATAGAATATGTGCATTGTGTAGAAAAGAGTTCAAACTTTATGGTAATACCAAAAAGTCTTCAAAAATAAATAAAATTGACATATTAATATGTCTTTGAAAAAAAAGTGTCCCACTGTTTTTCTCTCTCCCCTATATATATATATATATATATATATATATAAACGAACAATTAATTATGCAAATTTATACAATTTTAATGATCTCTTATGTGTCTGTGTGTTTTATTTCAAGGCATTCCTTTCATTTCTAAAAAGCCTAATTAACTCTGAGAAAATAATTAAGTGAAAAGGCAAGTTTTTAATTAATGAAGATCAGTCTCCTTAAGTTTTGGCTTCCTTCATTTTAGAATTTTTTCCATTTAGTTTTTTTCCTTTACAAGAGTAAAAAAACAAAATTCCTTTAGACTTTAATTGCCAGAGAGTACTGCGCAGAGAAGGTGTTTTTGAAAAAAAAATTAATTGACATCATTTTGTCAAAAGGAGATTTTTCATTGAAAGATCTTTTGGAAAATAATGTTAAATTAGAAGCCATTAGTGCTGAAATTTTTCAAGAATATCCAATGACTTCAATCTTTTACTAATTTTGTGTTTACATTTTATTTTACTGTTTCTTTAATTATTTATTAATTATTGATTTTTTTATTAATGTGTTTATATAATAATAGTATTATATTTGAATATTTGTATGATATTATAATTATTATTATTAGAATAATTAATAAACAATAAACTCATTGACAATATTTTTGTTATGATAATTAGAAAAATTTTCAAAATTTAATTTAATTTTAAATTCAATTTAACACTCTTTTCTTGTTTTGCCAATCAAATTTTAAAAATTTGCAAATTGTAGAATAACAATATTAAAAAGAGAATGGAACAATGTCTATAATGCAATCATATTGAAATCGCAACAAATTTCAAAAGTTTGTTAAAAAAAAAAAAAAGAAAAAATATATAATGAAAATAAATCCTTTGGTTATAGAGTTCTATTTATTACATATAGCCTCAGAAAAGAGGAATTGAGTTTCATCGAGTTGAATTCATCAGTCCATTTCAAACGAGTAGAACACACATCTCCTTGCACAGATATTTATAAAGAACCAAAGTTCTCCAATCCGATTTTGTATCAAAGCCATTCATTTTTTTTCTTGCTACGCCTGTTTTCTTTTGAGTTAAACAAATTTTTTTTTTTACTTTACACGAGAGACGTTTCTTTTCTTCTTCGTTTATTATATATATACATTTGTTAACAATTTATATTTTGCAATTATTTGCAGTCATAAATAAAAAAATTTTTTCTCGTGATTCATTTTACCCATTTTATGAAATTAAAAATGGTTTTTATTAGTAGAAAATCTAACCTTAATATCACCATCATGCAATATTTTCCATATCTTTTGTAAGTTTGTAATGCAATATTGCAGAAATAATTTTAAATTCACAAAATAACAACTAATCGATTGTAAATCATTGATATTTTAGTGTTACTGATGATGATCAACGTGATGTGATCGAAAAGCTTTTAATTATGAAGAATATATATTTTATACATTGACTTGACATGAAACTTATAAAATTTACACCTATACCTATGATAATTAAATAATTATTGTTAATTAATTTAATTTTTATTAAATGGAATAAAAATATATTAAAAATAAAAAAAAATGTTCTTTAAAAAAATTTTAAACACCTCTGGTTTCCGTTACAAAACTGGCCTCGTTAAAATTTATCAACAACATAATAATTAAAAACGGATATAAAATATTTTTCAACAATAAAAAATTTTGTTCATCTAAAAATTTCAGAATCTTATTTTGATCACTCGAGGAGTAAAAAAAAAAGATTAAATATTGAAAATTAAATTTTTTTATTTTAGGTAATCTGTATGAGAATTTATGACTAAAATTTAAAATATTAGAATTTTTTGACATTATAAATATTGTTTTTATACTATAAATATTTTTAAAGAAAATTTTATACTCTCATTTTAATTATAATAATATTCAAAAAGAATAGTAATAAATTGCAAAAAATAATTTTATCAAAAATAATAAAAAAAATATATACTTACGGACTGTGTATTCACGAAGGGAAAGTGCCGCAGTATGACAGCCTTGAACAATGGCTCTGGCCCACGCAGCTAAATCTCTTCTGGTTTCTGCCCGTAGATTGTGGGTTATTACCCCATCAATGGTACCAACCCTGACGGCGAATGTCGCTCCATGATGGGACGTCGAATTACTTGACGAGGCCTCATTTTGTCTCGTTGTTGAAGAAACGAGTCTGGAAAAAAAAATTTAGAAAAAAAAAAATTATTACTTTCACCTCCGTAAAACATGAAAAATCTCTTCTTTCTTTCTCTCCTTGTCTTAAAAATAGAATAAAATCGAAAAATAAATAAATTTATGTCACAATTTTTTTTTCTTCTGTAGCCAAATATATTCCTTCTTCTTTTTTACTAAGAGAAATTTTTTATTTAAGTTTATTTGAATTAAATAAAAATTTATTTGAATCAAGTAAAAAAATATTTTTCTCAAAGAATAACTTTATATTTATTTTATAAATAAAAAATTTTATTTAGAGAAAATGAAATTTATTTGAAACAAAAATAAGTATTTATTTTTGGCTCTGAGACTATCTTTCTCTTTAGGTGTTAGATTAAAATTCTTGAATTTTAATAATTAAGATCCTTGAAAAATTAATAATAGAATTTTAATTTTAGTTTTTGAATAGATTACTTTCATATTAAAATATTTATTCTTATATTCATTCATTTAATAAAAGTCCATTGCACGTTCCTTTAACAAAAAAATATTCATCATTCATTAAATTGGAAAAAAATTTCAACGAATCGAAAAAGAAAAGTTTTTTTTTTTTTTAATTCTTTCTAAATTATTATTCATATGCTATGAGAATAATAGTTTAGGGGAAAAAAAGGCAAAATGAAAGGCCTTCTTTCATTTCGATTGATTGTGGCATGCGATTTGTGTGAAGTGAATTTATAAATATTGTAAAAACAAAAAAAAGAGAGAAAAGGGAGATGGAAAAAAAGAGAAACGACAAAAAAAACGAATGGCCCGCAAAGTCGGTAACGTGCGGCACTCCTAGTATATAGATTTTGAATAACACCAGTTGGTGTATGTGTACACGAGTCAGCGTATAACATACGAGGTCCAAAGGGAACGATTGGCTTTGAGTGGCCCCTCTGGATTTCAGCCAATAACCCTGTTATTCGTATTCGCAGCTGTATGCGTATTTGGACACACGTTTCTACTTCAATTCTTGTGTTCATGGAAGTCACATTCGTATACAAAAGGCACTCACTTTCCTTGTGTCGACATTGGCAGCTTTACCCGTTTGTTTGCACAGACTTAAAGGGTCTATACGACGTAGTTTGCGGCAAAACAATACATCTCTCAAACTACGACCCACTTGCGGATTTACTTTACGACCCCCTACTCACCTATATACGCGGCCAAAAAAAGGAAAATCATATTGCAATACATTTCATCAAAATAAAACAAAAAAAACACATGTAACATAATCGTTCAGCCGTAAAATTATTAATGACGAAATATTAAAAAAAAAAAAATCGTATTTTTAAAAACTTAATTTAAATCTTCTTATATTTTATAATGGACCTAATACGGCCACCCAATACACCGGAAAAATTTAAAATTGATTCGATTCGTTCAAAATTCGATATTTGGGTGTTTTTTGGGTCGCTAAATTCAAATTTAAGGTCAAATTTAGATTCAGCGACCCCAAAAACCCCCGAAAACAAAATTTTGAACGAATCGAATCAATTTTAAATTTTTCCGCCATATTGGGTCCGCCATTTTTAATTTTTTAAATCTTACCTCAAACTTGGATTCAGCAACCCCGAAAACCCTCGAATACCGAATTTGAAACGAATCGAATTAATTTTAAATTTTTCCGCCATATTGGGTCCGCCATTTTGAATTTTTTAAATCTGACGTCAAATTTGGATTTAGCGATCCCAAAAACCCTAAAGGAACCATTTTTATGCATATCTAGTCAAATGTTAAATTTTTTGACGCCATATTGGGAGCGATTATCTCTGAAATTTTTTTATTCGAAAATTTTTCCCACGAATTTTTGAGTGCAGCTCAGCATCCGCTGGACCAATCAAAAAGTGCGCCATACATTTTTTGTTCAGAACTTTTTGACTATTTTTTTGGTGGTATTCCCGAGCGATTATTTCTGAAATTTTTTTTATCGAAAATTTTTCCCACGAATTTTTGAGTGTAGCTCAGCATCAAAAAGTGCGCCATACATTTTTTGTTCGAGACTTTTTGCTCAATTTTTTGGCATTATTCCCGAGCGATTATCTCTGAAATTTTTTTTTTCGAAAATTTTTCCCACGATTTTTTGAGTGTAGCTCAGCATCCGCTGGACCAATCAAAAAGTGCGCCATACATTTTTTGTTCGAGACTTTTTGCTCAATTTTTTTGCATTATTCCCGAGCGATTATCTCTAAAAATTTTTTTTTCGAAAATTTTTCCCACGATTTTTTGAGTGCAGCTCAGCATCCGCTGGACCAATCAAAAAGTGCGCCATACATTTTTTGTTCAGAACTTTTTGACTATTTTTTTGGTGATACATATTCCCGAGCGATTATCTCTGAAATTTTTTTTTTCGAAAATTTTTCCCACGATTTTTTGAGTGTAACTCAGCATCCGCTGGACCAATCAAAAAGTGCGCCATACATTTTTTGTTCGAGACTTTTTGCTCAATTTTTTGGCATTATTCCCGAGCGATTATTTCTGAAATTTTTTTTTTCGAAAATTTTTCCCACGATTTTTTGAGTGTAGCTCAGCATCCGCTGGACCAATCAAAAAGTGCGCCATACATTTTTTGGTCAGAACTTTTTGACTATTTTTTTGGTGGTACATATTCCCGAGCGATTATTTCTGAAATTTTTTTTTTCGAAAATTTTTCCCACGATTTTTTGAGTGTAACTCAGCATCCGCTGGACCAATCAGAAAGTGCGCCATACATTTTTTGTTCAGAATTTTTTGACTAGTAGCGGAAAAATTTTAAATTGATTCGATTCGTTCAAAATTCGATATTTGGGTGTTTTTTAGGTCGCTAAATTCAAATTTAAGGTCAAATTTAGATTCAGCGACCCCAAAAACCCCCGAAAACCAAATTTTGAACGAATCTAATCAATTTTTAAATTTATCCGCCATATTGGGTCCGCCATTTTTAATTTTTTAAATCTGACGTTAAATTGTGGATTTAGCGATCCCAAAAACCCTAAAGGAACCATTTTTATGTATATCTAGTCAAATGGTAAATTTTTTTTGACGCCATATTGGGTCCGCCATTTTGAATTTTTTAAATCTGACCTCAAATTTGGATTCAACGACTCCGAAAACCTTAGTATATTCATCGACACTCAAATCGAATTATATTTAGTATTTTTTTTCTAATGTGGACATATATGTATGTCAATTGATTCTAACCTTAAATTTGCTATGAAATCACTCAGTGCGAATTTACTAGCATGCATGCGACTCTTTATGTTTGCACTATTCAAGCATTTTGTTATATGGATGATTTTTAAATTGAAAATAAGAATATATAAATACTAATATTTATGTCTTCATTAGATCCAAAACATTCTATAGAAACTGATTTTTATTTTACATAATTAAAAATGAATATTTAATCAAGCTGAAAGTTATCACTAAACATAACCTAAAATTTTTTTTCTATTAAGGTCCCTTTTCTCGTGGAACGTCATATATATTCATTTCATGAATTCAATATCGAAGATTTTTTGTCATTAAAATTACGTCTACATTTAAAAATTATGAAAAATCCAGATTTTTAAAAATTTATAATTCGAAAATATATAAGCAATTATTAAAAAAAAAGTATAAATGATTGAATGAAAAAAACTATCTTTAAATGATTAATTTCTTTTCATCATTTACCGCAGCCACAAAATTAGCAACTTTCATTGAATTATTTATTACAGAGAGCGCTGTCGATAATCTGTCCGACAGTCTGAGTCACTAAACTTGAGAAAAAGAAAATAGATAAAAAGGGAAGAGAAAAAAAAGAAGCAGACAGGAGAAAACCTCAGTCAGTAAATAAGAGCGTTAAACGAGAATAGATGGTCGATCGTCGCCGTAATCCGCGAAAAAAAAGAATAAGACGGAAAATAAGACAAAGTATAGAAAAGGAGTAGGGTCCAAAAGAGAAAAAATAGATTCAGACGAAAGAGATAGAGAGTGAGATGAGGGGTAGGTGGGGAGAGGAGAAACTTTCTTTGGAGTGGAATCACTTCCGGTTTGTCTCGCAGTAAAACTTCCTTAAGTCGGCTATTCTGTATTTTCCACCCAGTAGCTTTTCGGGGCCTGATATTGGACCCCTTCAACTGGAAATACCTTCTCTAGGGAGGGGGATGAAGTCTTTTTTATTATCGCTCCTTCTGCCTTACTGAGACTCGAAAGATTTACTATTGACGTCAACTTTAAACAAAAAATTTATCTTCAAGTCACACTACTTGGGCCTCGATTTTTATCCGTTTCACTTTTTTTTAAGCTTCTATATAAGTTTTCTCAGAAGTTCAGCTTCAGAATGATATAAATTGAAATTCAATGTTTATAGGTATCTCAATAAAGTTTTCTATAAATTTTGTTGATCTCACAATTCACAGGGATATGTTTTAAATTCAAGTTTCCCGTTATGAAAATTTTTTGTAAATAATAAATAAAAAAAAGAGAAACTATTTCTTTATAAATAAAAACAAGTTGTAAATTCAGATGTTCATTACATGAACATTTTGCTTCCTCTTTATGATCAGCAAAAAAATTTGCTTCCTCGTGGAGAAAGCAAAATTTTATTGCTAAAATGTGAATTTTTGATTTTTTAACTTTCATTAATTCTTTAAATTTACCTCAAATGTATACTTTATATATATATATATCGATCGATTCGTCTTGACTTAAGGAATACAATTATTTCATATATAAACTTCAATTTAAAAAATCATAAAATTTTATAGCCAAAATGTGAATTTTTGATTTTTTAACTTTCATTAATTCTTTAAATTTACCTTAAATGTATACTTTATATATATCGATCGATTCGTCTTGACATAAGGAATACGATTATATTATATATAACCTTAAATTTTTCTACTTAAAAATTTTTTTGAAAAAAGACGATAAAAATTTTTTTTTGAGGTATTTTTAAAAATCCTTTGGTCAGATTTGAGATATTAATATGATAAATGAGGCTACCAAATTTTATCTAAATCCATTAAAACCTGTTAAAGTTATCTTCTAAACAAAAAAGGGATCCACACACACATACATCCGGACAATTGATCAGGATCTCATATAACATGTTTCTATAAAGAAAAAAATTTGTTTTCGCCACTTTGAAAAGTTTTATAAACGAAAGGACTACAAAGCTTCCTCCACGAGGACGCAAAATATTGTTTTTAATCTTTTATAATTAAAGGTATAGATAGGACGTTTCTTTGTAGTTTGAAACTTTCTCTGAAATAAAAAATGATATTGGGTTAAAATTTTTTTTGAAAAGATTTTGTTTGGTACAAGAAATCTCGTTGTTCTACTCATTTACCATAACTTAACGCAAAAATAATAAAATTAAATCAATAAATATAGTAAAATAATAGGTTTTATCATAGTTCATTCAGCGGCCATTCGCTCAAATTGGCGCTGACTCCTGGAGCAGTGACACACTCAAGCAACGTCTGTATATGCGCCGCCATGTTTGTTTTCATTTTTTTTTTTAAATTTCACTTTTTAAACTTTTATTTTTAATAATTTAATTCAAAATTATGTATTTTTCGGAGAATAGCGAGAATTTTTGTACCCAAATCTATCATCTCTCAAAATTTTAGATGAAAATCTTTTCCCATTTTATAGAGTAAGATGTATACTACCAAAACACATTTTCCCATACCAGAACACGTGGGTGCTTCCTACGTACCTTTAAAGACTTTGAAAATTTTATAAAATTAAATATGTCGGTGAATTTGACTTATGATCAACGACTTTTAGAAGGAAAATCAATTTTCTATGGCAAATTACTGTAATTTTGTGTCTAAAAAAATTTTTATAACGTTTTTCGATCAACAATTTTTAATAGAAAATAATTTTTAAACCAAAAATTTTATTATTATTTTATATAGTTATTTTTTCAATCGTTTACCATAAACGTGAATTATTTGACTAATGTAATTAAATAATATGTTTTTAAATAAAAAAAAATATTTAAAAATACTTAGAATGTTTAATATTATAATTTTACGGAAAATTCGCAAATTGTTTGTAAAGTGATGAGAAAATAGTTTCTTAGAGGTATATATATATATATATATTGTCGTGTTAGGAACTTATGGTTGAATTCTGTCCGAAACATGTTTTCGTGGGTGGATGCAAATGAGCGTGAGTTGAAGGCAGATGAAGAAGAGAGATTCGAGAAGGGTGGAAAGGGGAGATAAGGGCTGTATTAACTTCTCTGCAACTATGGTTGTTCAGGCTACCATAACCAACCAATTGCGATGCCGGTGGTCCCTTCCGTCGCTTTGGCACCTAACGTTATAATACAAAATACAGTTCATTCAGAATATCGGTGCGCGCACATTTCTGTCCGAGATTGTTCGGCGAAATTAATTTTACCCCCGGGAGAGAGAAAGAGAGAGAGAGAGGGAGAGGAAATAACTAATAACCGAGAAGATAATTTAAGAAGAGAGAAAATTAATTTTCAAAAATTCATTATTTTGTTACTTATAGGTATATTCAAATCAAATTTTTTTTAAATCTAATTTTTCGAAAAACAAATTTAAGGATCCAGTACCAAATCTAAGCGACTTTTTATACATCGCAAAATCAAAAGATTATGAAAATTTTAAAATTATTTTTTAAAAAATTCTTAATAATTAGAATAAATTCATTTTTTTATTGGAAAATTCATAAATGAAATACTATTTCACTTTTGCAACGTTTCGATGTCTTAGTTTAACATCATCATTATAAATAAAATAAATAAGTCAGAAAAAATATGAAGATGACATTTTATATTATAATATATATAATATTATATGTACATTTTATATTATTTTTTACATTTTATATGTAACATTTCAGAAATTATAGATGTAATTAATAATTAATTAATGATTAATTTTGTTCCATATCTATAATTTTAATTTATCTGTGAATACTAATTATTGTTTTTAATTTTTAATATTTTTAAAAATTTAGAATCGAATTATGGTTAAAAAAATAAAATAACATTTATAACGTTACTGAAAACGTTTTTTATGTTAATTTTTTTATTTTTACATTATAATTATTTATAGTTGACAATTAATATTATTTATAACGTTACTGTAAACAATTTTTAAGTTCATTTTTTTATTTTAAACGTTATTATTATTTTTCCAATATCTTTGGCAGAATATGTGCTGTGTGTGTGCAGATGTGTGTGAGTCAATGTTTATTTGTATATTTATTTATAAATTGTGTCAAATTCATAATTAACAAAGTGTTCAACCATCAGTGTATAATGTGTCCAACCCTAAGTAGAAGTAACATTTTCGTATTGTGCTAATTATAGCCAGACATGTTTCGCGATTCGATTTTTCACTTCATTTTTTCTTCAATCATGAAGCCCACAATACATGCAATAAACTTATCTTGCCGATTTCTTGTTTTCTTTATTCATTTTTTATGTTTAATCACATCGCTCACAAAACTTTTTTGGTTCCTACAAATGCACCGACGTCACAGCAGACGCTATACTTTTGATCCTCCAAAAATGTAATGGCACAAAAAGCTAGGTTTCACTACAAGAAGCTTCGTCACGTCCGTGCATAGATGGCGCTAGTGTTTTTATTTTAAGAAAAGCGAAGTGTCCAACCCTGAGTATATTCCCCTACATAAGGTAAATGCCCTAGTTACCGTCACCTTTGCTTCAGTAATCGTCACATAAGTAATTTAAGAATTTTAAGCAATGTATTGAAAAAATTATTATTATAATTTATTATTTGTATAAAAATAATTATTTAAAATCGAAAAAACATAATCTTTATTTGTTTTAGAAAATATTTTTTG
Source organism: Leptopilina boulardi (assembly GCF_019393585.1). Taxonomy (NCBI): domain Eukaryota; kingdom Metazoa; phylum Arthropoda; class Insecta; order Hymenoptera; family Figitidae; genus Leptopilina; species Leptopilina boulardi. The sequence goes on from NW_026138003.1 coordinate 612,348, forward strand.
TAATTTTCAATGAAAGTGACGGTAACTAAGGCAGTGACAAAGACTGGGGCATTTACCTTAAAAGATTTTAAATAAATAAAAATAAATTTTTAATATAAAAAAAAAAAATTGTCGCAAAAAGTATTACTGAACCCTTAAATTAAAATTCACTCAAATAAAACGAAGTTAAAATAAAACAAAGTTTTATAAAAGATTTTTTTTAATAAAATGTTTTAAAAATATTTTCACAATCTTTTAATTGTGTGGTTTATTTCGAAAATAATTGTGTTAAATTTGTGTGTATAATTTTGTATGCATTATAGAGAATATATTACGACACAACGGGAGGGAAAATAGATGGATAGTAGAATAAGACAGCTATTCGTTTGCCTGAGGGTTGACAGCTTCGATAAACTTTTTCCACAATCGAGCCTCTGACGGACTTAACTTTCACGGAAGACCAAGGTCTTCAGTCTATATATATATATATATATATATATATATATATATATATATATATATATATATATATATATATATATAGACGAGTTCTATATACACGTCAAAAAAGCAGACATCGTTGGAGGAAGAGCACTTTGTGGTTGCTCCATTTTCCAACAATCTTCTCTCAACCCCTCGGTATCGAATAAAAATCGATCATCAATAAGTGTCCAAACAAAAATGATCTCATTTTTTAGAAAAATATTCAATCTTCATATTAAACTCAATTTATCCATCAAATTCTTCATATCATTCCCTGCATGGTTTTTTATGCAATATAGAAAAAAATGGTTATGTAGCAAAAAATATTTTTCAATTACTATGATGATCTCTAAATCTAAAATTATTATAAATTATAATATTCAAGAAGTTTCAATTTATTTATAAGTAAAAATAAAGTATTATATAAATAATTCATATTCAATAAGTTCAGTTTGTTAAATTGTATATACATAATTGTTGCATTAATTATAAAATAAAATCGCACATTTCAAAAGATTACAAAAACATTGAAAAGACTATTTTTTCATATAGAGGTAATTAAAATCAAAAGAATTACATTGAAAAACGTAAAAAAAATGAATTACTTTTGAAATGTATCTACGAGAGTTCACAAAGCTTAACATTAATTTAAATATGCTATATATACATACATACAGGTCTGATTCTTTGGAAAACTTGCATCTCATTTGAAAATTCGCCTAGCGCAAAATCGGTAATTATTCAAATGAAATAAAGTGTGAAAGCCCGAGGGAACGCGAAGGATACTCAAACGAACCGGAAGGACGAGTTTTTCTTCAGTGCGATAATTTATCGAGTCGACGAGGTCGAGAGAGAGAGAGAGCCTAATACGAGGAGAGTGCAATCGGATCGAACGAAACGTGAAATTCATGCTGCGAAAACGGAAATTCAGAAAGATAATTTCGACGAAGAGGTTCCAAGTCTGTGGAATTGGAAAGCAGAGAGTGGAGAAATGTGAAAGTGAGGAGAGAGGAGGGGGGGGAGTACGGCATAAGGGGGAAATAAAAGATGGGCTTTCGATAATCGAACATCGAACCGGATCAATTAAATGCCCGAGGCTGAGCATTAATTATTAAAGGTGTCGACGACAGTTTTCTCTGCAACACAAGTGCAAATATTCCGTTATTTTTTTTTTGCCCTCTCTTTTAAATACGTTCAATTTCATTCTATTTTCTGCTCGAGAGATAAATACTATTTTTTTATATTTGAATAGGAAAAAAAAATTATAAAGTAGAACAACACTTACTATAATAATTTTTTTTTATTTCTATAAATATTCAAAATATATAAAGTAGCAGGTTATCTCTACTTTTTTTTCCCCCTATTAAATGCTCAAAATTCATCAAGTTGGAAAAGCTGTTGCAGTGGGTAAAAAAAAAAGTTCTCTTTTGAAATTAGAAACATCAGGCTTGAAGACGACAAAATCAAGTACTTTCAAATTAGAGCCGCCTTTTAATTAAAAAACTTTTACTCTTTAATTAAGAATGTTCCGAAAACCTCACGGCTTTAGAATTAAAAACTGTTTAACTATTTGGAATTCGAAATTGAGGATCAAAACCTTTTCTGGTTAAAAGACAACTTTGTTGTTATCTATTACCATTCTCAATTGCTCATTAATATTCAATTATTTAAATTTAATTATGTTATACTTAATTTATGTCAGTCATCAATAATATGTCATCTAAATATTTTATTCATATTTGTTTTAGACAAAAATGTCATTTAAAGTACTGAAGAGTTTTCAATGTGCGATATTTTTATTTGGCGCGAAAATTTGAATTCGTAGGTTCATTATAATTTAGTTCTTTAGCTTTTACACTAATGTGCTTTCTTTTAATTTTACAAATAATAACATAAAGTGACCGACTACTATGGCGTACTATATGTGTACAAAAATAGAAACAAGAATTTTCATTTAGAAGAAAGGAAAAATATGTTCGAATTTTTTATTCTAAAAAAGGGGAAAAAAATAATAAAGTTATAGGTTTTTGAAAATTTTTCGATTCGACTGATCAACTGTTTCATCGGTTTTACCACAAAATACAAATCGCTTTGAGTCCGAGCACACAGACCGCTGGGTGTGAATAAATGAACACACGTAGAAACATATTATATATATATATATGCAAGTGTGTGCAATATGTAGATACTCGCTCCTATTTGCAGATCACGTACAAGCTCCGAGCTGTGCTTGGAGGTTTGTTTGACGAGGGTAGCCCGGCTCTGACGATTAATCACTTGCTATTAATTAACCGGGAATCGCTCCCCACCTCCAAAACATTCCCCCCCCCTCCCCATATTCCTTCAACATAGGTCTATCAACCCCCCGGAACTGATCCATCCTCCTACCCCAAACTCTGGCAAATAAGCGTTAGAGCAGGTAGTTTGGTCACGGTTCTTAATTTTTACAAGGTTTTCCCCTTCCGTAATTATTACTCCCCTATAATAATTAATCGTCCGCAGATAGTGCCAAGGTTCTCCAATAGCTTTTTTTTGATTTTTTTTAAAGTGGATATTCGTATTTTAAAAAAGTGATTTTACTTCAATTTTTATAATCATAATATAATGTTTAAAATTTTAATAATCTCTTTTTCTTATGAATTACATATATGTAGTATATCGATTTATTTTAATTATTTGAGACAATATTATAGATTTGACTAAAAGGACCATTTTTTTCAGAAATTAGTGATTCACGTCTCGATTAAAAAATAAATAATCTCGAAAAACTGAGAATGTTATGACAAATACAGTGAAAAGAAATGTTTATAATATTTTCATATATTTTCTTTTAAACGGAAAAAATTTTGGTGCACCGGTTGTACTGGTTAGTTAAAAAATTTTTGTACTTTAAAAACGGAAATCAGTTATCCCGGTTTAGTGCAACCTATGTCCCTTACAGCGCTTCTGATGCGCCAAATCAGGATAACAGTTGCTCGCAACCCATAGTACAACAGTTCTACCGTAGATTGCTCATGTGATGCACCAAAAATTTTTCCGTGTATGAAAAATAAGAAAAATCTTTTCTTTCTAAAAAGAAAAGACGTTTTTAAAGAAACAAGAAGTTCTTCCATGCAATTTCTTTTTTTTTTTACTATTTAAAGTGGTTTTTCAAGGAAGAATCTCTTTTCTCGGTAGAAACAGCTATCTTTGTTAATATGTAATACTTATTTTTTTAAGTAGAGAAAGTACAGTCTGAACAGAAAAAATGTTTTTATAATGGATAAACTTGCCTTATTAAGACAAGCGTCATTTTAAAATGAAAAAGTACAATTTTCTTGGCATAATTTTTTTTCACTAAAAAATATTGCATTATCAAGGTAAAATTTGCTTGTAAGGAGAAAAATTTATTTTTAAGTATATAAAAAAAGTAGTGATTTTTAAAAAAGAACTCTTTTTCTCAGTAGACAAAGATATCATGACATAAGGGTTCATACCACTTTACACGCTTGAAAATGAAGCTATTTTCTATAATTTTTTTTACGATTCCTAAGGATTATATTGATCTGCATTTTTTTTTTAGTTCAATAAATACACTTTTTAACTTTATAAAAAACCTCATTTTATTCAAAAAATATTATTTGTTTATATATAATTTAACAATAATTTTAGACCTGCTAAAAATACCGATGCCAGCTGCGGGATTGATTTCTCAGGTTAGAAAAATCTAAAACACAAAATTCAAGTTGATTTATCTTCAGTAGGACTGCACCTATCGCCCGAACTAGAATTTTTAATTTTTATACAAAAATAACAAAATGGCGGCAATTTAAAAATTTTTTTTCGAAAATTAAGGTTTTTTTTGGCAGTTTTACTCTCTAAATCTGAATAAGTGAAATTTCACTTAAAATGTGTCAAAAGTCTTCCACGTAGAAAAATAAGTGTATATGCACGCTTTTAAATAAGTGGTTTTCACTCAAAAATAAGTGAAATTTCACTTATTTTTAAGTGCATATTCACTTATTTTTCTACGTGGAAGACTTTTGACACATTTTAAGTGAAATTTCACTTATTCAGATTTAGAGAGTAGGGTTTAAAAAAATAGTAAAAATGAATATTTTTTCATAATTCTAGTTCCGGCGATACCCACTTATGTGACGAAGATTTTCGTAAAAAAATTTTGAGAATCGGTCCAGTAGTTTCCGAGAAAAACATCCCGCGGTATGGAAAAATGTTGTTTTGAGAAAAACGAATTTAAAGTTTCGTATGAGTAACAGGCGCGCCAATGTACGCTCTCAAATAAAATCGTAAAAACTATATTTACACTGCTCAGATCTTTCTGCAATTTTTACACAACATTCCTGGAATGTCCTTCTTTCGAAATCCGTAAAAAAAATCGATTTTTTGAAGTTGACAAAGTGGTATGAACCCATAATGAAATATTCTTTTTTTTAAGTAGAAAAAGTACCCTATGGTCATGCAATATATGTTTTCTATTAAAAAAAGGACAATCGTGTTATCAAAAAAAAAAAAATATTTATCACAAATAATTTTCAATTGATTCAAAAAAATTTCATTTGTCCTAAATAAAATTTTTATTTAAAACAAATTATTATTTAGCTTTGAAATAAATATATTTTTAAAAAATTTAAATAATTTTGATGTAGAAAATAACTACCGCAGAACAGTGAACATAATTTTTTAATTTTTAGCGAATTTTTGACTAAGTACTTTAATCCTCTAACGATTAATAAAACTACTTTTCCTCGAAATTCGATTCTATATTCAAATATTCTCATCCAATAAAATTAAAGCGATTGTACCAAAAGAAATAACATTTAAAAATATAATTAATTACCTTACTGAATTTATACCACATTCTCCAACGCGAGTGCAATGTGATTACATGAAAAGCAATAACGTTAAGTAATACAATGAACAAGAGCTATAATCTAATGAAATCAGAAAAATGCAATTTATCCAGGCGAATGCAGCTAATTTTAAAAAAAGCATTGTAATATAACAATTGTTCTAAATTCAAAAGGATTTCAACCTTATCGCACAATTCTCGCTTTTTCATATATATATATATATATATATATATATATATATATATATATATATACAATTCCAAAAGATAAGATATTTTAAATATACAAAATAATTTATATATTTTTTTGTAAAGTTTTCATCGATCTCATTTGATTAAAATATTAATTAATATATTTGTTTTGACCAATAAAAATTAGTATTGATTGGAAGTTGAATCACTTAAAATCATTTTTTAAAATGATAAAAAAATCATCATAATGAATGAAAAAACATTCCCCAAAAGGGTGAATGTGTTAGTGAATAAAAGCATAATAAAATTAAAAATGAAAACAGTTTGCGATAAATTACATTTTATTTTTTTTTGCAATATAAAACTTTTTTCAAATATACAGTATTTAACACACAGTATATGTGACGAAATAATCGGAGCATCTAGAATTGTATGATAAGAAGGGAACATTCTTAACCAAACTTTTCGCAAACCGCGAAATTTCAGTTTGTATACCTATTAACCACTTTACTGGCAGGGCGTTCCGTGGAACGCCAGTGTACAGTGGGCCAGAGGCGGTAAATTTTTGGCAAAAATTCATATCTTTAAAAAGAAAATTTTTTTAATTATGCAATCTATATTGTTTTTGAGATTGCTAATTACGAATCCGATGTTAGTTCTTCAAAATTCAAAATGTCGGATCCAATATGGCGACAAAAAAATTTTAAGATTGACCAAATTCGCTTGAAACTTATAACTCGGGAGTTTTTGAGGTTGCTGATTTTGAATTTGACATCTGATTTTCAAAATTTAAAATTTTAATCAACTGATTAGTAACAGTATTTTTTTTTAGTAAAAAATTAAAAAAAAATAACTACTATAAAACAGTAGTAGGTTTGGTTTGGTTCAAGTAAATGTTTGTTTGCAAGTAATCAAGTAGTTGAATCGAATAATTTTTTTTTCAGTGTACAATAAATTGTTATATAAGTATATATAATTAATGGAAATGAAATTCAATGACGTTTTCAGTTTAGTGTTCTGGCATAGTAAAATTTAATTACCGAGACATTTTCGAGAATAATATTAGTATAAAGTGAATCTAGCGAGATTCACAAGCGTGTGACGTGAGATTTGGTTGTCCGTGCACGTAACACGTCCAGCCGCGCGATATATATATATATATATATAGACGAACGTCGCCGGATATAATAGTCTTAATTAAAATAGCGATGGACATAACGAACAACGCTAACTGCAGTAATCCGACAGTCTGCGTACGCCTCATTGATAATCCTTTCTATTGAATTGTGAACACGACTGAATAATCCATTCATTGTATATATTTTTTGGGTCAAAAAAATTTTTTTTTATATACACATCGCACATGTAGACTTAATTATATATAATAAATGATAATTTTAGGCCAATTTTTTTTACCACATTTTGCAAAAAATTAAAAAAAAATAATTCTAATAAAATATAAAAAAAATTTGCCTAATGCAAAATAAAATATTAATTTAATATTTAGTTACATTTATTTGTACACGAAACGAAACATTAATTAATCAAAATAGAAGAGAAACGGTTTATTAAATCATAAATAAATTTAATAGCTTTTCATTGACATTGAAAACTTTTCATTTTAAGCTATACACACCTTTGAAAATATTAAAGGTAATTTAATATTTTACAGCAGACGGTAGAGGAATAGAAACTTTGAGCTTATTACTGTATAGAATGTGCAAGAAATATGAAAATTAATTACGACTTTATGTTTGAGATAAAATTAGCTGTTTACTTGGAAAGTTGTTTATATATATATATATATATAAAAAAAGGGGGTGAAAACTTGGAAAGTTTTGAATGAAAGTTGCTTACCTCGTGGCAATAAGAGGACAGGTAATACTTGGTGACGCCCAAGCTTCTGGACTCCAGGGTGCGCATTCGTAGAGCCTTAGCTCACGACCGGAAACAGCTCCAAAGACGCTTCGCCATCCGCCTGCACACCCGGTACCAAATCCACTTCCGGCACCACGAGACGTGCTGGCGCTACTTCCAACTCCATCCTCACTACTTTCACTGCTGGCTCGTCCATTCTGTAAAACAAAAAGTTTATTTAAACTCCTTTCTTATACACAGCAACAACAGCAGTATAATTTACATTTTACAAACTTTCAAATTTACAGTTAATTAATTGTCATGAAATAAATCCTTTTAAAAGAATTCAAATATCAATTAACAAATGTTATTTTCAATGTCATTAGGTATAAACATATTTGAATAAATGATAAAACAACAAATCTACTTAACTTTTTTTTTTGATTGTAAAAGATTTTCAAAAAATAGATGTTAAAGCTTAAAAGAAGTTGGTACTATTCGATGCAATTTGGGAATTTTTTTTTAACAAAGACAATGTTAATTATGTCGGGAACTATAATTTTTAAAATATTGAATAATAGTCTTAATTAAAATTGCAATGACCTGATTTTAATGAATGATGGCTATTATTTTCTTCAGAAAATAATACTTAATATCTTCACCGCTGGAATTTTTAACTCCTTCTCAGTCCAGTAGAAAAATCATTTGTGGGTCCACGGTCCAAAAAAAAAGTTTCCAAAAAAATATATCATCGTATTTTTAATACGATGATCCAAATTTAAGGTCAGATTTAAAAAATTCAAAATGGCGGACCCAATATGGCGAATTAATATAGCACAAAAATTTAAAATTTATTCGATTTGTTCAAAATTCAGTACTCGAGGGTTTTTTGGGTCGCTGAATCCAAATTTGAGGTCAAATTGAAAAAATTCAAAATGGCGGACCTTATATGACGACCCAATATGGCAGAAAATTTTAAAATTGATTTGATTAGTTCAAAAATCGGTATTCGGGGGTTTTTGAAGTCTATGTAGGTATCCAAATTTTGAATTTGTTAAATCTGACCTACAATTTGGATTCAGCGACCCTAAAAACCTCCTAGTACCGAATTTTGAACAAATCGAATAAATTTAAAATTTTTCCACCATATTGGATCCGCCATTTTGAATTTTTTAAATCTGACCTTAAATTTGGATTCAGCTACCCCAAAAACCTTAATATACCAATTTACATTCAAATTGAATTATGTTTAGTATTTTTTTTCTAAGAGGGACATAATTATATGTCCAAACACATAAAGGTGGGACGACTGTTTTCTATAGACATATATAGGCCATAGACTGTCAAGGGGTTAAACAAGTGCACCGTTTTTTAAATATCGTTATTTATTTAAGAAAAATTGAAAATAATTTTCATATTTAAACCATATTTAAAAAACTGTGCATTTGCTTAAAAATCCCAGCGGTGAAGATATTATTTTTATATTTTTTAAAGAAAATAAGCCATCATTTATGAAAATCGGATCATTTTTCAAAAGTTTTAAGGAATATTCAGAGGATATTATTAATAATAATATATATATATATATATATTTTTTTAAATGTCAATTAAATATTTTTTTCTTAAGGTCTACATTTACGGATATATACCCTATCAAAAGTTCACTACTGGCGCGTTACTGATACCAGTACCGCGCCAGTAGTGAACTTTAACAATTTTTGGTAGAGAACGTCCTTAAATATTATAATTTTTGGAATACATTTAATAATGTTAATTTCGTTACATAGATATGACAAAAAGTCAAAAATCTTCCAAAATATGTTTTCATTTTATTTAAAAATTCTCAAGATTCTAAAAATAATAAATTTCTCTTCAAAATAAATGAAGGTGAAAAGAAAGGGGAAACACTGTTGAATAGAGTTAAGCAGACGAAATAAATGAAAGCAATTTACAATTTCTATAAAAATGCTTGAAAAATTTAGTTCGACTTGAAAAATTCTATTTTATGAATGAATGCAATGTAATTTCTGTATTTCAATTTTCTTTAGAAAATATTTTTGCTGTCCGTTGCAGTGGTTATATTCAAAAGTGCGTGAATTCTATATAAAATAGAGCTCCTTTAAAAAAAATAATACCAATTTTTAATGGGCAGTATTAAAGTATATATACTATATATATATAGAACATTGAATGTAAAAGTTGAGAAGCGTGAATGAGTATAAAGATAAACTGGTATCAGGTATGAAACAAATTTAGGTGTTCCAATGGATTGACATGTTCAACTGCTCGTATATGAATCGAACATTTGTAGGTACATGCAAATCGTACACTGGCCAGCTAAAGCCATCACTTGATAGAATACACATTTCCTGCATGTATTCGAAATCTATTGATCCCTTATGCGCAGCTCTCACGTATTTTTACTCCCTCCAAATGATGACATTCATGTGAAATCTGATATACTCTATATAGCGATCATATATACATGAAACCAGAACAATAGCTCTTTTAGATTCAATAGAAACTAACACAATTTTCGCCATTTGGCAATTTTGTTTCTAAAATCAGGTTGCCACACAATTTCAACACACACACACTCATATATATATGGGACATTCCACGTCAACACGGACAGAGCTCTAAACAAAAATGGTTTTGATGGATTTAAACGTTCTAGGGCTTAAAAGATTTCTACATTCGTGTACTTTAAGATGCCGATGGGCGTTATTTAAAAAATTTCATTTTTGGTGCCAATAGAGCTGTCAAAAGTCAAAAAGTCGAGAAATTTTAAAATACTTTTATGAATTAAAAGCTAAAAACGAGGTTTATAATTCTGAAACTCATTATTTAACAGTTTTTAGGGTCACTGATTATAAATCTAAAGTTTTTTTTCAAAAATTCAAAATGGCGGATCCAATATGGCGGACAAAAGATAAAAGAAGCAGAAAGAATGGTTTCTTTGCGGAAAACACATTATTCGATAATTTTTAAGGTCGCTGATGAAGAATCTGATGTTATTTTTTAAGATTTCAAAATGGCGGATCCAAAATGGCGGACAAAAATTTTAAAAGTAGTTCAAAAATTCGTTTTTTTTGCCTGAAACTTTCCATATGAAGGTTTTTGAGGTCGCTGATTACTAATCTGACGTTAGTTTTTAGAAATTCAAAATGGCGGATCCAAAATGGCGGACAAAAATTTTAAAAGTAGTTCAAAAATTCGTTTTTTTGCCTGAAACTTTCCATATGAAGGTTTTTGAGGTCGCTGATTACTAATCTGACGTTAGTTTTTAGTAATTCAAAATGGCGGATCCAAAATGGCGGACAAAAATTTTAAAAGTAGTTCAAAAATTCATTTTTTTGCTTGAAACTTTCCATATGAAGGTTTTTGAGGTCGCTGATTACTAATCTGACGTTAGTTTTTAGAAATTCAAAATGGCGGATCCAAAATGGCGGACAAAAATTTTAAAAGTAGTTCAAAAATTCGTTTTTTTTTGCCTGCAACTTTTTATATGAAGGTTTTTGAGGTCGCTGATTATTAATCTGACGTTAGTTTTTAGAAATTCAAAATGGCGGATCCAAAATGGCGGACAAAAATTTTAAAAGTAGTTCAAAAATTCATTTTTTTGCTTGAAACTTTCCATATGAAGGTTTTTGAGGTCGCTGATTACTAATTTGACGTTAGTTTTTAGAAATTCAAAATGTCGGATTCAAAATGTCTGCCAAAAATTGAAAAAAATACAACTAATTTACGCCTTGAATGTTTGTATAAAGAACAATTTGGTGGCCCTGAAAAGGGCCGATTGTGTACTGAAAGTTTTTAGAAAATTTTTCAAGCTTTCATTGGATCATTTGGTGGCCCTGAAAAGGGCCGATTGTGTACTGAAAGTTTTTAGAAAATTTTTCAAGCTTTCATTGGATCATTTGGTGGCCCTGAAAAGGGCCGATTGTGTACTGAAAGTTTTTAGAAAATTTTTCAAGCTTTCATTGGATAATTTGGTGGCCCTGAAAAGGGCCGATTGTGTACTGAAAGTTTTTAGAAAATTTTTCAAGCTTTCATTGGATCATTTGGTGGCCCTGAAAAGGGCCGATTGTGTACTGAAAGTTTTTAGAAAATTTTTCAAGCTTTCATTGGATCATTTGGTGGCCCTGAAAAGGGCCGATTGTGTACTGAAAGTTTTTAGAAAATTTTTCAAGCTTTCATTGGATCATTTGGTGGCCCTGAAAAGGGCCGATTGTGTACTGAAAGTTTTTAGAAAATTTTTCAAGCTTTCATTGGATAATTTGATGGCCCTGAAAAGGGCCGATTGTGTACAGAAAGTTTTTAGAAAATTTTTCAAGCTTTCATTGGATAATTTGGTGGCCCTGAAAAGGTCCTTTTGAACGTTGATAATGTTTGATAAGAAAAAACAAAATTATTGATAATTTACAATGTTTGTGGAAGTTGTAGCACTCGAGTATTGCAATACATTTAAAGTTTTATTTGGTTCGACTATAAAGCCATGACTACTTTGAATATTTTTAACTGCAGGAGTATTTGCGAATCGTTTATTTAAATGTCTCTGCATTTTTTTATGTGCAACCGTTGTGTAATAAAATATTTTAATTCCCACAAACTTTTTTTTAGCCCACTCAAAAAGGGATTCTGGTGTTAAAAGTGCTTCTGTAGGTTTAGCCTGCAGACTAGCACGTGTTGCCTCCCTTTTAAATGTTGCACCTATTCCGTCACACGCTCCTTTACCATGAGCAGTTGCATGGGTGTGCCATTCTGCATCTATCCCAAAATCTTCCTTGTGATGGACTAGGTTGCACATTTGATACTTGTTTTTGTAATGCTGCTTGGCACCATCGGTTACGTAAACAACTTTTTCTACATTTGGTACAATCTTCTTTATCTCAGGAATTAAAAATTTTTGAAGAATGTAAACGGCTGATGTGTCATGTGTTGTAGAATCTGACAACACAATGAAACTACAATGCTTTATCTCCGTGTCACTTCTGTAGTATACTACTGCGGGGTGAACTGTGCACTGGTTGTTGTTATAATGGAATGCTTGTGCCGCATCTTGTGCGACATAAGCATAATTTTCGGAAAAATCGCATTGAACCAACACTTCGTTTTCTTTTAAATTATTCTTTCGATGTGAAACATATTCTGCCTGAGTTTTGGAAATGAAGTGATGTGGTATTAACTTTTTCAAGTGCTCACACAATTCGCTCACAAAGTCTTCAACTGCTAGGCATTCTTTTCTTAGTGTACAGCGATCGACGGTTTGCCATGTGCTGTAAATTATTTCGTAGACCCCATTTTCCTCGAAAACATCTGTAATGTAATTTGAAAAATTTTCAAAATTGGGACAGGATGCACATTTACCTAGGTAACAGTCAGGAGACGGATTTTTGCAAAGCACAAAATTGAAACAATCATTATAATCTTTAATAGGATTATCTGATTCTTTTGTGAGTTTCTGTAAATCAGAAGCATCGATCATTGCCTGAAAATTTTCATGCGTTGTACAAATACAAACACTGTGAGTTCCTTTTGCTCCAGCAAGCACACACCACTTGGGCCTTAATTCGGCAAACTTGCTCAAGCTTATTTTTATTTCAGGATTTGAGGTCGTGAATTGGCTATATAGATTACTAATATCACAAAGTAATAAACGTTTTTGTTTTTTTTCTTTCTTACCATTTATTTTTACAGAAACTGTATCTTTTTTATTCGCCATCAATCTGCTGTTAATGTCATTTTCATAACATTCTGTAACTTTATCCACAATATCATTAGATAATTTCTTACCTTTTTTTGGATCTGGTATTGCCAAAACACCTTCTGTTTTTCTTAAATGTTTTGCTTTTTGAGCCATGCTTTTAGTGGTGTTAAATTCTTCAGCTACTTTACGAACTGACCAACATTCTGGAACAATTGTAAGTATGCTGACACGAAGCGGGTCATTGTTTGGTAAAGAGTCAAATTTCTTTTTAAGGCCATTTAAAAGCTGTTCTAGTTCTTCTTCCCTAGAAAAATGACATTTTTTAGGTCGTGTCATATCATCATCATCAGATTCAGAATTTGTTTGTTCAACAACCTCTGATTCTTCAATGTTCACATCATTAATGGGAAATGTTTTCATATTTTGATAAAATCGTGTACGACATTGACTGCAAATTTTGGAATTCGCATTACAATTTTGAAACTCCTTTATCATAATTTTCGACATAATTCGTAAACTTTTTCCTCTATGACCATTAATTTCATAAGGATTTGCACATCTGTCTACACGAAACACTGTTTCTGAAGATTTTCGTTTTTTGGGAGCCATATTAAACTTTGAAAATCGATCGGTTTTGAAATTAACGAGTGATAAAAACCACAGGGAAACAAAGAAAGTAGTTTTTGTACTATGAAAGTTTCCAAATAAACAATTGAATTAAAAATAAAAAATATTAATTATCTTATTAATTATATTAATACAGATAAAATATTAATTCAATCAAACTGAAAAAGTGTGCACTTTTTTGTACTTAACCAAACAAACTAAAATGTAAAATACCGCCAATTAAACAAAAAAACTAAACACAACTAATAAAACTGACGAAAGGAAGCTTAATGTCTAATTTAATAAGGTATTAATAAAATAGTTGTAACTTTTTGTTACTAAGTGTACGACAACTACAAATGATTATTTGATATCAATGAGAAATACAAATGATATTAGAAAAATGAAACTTGACGTTTTGTTTAAAAACAAATGACTGATCGTAGATACGACAGAGAGGTTTTTTGAAATAAATAAACTATCTCGAAGGCAGAAGCCATTTGTTTTTAAATTTTTTATGTGAGCATGTAAAATATTATATTCTCTTCAATAATTTAAAATTGTTCAATTCATTATTATGAACAAAATACAAGGTTAATTGCACATCAAGGCGATAAATTGGTTATTTATGTAATTTTCTAATACTAAATCTATTGCATAGATAATATCTGAATATTTTCATTTTTTCTAACTATAAAAAATTGTATGTGGTAAAAATACAAACATTTTTAATTTGTCATAATTTTCCAGCGACATCAAAAACCTTCATATACACTCAGAAAAAAGATATGTTTGAACCAAATGTACCATTTTTTTATATGTACCCAATTTTTTGGTTAGTTTAAACAAAATTTGTTTAATTCAAATAAATATTTATTTGATCTAAATAACTGTTTGGTTTATTATAATAAATTTATTGAACAAAGAAAAAATTTTATTGAGCTAAATAAACGTTTGGTTTATGCAACCAAATGTTTGGTTAACTGTATATCAATGCATTTATTTTGTTGATTTAACCAAAATTTGGTTGCTTTAAACGAATTTTTTTCTGAGTGTAGAAAGTTTTAGGGAAAAAAACGAATTTTTGAACTTCGTTTTCAATTTTAATCCGCCATTTTGAATTACTAAAAACTAACGTCAGATTAGTAATCAGCGACCTCAAAAACCTTCATATAAAAAGTTTCAGGCAAAAAAACGAATTTTTGAACTACTTTTAAAATTTTTGTCCGCCATTTTGGATCCGCCATTTTGAATTTCTAAAAACTAACGTCAGATTAATAATCAGCGACCTCAAAAACCTTCATATAAAAAGTTTCAGGAAAAAAAAACGAATTTTTGAACTACTTTTAAAATTTTTGTCCGCCATTTTGGATCCGCCATTTTGAAATCTTAAAAAATAACATCAGATTCTTCATCAGCGACCTTAAAAATTATCGAATAATGTGTTTTCCGCAAAGAAACCATTCTTTCTGCTTCTTTTATCTTTTGTCCGCCATATTGGATCCGCCATTTTGAATTTTTGAAAAAAAACTTTAGATTTATAATCAGTGACCCTAAAAACTGTTAAATAATGAGTTTCAGAATTATAAACCTCGTTTTTAGCTTTTAATTCATAAAAGTATTTTAAAATTTCTCGACTTTTTGACTTTTGACAGCTCTATTGGCACCAAAAATAAAATTTTTTAAAAAACGCCCATCGGCATCTTAAAGTACACGAATGTAGAAATCTTTTAAGCCCTAGAACGTTTAAATCCATCAAAACCATTTTTGTTTAGAGCTCTGTCCGTGTTGACGTGGAATGTCCCATATATATTATGTTCGTGAAGTAGGTCTTACCACATCACAAAATGATTCTGGGTACTAGTGGTATCATAATTAGGGGCTCATTTTGGGTTAATTAGAGTTGAATTGCTGAAATTTCGTAGCTTTTGTCATTTTCACTGAATGTGCACTAGCTTTATAACATACGCGCGCTTTAACTACAAAACGAATGTGAGATTTTATAAATTTTAGGCATAGAATTTAATTCGATAAAAAAAATTTAACTTACTATATTTCAGATGTTCCAATTAATATATAATTAAAAAATTCGATTATTGGCAATCTTTTTGGAACTCAGTAAAAGACAAAAACATATCTTTGACGTTTCGAGATCGGTACCGACCTCCTCATCAGAATTTATTAGTCTAGAATACAATATAATTCGTTAAATAATATAATGCAGTTACATTTTAATAAAAATAAAGGTAGAAGTTTACATACCAATTGATTCTGATCATAACTTAAATATTAAATCTTTAGTCAGACTACGACTACGAAATTACGTGCACGAAATTACTGCTGTCAGTCAGCGATTGCCATTTATAATGATGGTTTCATTGGATTTTAATTTCAAAACATTTTTAATTTTTAGAATAATTCTAATGAATAGGTAATAGTTTTAAAACAAAATTAATAATAACCTTCATCCTTCCTAACAATACTCAAAATATACTTTTTTATAGATATCTTATCATTGTAGTGTAGTCGTAGTCTGACTAAGGATTTAATATTTAAGTTATGATCAGAATCAATTGGTATGTAAACTTCTACCTTTATTTTTATTAAAATGTAACTGCATTATATTATTTAACGAATTATATTGTATTCTAGACTAATAAATTCTGATGAGGAGGTCGGTACCGATCTCGAAACGTCAAAGATATGTTTTTGTCTTTTACTGAGTTCCAAAAAGATTGCCAATAATCGAATTTTTTAATTAACTTACTATAAATTTATTATTTGCACTATCTAGACATAAAGGAATGTATGCAATCACCTACGGTATATTGAGTTTTTTAATGAAAAATTTAATTTTTTTAACATTAGAATAATGACGATTAATGAACCAATCTATCTCAACGTTAGTTTATTTTTTCCTCAGTTTTATTTTTCTTTTCTTTAGATCTTAAATAAATTAATTAATAAATTTTAAATATGCGAAATCATGAAATATCATAATCTCTAAATCTGAATTAGTAAAAAAGTTTACTAATTTAAATTAGTGACTCACATTTTGCTTCTCAAGTAGTAAAATTTAACTAATTCTAAAACAAAAAGTGAGTCACTATTTTAAATAAGTAAACATTTTTACTAATTTAAATTTAGAGAGTAGAACCTACATTTTTATATTTAAAGACTTCAATTAATTAAATTGCAGAAATTCTAATCCATAACAATTGGATTAAAAAATCACAAGCTCGTAAATAAGACAAACGACATGGGTATTCAATGATTATAATCAATAATATAATAATAATAAGGAAAAACAATTTATTTTTATACATGTATTATATTCACTACAGATAGAAGCTGTATGACAAGGATTTAGAATTCATTTTGAAACTGGGAGCATTCACTAAATTTAAAAGGACAGCTAAATCTGTGACCTGAGTAGCTATATAAACCCCAGTCCGCTGGTAACTCATTTAGGCCAATGAGCCTGCAATAGTTTTCTAATTATTTTCTATCGGTAGGGTATTTTTACGACAGCTTTACCTTGATTAAAAGTTCCTTCTTAATTATGCAAAATCAAAATCAGTTTTTTTTTCTTGAACATTCTATAATTAAATAATTAAATATTAATTTAAAATTATTAAATTAATTAATGAATTAAAATAAAAAATAAAATTAAAATTAATTCAGAGATATTTTTTCTTTGTTTCATAAGTCCATTATTTCAGAGCACGCCTTATTATATTATCCAATAAAATATTAGAGTTTTACATAATATATTACACTTTGAAGAAAGAGACTTAAGAAGCAAACAATTATACATTATTTTTTGAAATGAAAAAAAAACCAACTAGCACGTAATATTACGGTAATGTTACAGTAATATTACAGATTGATTTGAGTTACTCATAAAGCATCACAATCATAAATATATTGTAAGTCACTGTGGCTTGTAGGTAAAACTCTGGACTTGTGTGCCTTGAGTTCGGGGTTCGATTCCCCTATTGGGTACATTTTTTTCGTGAAATAATATTCTTCTAATATTACTGCAATATTCTCGTGTACCTTAATATTACGATATAATATTACTGTAACATTGCAGTAATAATGCCTTAATTTTACCGTGTAATATTCCCATGAGGCGGACATTTTAATATTACTGTAATATTACGTGCTACTTGGGAAAAAAATATCACGTCACACGAAATGTCGCTTCTAGTGTCAAAAATGAATATTAACATTTATCTTCAAATAATTATGTAAGTTTTATTAATTTTTCACGGCCATTTTTTTTCTACAAATTATATAACTTTATTAAACAAAATGTAGCGTGGGTAGTTTATGGTTTCTAGAAATAAATTACGCCCTCACAAAAGATAATAATTAATTTTTCAAAAAAGATTTATATAGTGGCTAACTTTACACGTGATAATCAAGTTCCACTACTGATATAACTCGAAAACTAAGAAAGATAACATTCATCCTGCCGTCAAAACTAAGGGCTCATTAAGAACTAACATTTGTAATATATTCTAAAAGGTCTCTTAAAATTTATATTATATACTGGGGGGGCTACTTTAATGATTAATTTTTTAAAGGCTTGCAAGTATTAAAATTATTAAAATAGTACCTAAATTTTGAGGTTATGTTCGTTTTTTGGTTAGGGGAATTTGAAGTTATGTTTGTCGGACATAGCCTCAAAACCCAACGGTTCCTTGACCTATGTCCTTAAATTTTGAGGTTATGTTTGAACAAAGGCCTTGAATCCTGGAACCCTATCATGAAATAGTATAAGGAGCACTCACTACCGTTAGAGGGATGGCCTATTGTAGTATAGAAAAAAATGTTAGAGGCTTGAATAAGTCAACAATGACGCCTCTAGCGGAAAAGCGAAATACTGCAGAGTTTTCAATATGGCTGCGTCTATTGACGTCTGCTCGCGAATAGTAAACAATCGTGAAACAATCTCATAACGCAATAAAAGTTTAAATTTATACAAAACATTAATATCGTGTTTAATATCTGGATAGTGTGAAAGCGTAGTGCAAACGTGGTAAGTTTGTGTTTATTTATATGAATATATTTTTGAGTTAGACTGTTTGAAAATTTCTAATTATGTTTTACTAAAGAAAAGTGTATGTAGTGGCCTGTAATATTTCGCTTTATCGCTAGGGCTGCTAGTATCGACTTATTCTAACGTCTTTACATTTTATCCTGAAAGTTGGGGAAGGATTTCCCGAAACGGCCTATAGAGTGGGTGCTCCTTATACTACTTCGTGAACCCTATGCACTTGAATTTTAAGGTTATGTTTGATCAATGACCTTGAATTCTAGAGACCTAGGACCTTGAATTTTGAGGTTATGTTCGTTTTAATACTAATATAGGTAGATATATGGGTCGTTCCATGTCAATTTGCCTGTGGGTTTGAGATTAAAATCAGAACTAAAATACTAATATAGGTATATGTATATGGGTCATTCCATATCAAGTATAACCAACCCATGTTTTATGGCTATAAACGAAATGTACTTTCATTGTGATATCGGAATCAAAAAATGAACTACATTTTCAAATTGTTTCTGAAAAATGATCCAAATATTCGGATCAAATAGATCCAATTACAGGGATCAAAATGTTGACAACTAAAATGATCCTTCTAGAAAAACATAAATATAGTTAAAAAAATAAACTAACTTTTATAAAAATCTATATTAAAATATCAGCAATTGATGCTTCACATATTTCAATAAACGTTTAACAAATCAGTTAACAGTATTTTGAGTTCTATATATATATATATATATATATATATATATACGCACACACTCAACGCATTTTATCAATGTTTGATGATATGATTTCACAGATTGAAAAATCTATTGCATTCTATTGCCGAAAAAAGTTTCAACCCACATATCCAATTATCGTATTTTTCCTATTGTCTGCTGATGAACAAAGAAATGAGAATCGAAGGTAAACCAGGACACGTTAATGGAAATGCAGGTAGAGAAATTTAATTGCAATTCGAGCCAACAGAGGAATGTGATTCGTGTGTATCAATGAAATATATTTTCCAAAAAAGAAGATGAAAAAAGATAATGGTTAAAAACAAGTATAAGTAAACAATGTTTTAGATACATTCTATGTAACATATGCTGTATTTCAATATGTGAAGAGAATTCTTTCTCAAAAATTATTTAAAGACATTGGACTGATTTGAAACTTTGCACTGGAAAAAAATTTTATTTGATTCAAATACTATTACTATTCTATGTGTAAAAAACTGCAAGGAATATTATAAATTTTTATTTTATCTTATTAAATTTAGGAACTTGTTATATTCTTATAAAAGATAAAACTTAAACATTTTCATGGCAATTTAATAATTTTTAATTATTGTTATAACTGGAACATTTGAAGAAGAATAACCCAAATAATAGAAATGAATGTTTCGCTAAATATGTAAATGAATATACACTCATCTTGATTATTGTGATTTCATCAACATTATCAAGTACATTCTAGTTTAACATGTCATTTAATGCCATATAATTTTACATCCAACATGTAACGCGAATGAATGTTTTCACTGAGAATGTCGAAATTCAAAGTTCAATTATCTCTCGGCGGTCTCTACAGTTACGGTGGTTTCGAGCAAAATGGACAACTAAAACCTGTAACAACCACTCGACCGCGAACTATACGAAACGCCAGATCGGCGCGCATCCGCCACTGTCACTCGTTTCGTACCAATTTAGTGATTCACTGATGCAAAAATGTTTTTTACCGTGTCACGAACAAACAGCAAAGCGAACCATATATATATACACATCGCGTGTAGAAAATTATTGGTTACTAGAGACGCCAGGCTGGTTGTCATCAAAATGCATTCGAATGTTGCGATCGAGTGCAAACAAGTTATAAAAAAAAGTTACGTCTGAATTTTAATATATATAAAAAAAACCTACAATAATTGAGTTTGTGTTGATTTTTTCTCTCTCTTTACTTCCGAATCAAAATTTTGCAACCTACTTTGGTGTCGAAACTAACATATTGACTTAAATAAAATAATTTAAAACACATTGAAAAACAAAAAAATTTTCACTTACTATTTTTGTATAAAAATATAAATTTTGCGAAAAATATATATACAAGTTAATAAAATAAATGATAATAATATATTTTTTCTGATTTTAATTACTATAAGAATTTTTATCGTAAAAATAAAAACAATAGCAAATAAAAATAGTAAAATTTCACTATTTTCTCAGTGTGTGTTTGTACTGAATTCTCAATTAGATTTTATGGTTCAATCAATCAAAGCCAGTTAGTGTTTCATAAGTAAATGTCACTAGAGGTTTCGTGACAAACTGGAATCAATTCATCAAGCAATTCTTATAAATTGAAAACAAAAATATTCAATACGAATACTTTTGAAATTTAAATTTATCTACTATATATGTCTATTTAATCAAATTCAATGCTATATTTGTCAAATTTTAATACCTAACATAGAATTTAATATTTGAGAATAGGGAGTATCCATGAAAAAAAAATTAATGTTTTTCTGTTAATAAAATCGTAAATATAAGTATATTTTAAAATATATTAGCGTTAAAAGTTTTTTTTCTAAATTAAATAGTATTAAAAATTAATTTGAAGTTAAAAAATATTTGAAAATTTCAATGCCAGAAGAAAACGATTTTTATTGGTTACTCGATCATGACGTCACATCGGTACATTGTCGTGCATCGTCTGCCATGTTCACTTGATTCACAATTAAATGCAGCTTTGATAACATATTCTAAATCATTTCATTTTTAATATTATGAAAATTAAATAATTTTTTTCTAAATTATTTCTATGATAAGTGTAAATTGGAGCCAGGATTATGAAAATAAATCTTAAAAGTTTTTAATTTCAATTTCTTAATTTTAAGGTTATGTTCACAACTTTATTTAATTTTTATTTGTACCGATGTGATGTCACGATACCGTCAGTAGTATTTGGGTTTTTCCGTTCAGTCTTCGGTACTAGAAAATTATTTAAAATTTTTTTATTTGATTTAGCGCTTATTTTTCACTAAAAAATTATAAGAAAAAAAATTTGTTATATAAATCAGACTCGATTTACCCATTAAAATTAAAAAAATATATATTGATGAAAACTCCCTATTTGTTCATTTATTCAAATTAGTAGAATTTTTCACTAGTTTAAATTAGTGAACTTTTCACTAATTCAAATTTGGAGAGCACTATAAATATTTTAATATCCTACACTGAAAAATATTTATTTGATACAAATAATCGGTTATGTGACGAAAGTTTGAAAATTATCGTATAATCATTTTGTAAATTTATCAAAGGTCGATAAATATGTTACCGACGTAAGTACTCATTCACGACACGTGCGCTGCAGTAGCGGTCCCCACTAAAGTCCTGCGCATGCGTACCACCTAACCGATCGTCTTTATAAGAGTCGCTCACGCAACGAAAATAATCGTTACTCCTTGAAGCGGTCTCACCGCAGTAGGACACATTCCGAAGTGGTCTTACCTTAAAGTAGTTTTACTACAAGCCTAAATGGAGGAAAAGGTGGTTTTATTACAGACGAAGAGGTTTCACCACATGAGTAGAGTTTTACTGCATAAAATGGATTTACCATGCATAATAATCGGTGACCCTCGATCATCTGCGTAGAAAGCTACTGAAAATGGTGTCGCTACCAAACTTCTAGCGTAAGGATCAATGCGTAACGTTTTCTCAATTTTGTTTGTTTTAGTTATTTTTTTCCGTTAATTTCCGTCAATCATTACATTCAATTACTTTACGTTTCTTTCGTTAATGTAAATATGTAATATAGGTTATGTTCTACATTTAAAGTAAATATATACACTTTTTTGAGTTTATCTGTAATTTGAATTGTTATTATTTGTTATATTTTTGAACCCAGGTCCGACGAGCATCCGTATTTGCAAATTTTTCTTTAACAATCATTACAGTTACTTAACTCTTATCAAATAAATATTTATGTGTATTAAATAATTATTATTTGAGTCAATTAAATGGTATTTGTTTCAAATAGAGAAATTATTGGTCCAAATACAGTTTATTTAATTCAAAATAAAAATTTGGTTTAAATAAATATTTATTTGATAGAATAGTCAAGTAATCGATTATTATTGAATCATATAATATTTTTCTCAGTGTAAATAAATAATTGACAATATTTAAGCAAATACTAATATAATTATGAGAAACAAAATTCAAATTTTTAATGAGTCAAATTTCATTGAATCGATATTTTTTCTAATCAATTTTTAAGAATATTACTTGGAATAATGTGAAATTCGTTGAGAATTTGGTGGAAAATTGCAGATCGTATAAAGAACCCCATTAGTCGACTGTCATATCCACGTACTTTGAAGACCACGAAATCGCGTGTGAATCGCTAGTTGTAACATCAGATGGGTCTTTAATTAAGCCAGCAAAATGTTAGAAGTTCTGAATTATCTCGAAATTGAGTCAGACAGAGAACAATACAGAATTCAGACATACACATTTCATTGAGTTAGACTCATTACTGCGTGAAAAACGTTTTTTTCTTCTTGTATACTAAAACAAAAAAAATTTTGTAGGCATCACAGTACCTACATTTTATCCTAAAGAAGATGACTTTTTTTTTAAAAAAAAAAAGTGACAAAAAATATAACATCAACAACGAAGCGTTTTTTTCAAGTCTTATTAAATTTACTAATGCTCCAATTTCTTAGTTTTTTTTTTGATAAAAAGTATACGGTAATGTAGTAGTCCTAACGCAAAGTAGCGAAAAAGTTTTGCGATCGGAATTTAATGATTAAAATGTTTGATTTTTATCATTTTCATTAAAAAGTATTTAATGTAAATAATTATTCAATAAATATTTAAATTGTAGATATTATATTTAATGAATTTTGAGAAGTTTTGAGATGATTTTTCCAGGATGGCCTACTCATGACTACAAAAAAAAAAATAATCGGAAAAACACAATAAGTTTTTTTAAAAATTTTTTAACTGCATTTTTAGTGAAATTTAATTTTTTAGTTAAGGTATATTTTTCACGCAATTTTCCAAGTACAGAAATTTTTTAAACTTAAATCAATGACACTTCATTGAAAATTTTATATCAGATAAAATATGTAAATTTATCAATAAATTGAAATGAAATTCGATTTAATTAAATTTAATAAATTTATTAATTAGCTGCAGTGACAATTTAATTCCTAATAGTTATTGAGTGACAGTAAAATTTGATTATAATAAACATGCAATTATTACATTTAATAATAATTTATATACTAGTTAAATCATTTACATTTCACTTTAGTGATTTAATATTTTATATACGAATTAATTATTTACACTAAGATTATACATTTATATATAGTTTTTTAATTTATCTAGTAATCTTTATGGAATTTGGAAATTTTAAAAATGCATTTTCAATCAAAAAAATACACTGTTAGATTTTAATTTCCAACGAGATTATAAAAGTCGCTCCCTTTTAGTGTTGACTTCTTTATTTATTATTATTTTAGATATCATTTTGATTTCAGCTGATTATCACGTTTGTGAGTTTAATGGTCAAAGCAAATTAATTAGTTTACTTAATACAAGTTGTCAATAAAGCTTAGTCAAACAGAAACTTCTGATACTTGATTTACTATGTATTCTGTCTGACTAAATAATGATTACTACCACTTGTTCGCATTATATGTTAAATCATTTAATAATTATTTTACAAATTCTTGAAATTTTTTTGTAACTTGAAACTTTGATTCTTCTTGAAGAAAATAAGTTAATTAATTTGTAACTGTCGCAGAATTATAACTTACGTTAAGTGTATACTAAAACTTTGCATGTGTACTATAATTATTTTGATAAATTTTGGCTTTTAAAAGTAAGAATCTTCATTTCTACCTGTCTTACACGCTAAAAAATTTATGAACAGTGACATAGCAAAAGTACAATATTTATAAAATAAGGAAATCTATTTAATAGATTACTTATAACGTTTAACAAGTTTAAATACATGTTTAATCTAAAATAGTCATATTACTATTTTCATTTTCTTAAGGAAATTGAATATCTCCTATGATAGTTAAAATAAATACTGTTTCAGAGATATTGTATTTATATTCTATTCATAATATATATTTAGTATAGTTAAATCTCATAGAAAATTTCATTTTCTCTATTTTAGCGAAAATGGATAATCGCTAAGGCGATATTAACTATACTTATAACTATTCCAGAGATTATTTTCGCTAGTTTATACAAAGTTTTTTTAGCGTGTACCGTAGTAGATACTTCTAAGCGGTTTTACCGCAGTAAACTATTTTTAAATGTGGTCTTACCACGTATAGAATCTTTTGGAAATGGGTTTACCTTATAATATTTTCGCATATGGTTTTACAATTAAATTAGAATGTTATTTAAAGCGGTTATACCGTATTAAATCTATAATTTTTATCGGTGGGTTTATCACAAATTTAGCGTCTTTTTGAGTGGTTTTACAACAAACGTAAATTGTAATTTTGAGTGGTTTTACCACAATTAAATAAACGTTCTTGTGGGGGTTTTATCACATTTAACGTTATTGAATAGTCTGGCGTAGAGAAAAACGTTCTCTGGCGCAGATAACTCGTTAGTTTTCGAGAAATGTGTGTAAAAATAGTTTCCGCGTAATTGTCTGTATTGTAATTTTTGTCGTTTAGTACGTTTAATTTCTGTAAATAATTTGATTTCTTCTATTTTCTAATCATAGTTTATCTTGTAAATAAATACATTAAATTTGTAATTTACGATTGTTAAATTTATTATTCGAATCATGGGACGACGAGCTATTTAAAAATCCAATAAAAATCATTACAACGATATTTGAAAATAAGTGGAAAGTTTTTCTTTCGAGTGGTATATAAAAGATATCACGTTTGTATATGAATAAATATTTATATTTAATGACTGACAATTTTTCTTGTGATAGGAAATGTAATATTGAAAGGTTAAATGATTGTCTAGACAGATGTGTTCTCTACAGAAAGCCGATATCCTGACTCAACGCATTGACTATTCACGAACGAGGCAGTTACCTGCAGTGGCTCAGCGTGCTGACTAATGAAATGAAAATGGCCGAAGGGTTGAGCCGCCACCGTTCGACGACGTCGACGGACGAGTTCGCGAAACGGCGCGGAACACTTCTCCATTCAATTTCACACGCGATAGAACAGACCAGCCTGTCCGATAGCGCATGATTAATGGACATCAGGTATCTGTTCGCCACCCGGCTATACGTATTAGAACCAACGGTCGACTGATATTTGATCCCCGACGCATTCAATTACAATAATGGCCAGCGAGAAAGGTTGCGGAAGAAGGGAAGCATATATATATATATATAGAAGAGATGGCGATATTTACCCCGTTATCAATGAGGGCAAAGTGGGAATAGAGAAAGAGCTTACATGGACAAACCGGAAGTTTGTCCAAGTTTCAACATGAAACCTAATTAGATTCAAAGCTGAGTGGTTTGTGCGGGTTCTCTAATTTTCCGATGACCCGTAACTGTAAACGTGAATTTTGATGATTCAAAATCGTCTAATGTTCAATATCAGCTTAACTGCAGTGTTTAATTACAAGATGGACTTGACGCATCATATTCCGGAAGGATGATTCAGGTTGAATTTTCAATTCTTCATATATATATATATATATACGCTTCAGAGTGTAATTCAATTTTTTAAATCTCATCAATCAAATGAAATTCAATTTTAAAATCAACATTTTCTATAGTGTATTTTAATGATATTAAGAAAATTATTCATTCATTATCCATAGGTCATAAGTCAAATAGAAACTACTTTCAATAATTACTGTATTTCGTACAAGTGCTGGATTTGTCAAACAACTATAACAACATAGTTATTAATGAGAAAATCTTTTTATTTATTATAAATGCATACCGAAATAATTTAGTAAGGCAAATTTTCGACTTGTGCAATTTGTAGAGGTGATTGTATAACACTTTTTGTTCCAGAAATAGATTGAGGACAACTTGATTTTAATAATATTTTTGGAATAATTACTAACTTTCAAAATTGAGTACACCAAATAGGCACAAAATATGAGCTGATTAAGGGTTGATTTCCTCGAACCGAAATTCAAAAGTCAATAATTATTCAATAAAAATTAATGAAGTGGTAGAATGTACATTAATAACTTTAAGAGAAGCAGCAGCTGAACAATCGATTAATAGTGGCCAAGGACTTAAAAAGAGTAATTGTAGAGCATCACAATTGCAGTGTAAAACAAAACTTATCAAAATCAGCATCATAATTCTTATTCTCTTTGAAGATGACAAAAGCCATAGGGGTCGTTCATTAATTACGTAAGGATGATTTTGGCTATTTTGACCCCCCCCCCTCCCCCCACGTAAGATTTTTTACATGCATTAGCGCCATTTTTTCTATTGAACGTAAGAATTGCTGGACCCCCCCCTCCCCCTAAGAGCCTTACGTAATTAATGAATGGCCCCATATATGACAAGTTTGTGAAGCCTAAAATAGTTTTAATACAGAAACGAGAAATTTAATTTAATCTCCTATTGAAAGTTACCAAGTTTGTGTTTTGTATAATAGATTCAATGCTCCTAACTGGTATTATTTATCATCTAACTTAACAACTACAAACATGTGTGCGATTCCAGGTGAGATTTTGACTTTTTAGGAGTAGGTTAACCGATTGCAATGAAACTTTGGAATTTTGTTATATATAGTAAGACTAATCATTTACTTAAATTTCAGCTTAAAATATTTTTTTAGTTTACGAGATTTGCAATAATAACAAAAAATTTTAAACTGCTATATTTTCCGTTCTAATAATCGGATTGAGGTCTACTTTTTTTTAAAATGTCAAGGAAAATGAGAGGAATAAATCTCTTTCAGAACAATTTTTTATAATTTTACAACTAAAAAAATTATTAAATAATAATTGAATAAATTTCAAGCGACAATCTAAAATTCAATCACTTAAACGTTTTCTTTAATGTTCCAAAGGAATCCAATTGTAAATGCAACTTTAACTTATTTAATTTTAATAATTTACGAGTATAAACAATTGCGATTTCTGCTAGTTGACGTGCAGACGACTTTGCGCACGCAGCATTCTCCTGTAACATTTAACGACAATATCAAAATCACTTGGAAAATTAATCATTCTATTTAGTAGATGACATTGTTTTCTACAAAATTAGGATAAAAAGCACCAGAATTTATAACACCTTCTGACTTCAATTTGTAGACTGATTATTGTTAAAATAGTCTCAAAAACTTATTGTCAAAATTAGATTTCCCTACAAACTAAAAATCGTCAAAATTAAACTAAATTATGAAAATTATCAAGTGTTTTATAATCATAATTGCGATTATCAATAAATCAATTATTTCTGCAATAAATTACAATAAAACAAACTTTAAAAAATTCTGCATTTTCCCAAAAAAGGTATTTTCTTAAAACAAATTAGCTGTTAAATTTTATGCTTATAATAGTAAAATATTTTTTTTCAATTAAAAGATGTATAACAAGTGTTAGTGTGTGTGTGGTGTGAAATATATTAAGAAACTCGTTTTGCAATAACATTTGAGACTAAACTCTGTTTCCTAGGATTCAGATAATGTAGCGTGCAAAGGTAATTTCTAACGAGGTCGCGGATTAGAATTAGACCAAAATCAGATTAGCTCTCGGTTGAATATATAGCTTTGAGTATCACGTCCGAGTACCTTGTCTTCTAAATCACCCAGGTTAATTTCGTCTAATCTTTATAGCTACTAGTAAAATAACAATTTCCCACAAATAACACTTTATATTGTTATGTGGAAAATGTTTGAATCTTAATTATTTACTTCCTCTCGAAATATTAATCCCAACGTTCTAATTAATGATAAGCAATTATTTAAAAAAAAAAATAGTTTTATTAAGGCCATCCGGGAAAAATCCCTAACCTAAAAGTGTTTTCCCTTGCGAGA
This sequence comes from Leptopilina boulardi, assembly GCF_019393585.1. Classification (NCBI taxonomy): domain Eukaryota; kingdom Metazoa; phylum Arthropoda; class Insecta; order Hymenoptera; family Figitidae; genus Leptopilina; species Leptopilina boulardi. The sequence continues at coordinate 641,080 of NW_026138003.1, forward strand.
TATTACTCGTAAATAACTTGAAATATCTTGTTCGGATTTGTCGGATTAATTAGATGAGGGCTCGCTGATTAAGAATCATCTCCATTTTTACAAGTAATTTTGTTGAAAAGTATTGAAAATCGTGGTTATAAAAGTTGGATTTTTGACAGAAGTGGGGACAGACATTGAATGGTGGCGCCAATTCTAGCTAGTGGCCGCTGCTGAACTAACTTACCCCAAATTACTCCACTTTAAATCTTTAATAAAATAATTTCCTCACAATATTATTGCAAAAATGGAGAAGAGTGATGAACTCAGTGACCCTTCCTCTATTATTCCTCCAAATGCCAACTCGAAATACTTTATTCTTTAAAGATGAGAAGAAATTTACGAAACCCCTTTTTGACAATGTTTAAACATTTTTTTAAATAATTATTTATCAAGATTATGCAAAATTCCGAGAAGAGCCACTGGCAGGGTACACCCAGAGAAAAAATTTATTAGTTTTGAATAAAAACGTATATTTAAATCATTTTTATTTATTTCAAATAAATATTTTATTTAAATTAAATAAATAAATGTTTGTTTGAAATTGTCGTATATGTTTCTTACAAATAAACAATTTTATTAGTACTTTTTAAAAAGGTACATTTGTGTCAAATAAATAATATACTTAATTGAAATAAAAGTTTATTCGAGTTGAACGCAAGCATGCGCAGAATACTGTATACGATATAACTTTAAAGATGTCGGACGTAGTGAAAACGAGGTGACAGATTAACGCGACCAAGCAGTTGTTTGTACAAGGATTGATTATTATTTGATTAAAACAAATACTAATTTCAGGATAATTAAAGAAATGTTTTTATTCGCGAGTGTTTATTAATTAAATCACACTTTCCTTTTATTTTGAGTGCCTTTCTCCCTGTTGTGTCTCAAATGTGAAGCAGAATTCAAATCAACTTATCATTGACACAGAGAAATAAAAATTGTTATGTTTCAACAATATCCACGGAACATAAAAAAAAATAACCACGAAATGTAAAAATTTAAGATTTTCAATTTGAATCATAAATTTTAATTATATCAATTCCAGAATATTTGGCTGAATACCGGGCAATTTTGCAATTAAATTTATTACATTCAAAACTTTTTATTTATTTGTCCTAAATATAAAATATATTTGTAGCAAATAAAAATTTATTTGTCTCAAATTTAAATATAAAAATTTATTTGAGACAAAGAAAACTTTAGTAGGCTCTGAGACAAATATCCATTTTTATTTAAGTCAAATATATTTTATTTAATTCAAATAAAACATTTCTCTGGGTGTACCTTCCTCTATTATTTCCAAAATATTACAACCTAAAATATTCTATTTTTTTCAAATGAGAAGAAATCTACAGAACCATTATTTTCTCCCCCATGCCCTTAAAGTGAGAAAGAATTTGATAATTTAAATTTACATTTTTTAATTTTTCATTCCCTCTTTAAATATAGAAATTGACAAATCCTGAAAGGATACATAAAATTTAAATTTAAATCACACCATGAGGATTCTCTTTTTATAGGGCTTTATTTTTTGCCTAAAGGATTAACCTTATATTCATTAATACTCATCAAGCAGGGTGATTATTTCTTGTATAGAAGCAGAAATGATAGTAATGAGAAATTGTTCATTGCAATATTTGACTTCAAAAAAAAAAATAGAAACATAAAAAAGAAATTTACTTCACTAAAGTAATGTTTCCAAATTTTTTAAATTTAAAGAAACATCCTTTTTTTATTTAAAAATAACAAAAATTTAAATAAATTTAATAATAAAAATTTAAAAAATTAATTTTTAGAGAAAGATTTTATTAATTAAATTTTCGTTTTAATAACATGGTAGAGATTTTTTTTTTATGAATTTCCCTAAAAACCTTCTATATATTAATACTCATAAAGCAGGGAAGAGCTATTATTGTACGAAAGCAAGGGATGGTGTAAACTAAAATATCACGCACCCCTTCAAGGGGGATGAAATAAATGACAGAGCAATATATTCCCACCTGCATTATTGATTGTACATGTAAAATTTATTTGTGTGTGAACCTATAACTAAAAATTCAATCACTTTTCACTTATCACAATTTTAATCTATTAAATGGTTTCAAATATGTAAAGCTATATTCAAAATTTATTTATAATTAGGTGCAGTTTTTTATTTATAAATAAATATATATAAAAAAAACTGATATTTTAATTTTTAATTGTAATTTGAATTAAAATTTTTATATACATATATTTATATGTATAAATATATAAATTTAAATTGATATACATAAATATATATAATATAAATCTATATATGAAATAAATCGCTTCACATTTATCGTATTAAATTACAAATAAATTTTAAATCGAAATTTAAGCGAATTCAATACACAAATATTTTTTTCATACCCACTTAATGACGCATTCATTTCAAAATTGCCAAAGGATTGCAAAAATTTAAGCTTATTTTATAAAGTAATAAACTCTGCAATGTCGATTGAATTCAATAACGTTCATAACACACAGAAATAAATCAAAAGTATAACTTTCAAACTAAATTGAGCATGAAACTTTTAAATAATAAAAAATATTAATAAGGTAAATTTTCCTATAAAAGAGAGATTTATATTTATATTTTCACAAATAAAGCAAATAAATTAAAGTTATGCGAAACAAATTTAACAGGTTCATTAAAATCTTCATAAATGATATATACAAGATAAATATATAGGTATACAGGGTGTCCCATTTTAATCTATCAGGCAAAATAACTTTTAATCAGTTGATTTTACAAAAAAATGTTTTAGACAAAAGTTATTGTGCTCAGAGAGGGACATCCAGTGGTAAACTTGAATTTGTCCTAAATGACCTAATTTAGGTCATTTCAAGGTCAACTCATTTTTTTTTAAATGGAACCACCTACTTTTTATGCCGGAAAACGATAAAGCAGGAAATTCCACTTCGAAATCGTTGATGCACTTTTTTTCGATAGATCGACCTATTTAGGACAAATACGTCATTTAATTATTATTGTATTTGGGGAAATAACTTTAAACTGATTAATTTTACAAAGACATGTTTCAGTCAAAAATTGTTGAAAAAAGTACTTGGACGATTTCAACGTGGAATTTCCTGCTCTTCCGATTTGTAACATGAAAAGTAGATGGTTCCATTAAAAAAAATGAGTTGAAATTGAAATTACCTAATTCAGGTCATTTAGGACAAATTTAGGGTCATCACTGAATATTCCCCTTTAAGCACAACAACTTTTGACTGAAACATGTCTTTGTAAAATTAATTAGTTTACAGTTATTTCTCCAAATACAATAATAATTAAATGACCTATATTTGTCCTAAATAGGTCGATCTATCGAAAAAAAGTGCATCAACGATTTCGACGTGGAATTTCCTGCTTTATCGATTTCCGGCATAAAAAGTAGGTGGTTCTATTTAAAAAAAAAATGAGTTGACCTTGAAATGACCTAAATTAGGTCATTTAGGACAAATTCAAGTTTACCACTGGATGTTCCCCTGTGAGCACAATAACCTTTATCCAAAACATTTTTTTGTAAAATCAACTGATTAAAAGTTATTTCGCCTGGTAGATTAAAATGGGACACCCTGTATATGTGGTTATAACTAATTGAAGTTAAAATGAAAAATGTTCTATTGAATATGTTGAGATTCAAAATTTGTAAAAATTTTTAATGAATTGTATACCATTTTTGATAACTGTTATTATTAAGTAACTTCAAATTGAAGGTTAAACAGAAAGTTGCAAGTAATTATAATGCTAACATGCAATAACAATGTAGTTATACTAAATTGAAGCTGCAACTATATATTTATATATATAGAGAGAGAGAGAGGAACAGAACCTACAATCACAATAACGTATGTTGCTCTCTGAAATATTCACACTAACTTTTAATAACAAAAACACAATTTCAAACAATTGGTAACAGTGTCAAAAGTTTGTAATTTGCTTCAAACTGAAGTGCTAAAATACCTTCTGGCATATTCGAGAAATTTCATTATACAATAATTAATAAATCTAACAATGTTACCTTTACGTTTCTAATAAAACGAAACTTTAATTATACGAGATATAGAGGAAGTTTATATCAATTCAAATTATGTAAGTCAACATTCAAACATTTTTAAAAAAATTACAAATAATAATAAAAAAATATGTTTGAAATAATTTTAAATATAATTGATAATTAATTTTAATAATATTGTTTAACCAACTTTTATTTTAACATAGATTGAGAAAAATGTTCTGTTGTCATAAAAAAAAATTTAATGGCTCCTAAATAAATTCTTTAATATAGAAGCAACAAAATCGTTTAATTGAAACGAATTAAAAATTATGTTAAATCATTATGTTCAATGTACCAAATTTTTTTAGTTCGTGCAACAAAATAATCCCAATATATTTAAATTATTATTTGAACTAATTTTAATTTGGTCTAATTCTTATGTAAAATACATTCACTTTGATATAATTATTATTTGGCATAATTGTCAACTGAATTAATTTTCATTTGGTCTAATTTTTAATTAACCTAATTTTTATGTAACCTAATATTTATTTAGGTCAAATTAAAATTAGTCCAAATGAAATTTAGGCTACAAAATAATTAGGCCACATAAATTTTTTTGACAAATGACAATTAAGTTAAATGAATGTTAGGTCTCATAATAATTAGAACAAATAAATATTAATCTAAATAATGATTATTTTACACACTCAGAAAAATATGCTATTGAATCAAACAACATTTCTGCCAAAGGTATAAAAATTATAAATTCAAAAGCATATGCTGTAAAATTTGTAAAATATTTTATAGATTCCATAGCATATTTGATTTTGAATCAATAATTTTTATACCTTTGTCAGAAATGCTATTGATTTAATAGCATATTTTTCTTAGTACATAAAAACTAGACCAAAGAAAAAATGCCTTTTAAAAATTAGGACAAACATAGTTTAGGTAAAAAAATAATTAGCTTACATAAAAAATTAAACCAAATGAAAATTAGGTTAAATAAATATTTAGTTACATAAAAATTAGGTTTATTAAAGATTAGAACAATTAAAAAATTGCTCAATTGACGATTAGATTAATTTGCACAAAATTCATGCGCCTCCAAATTCTTTTAGTTCATAAATAAATAAATTGATGTGCAACAAAAATGACTCAGATTGGTGAAATGACATATATGTCATTTAGCATTGGCTCATTTTGATTTGCAACAATAATTGAGACTAAGTTTTTTTTGTGTAGAGCCAATCAAATTTTCTCAGTTAAATACTGTTTTCTTTTTTGTTCTTGTTAATCTAATTTATGTATGCTCAACAAAAATATTTTGTATTCAATATAGGGGCCATCCATAAATTACGTTGCGCTTGAAGGGGAGGGGGGGTCAAGAATTTGCAACATTCAATAGAAAAAATGGCGCTAATGTATGCAAAATGTGCAACATGAGGGAGGGGGGGAGTCGAAAATGGTGAAAAATAGTGCAACGTTATTTATGGATGGCCCCATAGATTATTATTTGTCCTCTCTCATAATTTGACTATATAACTAAATGTTAAAATTAAGTGGTCTGATTTTGGAAAATTTATAATAGCAAATAATAAATTCGTTTTGAATTTTCATCATTCATACTTAGAACTTTCATGGGGGGAAAAGCATTTCTGATATAAACTATATATATATATATATATATATATATATACATAAAGAAGAAAGTCTTTTGAGAGGGCATTTATTTGAAAAGGAGAAATTATCACTCGTACTTGCGCGCGACTGACGTGAATACACAGGCTTGACTTATTAAATTATTTACTTGACGAAAGTTCAAGCACGAACTCTCGTTGATTTGACGTCGGAAATCCTCAAACGCAAACGACGAAATGTGCCTCTAGCGCAAAAGCATTATGTTGACACGAATTCGTGAGGCAAAGCTTATTCGAAATTCCAGAAAGCTTGGCTGTTTGCATAGTGCAAACCCCTTCCCCCCACCCCTATTGCCCTCACATATTCTACTTTCGTTCAAAACCACCTTTTCACCCTCTCCCTCCATTTTCAAAGTGTTCGTAATTTTTTCAGTAATTTTACTTTTGAAAATTTTTTCGTTCTCCATATTCTCTTGACATTCAACTAATGTACTCTTGCACATACATTCGCAATATGTGGGAAATGGGTTAAAATTTATTGAACTTCTCTCGGCGCGCTTCTACATTTTTGTTAGGGGGACCATTTGAAAAAGGGGAGGAAGGGGATACTTTTCGCTCCTTCTTTCGCATACTCTGCCTGCATTAATGGCGATAAAACCAACCTCCCGTATTCGTAGAGAGAGAGAGAGAGAGAGAGAGAGAGCGACCGGGTCTCTGTGATAATATCGGAGTGCGTTCGTGCGTTCATTTTATCGTCGACAGCAAAGAGACGTAATTGCGAATAAAAGTTGTCACAGTATATTACAACCTGTATTGAATTAATTAAAAATTAGTCAAAGTTCCCTGGAGATATATATATATATTTTTTTTATTGCTTCATTCAATATTGAGAGGAATTATTAAACTGCGTATTTGTTGAAACTCAATTATGTTACACATATATTTATTTTATTTACATCTTATCTAGTATTTGGATGTTTAACGTCCGAGTGATAATATAATCAAAATTTCACAATAACTTCAAATAAGTGAATTTATTAAAAATAATAAAATATATTATATTTTGCCCAACGATTCAAAGTAAAATAACAATTATAAGCAATACAAAATAACAGTTTTACAGTGAAATTGCCAATCAAACGAAACATTTTTTTTTCGATTAATAAGTGTTTTTTGAGTAAGAAAAACATATTTTATTATACTTTGTAAAAAAAAAATTTTGTTACTCTAAATGTTTTAAAAATCTCTAATCTAGGATTTTTGGAGTGGCTGATTACGAATCCAGGGTAATTAAAATTAAAATTAGTTTCTGTTACCATATAGTTAGTCAGCCTAGCCATTCTGTTAGCAAGGTGACTAATTAAATAGTTATTCCAACAAACTAATTAGTTAAACCAACTAATAAAATAATTATATGCCAACCAATAAAAATAGAATCCGCATATATGAGAGATTCTTTTTCAATCGCCCCAGCCCAAAAAGTCAATGTTCTGGGATTGGCTTCATACTTTGGTAAATTGTTGTCCTATATGATAGTAATAAATCCCTAAAATATAAACTCATTAAAAAAATATTTGTAGAAAGTAGAGGGGGTTGAAGTTTTGACGTTAAGGGTAACATTGTCATTTTCAAATCCGTATAACTATGACAAAAGTTAATGGATTTTATTTTATCTATAATGAATTTTAATGCATTTTTCACGTACTTTTCAAAAATGTATATGAAATTTAAAAAAAAAAATTTTTAACCCCTTTTTTTCCAAAATCAACCCTTATTTTTCGATTTTCACCCCTTCGGGTATTTTTTTTTTTTTTTTTTTTTATTTTCATTGGAAAGCTGAGGTTTTTTCCGATGAGCTATGTAAATATGAAAATGGGACAACAATAATTTTGAGAGAAACAGAATATTAAAGTAGGCGGTGCCGTTAAGGGTAACATTGTCATTTTCAAATCTGTATAACTATGGCAAAAGTTAATGGATTTTATTTTATCTATAATGAATTTTAATGCATTTTTCACGTACTTTTCAAAAATGTATATGAAATTTAAAAAAAAAAATTTTTAACCCCTTTTTTTCCAAAATCAACCCTTATTTTTCGATTTTCACCCCTTCGGGTATTTTTTTTTTTTTTTTTTTTTTATTTTCATTGGAAAGCTGAGGTTTTTTCCCATGAGCTATGTAAATACGAAAGTGGGACAACAATAATTTTGCGAGAAACATAATATTAAATTAGGCGGTGCCTACCTAAATCCTCAAATATGGTCTCCAGGTATACTCATTTCCACTAAATTTGCAATTACTCTGTTGCTTGTTAATGAAATTTAATAAAATTTGGTGAGCATATAGAAAAATTATGTCTCTTTGAAATGCAATATAAATTTCAATTAACCTTTATTGTTTATGCAAAAAAATGGATTATTTAATAAACAAATGAATATTTAAACTATTTCTCATATGTTTAGGAAAAAATTTCAAAAACGACATAAATCTACACTTTCTCAACTTCAATTTAAAAAAAAAATCTTATTACCTTTAAAAAATGAGTAAATTACGCGAATTTGAAGAGCGACGTGCAAGCGCTGGAACAGTCACCACTGACGCGCGCGGCGCGCTACTACGCATCGAAGCCTATTCTCTGTTATCGAATTATACTAATTTATACTAATATAATTTATAGTAATACTAATTTAGCTAAATAAAAATTTGGTTTAGCGAAAATTTAATTAAATAAGAATTTGGTTAAATAAAAATTAGGCTTTAATAACAATTCTATTAAAAAAATTTAGTTAAGGCCATCCGGGAAAAATTCCTAACCTAAAAGTGTTTTCCCTTGCGAGATATTACTCGTAAATAACTTGAAATATCTTGTTCGGATTTGTCGGATTAATTAGATGAGGGCTCGCTGATTAAGAATCATCTCCATTTTTACAAGTAATTTTGTTGAAAAGTATTGAAAATCGTGGTTATAAAAGTTGGATTTTTGACAGAAGTGGGGACAGACATTGAATGGTGGCGCCAATTCTAGCTAGTGGCCGCTGCTGAACTAACTTACCCCAAATTACTCCACTTTAAATCTTTAATAAAATAATTTCCTCACAATATTATTGCAAAAATGGAGAAGAGTGATGAACTCAGTGACCCTTCTTCTATTATTCCTCCAAATGCCAACTCGAAATACTTTATTCTTTAAAGATGAGAAGAAATTTACGAAACCCCTTTTTGACAATGTTTAAACATTGTTTTTAATAATTATTTATCAAGATTATGCAAAATTCCGAGAAGAGCCACTGGCAGGGTACCTTCCTCTATTATTTCCAAAATATTACAACCTAAAATATTCTATTTTTTTCAAATGAGAAGAAATCTACAAAACCATTATTTTCTCCCGGATGCCCTTAAATTAAAATTTTGCTATTAAAAAATTTGGTTTTATGTTAAATTAATTTTCTAAAATTCAAACTTAGTACACATCGAGCGTCCAAATTAAAATCTTTTAGATGAAATAACAAATTCATAAGATTAAATTTGTTCTTATATTTATAAGAAATAAATTTTTTTTTAAATTATAAATTAAATTATTATAAATTAATTATTAAAATTAAATTAAATTTAATTTTATGAATTTGTTATTTCAACAAAAAGATTTTAATTGGGACGCTCAATGTGTACTAAGTTTGAATTTTAAAAAATTAATTTAACGTAGAATCAAATTTATAATAGTAATTAATAATTTAGTAATAATTTAGCAGTAATAATTTTAAAAAAATTTATAGACCAAAAAAAAATGATTTCATTCATTTAAACGTTTAAAATTTCAGGCACATAATAAATTGACTTGTCTGAAAGTGTCATTGTGAATTTTTTATATCTTATTAATTATTATTATTATTATTATTATTATTATTCAAAGCAAAAAGATTTCTCTTTAAAGTAGAATTTTTTATTCTAAAATAAATATACCGAAAGAAGTAATACGTAATTAACATATTTATTTAATAAAATAGTAATTAATGTAATTTAAGTATTAATTTTTATCTTGAGAGTTGAGAAATAAAATTTTATTTCGTCGAATTCTTTTTTTCACGGTAGTTTTTAGACCACGAGGTTTTTATTTTTTACAGTGAAAAAAATTAGAACAGACGAATACATTATTTACACTTGGCAAACGTTCTTTTTTTCTTCTTTTCATTGTTTGAAATCTTTTTAAAGAAATTTTAGTTAAAACTCATCCACATTTATAAAAAGTGTAACAAGTGATAAATCACAGAATATTTGTTTTTCATACTTCTTTTTGGGAAAAAAAATTCTCGTTTTCAGGTTACATTTTTTTTTATATATATATAATATACTCTTCTATGTTAAAACTATAACAATAGAAAAGTATATGTGAAAAATAGTAGAGATTATTAGTAGTTTTCTTATATAAAATATTTTTGTCTGACAAAAGAATACCTATAGTTTTTTATCTACAGAAAAAATTATTTTATCGCGTGTACGACTATTGAAAGTCTTTTACTACTTACTCTCTAAATTTAAATTAGCGACTATTCGCTTATTCGTAGCTGCATACTCTGGGCTGATTAAAATTGTGACTATTCCCTAGCAATCAGCGACTATTCGCTAGTGATGATCGAATTTTCAATGAGTGATTATTCACTTATTCCCAGCTGCATACTCTGCGCTAAGAATAAGCGAATAGTCACTAATTTAAAGCAAATAGTCGCTAATTCAGATATAGAGAATATAAATACAATAAAAATGAGAATTTTTTTACATTTTTTAAAAAGTGTTTTTTTTTCCCGACTATTTTTTTTTTGTAATGAGTGGACCACACTGGAAAAATTATCTCCAAATTTATCAAAATTCATTAAATATTATACAATTTAAATATTTATTAAATAATTATTTATTTAAAATATTTTTTAATGGAAATAATAAAACTCAAACATTTTAATCATTAAATTACGTTTTATTGCACTGTTTCGCGACTTTTTACAAAATTTTCCTATTTTATAGGAAATTGAAACTTAAAATATCTTTCAAATGCAGAAAAAAATCATTTTAAATTATCTTTAGTGAGGTTTTGTATTCATTCAAATGTCAAATGTGTAAATACAGTAAAAAAAAAAAAAAAAAAAAGCTAAGGTGGTTCACTCATGAAAATCAACAGAGTGATCCAACTTATGAAAATAGACGGCATTTTTGCGAGCACAATTTTTTTCTAATAAACATTAATATTTTTGCTTATCTGTTTTGCATGATTAATTTCACTGACTAAATAATACGTGAAAACCAAAGTCATCTCCAAAAACCAAAAAGATAATATTTTTAAGCACTTGAAAATGAGATTTTAAAATTTTTTCGTTACTTTGCGTTAGGTTACTGCTTTTTCAATCACTTGTTCTGAATACAATAATATTCATTCTTTCAGTTCGAATTTTTATTAAAAATAGTTTTTAGACAATGCTATTGAATCAACAGCATTTCTGTTAAAGGCATAAAAAGTATTGATTCTGAAGCATATGTTATAGAATTTGTAAAAAAAATTATATAGATTCTACAGCACATATGAATTTGAATTAATAATTTTTATCCCTTTAGCAAAAATGATGTCGATTCAATAGCATATTTTTCTCAGTGTATGTATCTCTTTTTTTCATTTAGAATAACATTTTGTGATAAAAATTGGAAAATTTTAAAAATAAGGACCACCTTAATAAATGCAATATATAATATATATGTTACGGTTAAAGTGCGAAGTCCGGTGAATGTGCACATTAACCGGTCAATGTGCACATTCACCGGGCATTTTGGTAAAAGTGAGAAATCGGACATTTGGGGAAGACATTATGTACATTTACCAAGTAAATTGGTGATTGTACACATTGACCAGCCTAGGTTGGTAAACGTGAAAATTTGAAATGAGTGATTTGTTAAATAATTTTTTTATGCATATAAAATGTGAAAATGGAATGAATATTATTATTAATAAATTGATAAGATAATATTAAATATAAATTGTATTAAAGGAATAGAATTATAATAAATGAAAATGAAAATTATAAACAGAAGTAGGAAGACAAATATAAATATAAGTTCAAATGTAAATAAATATATTAATTGCAAAAATAAATAAATATATTCTTCCTACATAGCTATATTTTAAGTTAAAATTTTTTAATCCCAAAAAATCTATATATTATTCAAAGTTCAATATTTTCTAAAATACTTTATACTTTAAAAATAGCAAAAAAAATGTCAAATTAAACAAAATTTCATGAAAGTCGCCCCTGCAAAAATAAATAAATATATTTTTCGTACGCAGCAAAATTTATTTTAATCAAAAAGATTTGGGTGAATGTGTACATTTACCGGTTAAAGTAGCAAAACATCAATACTATAATATTTATTTTTCACTTTAACCAAAATGATTTGGTGAATGTGTACATTTACCGGTTAAAGTGCACAAAACAAAGAAATTCGTGTGCTATTCTCACAGTCACCTACCTACTGATGCCCAATTTGGTCAATGTGCACATTGACCGGTTAATGTGCACATTCACCAATTTCGCACTTTAACCGTAACATATACATGCATGAAGTGTCTATAAATGCTCATCTTTAGCTGTGATGCAGGATATCACAGCTTGAGTTGATTATGGTGTGAGAATTTCAGGTCAAATGTAAATCAGATCGAGGGAGCTTCATAGCTGTAGGGTATTTAAGTGCCCCGCGGGCAAGGTAAGGCGCACAGAACTGGCAATCAGGTGCCCTAATGCCAATCAATTATGTGTCTCTCTACCTAACCATCTTCCCCCCATGGTTTCCGCTGTAGCCATTCTGTACCTTTATCAGTGCAACCATATCGATTGGTTCGACGCATATAATAGTTATCGATTTCGACACTCTCTACACGTATATACAGGCTATAGCCAAGTTCGATCTCTGCATTTGACAGCCAGTAAACCAACACACAACATGCTTTCACACCGCAGTGATAAGACGATCAGTGGGGGGGGAGGTGGTGTCAAAGTACAAAATATTAAATTAAAAAACGTATAAAATTTCCAAATTAACCTGAATTTAGGCGAAATAGGAGAATATATAATCAGTATTTATCGCTATATATAGTTGTAGATTACATATTCGGAAACACGACTTGTTTGTAAATACTGTGAGTATTTAATGAGCAAATAATTATTATTTACCGATTCGATCCATTCGGTTTGAGACAAGTCTACTTCATGAATATTTTCAAAGAGTTGATTTTATATTTATATAGTTTCAACAACCATTATTAATTAATTAATAATTTTCTTAAATTAAATTTTAACACACTTAATTTAAAATATGTACTCAAAGGGAAAGGAATATTCTGCTTTTGAATATTTTTCTACATTAAATATATTAAAAAATATATTAATTAAATATTAAAATATATATCAGTAACATTTACACTGATTCAAATTTACTCTTTTAATCTAAATCAGTGAACATTTTACTGCTTGCAGTTTAGTCGCCTAGTTTTGACATGGAATGACCCAAATATAGGGGAGACCGGGGTTACTTGACGCACTTTTTACTCTTTGTTGTGTAACTCACTCATTTTTGCCTTTTTTAAAAAGTTAATGTACAGAAAACTTGTTGTAACATATCAGCTTTAATTTAAAAAAAAGAAAGTTGAAATATATTTAATACTTTTATTTTTATATCACTTTATTTGAAGCTGTGCAAAGCGCGCCAAGCACCCGGGGTTGCGTGGCGCAGGAGTGAAATTAAAATTAAATTATATGTACTTATTACAAACGAACTTATTATACTTAATTATATGTACTCGAATGTACTTTTGAAATATTTATTAATTTTTTATAAAAACTGTTAATATAAATCAAAAATTTTTTTTTGTTTCTTAATAACAAATGTATAAAGCTCAAAACTTAATATTTGAGCTTTTCTAAAATTAATTTTTTAAAGAGATATCACAAAAAAATGAAGAGGTTAAAAAATTACTTTGCAGTGCCAAAATCAGTTATTTTAATTTATACTCCACAATAATTAATGAATATTAATGAAATTTTGTACAAACTTACAGTTCATCAAGTATTTTAAGCAGAATAAAAAGAAAAATTAATGTAATTTTTGTAGGCCATTTACCCCCGTATAGAAAAACATGGTGTAGAAATATGAAGTTTCAAAGGTTTATTCTCTAGTTTTTTTTAACTAAGAAATCGAATGGTTTTTGGTTTTTTAAAATCGTTTCAGTAGATTTCGAGAAAAGCCGTGCACCAGTTTGAAAAATGCGTACCTCCATGAAGTTGGCGTCGACGCTCAGCGTCGAAAATTATTTTTCATGAGACCAAAAAAATCAAAACATTTTTTAAAAAGGTTTAGGGTTTATACAATGTCTTAAGAAGTATTTTTCAAGGTATTATTTGGATTGACAAATAAAAAAAAGGGAATTTGAAATTTTTGATTCTACGAAAAACAATTTTTGGCGCTGAGCGTCAAAGCCAACTTCAGGGAGGTAAATGCGTTTAAGGTTTTCATATAACATAATACATTGAGCCAGGACTATCAAACAATTTTTTTGTTACAAGCTTTTTTTTTTACATACTTTTTAAAAAACGTTTTGGGACAGTAATTTTATAATACTAAGGAACAGATTCAAGTAAAAAAAATCGATTTTTTTGAAATTCTAATCCAGAAAGTCCCCTTAAAAAATTAATCATTAAAGTGGAAAATACTGTCTAAATCTGAATTAGTAAAAATTTTTAATTATTTGAATTAGTAACTCACTTTTTTGCTTCTGAATTAGTAAAATTTTACTAATTATTAATAACTTTTACTAACAATTATTAGTATCTTTTACTAACAATTAGTAAAATTTTACTAATTCAGAAGCTATGCTACTCGGTACTATCAAAGATGTTACAAAAAGTATGGTTATGTTACCCACTACAATCTAGATAGTAACAGATAGAATCTAGATAGCTGTCCGTATATATGTAAGATCAAATATGGTACCTGGTACTATCTAGATAGTACCGCGTACCATCTATTTCTCTTCGTGATATTATATATTTAAAGATTTTGAAAATTGTAGTAAGAATTTCTCTTTTCTTGCACAATTGTTTGTTGTTTGAGAACCAGAGTTTTTCTATTGAAATTTAAAAAAAAAATTTTTTTTTAATTACTAGCACAAATTGTATATATAATAAAATCTAATTGAAATCGAATTTAATTATTATAATTAAATTATATTAATATATATATATATATATATATATATGAAATGAAATATAATTTTTTGATGATAATTGAAAGAAAGTGAGAATTGCTTATTGTTGCAATTAGAAACTGTTTTCGAATTAATTGAAAATGAAGTGCTTGCGAGCGTGTTCAAGCGGATGTCACGTCAGGATCTTAATTGCTAGTGAGTTGTGGTGCTTCACCACGCATTGTAGTCCCAGAAGGAATAGCAAAGGCGTGACTACAATTTCCTCAGTTTCTGTAAATTCCAACTACATATATATATATATATATATATATATCTCACACCCTAAAACCAACATAGACTCTTTACCTGTACACAGTGCCTTCTGGCGAGCCAGCCGATGTGCTGAAGTTGCGGAGGATCCGGAAGTGCTGAAGCCAGTCTTAGGGCTTTCAAGGTAAGTGCTGCCAGTGCCGAATGTAGAGCGTTGAACCAGACATTTGCTTCTGTATTGTCAGAAGCTCTCAGCCAACACTCGTGCACTCCATCTGGAGAATGAAGTTCCAAAATTCGACTCTCTGCAACATCGAAAAAAAAATCAATCACACTTCCATTCATGTTTACTTTACTCGATTTAATATTATACATTTTTCTATTTTTTCATAAATATCTTATTTTTATATTTTATAAGCAATTTTTAAATATTAAAATTCATTTTGCAAATATTTAATATCAATTTCTTGGATAAAAAAAAATTTCACAATTTCTTCATATTCTGAATCAAAGTTAAAATATTTTGATATTTTTTCAAATTTCAGTTATTTAAAATATTTTATTAAAAATACCTATATTTAAAGTATAAATTTTTTTTTAAAATGTTCCAACAGTTGTTTCGCATGAGAATTATTTCAGTCTATCAAAATATTATACGCTCGAAACTTTATGTAATAATAATATTTATGATTCATTTAGCAATATATATATATATATTCTTGGAATTTATGACAAAAAAAAATCTGAAACTATGAAACATATATAAAGAACAAGAGAAAGTATTTGAGTTTGCCGAAATAAAAAAAAATTATATATATATATATATATATATATATCTAAAGCTGATAACTGAAAGAAAACGTTTAGTGACGTTTTATTGCTTTATATATGAAATGTACTTGCAAAAGAATTCAATACTTTCTTCTCTCTGAGTTCACGGCGAATCTTTAATGGACAAAGAAAAAGTGCGCTATATAACGACAGAAGGAAATATTGAATTTCATATCAAAAGGAAATTACTTTCAAGTTAAAAGCTGGGTTCTAACCATTTTCCGCTTGGAGTGTCTTTTCGTGAGGAAGATAAAAAATATAAAGTAAGACAGAAAGGAAAACGCACCGAGGAAATATGTCTTTTCAGATATGAAGGTTCTTTTTTCTGAGTAGAAATATTAATATAAATATTTACGCTCCGATTTTAAGTTGAAAAAAAAAATTTTTTTTCCCAACAAGTATTTTAAAGAGTTTTGTTTTAAAGTTCAAACATACAAATTCCTTTGTTATTTGCAAAGAATAAAATAAAACTTTTTTCCATTAAACACGTAATATATTTAAAATATCATATAAATAAATAAAAAAAAATATAATTTATTTTCTACTGAAACTATTTTAAATATTATTTTAATTATAAATATCATTACACTGAGAAAAATGTTTAGTATCATCTTTATCAAAGTTTGGTTCTCTCTACCAAATTTTTTATTTAATATAGATGCAACTAGGCCGTTTGGTTGTCAGAACAAAATTTTTTTGATGAATCGTTTTGTTCGATCTACCAAATTTTTTGTTTCGTACAACTAAATTATTGTTTTTAAGCAATCAAAAAATTTTGTTAAATGAAATTTTTTTTTTTGTTTTCTCAACCAACTTATCTTTTGGTTCACCCTTTTCACTTTATATAATCTACCTATGCCTACTTAAATTAATTTCCATCGCGAAAAAAAACCTAACACTGCTGGGGCTCGAACCCTCAAACTACGCAACGCAAGTCGAGAACGCTGACCACTACTCTACGAATCCTACTAACAATTTGAGATTAAATCATTTTCACAACACTGCAAAAAGAAGGTACTAAAACAGTACCGATTTTAGGTATCAAAATAGAACCAAATAACAATTTAGTATCTAAAGTCGGTATTAAATTAATACCTTCCGTTTTACAGTGAATGTATAAAGGCTGGAAAAAAACTTTCGTTCTTTTAACAAGTTTTATTTATTTATTCTCACTACACAAACTTGTTATTAAAAAAATGTCTGAAAAACATACACAGAAAAAAGTTGGTGTCATTTTTGTTGCGGTTAATTTTGTCTAATGCTAAGAACCCGTAAGATTTAACCTTCACTAGGGTTAGAATTTGTTTCAGGTTATTTTAACACTAAATTGTGGGTTAAAATAACACTTTGTTTTGTGAGGATTCAGATTAAATAAAACAATTAAAATGAAATAATGTGCACAATATATTTTTAGAGAAATACAGTCCAGGATAAAGTATGTGTAGGCTTGGTCGACGGTTCGCCATAGACTGATCACCTATTCCTTATCGCAAAGAGGTGACTCATTCTCGTATATTATTCGTAAATCCTTACAGTTTTTCCTGTGAAAAACTTTAACACTGAAACTTCACGACGCGAAAGACTGGGAACCAAACTATTTAGTTCGTAAACATGAAAGCTTCAAATATATTTTTTGGTAGATCCAACTAAACTTCTCGATTTATTGACACTTTCTATTCAGTTGTGACAACCGTATTTTAGTAAGGCCAACTAAATTATTTTCTTATTATTACGAAATTATTTTTCTCAGTATAGTATATAATATTTACGGATTGTTATCAATATATATTATATATATGAGATAATAATCCAAACAAAATATATATTGCTTTGAATAACAAGTAAATAATTTAATAATTACATATATATGTATAACAATTATAAATTACTTGGATTATTGTACATATTTGAAATCACGCAGCATTAATATATTATTAATTGGTTAGACATTAATATTGATATTACTAAACTCTATGATCATGAATTTTATTTTAATGAGAATAATAATGAAATTCTATATGAATCATAATTTGATTAGATATATTGTTTCTGGCATTAGTATAATGACTGTCATTTTATTTATTGTTTAATTAATTATATGCCACCTGAATATACACTTAAAAATCATCGGTTACTTAACTATTATCAAATAAAATATTTGTATTCACTAATTATTATTTGACTGAATTAAATGGTATTTGTTTCAAAATTATTGCCTCAAATACAGTTTATTTAATTGAAAAACAGAAATTATTTGGTTCAAGTAAATATTTATTTGATGTTAGTCAAGTAACCAATTATTTGAATTAAATACATTTTTTTTCAGTGTGCGTTCGGTTTCAGCCTTAAGAAAATATTCAAAAGAACATAATTATAATTTATCATAAAAGTGCAAAAAATATTTTTGCATTTTATAAAGACTATCTAAATTTAAAATAAATTTATATATATATATGTGTGATTCTAGAAACGAAGGTCGAAAATGAAAAAAATATGGACACAACATTTTTTTCTCATTTAAAGTCTAAAAAGTACTTTAACTTCAAGTTAATAACACTAAAAAAGAAATCTGAAAGTGGCCAGACAAAATATTAAAAATTACAAAAGTTATGGTTGTTTATAAACAATTTATCCAGGAAATTAAGATCGTTTACAGAAAATTCACATTAACACAAAAAATAATGGATGGATTTATACAAAATTTATTATTCGGGGGTTTTCGGAGTCGCTGATTACGAATCCGAGGTCAGTTTTTCAAAATTCAAAATGGCGGATCCAATATGGCGGACTTTTTTTAAAAAATCGTTCGGATTTTATTTTCTTAATTTTTAACATAATCAAGAGAAAAAAAAGAAGCACAAAGAAAATATAATAAAGTTCAACGCAAGTACTTTATATGTGGTAAATTTTTTATTTAATTTATAACGTCACTTTCTCATAATTAATGAAAAATCGCAAAAAATAAGGTCAGTATTTGCAGGAGAACTGTGAAAACATATTTTATTTATTACTTCATATCTTTAAATACTTTAATCAATTTATTGTAAATTTAAATTTTTCATTTAAAATTTTGAAAAAATCGTAATTTTAATTACTACATATCTGAAAGTCATAACATTCTGAACGCGATTTCGAATTAAAATTTTAATTTAAAATAAAAAATAAACACAAAAAAATTACTGAAAATTTTTGTTTAAACCATCAAAAACTTTTTTCTCTTGAGTTGAAAGTTAATTTTTCTTTCAAATCCTAAAAGAACCTCCATGAAGTTGGCGTCGACGCTCAGCCGGAAAAATTGTTTTTCACTGTACCAAAAATGTCAAATTATTTCATTTTTTAAGATTTTCAATTTAAATAATGCCTTGAGAAATACTTTTCAAGGTATTATGTGGACCCAAAACCTTTTTAAAAATGATTTGATAATTTTGGTCCTGTGAAAAATAAATTTCTACGCTGAGCGTCGATATTAACTTAATGGAGGTCTAAAAGTATTAAGATTATTTTGAAATATATAATAAAATACGTCTTTGAGAATCTTTACACTCAGAAAAAAGATATGTTTGAACCAAATGTACCATTTTTTTATATTTACCCAATTTTTTGGTTAGTTCAAACAAAATTTGTTTAATTCAAATAAATATTTATTTGATCTAAATAACTGTTTGGTTTATTTTATTAAATTTTTTGAACAAAGAAAAAATTTGATTGAGCTAAATAAACGTTTGGTTTATGCAACCAAATGTTTGGTTAACTGTATATCAATGCATTTATTTTGTTGATTTAACCAAAATTTGGTTGCTTCAAACGAATTTTTTTCTGAGTGTAGATTCAAAAACAATTTTATTCAAAATTTTTTACTTTTCCGTTTTTGAGGAATTTAATTAATAAAGTTGCATATTTTTACATGAGCTCTTATTTAACATCATTTCATTCGTTAATCATTCGTTAACTGAATTTTAAGTTACTATTCTTGTCATTTCAACAATCAATCTTTTTCTATAGTTTTCAGATTTAAAAAATTCAAAATGTCGGACTTAATATGGCGTCCAAAAAAATTTTAAAATTGATGAGCCAAAAGTTTTGAACGTTCAAATGAACGAAATTTTTTTTCCAACTTCTTTAAGTAGGAATTTTATTACAAAATATTGTTTTAAATATCTAAAAAGTAGTTATTAATTTAATAATTGTTTAATTTACTGTTTTATTTTACATGGCCATCAAAATTTTTAATAATTTATAGATTGAAAAAAATATTTTGTTCATTTGAACGTTCAGAACTTTTGGCTCATAAAAATTGATTAGATTTACATAAAAATAGTTCCTTTAGGGTTTTAAGGGTCGCTAAATTCAAATTTTAGATCAGATTTAAAAAATTCAAAATGGCGGACCTAATATTGGGGACCCAATATGGTAGAAAATTTTAAAATTGATTCGATTCGTTTAAAATTCGGTACTCGGGGGTTTTTGGGGTCGATGAATCCAAATTTGAGATCAAATTTAAAAAATTAAAAACGGCGGACCCAATAGGGCGGAAAAATTTAAAATTGGTTCGATTCGTTCAAAATTTTGTTTTCGGGGGTTTTTGGGAGTCTGAATCAAAATTTGAGGTCAAATTTGAATTTAGCGATCCTAAAAACCCCCGAAAACCAAATTTTGAACGAAAACGAATCAATTTTAAATTTTTCCGCCATATTGGGTCCGCCATTTTGAATTTTTGAAATCTGACCTTAAATTTGGATTCAGCGACCCCAAAAACTTTTAATACGATGATTTGGGCTCACAAACGATTTTTCTACTAGACTGCAAAGGGGTTAACCAAATAAGACTCCACTTAAAATTGTTGCAAGACGTAAATAATTAAATGTTCTAGAATCTTGGGTTTAAAATTTTCTTGTTACTTTAAGCAATATGAAGCAAGTTCCAGATAATTTTTTATTAAAGTGTACCACTATTTTTAATGCCAAAAAAATGTTTTTAATCTTTTTTGTCCTTCTAGTGGTTACCTTTGAGAGAATTCACGAGAGGAGATGAGGTGGTACAAGTTAGTCACCGTTCGGCGACCAATCTTGTTTGGAACCAAACATTTCTCCTTTACATTATAAAGGTACCACTATATATATAACTATAACTTGGCGAGTGGATGACAACTCAATTTCAAGTTGAGTCTGACGTGCTCGCGTGCACTTCAAACTTCACACGCCCATTTTCAAGTGTATATATACATATATACATGTATGTCTGATTTTGTACAATATACACTTATGCACATGTATATGTTAAAGTATGAGCAACGATAGATAGGTGCGCACAAGGTCGACAGGGAGCTTTACGGTTCATCACTGTTCATGCAAACTACCATAAGCGTCTGCTTCACAGAGCACGATGTAGATATACACCTTGATACATGTACAGTTGCGTGAGAAAGTTTTCCTTGCCAAACTATATGTACGCTTCTACTTCGGAGGCTAATAATTAGGAAATCTGAAAGTTAGCCGGTAGAAAATAATGTTTGGCAGTTTGTTTATAATTCATTTTAATTTTTATATGAACCATTTTTTTTAATACGCAGCCTTATTATGTTAGGAATTTTTTTTAAGTTTATCATATTACTCTTATTTTTTATAACGCTCATTATTTTTCATACAATATATGATACACAGTAAAAACAAAGTCTTAAACCGTTTACACCTTAAATTAAGCCCATAATATATTTTGCATAAGTCTGTCCTTTTTTAATTGGTCTGACTCCGTTTACACCTTAAATTCAGCCTCAAAAATAGGCTGAAATCAAGATTTCTTTTTTAGTGTGTATTCCCAGGAGTTTTTTCTATCACTTTTCGGAGTAGCCTTACTAATTTAAATCAAGCTTGGTAGTGAAAAAAAAATTGTTCATTTAAAAGATCTTAACCAAAAATTGTATGTTGGTATTACATTAAATTTTGTTTATTCCCAGTTTAATATAAGTATACGTAGTGAAATTTTTTCTTATGTCCATAATGAAACGTTGTATGATATTTTACATAATGTATTAAAATTTCAAAAAGCAAACAACGTACACGTAGATTTATTCTTATATGTGTATACTAAATAAACTTTTTTTAAAAACTTTAATGTCTCAAACAATTTAAAAAAAAAGGTTATAACTTAACTGTCGAGGTTGTATATATATAGTTTAAATTAATTTTCCAATCACTGATTCGACGTTTAAATTAGCTTGTCAATTTGTCAAGACCAAGATTAAGTTTAGAGAATTATATCGAAAACTTTTGTATTAAATTATAAACAAGTTTGTGAAATTTTTCTGATGGCTTCTTTTAAATACCAGAATATCGAAATTTTTAAAGAGTATTACAAAACATTTTCTTAAATACAATATTCTGAGAAAAAACGAAAAGAATAAACTAGTATAATTTTAATATGAGTTATAAAATTATATTTTTATACATTTCTTTTTCTATTTAATATTATTTAATTGATTTCTAAATTTATTTATTTTTAATAATTCAGTTTACGAATATATAATTTAAATGAATATTTTATACTGATAATAAAAATTAACTCTTTATCTGCACTTTGAATTTTAATTGTTAATGAAATGCATAACGCCGAAATAACCAAAAGAAAATAATTAATTCACTCGGAGAAAGAAAATTATATTTTTGAAAAAGAACTATTTTATAATTTATATATAAGAATTAGAATTAAAATGAATAATTAAGTATCTTCCGGACCGAATATAGGTTTTCTATACCAGTTTGTAATCATTTTATTACACGGGCCAACAAAAGTTGATTCAATTTACTCATAGAAAAAACGTTGGATAAATTTTGTTGCGGGTAATTTTAACCAATGATAATTCACATAGACAGTGGCGCCCTCAACTAGGATAAAATTTGTTCCAGTTAATTTTTATACCGATTTTGGGTTAAAAATTCTACTTTTTTTTTAGTATGGCTTTTCAAGAATCAGACAACATTTTTCCGAAGGTTTTCGACGTGCTGAATCCGAATCCGACCTCAAAATTGACCATGCACGTCAAGTTTTCAAGTTATTCTAACCTTAAAGTGCAAAAAAAACCCCGTTTTTTAACCACATTTGAGGACATGCAACATCCCAGGTGGAAAAGTTCCCGGTAGCCACTACCGCTAATCGCTACCGGTAGTTATTACCGATAATTCTTCCAGGAATTATAACAAATTTTGGTTGCGATTCCCGGAAAAAATACCGGTAATAACTCGATAGTAACTACCGGTAACGAATACCGGAAGTGAGTACCGGTAGCCATTACGTACAGGTAGCGGTACCGATAGTCACTACCGGGAACTTTTCCATCTAAGATCAAGAGATAATTTTTTTCTAAAAGGTCAATTTTGCATCTTAGAGTGTTATTCTTCCCCTTTAAAACTCATTTTGAAAATTTAAAAAATCTTCATTTATCTCTGAGTAATCGTTCATTCAATTTTCTAAGTATGGCGACTTCTTTGATATTTAAAAAAATCGTCCGCCATTTTGAATTTTGAAAATCTGACATCGAATTTTTGTTGAGTACGTCGAAAATTTTCGGAAAATTATTGTCTGATTCTTGAAAAGTAAATATTGTCGGGCGGCCTGTGTTATTTTTATTTATGACAATCACATCAAAAAATTTGATCGATTTTTACCCTATTTCTATAGTGAATTGAATGTTTTATTTTGATTATGTTTATTCAACTCATTAAGAAAATAGTCTATTTTGTTTTTTATTGGAATCAATGCTATATGCTATCATCAACAAACCTTTTATAAAATAAGGGTTTAAAATCTAAATATTTGAAAACATTTTTTTCCAATTCTTTCATAACTAAATTAGCGATAGACGGTATGACAGAAGAGAACCCATAGGGGTACCAAAAATTTGCAAATAAAACTTTTGATTGATTAAAAATAATTGTCGCTATTTAATCTGACAACATCGACTGGTTTTGGTTATATATTTTTTTTTTAAATAATAAAATTTGTAATCAGAGAAAAATGAAGTTAGAAAAAGTAAATAAAAATGGATACACCTTCTGGTGCATTTTTCTCTATTCAATTAATGTAGGACATTGTACTATTTTTTTAAGTTTTTTTTTTGCGCAACAAAAAATATTGCGGCACAATGCAATAAATAAAAATTGTAAAAAAAATGCGAGAAACGCTTTTTTAAGTAAACACAAGCACTAATAACAAAAGATTATATTTATCCCGAAAATCGGATAAAAATTAATCGAAAGAACAAAGCTTATTTGAATACATCAGATAATTGGTTCTAGTTCTCAATCCTCTTTTTTTACCTCTTTCGTATCTTTCTGTATATTTACACTCAACGATGAAATATCGTTTATTTCACAGTGTGCGGAACGATACGATCGAAGTTGAGCTTTATTGAAAACTGGGAGATTAGTGGAAAGCGGATGCCGGTTTACCACTGGGGACATTTCTACATTTAATTATTTCGTTTTGAAAAGCCGTGGTGTGAGCGATAGGGAAAGAGAGATAGATAGATAGAGAGAAAGAGAGAGAGAGAGAGAGAAGGGGGTTAAGAAACTTTAGACGAGAAAATGAGGATAAAGAGGGGGGAGGAAATACTCACTGTGCGACCAGGATAATCTAAATAACGAAGTGTCAGGTGATGGTGGGAAAAGGTAGGACTGTCGTTAAAGTCAAGGTGGCGAAGTTACCTCTCAAAGGGCCCATTTAATTGCAGTCGCTCGCGGCAGATACCAAAGTTCATTTAATTAACAAAATAATGACGCAGCGTTGCTGCATCACCTCATTCGTCGAGGGCAGTCGTCGACGACTCGCTTTTGCTACTGCTGCTGTCTTTTCCTTTTCTATTTCTACCTGTAGGAATGTTTATGTGTGTTCACTCTTCTCAATCTGTGTGGTTATTATCCATGCAAAAACTTCACTCTCTAATATAATCTAACAATAGACTTTCTGCTGTCTTATAACGAAAATTGATTTTCCTCGTAAATATTCCATCTACTTTAACCCTTTTTTTCAACACTCTACTTCTTTAATTATTACCATCTGTCCCATCTTTTTTTATCAAAAATTTTTTTTTGCTTTTAATTTTTTTTTAAAAAAAATCACATTTATTTGTGAATAAATGCAACATTTTAACAATAAATATCTTTGATCCTGTCGGGATTTATTGTGCCACCGTTAAGAGACTGTTTTTAAAGAACTTCACTAAATTCGTTATACTGTAAAAAAAGAAGTTGAATTTCAACTCCCTGCGGGATGCTATATAAGTCCCACCCTTTTGGAGTTGAAGCAAAGGGAGTTAATGCTTTACGAGTTAATTTTATGTCTAGGGAGTTGGTTTTAGGGAGTTAATTTAATTATTAACTCCCATTTTGAGTTGATTTTTAACTCAAAAATTTTAACTCCCAACTCTCAGTAATGTTAACTCCCTAATTTTTTTACAGTGTATACCGCTTACAATTTTCATTATTTTTTAACAAAAAAATTACGAAATTTTCTTCAAATATATATTAATATGATGCAAAAAGTTAACATAAAAAAATTACATTCATTTTTTTACAAAAAAATCGAGTTAAGCCATCTACTTTCGCGTCGCTGACTGCCTATGCTCCCTTAAAGTATTTTAAATTAATTAAAGTATCATGAATTATCTAAAGTACCGTTAAATATCCTGAAGTATATCTTAAAGTACTGTAAATTAATTTGAAATATTTCAAAATAACTTGAAGTATTTAAATTAATCAAGTAACGTTAAATATAAATTAATGCAGTAACGTGAAATATCTTGAAAGTACTTACTGTCAAGTATTTTAAATTATCTAAAATATACTGAATTATTTCAAGTATCGTGAAATATCCTACACGGAGAAACTTTGTGTATCACTTCTTCTTAAACTCACTCTGTATTTTTAGTAAATTGACTACTAAAGTGGGGAAAAACTGCAACGATATCAATTTTTTTCAGTCTGACTACTAAAATTTGTCATTAGATCGAAAATTAAATTTCACGAAAAAACATTTCGTCGAATGTCAATGCAAGTGGTCACCCATTCAAGTACTAACCGCGTCCAACGTTGCTTAACTTCCGTGATCTGATGAGAACTTGTTCCTTCGCCTTGGTGTTTCCGCTGTCTTGTCTTGATTAATAACTTTGTCGTATAAGTATTGTATCGCACCTAACCTCACTTTTACTGACACGAAGTAACACAAATACACTTCAACTTTACAAAAAAAGAAAAAACAAAAATAGTGTTGATTTGAAACTGATTCTCAATAATTAAAAGAATTATAAGCTTGGATATAAGAGATGTACATGACATGATATATTTTTTTTTGGGGGGGGGGGTTTATAGACAAGCTCACATGTGCTCAGAAGAGTACTTTATGTTTTAAGCACTCTTAACTTTATAAAAAAAGTATTTTCGATGTATAATCTAACCGGATTGTGAAATTTTAAACACAGAAAAAGAAAAATAACCTACAGTAAATTCTCATTAATATTATTTATGATTCAATTAAAAGTTAATGAATAAATGTTGCGATTAAGTCGGGGCTTCATCTAACCTTTGTTAGTTACGACACTGTCCACGTCGAATTTTTCTTAACTTGACTACAAAATATTGAAAAAAAGAAGTCATATATTGTTAAAGAGACTTCTATTAAGTAAGAAATATCGTCTTTTTTCTCGTTTTTTCCGCACTTTAGTAGTCAATTTACTAAAAATACATATGAGTTTAACAAAAAGTGATACTTAAAGTTTCTCCGTGTAAAGTACCATAAACTAATCAGAATTATCTAGAAATATTTTGCAATATCTCAAAGCACTTTGAAGTATTGGAAATACCCTCTATTACACTGAAAGAAATTTTTCGTAATTACTGCCACAATTATTGCTGTTTCTGTCATATCGTATAACTAAATCAACATAGCACTGTTACTGCCATACAGTTTGGGTAATCCAACCAAACGAATAGTACTTCCAAAGAGCAAGATGTTTGAATCAAACTTCACATGGCTAATATAACCTAACTTACCTACCAATTTGATAGACTGTATAACCAATTCAACCAGAAATCTCAACCATAAGTTTAGGGCTGAAATTTCGATAGCATTTCTTTCCGTGTATCTGAAGTATCGTGATATACCCTAAAGTACCTTGAAGTACTGTGGATTGTTTTGAAATATTTTGAAATAAATTTCAATAGTCAAAAATTTTATTATAAAATAATTATAAATTATTTAAAAATTATAAATTAATAAATATTAAAAATAAAATTATACAGAGAAATATAGAAAAATATAGAAGATATCTATAGATAACACAATGAAAACATAAACAGGAAAAATAATAGAAAGAGAAGGTAGATATAAATACGAATTAAGAGAATTATTAATTTAATTTAAATTTAAAGTTTTTTTTACAAATAAGAATTTTTATAGAATAAAAATTAATTTTAAAAATTGCTGAAATTAATAATAATTGAATAAAATTGTATGTTATATTAAAGTAAAAATTATTTAAAAATTAATGGTAAAAGTTATATAATTTTAAAATTACTATTTTTTGAGAAATTAAAGATTTTAGAAAATGAAAATCACTTAGAGAAAAATGATTGACAGGTAAACAATGGCATTGTTCTTGGCGAACGTTAGAAACGGAATTAGAGAGAGAAAAATATCTCCGTCCTTAGAAAATAATTTAAATGGAATTGGCTATCCGAAAATAGACGCCGCGAATAATCCAAATAGAGGGAGAAATTGGCGGTAAGAAATACATGGGAGAAGCGCCCAGCGTAAAGTGGTAAGGGAAACTCGCGGATTTTCGCTCAATCAATTTGAAATTCCTTACTCATACACTTGCACATTTTGAATTTTACTTACCCCAGAAAATTAAGGGTAGGGACGCAACTATATAAGCCAAGTAAATGCGTATTTCTGTCTCTTTTATCTGAACAGTTTTAAACTGGTAAGAGCTTTCTTCTATATTTTATTATAAAGAAATTTCAGAACTATAAAATCTACAAAGTCAAGTCTTTCAAACTTGAGAAATGCACATTGTTGGGGGCTTTCTAACGATCTCTACCTAAACGATCTGCATCTCTGGGCGAGAAAGATAAAAAGGACTAAATCGTAATTAAAAATAAAATTTATTTAATAATTGTTGATTTTGGGAGACCAATTGTTAGGGACTCTCTAACGATTTCTACCAATACGATTGGTTCGTCCTAAATTAACAATAAAAAATTGCTTAAGAGGAAAGTCTGTTGTCAGGAGCTCTCGAAAGATTTCTACCAACACGACAGACATTCCAAATCTGCAATAGAAAAAATTATTATTTGACAAAACAACAAAATAATACCAACAAATAAATGTTCAAAGTCAAGCCACGGAAAATCAATGGTCAGGGGCATTTTAACGATCTCTACCAACACTGTTGATTGTCCAAGAGTGGTTAAAAAGATAAATCGTAATTCTTGTTTAATATTCTTATATGCCATGTGCATTGCAATAGGCGATCCACATGACAATTTGAAAGATTAAACTATAGAGATGATCCTGACAAGCCCAAGAATTAGCTAGAATAGCATATAATTAATTTATTCAAATTAATTATCTAGTAGGGTTTTTCAGAGATAAATCTATTGAAGTTTAATGTAAACATTATAGTTTAACAATATATTGTTGAACTATGATGAGTCATTAAAGTTTAATTTTTTTATACCAAGAATAGAAAATTTAGAAATAGAGTTAGGAGAAACTAACCCTCAAAATTTTGTTAGGTAAAGTTTTATAATACTGTTAAAATAATTTATTTTATATTTTTTTGTAGATTTCATAAACCACGTAAACAATAATTGCAAATCGATTTTATAGTGAGATTATCACAAAATCAAGGTGTGTTTGTATTTATTTTTATTTATTTATTTATTAATTACTAAGTTAAAAGTAAATTTTATTCTATTCAGAATTGAGAGAATTAATGAGGAAAGACTCACAATCGTTTTTATAAACAAAGAAAAACTATATTGTCATATTGATTGTTTATTTACATTACTTAAATAAGAATAATTAATTCTTTTATTTATTATTATTATTTTCTTAGCATCAAATTGTTTGAAACGATAAACAATCAATTGTTTAAACAAGAAAGAGAATTTTGAAAAGTTAATAACAAAAGCTAAAAAACTAAATAATTATTGGAAAGATTCCTCTAATTTAGTTTGAAAAGCGACAAATAATTTAAAAATAAAAGAGAAGAATATAGATATATATAAGTATAATATAGAATTTGGAAAAGCAAAAAAAAGATAAATACTAACGTATTTTCATTCATAAATTTTACTACACGTTTACAATCTTATCTGATGATATAGTTAGCACGTGTCTCATTATATTGAATAATAGAAATTAAGAATATAAAGTCCCTTTAAATTTTAACAATACTATTGTTTCTTTGAATTAGAGATAATAGAATGTGGGTGATACTTCCCTAAACATTTATGTTTACAATTTATCGGCCACATGTTTGAACTCATTTGCTTCTCAGAATCGATGTGTCACGCAAATTTAACTAAATAAGAATAAGAAATTACATAATATATTACACAGAAAAAAAACTGAACTCAGAATGAGCCGTGTAGGCGGTTCATTTTGATGTGCAACAAAAATGAACCAGGTTGGTGGCGCCACTGTCTATGTCGTTTAGCATTGGCTCATTTTGATTTGCATCAAAAATGAGACAAGGTTTTTTCTGTGTAATAATCCCCGGACTGAGAGCTTATGAATGCTTCAGTACATTGAATTATTCAGAATTATTTTGATATATATCCTGAATTATCGTGAAGTAGTATATTAAGTATCATGAATCATTTCAAGTATCGTGTAACGAGTGAAATATTTTGAATTGTTTTGAAGTAGGTGAACACAGAAATTCTGATTTATTTACTCCTCGTTGTAAAGCCTCCTTTAAAAGTAAAACATTTTTTTTTTATTATTTCGCATAGAAAATGTGAACGTTCACAAATTGTTTTTTGGTATTTTGTAATATATATAAAAAAATAATTTGTTAACACATATATGAATGATCTGACTTTTGCATACAATGCTTCATCACTGATTGTAAAAGTTTTGTTGAACGTTTAATGCATTTTGTTGCAACATATATATATATATATATATATATATATATATACATATATTTATACAATATGTGTTCGTGAAATTGCGAATTTGATTAAATGGGATGAATTTTAATGCCAATTAAAATTGAAATCACTCAACGAAAATTTTTAACGAGTTTCATTCGACTTTCGAGTGCAATAGTGAAGTGGTTTATTCATATAATCACTTGCCGAGCAATTTTCAAAATTACTCGTTGATTGTTATTTCTCGACAAAGCACACACTAAACAAATTGTTCGAGAACAGACCGAAACGTCGTCTAAGCACTTACGTTGCGCCTCCATTAGAAATTCATCCTGCATGTCGTCTAAAGAGGGTTCTCCAACACATCTCACACACTATATTCATATGTATATATGTATACATCCATATAAAATACGTATATTCTTGTTTAATGGTATACTTTGACTAGCCATCCGCTGTACCTACTCTGTACTCGGTGAAAGTATGATACGGAATCTCTTTACTTTCTTGGGAAATGGTGCAAGAGGAAAAAAAAAATAAATAAAGAAAAAAAAATCGTCAAAAAAAATGGGAGAGACAGAAAGATTGATAGACAATGGGAAATGAGCGAATAGAACGTCAAGAGAAAAATGTTTGAAGTGCAGTAAAAAACAGTCGAGCAAAAAATCGTATAAAAGAAATTAATTTATTGAAGTGGACAGGAGATGTTTATTTTTTTTACAGCCATTCAATATGTATGCGCCTGTTTTTTATCACCTACCTAATAACAATCATGTGGATCACAGATTTTAAATCGACTGATAGCATAAATATTGAAGCATATTAACTGCTCGTACTTTTCCATTCTTTTTTTTTTTCATTTATAATATGATTTCATTATAAATTAATTGAAAATCGTAATTTGATAATTATTGTAACCTATATTTGCTGATAATTTTACACAATTTAATTACAGAAATTAATTAATGTCATTTGGTTTCATTTAATATGTATATGTAAATGAATTATAATTATAATTTCTAAAGTTTAGAATAATTATTATTTTTATTATAACTATTACTAATTTTAAGTATCGTATTGTTTTAGAAATATACATTATAATAGTTAGGCTGTTATATAAATCTAATTGAAATAATTCTTAAGTGCCGGGAAACGAACACTCAACCCTGTCATATTTACTACAGTCGATTAAAAGAATCTTCAATTAACAATAAACTAACTCATAATTGGTAATATCTAATAACAACTTTATCATAAATCATGAATAAATTAATTTCAAAATTTACAAAATTATTAATTCCAATTTAACTGTAACTTTTGGAATTTATTTTAAAGTTTTTGTTCACTGTCGCAAATTTGAAAATCAGATATATAAAATAGAATGTCATAAATTAGGAAAAGTTGACTAACGTTGAGTTTGATAATAGAGAAATAAACCCTTGTTAAAATTAGAACAACTCAAATCCTTGAATCAGTGCATAGTTAGGGAAACATGTGTAATTAAATTTTAAGTTGTGTGTTGCTGTGCGCAGCACAGTTCCGGCTCAGAAATTCACTTTAATTTTGATGCTTTTCACATACACACATATATGTGGGAAAGGTCACGTAGGACTTCAACTATAAGCATTCTGTCACCAAAGGAATAGTTTTTTTTTAAATTTCTTTAGTATATTATTTTTATTTATTTATTGTTATATTTATTTAATATTATATTTAATTAAATATTTATAATTAATAAAGAATAATTAATAATAATAATAAAAGAAAGAATAATGAAAATAATGGAAAAAACATTGATTCAAAACAAAGAGGAAATAATGGAAGGTAATTGTCCACGAACTGAACACGTAAATATTTAAAAAAAATATAACGAGCAATGAATTAGAATGATAATTGAGCAGTGAAAAATGTATTTTAATGTCATTTTTATATCTTTTTATGCAATGAAAAAGTATTGAAAATTTATTGAAACATAAATTTATTGGATGATAATTAAAATGATGTTATAAAATTAAAGATATAAATATATGAAGAGGGAAAAGAATAGAATATGAAAAAAAAAATTTATATATTAAAATTTACGGATTTCAACAGTCTCGTTTATATAGAAGCTATTCTCTTAAGAGATAAATATCAGAAACCGTCGTTATAATATATGCAGCTACTGAATTTAATTCCCGGAAGCATATAACTTTAAAAAAAAAAATAGTTATAAACTTCCACTTTATTAAAGTACCTCCATTGTTTCCCACTCATGTTAAAAGAACAAACATTTTCAATTTTCCATCAACTTATTAATTATCATTTAACTATTATTTGTAATTAAATTATTTATATCTTATTTGTTATAGATTATATAAGTACTAATTCATTATCAATTTATTATTAGCTGATTTTTTTATAACTGTTCAAAAGATTAAAAAATATTACAATCTTATGAAAAAAAAGTATATAAAAGATATTATATGCGACTCGGGAGAAGGTAATATTTTTAAAGAAGATTTTCCTTTGTCATGTGATAGCTTGGCACTTTAGGGCCATTCAGAGTAAAAATCATTGTAATGCAGAGATTCTGGGGGGGGGAAAAAAACGTTCCGTTCTAGCTAATATTCTGGCTTTACGGATCAGCTGCCGGTTGCATTACGATTTCAAGCAGCGGCTTAAAGCCGCGCAAGCATTCTAAAAAGCTCTCGATTATTTTTAGAAGCGAAAGTTCATTTTCCATATATTTCTTTTTTTTCTCAATTTCCATAAGTACTTTGTATTATGTCTTTAATCAATTTCGCAATTCACATACAATATTAAATATAACATCCCCAATTATATAATTTATGAGACATTCAAAAAAATAGTATTCCAACAATTTAATAATAAATATTAATCTCGATATCACAGAAAAAAAGTTGGACTCATATTTGTTGCATCTCAAAATGAATTCATGTTAAATGACATAGAACGTGGCGCCATCTGCCTGTCACATTTTTGATGCGTATCAAATTGAGTATAAATTTTGTACTCAATTTGAGATTAGGTTTTTTTCTGTGATAGTACACTGAGAAAAAGAATTATTTGTTTCAAATATAAAGATCAGTTTAAAAGTTTTTGTTTAACCCAACACAGTTTTTATGTTTAATTTTAATATATAGAAAATATTTTCTACTTTGGCTTAAAATTATTATTTGTTTGAATAATTATGTTTGATTCAAACATATTTTCTGTTTGGCTTAAACTGAAAATATGTTTAAAATTTTTATGTTTGATTTAAACATAAAAATTTATTATGAATAAATTGAAATCAACCATAATTTATGTTTAAATTAAATATATTTTCACATTGAATCAACCAGAGAATATATTTAATTTAAACATAAATATGTTTGACTGTATAACAAAGCTATTTTAAGTTTGGGTTAAACATATTATGTTTGAATCAAACATATCGTTTTCTCAGTGTATATATAGTCAATAAAATATTTCGTTTATAATTAATTAATCTTCATTAATATATCTATTTTATTTATAATTGATTTACAGCGTCAATCTGGGACGCAAAAATATTTCCAACATTAGACCTGACGGAATGTTTGTGGTAGTGAATTAAATATCGAACAATTTCTATTAAATTAATAAGAAAAAGATACAAAGAAATTCCGGATAACGATTATTTAATGATACACTGGAAACTCCCAAGAGCAGTCTTCCCGAGAGCGGACGAACTATCAGCGCGGGATGGTAGAGAGTGAGAAGAGAAGAGATGGGCGGGATCAGAAACAGAAAGCAGGAGCGTCTGCTTTGAGAGTACCGTTACTTTGCAAGCAGTTTTATTGGCTTATTAATTACTAAATTTTGAAAAAAATATTAATTATAAAATGACAACTTACAATACTTTACTATAAAAACAAAATGTATTAATATTTATAATAATATGTAGAATGTATTTTTGCTAAAAGCACTGGTAGTTCATTGTACGGCCCTGAGTGTTTATAGTATTCCACGTGAAGGACATTTTTCCGTAGAGCGGACTAAGACTAAGGCCGTACGCTCTTGGAAGTTTCCAGTGTAATTCATAACGTTTTAAACAAGACAAATTAATATAAAATAAAAATGATTTTAAAATTAAAAAAAAAATACAAAATGAATTTACAATAATAAAATAAAATTATTTCACAATAAAAACGTGATAAAAGATAATAATTAACAAACTGATTACTCCATGACGCTATATAAAACAATATGTCATTGTCTGACGACAATAATAATTTTCCTTACGCGACGCTAATATTTTATAATATGAGAAACTGAGATTTGGTTAAGCGAACAAGACCTCCGACAATTGCCACAAAAGATATTACAATTAATTTAAAACATTTAAGAAATAAAAAAAAAAGAAATAGAGAATTACATTGTTTTTTGTAAAAACCAAAGAGATTAAATATGCACTGTTAACTCATCAGTTAGATTTTGAATCACATCAAAATTTTGTTGGTTAACTCTCAGTATCCTTTTTATACAATTCTTCCTTTTCAAAAATTAAAATGAGACTGTTAATTTGATAGCTGAATCAAAAGTGAAGACCATGCCTTCTTTACTGAAGCCTGCAGGTTACCATGGCAATGCATTAGAATGAGTGCGACAGAAGATTTAAAATTTTGAATATTCAAATTTTTCTGTCTCACTCACACTCATGCGTTGCCATGGTAACCTGCAGGCAGGCAGGCAGCAAAAAAGGTGTGAGAGTGCCTTGACGCGACATGGCGCGAAATCAATTCACATTCAAATTTTTACTCAAAATAAAAATTACTGTTATATTTATCGCTTGGTTTTAATATTAAAAACAGTACTTATTTTTCATAAATATAACTTTCAGTTAATTTCATTTTCAGTGCAATAGAAGTTCTATTAAATTAGAATATAGTTAAAAAAACAGTCTTCCAATATGAAAATTAGGCTCATTATAAAATCTACTTTGTAAAATTCTGCTAAATAAAAATTTCATAATTTTGTCGACACGTTAAAGTCTTTAAAAATTATTTAATAGGATTCTTTTTACGTGTGAAGAGGATAAATGGTTAATAGAATAAAAAAAAATAAAACAAGAAAACACTTCAATAATTTATAAGTCTATCAATGTTTATTTAGAAAATGTCACTCCGCAGTTTATTTTCTTTATTAACAATATAATTATATAATATAAAATTTAATGCGATTTAAATTTGTCATTTTAGCCACACCTTTCGAGTAGTGGGAAAACCCTTCTACCGTTTAAAATTTCCCTTTCTTATTAATCGCGCAGTGACAAATTTTACATTTGATACCACAAAAATTTCGACAAGTCAAATGTCTCAATGCTTTTCATTAATTAAACCTATTTTATTTTATAAAATTATAACATAAGCTAAATAAATATTTTTACTGTATATTTAAATATAATTTATTTACACAAATGAGAATTTAAATTTCATAAAGCATAATTTAGATGAGAAATAAATAAAAGGTAAGAGCAGTCTACCGGAAATAGAAAGGTCGTGGGCTCGTATCCCACCATGCTGCCTGTTTTTTTTTTCAACTCTTTGATAATAATTTTAGAAATTATCATAGAAACAGATCTTCTGTTGAGGACAGTTGTACTGTTGAGGACAGTTGTACTGTTAAAACAGTAAGAAAAGTCTGTGTATTGACTCAAGAGAGATTGATAGCTTCTATTTATATTAAGAAATAAATAAAGTTTCATAAACATACTCAACTTTGAAAAGATTGGAAACGTAGAAAAAAAGATGATATTTTCGAAAAGAGAAAAACAAATATATATATACAAAAAATAAGATGAAAAAGAAGATTTTCCATGTAGAAAATCGAAAAATTTACTGTCTCTAACGGAAGGAATTTATCAAGGAGAAAATATACTTAAAAAGTGATGAGAATAGAGCAAAGGGGTAAGTTGAGGGCTTCCTTCCTTATCGCGTGCGAGGAAGGTAAAGACTTACACAGAGGTACTTCCTGAAGCGGCAACAAATCGCCATTGTTCCTCTACACAATGTGAAACGTTTGAATTTCTTTTATGACCAAGATCGCAGGGACTTATGAGCAGACGAAGAGAACGCACAAGAATGAATGTAAGTCTTGTTATCGTATTAACGTCTTCTTTATTTCCTTTTCATATATGCTACTTTAGTGCACCAATCATTTATGATTATTACTCCAAGAGAGCAAAGAAGATTCACCATATATATATATATATATATATATATATATATATATAGTATTCACAGACGGCATGAATATATATCCAGTAGATATTAAATTTATTTAAGGCCGAATTTCTAATATTTAATCGAATTTTTCCACTGTAGTATTTTTATTAAAGCAAAGTTTTATTTGAAAAAAAAATATAATTTAGACGAATTTTTTATGTCATATTTTTTGGTTCACTGATTTTTTTTTATTAGATAAAACTTTTATTTAACTGAATTTTTATCTAACGTTAAAGTTTAAGGTCATGGAGAAAATATAACCTCAAAATTCAAGGCCAAGATAGAAGATAAACTTAAATCATATTTCTGTTTTATTCTGACCTAAAACTTGACTTAATGTTTGTCCGAAAATAACTTTAAAATTACCGTGGATGTACCAGTTACTGTCC
The DNA here is from genome assembly GCF_019393585.1 of Leptopilina boulardi. Lineage (NCBI taxonomy): Eukaryota > Metazoa > Arthropoda > Insecta > Hymenoptera > Figitidae > Leptopilina > Leptopilina boulardi. The sequence continues at coordinate 677,892 of NW_026138003.1, forward strand.
ATGTCCCAGTTTCCGTCCATTTTACAAATATCTCGTATAGTAATTTAAATTATTTTTTAACAATAATTTATTCCTTTTGGCACACAATCGACTTATTAGTTTAAGTAAACAAATAAAAGAAAATAATTTTTTTATAAATGTTATTTTGAAAATTAAACTGGACGGAAACTAGGTCTTAGGTGGACGGTAACTGGGACATCCACGGTAAGTCTTATGAGACAAACATAAATTTAGATAATTTTAGCTTAAGGTGCAGAAATTTCCCTACTTTGTCCTATTTAAAATAAGGATACGGTAAAGGCCACCGCAGTTTTCTCTATGTTTGAAAAAAACTGTAAATGCACTAACAATAAGTTTATAAAATTAAATTGTCAAAGAAAAGAAGGTGGGAATAATTTTTTTAATTTTTTTTTTTGAAGAATTATTTTCTTTTTCTGAGTTGAAAGCCCCTTTTCTCAGAATTCACACAAAAGTCGACCACTACTTGAGAGTTATCTGATCTTTCTTTCGCAGACTTCCGTTTTATTTTCTGGGTGAGAAAATAAGTCTAAGGAGAGAAGGAGGATGAAGGTGAAACAGGAGGTTGAAGGATAGTGAAAACCCTGTTACCATGGTGCCCCCTTAAGCTGTTTATACGCCTCCGTAAGCCGTCTGCACACACCCTATGGTCGATTCAAGACGTAAACTTCGTATTTCCAATTCAAACGACATTTCCGATCCAGTCACCACTCTCAGTGAGTATTTAGGACTGAGTGGTCAACATCTCAGAAATTCACCTCTGAATCAAACATTTAACTATTGCAAGTAGCGCCATATCCCCTTAAAGATTATATTAAATGTCACCATCCAATTTCAGTGTATTTTCACAGAACGTTAAATTCATTTCAAATTAGAACGAAATATAAAATAAATTTTAAATATACAGAAATATTTTTAAAGAATCACTTTAATTATTAATAAAGGAAAATTTTCTATTTTGTTAACTTTGGTTCAAAGTTATTCTAAAACTTTAAATTTTCCTTTAAATTAATAAACTTTGTTCCAAAACATTCAAGTTTGCTTTACAACTTTCGAGTTTGATTTACAATCTTCTTGATAGTTATTCTGTGAACTTAAAATTTGTTTTATATTCCTAAAATTTATTCTAGAACCTTCAACTATTTGTTAATGTAAAATCTTCAGTCGTAGAAAAAGTTGAAGGATATTTTATAACCTTACAACTTACTCTAAGATCTTAAAAATTCAATTGTTTTACAATCTAAAAAGTTATAGAACCTTCAAAAATATTGCCCTAGTAGAAATTTGACCCAGTAATTATCGTGGCACTGGACAGTTGCGCTAGAAGCTGTCTAGTAACTTAACATTGCAACTATGGTTAATTACTCGAATGGAATGTTGCGTTTTTTTCGTCTAGTTATTGTCTAGACCAACTTGATAAATTCTGATCAACGGTCCGATAGAAAAATTAGACAAATTATTTCTCTTAAATATGCTCAAAATTTGTCTAATATTAAGATTTAATATAAGAAACTAATTATACAATAATAAATTATATAATTACATTAATTTTTTTAAATTTTAATCTAAATTATTTGAAGATTATATAATGTATAGTAAATTGTTAAAAGCATAATATTTGTCAATACTGTTTAAATTTAATTAAAAAAAAAAATTTTACTTGTGTAAAAGGATCACAAATATTTTCTGGTACACTGAAACATCCACTTTTTGATTGCACTGTAATGACGATTAAAACAAATATTTTTGTATTAGTAAGTTATTATACATTTATTATTATCAACTTTTAAACACGAAGAGAACGCAATTTCAACGAAAAATCTCGGGGGTAACGGGGAACGAACACGGGTCCGCTGGGCGCGAGGTACGCACGCTACGCAATCTGCTATACTAACGATATCCATCAAACGAAAAATATAGCAGATATATTTTAGTTCAGTGCTGTAGCTAGAAATTGCATGCTTTATATAAATATTTTTACTATTATCTGCCAAAATACATATTTTAGAATTTTAATTTTTTATAATTTACTAAAAAATAAATTTACACTTGAAATAACAATTTTAATCAGCACAAATTTCATTAAACCATTATTGTATTAAACAATAGATATTTTAAATTTTCTAAAAATTTAATTTTTATTTTTTTACAACTTAATTTTAATATTTTATAATTTAAAATTTTTTTTAATTTAGCTATTAATCCACCTATTATTAAAATTATATTTTATTTAAAAAGATTTTAAAAATTTAAGGCATAAAAACATTTTAATTTAAAAAAATAAAAAGAGAAATAAAATATAACCTATCTATGTAACAAGGCATATATTTTTATTATTGCATTTTGACATTTTTTAAAAATAATTACTATTAAAATTATTATTTATTGTTTTCTAAGTGAAAAACTCAACGAAAACAGTAATTTTTATTGTTTTTTAATATCAAAGGATAGAATTTATAGGTTAAGTTTTCTAAATTACACATTTTTTTCAATATCAATTGAGAATAAACTTTCTTAATAAAAAAATATATGATATATAAATGGAACAATAAATAAAATGACAATAATAGGTAATAGAATAATTTAATTTATAAAAAAGAAAAACATACTAATATATTCAGAAAACATGTGAATATAGATTTTATTTATTTATTATATTAAAATAATAAATTATGTTAATTTATATTTATCTGAATTAATTAGAATTTTATTATTTAAGAAAATAATGAAATAATATAATAGTTACATGAACACAGATTTCTAGCACTTTTTTGTCTAGTTATTAGACATGTACTGCAGCGCTGCTGCCACGAAAGAAGACGAAAGTATAATTTCTAGAGACACTAGACAGTGCCATTCAAGCAACTGGACAAAAGTTGAATCTAGCCAATTTCAAGTTCAACTTGAATGTTTTCTAAGACTGTTGGTCAAGTAACTTTACAGTAATTGTCTAGTTTGTCTAGAATCAGCGTCCACGAGAAAAACTGGCCAGTTACTAGAGTATTTCTAGTGCTTCCATGACAAATTTCTACTAGGGTGAAGGATGTACAAAAATTTGTTTTTTAATTTGGAAGGTCATTTAAATTTATTTGTCTACTCTCTAGGTCATTCTGCAAAATTAAAGTTTGATTTATATTATTCTAAAATTTACCTTTGAACCTTCAAATCTGTTTTATAGACTTAAAAAATATTTTCTAAAACCTTGAAACTTATGCTATAAACTTGAAGGATACTTTGCAACTTTACAGTTTATTCTACAATCTAAAACTTTTTTACACAATATATTCTAAATACATAAAAAATACGTTTAAATATTATTAGGACCTTTAAATATATTGCAGAAAAATTATGAAAGTTATTTTACAACCTTAACAACCTTGTTCCTTCAAGATTATTGTACAACCTAAAAGTTTATTTTACGTTCCCTAAAGTTTGTTCTACAACTTTCAAATTAGTTCCACAACTTTATTGAAGGTCAGTTAACATAACATTAAAGTGTGCTCTAGAAACTTGGTTCGTTTTACAACCTTAAAAAATACTTTACAGTCATTAAGATAATTTTATTTTTAAATTTGTCGTACAAATATGAAAGAAATTTTACAATTTTATAATTTATTCTGCAACCTTAAATGTTGTTATTACAAACTTGAAATTTGTTCTAGAACCTTTAAATTTATTCTAAGACCTACAAAGTTGTACCATCTTAAATGTTATTTTTCAACCTTAAAATTTATTATATGCTTTCAAAGTTATTTTACAAACTTAAAGTTCGTTTCACAATTCTAGAGTTTGTTTTAGAACTTTGAAATTATGAGCCAAAATTTTTGAACGTTCAAATGAACAAAATATTTTTTTCAATCTATAAATTATTAAAAATTATAATGTCAATGTAAAATAAAGCAGTAAATTAATAACTTCTTTTTAGATATTTAAAACCATTTTTTTAAAAATGAAATTCGTACTTAAAGAAGGTGCAAAAAAAATTTGTTCATTTGAACGTTCAAAACTTTAGGTAAGACAACTCACCGGGGCCATTTCCTTAAAATTAGTTCTAAAAACATATTAAATTTAAATTACCATTAAATTAAAATTCGCTCTAACTTGTTTTAATTATAAATTTAGTAATTAATTAATTTAAAAAAGAAAATCAAATAATTAGATATTGTAAATGCAAATTTATTTTGTAATTTATTTTTTTTTTCAATCAATTATTATATCATTGTGAATACGAAATTATTTTGTTGGCAAATGTGCGCATATTATTTTCATGCAATAATATTGAGTCGTATTATTGATTCGAATACGCGAGATTATTGCAATATTTAATTGTCAGTTAAACAATAAACCACGAAAATTTTATAATTCGACGTCGGATATAAAATAAATTTACGAGCGAGAGTTAATTGGCAAAAGAGGAGCACTGATCAGAATGTGTGAGAGGAATGGGAAATTCGTTTGATTTATCTGCCGATTTTCATAGACAGTGGTAATGCCAAATTTCATTCGCTGTAAATAACATCCTGTTAACGGAATCGGTTGCGGGCGTATTCTCTTTCACACTACATATATATATATATATATATATAGAGAGAGAGAGAGAGAGAGAGAAAAAAGAGGCGAGAAAAAAACAGCTTCTGCGTAAAATGTAAATAACTCTTCTTTTTTTTCATTTTAGAATTATATATATATGTTTTTTCGTTTCTCATGCAAATTCGCACAAAAGTGTACGTTTGAAAATGTTGCTTGTCGTAAAGTTGCAATCTCTTAAAATTATTCCTTCTCATTTTCTAGTTTAGGTCTTTTTATTACAGGCAATGAGCTCAGTTTCAAGGCAAAAAGCTCATGTTTATGGAGAATGCGTTTTCCGCACAAAATAGCCATTTTCACGATGCGCTCACGATTTATTGCCTTGATTCAGAATAGATAATGCACTGGAATTGAATTCGTTTCATGGAAGGGATATGTAACGCGAAATGCGACAATCTTTAAATAAAATCTGCCTAATGGATATTGTGAGCTTTATATTTTCGTGTGGGAGGATATATCATTTTTGAATTGCTGACAACCATATTCCGGTGGGTTGTTATAATTCCAGGGGAATTATAACTGATGCACAGTGATAGCGCGGTGAAAAGCAATGTGGCTTTTATGATTTGGAAAAAATCACCCTTATATCAATACTGTTTTTTTTATACATGTGATAACAGACGTTACTAATAATTTCCTACTATTTTCAAAATTTGTCAATAAAAATGTGATATTTTTACTAATAGATTTTTGCCAATTTATCTCTTTCTATTATAGTACTTTTGATTTAAATTATTGGTCTTGTTTAATTAATAAAATATAGATAGCCTATATATTTTTGCTTTATTGACATCTCGTCAATAATAATAAAATATGTTAATTAAATTTAAATAAGTTCCTCGATAACAATTTGTCACATCGTTTGTAATTTTAAATTTATCGAAATGAATTATATATAACTTAGAATAAATTCTATAAATATTAGTTTTTGATCATTTTTGAACATAATTTTTCATTGTCAATATATTGGAGGAATTTAAATAATTTAAACTCTCTTAATTTTAAATTAGTGAAAATGCACTGGTGAAATAGTCAGAACTCGGTAACTGAATCATTTAGTGAAATTTAATATTAATGATTTCCATCTTTAGAAACTAAAAATAATGAAATTTTTTTTTAGAATACAATTTTAAAAGTTGCAATTAATGTAAAAATACATGAAAATTAACATAATGAATATGCATATACAATTTGTAAATGTAAAATAAATAATAAAATTTCAATGATCTTATATTTAAAATTTTACAATAATTTAAATATATCACAAAATTGAATAAATTAAAAACACTAATATTTATAATTAGACAAAATTATCCAATTTTGCTACATATTTATGGATTATTATAAAATTTAGTGAAGTAAGGTTATTGTAATATTGATATTTATTTTATATTTGTAACAGAACTATACAATATGGGACATTTTATTTTAAAATATTACAGTTAAAAAATTAATGCTTGGAGAGCATTTTTAAAATACTAATTGTTTAAAAGTAATATAAATACAATAAGAAATTCATGATTTTAAAAAATAATTTCGTAAGATTTTAAATGGTATATTAAATTTTTTGTAAGAAAAAAAATTTAGTAATTTTTAATTTTTTATCAAAAAATCAATTTTATGTAATTATTATTCATAAAAAATATATCTCTAACCTTAGTCTGCAACCGATGTATATAATGTATTTCAGACGATATGATCTGCCGGAAACACACGCGATTTAAAAAATTTTGAACACTTTCGAAACGATATTTAAATAATTAAAAAAAAACAAAATACTTTTTCTGCAAATTTAAGCGATCGCGATTTTAAGATTTTCGAACAGTCCCGGAATAAATACTAAATTGACAAAAAAAAAACTTTTCACTTCAAATGTAAAAATATCAAATAAAAGACAATCATGGAAATTTTGAATTTTGCAAAATTTACACACTCCCGTTGACCACGCGTCTAAACAAGTCAATGCACCAATTGCAACTGATTTAATTATCTTTGTAATTTTATGACCTTCTACTTGAGGTACATCCTTTCTACTTTATAATGTAAACATACAGCTCAGGTTGCAGGTATAAAAATAATTCCAAAATCGCTTCGACATATTTCAAATATTTGGAAATTATATAATTTTTAAATTTAAATATTGTTTCACTTATATATAAGAGGCATTCCACGCCAAATCAGATACCATTTTGCATTTACAACTTCGATTTATTTAAAACTTTTTTTTCTTTTAGTAGGTACCAATTAAGACTAGTTTTCATAATTAATTTACTATATACTTTTTGGAATTTAAAAATTAAAATTTATTTTTTTTAACTTCGTATGTATCCTTTAATTTTTTTGAAAAATTTAAAAATAAAATTTTAATTTTTAAATTTCAAAAAATATATTAAATTATCACGTAAAAACATACAATTTAAAAAAAAAAACTTTTAAAATTGATGCATTTTTATCTCAAACTTTTTAAAAAGAAATTCATCAATTATAATAATTAAATTTGGAATAGAAGTTTCCTATACTTCGATTTCATCTTACTATATATTAGTAGTGCGAACTGCGTTTAGTCAGACGTCATGGTCCCTTTCGCTATTCTATTCGCTCATAACTTAGCAAACACTTGCTACTTTGAAAATTTTAATAATTTAATAATAATAGTAATTATAATATTTCTCATACTTGTGCAGAAATTAAAATGTGGGCCTAATGAGGAACTGAAGAGATTTCCCTATTTCTGGTGTGGCCTCTTCTAGAGATTAACTGACTAGTTCCTTACAAGGTGGTTACGTTGTTGCCAAACAATATTCTACTTAGGGAAAAACTTTTCAGGGCCTTGTCAGTTTTCCTTTAATTTGCAATTTTTATTATTATTATTTAAAATTTGAAATTACAACCTATGACCCTTAGGACGCTAGCCGTATACTCTGACCACATAATCATGTTGCTTAACTGAATTTTTTTTACGAATTTTTAAATATTGTTTATTTTACATTAATTTTTAAAATTGTTAATACACTAGAGTCTCCGAAGAGAGGACAGGAAGAGTCTTGGACCTCTCTACGGAATTCGTCCTTGACGCCGAAAATTGTAAACACTCCAGAGCCGTGTATCGTATCACAGAGATGTGTTTTTTTTAACAGAATACATTCTTTAAATTTACCTCAAATGTATACTTTATATGTATCGATCGATTCGTCTTGACGTAAGGAATACGATTTTATTATATATAACCTTAAATTTTTCTATTTAAAAATTTTTTCGATTAAAAAAAAATTTTTGTAAAAAAGAAGATAAATTTTTTTTTCGGTATTTTTTAAAATCCTTTGGTCAGATTTGAGATATTAATATGATAAATGAGCCTACCAAATTTTATCTAAATCCATTAAAACCTGTTAAAGTTATCTTCTAAACAAAAAAGGGATCCACACACACACACACACATATACATACATCCGGACAGTTGATCAGGATCTCATATAACATGTTTCTATAAAGAAAAAAATTTGTTTCCGCCACTTTGAAAAGTTTTATAAACGAAAGGACTACAAAGCTTCCTCCACGAGGAAGCAAAAATCAATTTATTTTCATCTTTTTCAAAAAAGGAAAACTGACGAGGCCCTGACTATAAAGCTCTTATTTTAAATAGAACAAAGTGGGGCAATTTTTTTTGCGCACTATATATTTTATTTGACGAAGTAATTGTAATAGTATATTTATATATGAATGAGTAAAAGACAATGTAATAATGTTTGTAGGCAAAGACAATTATTTCTTCTGTTTTAGAATTACACTTTTGTGAAATGAGAATAATGAGTTGAGTCTTTCTTTTTTCCCCATGTTATATGTTTGCACACCTATTAAAGCCACAATTCAGAATGAGCACCTCAGATTAGAAAGCAGAGGGAGTGGCTTGACGACGATAATACTGTCTGGCTGTTAACATCTCGACTCACCTGCTTTGAGAAAATCCCCTTCTGGGTACTTTTCTTTATAACATAACCTTCCACAACCGTGTGTCATATTCCTTCTTCTTATGTGCCATCTTTTTACATCTTCACCATATCAACCCTTTTCTTCTCACTTATGCATCGCACGTTTATCGGAATTCCGACAGCATCTCCCATCGTTTTATATATATATATATATAAGATACTACCTTCATATTTCCAAGATCAAGGTTAATAGAATGAAATTCTAAATTATCTTCCCTTCTTTTAAAAAAAAATGTGCACTTAACTTGAGGAATATGTTCACTTGATGAAAAGTGAACTTGATAAAAAGTATTTATGACTTTATAAATGAAGAACTCCAGTTTTTTTAAAATATTACACCGTCCGACTCAATTTTTGACCCACAAAAAAATTTAACATTTTCGGAAAGTAGGACTTAAAAAAAAAAATACCCGTGTCTGGCCGTTTTGCTAGATCAAGTCGTTTGTGGTTTTTAGGGGTGAAAACAACCCCTAAATAAAAAGTGACAAGATATCTTTTAAAAATTATTAATATTTTATAAAACTTGGTATCTGGGGGTTTTCGGGGTCACTGATTACACTGCCCTGCAAATTTCCAATTTTTTTCTGCCAATAACATGGGACATAATGTTTCCGAACAGATTTTTTGTGCTGAACACGAATCCGGAGTCGAAAACTTCCCATCACGTCACGTTTTCAAGAAAATAGGGGTTGAAACCCCTAAAAATAGGGTTTTTGGCCATTTTTGAAAAATTATACAGCGAAAACCTGACGTGGTACAAACTTTGCTGATATCAGAAATTAAAGGTTGGTTCATGCCCTTTCAAACGAGCCCTATTCGAAATTTATCGCATCCGCCCTTAGAGCAGGGGGTGTGTTTTTGTCTAGGGGTGCACGAAAAAAATGTAAACATAAAATAAAAATTCAAAATGGATAACAATTCAATAAATCATGATAGTTAAGGGATTTTCGGGGTCGCTGATTACGAATCTGAAGTCAAATTTCAGAAATTCAAAATGGCGGATCCAATATGGCGGATGTCAAAATAAAAATTTGATCCAATTCACTTGAAAATGGTCACTCGGGGGTTTTTGGGGTCACTGATAACGAATCTGAAGTAAGATTTCAAAAATTCTAAATGATTTATTGAATTGTTACTCATTTTAAATTTTTGTCCTATGTTTACATTTTTTTCGTGCACCCCTAGACAAAAACACACCCCCTGCTCTAAGGGTGAGTGCGATCAATTTCGAATAGGGCTTGTTTGAAAGGGCATGAACCAATCTTTAATTTCTGATATCAGCAAAGTTTGTACCACGTCAGGTTTTCGTTGTATAATTTTTCAAAAATGGGCAAAAACCCTGTTTTTAAGGGTTTCAACCCCTATTTTCTCGAAAACGTGACGTGATGGGAAGTTTTCGACCGCGGATTCGTGTTCAGCACAAAAAATCCTTTTGGAAACACTATGTCCCATGTTATTCGCAAAATCGATGCAGGGCAGTGTTATTAATCAGATGTCAGATTTTCAAAATTCAAAATGGCGGATCCAATATAGCGATGAAATTTTTAAAAAGTTATTAATTTTTTATTTTCTATCTGCCATTTTGAATTTTAAAAATTTAACATCAGATTCGTCATCAGCGATCCAAAAAACCCATAGATACCAAGGTTTAAAAAAAAATTTTATAACTTTTTAAAATTTTGACCGCCATATTGAATCCGCCATTTTGAATTTTGAAAATCTGACATTAGATTAATAATCATCGACCCCGAAAACCCCCAGATACCAAGTTTTATAAAATATTAATAATTTTTAAAAGATATCTTGTCACTTTTTATTTAGGGGCTGTTTTCACCCCTAAAAACCACAAACGACTTGATCTAGCAAAACGGCCAGACACGGGTATTTTTTTGGGTCCTAGTTTCCTAAAATGTTGGATTTTTTTGTGGGTCAAAAAAAAAGTTGAATTTTGTCGGACGGTGTTATAGAGTCAAAATTTTTTGAACTGTCCCAATATTTTTTGAAAAGTAGAAATTTTTTTATGACGTTTTTTCTATTCAAAACAGTAAATAAAAAATAAAATTTGCACAATTTTACCAAAGAAGATTTATACAAGTTATTGTTATAAACATTTTTGTGCGTGATTTTATAAATTTTTGTTTCTCTATTAATCTACAAAATCAGTTTTTTTGGCGCTTGGCATTATTATTTTATCGCTTTCGATTAATATATTTCTCATTTTTTAACAAATTATGTAATTTTTTAAAAATATAAACAATTTATTTAAACAAATAGAAATTGATCTAACTTTTGACTTGATTTTTCAAATTTTCTATTTGTTTAAATAAATTGTTTATATTTTTTATTAAATTACACAATTTTTAAATATGAGAAATATATTAATCGAAAGCGATATTAATTTAAAATAATAATGCCAAGCGTCAGAAAAATTGATTTTGTAGATTAATAGAAAAATTAAATTAATAAAAAAAAATGAAATTTTTGTTTAATCAGACGATTCGATTTTTCATTAAAAATAATTTGAATTAAAAATTAATGTTATATTAAATTATTTTATTATTCTTGATAATTATTCAAGTTTTTTTTTAGTACAATTTCAGAATATCATTTTTTTTTGTTGAAAATAAATGAAATAAGAATTTTTAAGATGTTGTTATAGTCTGCGCATTAATTTGACTTTTTTTTATGCAGCAATTCAGTTTCTGTATATTAGGGAGATTTAGAGTGCATATGCACGCAAATATATCTTCGTACTTAATCAAAAAACGAAACCATATATAAGAGTCGAGTCATAAAACAAGTGAAACGTCATTTTTCTTCAAGTACATATATATCTAACAACAGAATTATATTCAGTCTATATAACTACTCATTACTTGTTAATTTAGATTTGGCGAATTGATTTATTTATAAATGAATGTGAAATAAAAAATGAAAAATGCGCATTATATATTTGAAAGTTAAAAAATACACAAAAAAGGCATAAAAAGTAAAAGAAAATAAAGAAAATGTAGAAAATATATAAAAAAGATAAAAAATGGAAATACGAAGATAATTGAAAGAGCATAAAATATAAAAGAGAAAAGCAAAACTGTCAAAAGATGATTTTGCAACATACTTTCATGGAAAAATTCTATTCTTATTCGTGAGTAGTGAAATGAAACGATAGAAATATGAGAGAGCTTTAAAATTTGATGGTCCATTGGTGTTGTAAGGCAACGTTCAAACATGAAAAACATTTTTTTTCCTCTCCCTCTGTATACTATGTGAGACTGTTCTTCTGGGTCTCTTTATGTGTGTTTAATGCATTTTTGAAGGTCGAAACGTCATAAAAGCGAGCTTTCACAATAAACCCTGACACGATGACGTTTGACATTTCTCTCTCTCTCTCTCTCCCTCTCGCATACGTTTCAAACAGAATGCCACATTTCTAGATATGTACATTATGGACTGAGGTCGTAACATTAAATTTCAAAGGTACTCGTACTAACAACTACACCGTGTCGCTTGTTTACTTTCTCCCAATAAATGCTGAGTGCCTCTGCTTACTCAATGCTCATTCCCCATTTCACTATAGAGATCTAAAAGTAACATTTTATGAACATTAAACCACATTATTAACAGTTCATAGACCTCAAGCTAATTAGAGCCAATCCCCGTCTCCCTCTCTACAATTCTAATTACTTATTTGCTCTTTTCAATATATAAACGAGAAATTAATGAAAAATTTAACTCGTTTTTTTTTTAAATCAACGTATTTTCTAAAAAAATTTTTTAAAAAATGTTTATTTTCATTTATTTTTACATTTTTAAAAAGAAAATATAAACAAAATAATTTCATAATGTTAGTATTAACAATTTTAAAAATTAATGTAAAATAAACAATATTTAAAAATTCGTAAAAAAAATCTGTTAGGCAACGTGGTTATGTGGTCAGAGTATACGGCTAGCGTCCCAAGGGTCCTAGGTTCGATCTCCTATGCATGACAGATTTTTCAAAATTATTTTTGAGTGTTTTATTTACTGTAAATGAATAACATTAAATATAATTTAAGTTAGAAATAAAAAATTATAAAAACGATTTATTTAAGGGGAGGTTCCACTGGTTTTGATGTATTTTCAAAGATTTTTTTTTATAGTAAAAAAAATATTTGTTACTTAAAATTTTTTTATCTCAAAATACATGTCTTAAGATAATCGAAAATTATTATTATTTTTTTTTCAAAATGGCGTCTTGGAAAATGGCGTCTTGGAAAATGGCTGCCAAAAGTGGTCCTCTCTAAAAGTGGTTCACACTTTTTCTCTGGAACGGTTAATCTAAAATGAAAAAAGTAAGTAGTTTCTTAATCTGTACCATTTTGGCTATCGTGTTGACTAGAATAAGAATTTTTTATTAAAAAATAACCGAAGGACAGACTTTTGAATTTTTTTATCATAATTTTGCAACTTAAATTGTTTATAACTTTTTTAAATATTAATGAATTTTCAAAATTACTCGGGGTCGCTGATGACGAATTTGATGTTACTTTTTAAAAGTTCAAAATGGCGGATCCAATATGGTGGACGAGTTTTACAAAAATTTATCGGATATACTTTAAACTCGTCACTCGGGGGTTTTTGGGGTCGCTGATTACGAATTTAATGTTACTTTTTAGAAATTCAAAATGGCGGATCCAAAATGGCGGACGAGTTTTACAAAAATTCATCGGATTTACTTGAAAGTCGTCAATTGGGGGTTTTTGGGGTCGCTGATCACGAATTTAATGTTACTTTTTAAAAATTGTCCAATTTATCTGAAACATGGTGTTTAGAAGTTTTTATGGTCACTGATTAAGAATTTGAAGTCATATTATCAATATTTATGAAAATAAAAATGGAGGATCAACTATGGTGAAAGAATTCTTGAAAAATGGCTTCAGATTCGTAATCAGCGACTCCAGAAACCCCTAGATACCATGATTCAGATAAATTCGACAATTTTTAAAAACATTTGTCCGCCATATTGGATCCGCCATTTTGAATTATTTAAATCGGTCTTCAGATTCGTAATCAGCGACCCCAAAAACCCTCGAGAAACAAGTTTCAAGCCAGTTTGCCCATTTTTTAATTGTTTTAATTTATCCGACATATTGGAACTGCCATTTTGAATTTTGAAAATCTGATGTCAAATTCTTATTTAACGACCCTAAAAACCCCCAAATAAAAATTTTCCACCGTAATTGGTCACTTTAAACTTTTTTTAAAAACATTTTAACGTCATATTGGATCCGCCATTTTGTAATTTCATAGTCGTGGCAGCTTATTTTAAAAAGAAATTCTTCATGATAGTTTTGCAAAAACGATGCATTAAAATCGGTTAACATTTGCCGCTTCAAAAGAATTTCAAAACAAAAATTTCACTTTTATTCTACTGTACCTCGCTTCGCATGAAGGGGGTAGCGTTTTCGCTATCATAAGTACTCTTAAGGGCGAGTTTTGTGCATTAGACTATTTTAGCGTATTCTTAGGTATGTATACTAACCAAAAATGAAAAAAAAAATTTTCGGTTTTAAAAAAAAAACCAGTGGAACCTCCCCTTAAAATAAAAGTAATTTCAAATTTTAAATAATAATAATAAAAATTGCAAATTAAAGGAAAACTGACAAGGCCCTGAAAAGTTTTTCCCTAAGTAGAATATTGTTTGGGAACAACGTAACCACCTTGTAGGGAACTAGTCAGTTAATCTCTAGGAGAGGCCACACCAGAAATAGGGAAATCTGGTCAGTTCCTCATTAGGCCCACATTTTAATTTCTGCACAAGTATGAGAAATATTATAATTACTCTTATTATTAAATTATTAAAATTTTCAAAGTAGCAAGTGTTTGCTAAGTTATGAGCGAATAGAATAGCGAAAGGGACCATGACGTCTGACTAAACGCAGTTCGCACTACTAATATATAGTAAGATGAAATCGAAGTATAGGAAACTTCTATTCCAAATTTAATTATTATAATTGATAAATTTCTTTTTAAAAAGTTTGAGATAAAAATTTTAATAGATTTTTATGAAATTTGGTGTTTTAAGGTTTTTGGGATCGCTAATAAAAAATGTAACAACAGTTTTTCAAAAATGAAAATGGCGGATCCAATATAACGGACGACAAAATTAAACAAGTTGTAAATTTAGATTTTCCTTACATGAACATTTTGCTTCCTCTTTACGATCAGCAAAAAAATTTGCTTCCTCGTGGAGAAAGCATTAACATTGAAATAAACATACAAAAATAATATAATTATAATATAAACATTTGAGTACCTATAGATTTGAGTTAAATTTAAAGAATTAATGGAAGTTAAAAAATCAAAAATTTACATTTTAGCTGAAATTTCTAAAAATTAATAAAAAATAATACCTATATAATTTATAATTATTTACAATTATATCGATTCGATTCAATGCAAGAAACACAATTATTTTATATTTAAATGTATACTTTATATATATCGATCGATTCGTCTTGACGTAAGGAATACGATTTTATTATATATAACCTTAAATTTTTCTATTTAAAAATTTTTTCGATTAAAAAAAAATTTTTGTAAAAAAGAAGATAAATTTTTTTTTTTTGGTATTTTTTAAAATCCTTTGGTCAGATTTGAGATATTAATATGATAAATGAGCCTACCAAATTTTATCTAAATCCATTAAAACCTGTTAAAGTTATCTTCTAAACAAAAAAGGGATCCACACACATATACATACATCCGGACAATTGATCTCATATAACATGTTTCTATATAGAGGAAAATTTGTTTCCGCCATTTTGAAAATTTTTATAAACGAAAGGACTACAAAGTTTCCTCCACGAGGAAGCAAAAATTAATTGCATTTACTTGAAATTTGTTACTAAGGAGTTTTCTGTTACCCTCGAGTAACAAGTTTTACGCAAATCCGATAAATTTTTAATTTTTTCGTCCGCCATATTGGATCCGACATTTTGAGTTTTGAAAAACTGAAGTCAGACTCGTAATCAGCGACCCAAAAAACTCCCGAGTAACAAGTTTCAGGTAAAAATGTTGATTTTTTAAAAATTTGTCCGCCATTTTGAATTTTGAAAAACTGATATCAGATTCCTAATCAGCAAGCCCTAAAACCCCCGAGTAACCAATTTCAGAAATATTTAAAAAGGTTTTTTTTAAATTTTTTTTTGTTTATTTTTTATGACGCATAATGCGTCATGAGCAACGGGTTAAAAACAATCATAAGCTGTTAAACATTAAATTCGAATTTTATGAATACTTTTTTTAAAAAAATATTTACAAGAAAATTTGATAATTTTAATAAGAAAAAAAGGTGACTATATATCTGTGATGCCTGCACTTAAACATTTATAAAAATCTTCAATTAAATAAATTTAAAATGTAATTTATATTAAAGCTAAATTTTTTACATTAAATAAAATAGATACCAACATGAAAAGATTTCGAGATTCCTGTAAAAAATTTAATATCAGCATTTGGCTGGAGAAAATGCGGCTAGTCTTTTCTCGGCGGGATTTACAAAAGTGAGAGGGGATTTGGGCCACCATTGAAGCGCAAAACGAGAAAAGAGAGACGAAGACTGTCGAGTTACAGTCGATCGGATTCTTGGAAAATTACATTCGAGGGAAATCAGGTGATTTTAAAAAAAAAGAAAAAGAAGATAAAACAGGACGTTAGAGTTTGAGAAAAGATGAATGAAAGAATATTGTTAAAATAAAAAAATCGGACAAGTGCGAATTACACTCGCACTGAAATCGAGGGTTCCGTACTCGAAGCGAACTTATTTGGTATAAAATTTTTTATAAATTTTTTATTGATTACTTTTAATTTTTAAATATTCTATTTAATTAATAAAAATATACTTTCCCGAAGATTATTATATACTAATTTACTTATCATTGAGGTAAATGAGGTTCATTTGAGGTAAATTTAATAAATTAATGAAAGTTAAAAAATCAATAATTCGCATTTTGGCTATAAAATTTTGCATTTTAATTGAATTTAAATCATTTAAATCACCTAAATGAGTTAAACAAAATTATTGCTTTCTCCGTGAGGAAGCCAAATTTTTGTGAAATGAACATAAAGAAATCCCTGTTTTATTTTAGAGTTATGAATACTGAATAAATAAACTTTTAAGGAAAAAGTCCACTTTTTCCACTTCTTATCATGTTTATTAAGTTATTTCTATAATATACACATAAATACGTAAAAATAGTAAATTTGAAGCCCTTTAGATAAAATTTTTTTCTAAAATTATTAGTTTTTTCTTGACAGTCCCAGAAAAATCAATTCCAATCAACCTCGCTATATTTTTTTGTAATCTACACGTAAAAATACGTCAAAATATATAAATTTGAATCACTTTAGATAAACTTTTTTCGTTTTTTGCGGAAAAATACATTTGTATACTAAATATGAACTGTCTGGGTTGAATATTGTGTGCGCTAGGGAGAAAAAATCAATTTTTTTCGAAATTTTTTATTTTTCCTTGACAACGCTATGTAAATTGATCTGAATCAAGTTCGCTATATTTTTCCTGTAATCTACACGCGAAAATACATATGTGTACAAAATTTTAGCCCTCCAGATAAATTCGTGTGGCCTCTAAGGGGGGGGGGAGGGTACACGATTTTAAAAAGACCGATATTAATAGGGTTCCGAACCGAGTACGGAACCCTAAAAACAAAAAAGATGAAGAACACTTCAGAATTCTTATTTTTCTCTTTAAATCCCTCTAATTTTATTTTATAGTCCCTTTAATTTTTCCTTCTTTCTAGTTTCTTGGTACAATTTTTTCAGTCACTGTATTAAAATTTACATAAACACTAGCGAAACCGTTAGAAGGGGGAGATTAAAAGTTGAGCTTTCTACCAAATCTTGTGACTTTTGGCTCTCTAAATCTTTGAACCTAACGATAATCCTTCTCGCGAGAAACTTTTCTCAAGACGACAGATGACAAGTTTTCAACTTTTCGATTTTCCATTTTATTCCCCATCACAAATAGATCAATTTAAAAAAAAAAAAATTTTCCAACAAAAAAAAAAAAGTGAAGAAAAAAAAACAAACAAGAATCAAGAAAAGTTTTAAAAATTGAATGTAAAAATAGAAAAGATGAATTTAAATTAAAATTATGTACTTAATTCACTAGACATAAAGGAATTGTCAATGTTATTATTTTTTTCACAAGAATAAATAGTTGAAGAAAATAGTTTCGAAATTTAAAATATAATATTTAAGAATTTCTTGGATTTCACATATAAATTGAAATATCAGTATTTTTCCAATACCATAAAAGGATTTCGAAACAGTAGAATATCATTTGTGTCCATATATTATCATCATCTTATAAGATCCACAAAAAAGCTTTAGCTTTTTATAAAAGAAAATTTATTGTAACAAGCTTTCTTTTAGAATTGGAAATTTTCTTTTCTTTAGAACTTCAATTTCATATAACTTTCAACAATATCGAGAATCAAACTAAAATTATTATGTAAGTAAAAAGAATTTTTATAGAGAAAAAAAAAAAAATTAAAAATGTATATAGAGAAAATTTGAAGCTTCAAAAGCAGTTATTGGATGGTGGTTGGTCTTTTTGCTCATACAACTTCTTCAAAGTGGCCTTCAGGAGAGAAAGTTTGCTGTATAAAGAGTTGGTGCTGCAGAGACAGAGGAGAAAAAGAGGGAGATTGAAGTATGAGAAGATAGGCAAGAGAGGTTGGGATCTCGGGAACAAAATAGAGTATAGAGAATCGGGGATGCAATTCGTTCTTCTATAGAAAGTCATTGTAAACCCCAAGTCGAAAAGATCGACTGTTTGTCCGATTGATGAACGTTTGTTGTGCTTATTGAATTTCTTTTTCTTTTCATAAAACGATGTTTTGGTTTATTTTATCATATGATAAAGAGAAGTTAGGATTAAAAAAAAACCTAAACATTTGAACGTTCAAAACTTTTGGCTCATGAAACAACAAATAAAATTTATAAACAGGAAAAAAATTGTTTCTTTTAAAATAATATATTTTTTAAACGTAAAGACTTTTTTTTTAATTTAGAATAAAAAAAAGAGAAAAAAAATAGTAAAGAAGTACCCATTTTTCGCGTTCTGAAACAGAGGGCTGACCTTAATTAAACTATAAATATTAATTTACCTTCTCTTGGCAATTTGGAGATTCAGATTAAATTAAATTTTATAATAATGATCATTAATCTCGAAACTCTCTAAATTTGAATTAGTTAAAAATAACTAATTCGATAGTAAAATTCAGCTACTGATTCAAATAGTAATATTTCTATTAATTTTCTTGTTAAAAATAACAAATTATTATTTAAATTCACTTTTAGATAATGTGTTGAAATAACTAAAATTTCTTGTAACTATAATTCAATTACAGTTCAAATTTGACTATTTTTCTATTAAACATTAATTATTTTTAACTAATTCAGATTTAGAGAGAAGAAAAGAAAAATTCACTTACATTGTCACATTCACAAAAACTTTTAATATTCAAAAAGAATTAATTTCTCATCTATATGAAATTTTCAAATCTCTCAACATAATTTTAATTATTATCATTATTATTTAATAGAATTAAATTTATTTCCAAGACTGGCCAATAATGTATTAAAGCATCTGACTTTGCTGAATTTGTTGGCAAATATATTCCGGTGATATACGAATGGTCACAGTATATAGGAAAATGCATTTCTGGAATTTCTCCTACTCAACCTTGATTCTCAAATTCTTGTTAGAACATTGAAATTTTCAATTGGATTTAACACACAAAAAAAAGAAAATAAAAATGGAACAAACTTCTACAGAATGAAATTAATCTAACGCAATTTACAATCAAGTTGTGTGGAGTCAAAACAAATTTAAAAAAAAAAAATTCCTATTTATTTTATACTGAACTAACGTGTGTTATGTAACTTATAAATTAAAAAAAAAATCTTTTTTTCTTTTTGACGTGCAAAATATATTTCAACGTCACAAAAATGAAATTTGTTATAACGTTGAAAAAGAGAATATAAAGAAAGAGGAAGAAAGAATAAAACTAAATAAAATAAACATAAATAGATGACAAAAAAGAGATTCTTCGACTAAAGAAGAGACTAAAATGCTTTGAGCAATGTTCCCTCTAAAATAGAAGTAACGTTGCACTTTAAAAGGTACCCTCTTTCTCTCTCTGTCTCTCCCCCCCTTTAAGATCATTGTCGTTTCCTTCTCTTTCGACAATTTATTTTCTCTCCCCTCGAATAACACCTTTTCCTCTTTTGCGTCAAACGAACTTTTGAATTCAATAGAAGTTTACTCCTAAATACTGTAGGAAGAGAAAACAAACTTTGTGTCGCTTTTGTGATATTCTACCATCTGATGATATTGGGAGCTTTCAAATTGAGGAAATCATATTTACAGTCTTTGAAAATTTATATATACCTATATATATATATATATATATTTGTGCGTTAAATAAAATCAACATCCAACCTTTTGTCATAAAGCATGTTTTAAAAATAGAATTTTCAATAATATGGTTTAAAAAATTTAATAAATTTGAACAGGCAAAAATCTGTTTGACAAATAATGAATATTATTTAACTAAATAAATAATTTAAATTGTTATAATAATAACAAAAATTTAGTTACATTTCTTCTAAAGTTGTGAGAACTATTTTTTGAGAAATATTTAATATAATTTTATCTAGAAATTTGAATTTTAAAAAAGAATTGCATGGAAAACAGATTAATTTGACAACTGTACACAGAGAGAAATGTTTTATTTGAATTAAATATAATATATTTGAGTTAAATAAACGTATATTTGTCACAGAGCCTACTAGCCCATTTATTTAAATCAAATAAAAATTTATTTCAATCAAATAAATATTTATTATTTTTCTATGCAACTCATTGTTACGGACGGAATTTCCGTAAAGTAAAATGTTTCTATTATTTATTATAAAATAATAATTCTTATTAAATGTTATAAACATTTTACCAATTATATATAAATATCAAATATACAACACACACACACAACATTTTCTAATTTTGAATATATTTAATCATTAATTAAAATTAATTTAATAATTATTTATAAATAAATTATTTATCTAAAGTCAATTTTGGGGTAATAATAATAATTGTAAACCATTTTGAGGGTTTGATTAAATAAATGTATCTTTGTTTTTTGTTATCTCAGCTCTATTTTATTTAGTCACCTTTTAATGCCTTTATCTCACATCTCTTTTTAACACTTTCTAGAAATACCGTCTATCTGGGTTTATTGAATTAATAATATACTGAGAGGTAGACCACTACCTCTTTCTAAACGTTTGTTTAGCGAAAAGCAATTTACGCTTACCTATGAGCAAAAATTGTTAATAGTAAATTTTAAACATATCTTTTAAATATTTCTATCCTTTTAAATTTTTGTTATAAATTAACTTCTGTCACGAAGTTGAAATACGCAATGTTTATGATAAACGATTTTTAAAGAAATAATTTTTAAAATGAAAAATTCTATAATTCTTTGTCTAAAAAATATTTCTTGTAGTTTCCATTAAGGGCATCCGGGAGAAAATAATGGTTTTGTAGATTTCTTCTCATTTGAAAAAAATAGAATATTTTAGGTTGTAATTTTTTGGAAATAATAGAGGAAGGTACCCTGCCAGGGGCTCTTCTCGGAATTTTGCATAATCTTGATAAATAATTATTAAAAAAAATGTTTAAACATTGTCAAAAAGGGGTTTCGTAAATTTCTTCTCATCTTTAAAGAATAAAGTATTTCGAGTTGGCATTTGGAGGAATAATAGAGGAAGGGTCACTGAGTTCATCACTCTTCTCCATTTTTGCAATAATATTGTGAGGAAATTATTTTATTAAAGATTTAAAGTGGAGTAATTTGGGGTAAGTTAGTTCAGCAGCGGCCACTAGCTAGAATTGGCGCCACCATTCAATGTCTGTCCCCACTTCTGTCAAAAATCCAACTTTTATAACCACGATTTTCAATACTTTTCAACAAAATTACTTGTAAAAATGGAGATGATTCTTAATCAGCGAGCCCTCATCTAATTAATCCGACAAATCCGAACAAGATATTTCAAGTTATTTACGAGTAATATCTCGCAAGGGAAAACACTTTTAGGTTAGGGATTTTTCCCAGATGGCCTTAATCAACAAATTATAAAAAAATATTTTTTAGGCAAAAAATTATAAAATTTTTCATTTTAAAAATTATTACTTTAAAAATCGTTTATCATAAACGTTTGCGTACTTCAGCTTCGTCTTCTGTCTTTAGATTCAAATTTTATTCAAATTTCAAAGTTAAATATGAGCCTGGCTACACCAAAAGCCAAGCAGAAGCATTAAATTTGATGCTCTGCCGTATTAAACGAGTAGACTATATTTGCTTCTGCGCAGAATCTTTGTGTAATCTGCGACCACTGTTGCACGATAGTGACAGGTTAGAAAAGGCGACCACGTGGTCGCCAAAGCCAGCGAACTTTTCTAACCTGTTACTATCGCAACCATGGTCGCAGATGTACACAAACATTCTGCGCAGACGCGAATATATTCTACTCATTTAATACGCCTTAGCATCAAATTTAATGCTCATGGTTGGCTCTCGATGTAGCCAGACTCTATATAAAATCATATTAAATAATTGTGAAAAATGATTATTAAGAATTATAAAATTTTTCTAAAAATAGGCAAAAATGACATTAGTTGAAATATAATGGATTGATCGATACAAATAAAAATATAATATAAAATAAAAATTTATTCCTCATATGAACAATTGATTATTGAAAAGAAAATAAGAAAAAACAAAAGAAATTTGAAATAATATTAAAATGATATATATATATTAAATGAATGAAACTGCTCAATTTACGGGATAGTTAAAATGCTTAGCAATAAAAGAGCGTGTACTGGCATGTAAGATAACTGCTGTAAATATCCAGCGATTCAAATAAAATGAAATTCCTTGGGAAATCTACGCTCGTAAAACATCCGTCTATTACACTTGTCTGATGCATTTCTAAGCGCTATCGAGCTACTTCCGCACTTTTATCGGCTTCCGATTCCATATAAAAATGAATTCTGTGAATGTATCTGACGCGGGCTTCTATATTGGTGGTTGTGAAAATACACACACACACACACACGCGATTATATTTATATATACACTACTATACGTTTCTCTATGCGCTGTAGTGTTGGTTTCGTCCTATCATTTTCGTTCACGAGCTTACTCTTTATTTTTTGCTCTACTTTGAGCGCATATCTCGCTTATTTTCTCGCACGTAAACAGCCACTCGTATACTTTTTTTTCAACAAGTATACCCAACCAAAAACTTCATGTCTTTATATGAAGCCTTCGTACACGCTTCGTTAATGTCAAAAAATTTAATGTTTTAAAATTCATGAAAAGTTAAAATTATTACGATTGTGTAGAATTTTTATATATGTTTTTAAATTATTTAGTTATATTATTTTTTTATTTCTAAATAATATTAGTTTTATCTGTAATTGAAATTATGTTTTTTCATAAGAATATTAAAATATTACAACGTAATAAATGTAAAATTTTTCGTCTAACTAAAATTATAATTTTTTATTTAAAATTTAGTATGCTATCTAAATCTGAATTAATAAAAATAATAAATATAAAATTGTAACCGATTTTTTTTTGCTATAAAATTTAAAACTAATTAATATTATCAAGAAAAAATTTCAGTAAGTCAGTAAATTCAAATTTTAATTTTTAAAACTTTATTTTAGAATTAATAGAAAAATACTAAAAATTAAAAAAAAAATTAATTACAAGAATTTAAATCATTTTTCAGAACGGAACCAGAAAAAAAGTAAAACTTATTAGTAAACAGTTGAATACTCACTTTAAATATTGCAAGAAGTAAGAAATGTTTCACAAAAAAACTCACCTGTAACAGACAAAGAAAAAAATATAATTAATTTTCTAAATAATAGAAATAATAGATAATAATGGTAAGGTAATTATGTGAATTAAAAAAAAAAATGGAAAAAATTTCACCTGTATCAAATAATAATTTATTTGTATTAAATAATTATATTATTATAATTGAAAGAAATTTCTTTAAAATAAAAAAAAAAATTGTTTTCAGTTTATAATAATAATTATTTAATATGCAAATTATTGTAATTTTTTTTATCTAAAAAATGTTTGCAATGTTTCTCGATTAACAATTTTTAGACAAAAAAATTAGTAAATAAATAATTAATTATTATATTTTTGAGTGAAAAATATTTTTATTTTCAATCGTCAATCATAAACGTTGTGAACTTCATCGATGAAATTATAACGTTTTTATTATGTACAAAAAAATTATTTTTAAATGTTAAGCTAACATTTTGAAAAAAATTAATTTATTAAAACTTTTAATTTTTGATATAAAAATTCAATTTTTTCGAATCCCTTATATGACAAGAATTAAAAAATTTGATTTTCATGGTAAAAACCATTAAAAAAAGAGTTAAAATTTTTGTTTGTTTCGTTTATTATTATTTATGCAAAATTTTGAAAATTTTCATATCTTGTAAACGGCTTGCTAAAAAGAATTGAAAAAAATTATGAATGCAAGTCTCAATTAGTACTAAAAGAAAAAAAAAGTTTCAAAAATATCGGAAATTTAAATGCAAAATGGTGTCGAATTTGACGTGGAATATCTCATATGTATATTTTTAATAATATTTAATATTAAAAATTATTTACATTTATTTTAAATTCCAATTTTAAAATACTAATATTTATTTATTTAACTCGCAGGAAATGTTTAATATTTATGTTCTTCTTCTACAAAATAAAATATTATAAAGCAATATTGAATATCGTGAAATGTTTTCATACATTAAAATTTCACGATGTTTGTTTTAATTTACTATTCAAAATTTTATTAAAAGTAAGCAGAAGTTAATTAATGTTAGTTGAAACGTAGTGGCGGTGAGGGGGGATAGGGGAGAAAGGGGGGGGGTGATATAACGTGTACAATGTGTTGTTCGTATGGCGCAAGTATATAGGGAGAGAGTTTGTCTCTTGAAAGCTACACAGTAGGAAAATGCAACAACGCGAGCTAGTAAATGGTACATTTTCTTGCTGAGTGTTGTTTGTCTTTGGTAGCATAAACATTCTCGGAAAAACAACAACTCAGCCAAACGTGTTTTGAGGATGAAATTCCGTGTTTCTATTTTTCAAAAAACAAAAAAAAAAGTAAACACTTTTTCCATCCGGAATAAAAATTGGTTTTATAAATAAAAAAAATTTTGTAAAACATTTTTTAAAAATATAAACATTTTTTTTAACATTGCAAATTTTAACTCACCGTGCAGAAATTAAAATTTGGGTCTGATGGGGTAGTAACTAGGTTTCCCTATATTTGATGTGGCTCTTTTTAGAGAAACTAACCAGTGTCCTACAAGGCTGATTCGATGTTCCTGATAAAAAAAAAAGACTTATCAGAGCCTTGACATTTTTTTTAAATTGACCTATTTTGTGAGATTATTTTTATTTTAATAAATAAATGATAATTCTTACAATTTTTTATTTAAGATTATTACCCAGATAGCACGTAACCTTGTGGCAAACTTTCCGCGTAATATTGTCAACTTTGCACGGCAAACTTGCCGCAAGACTCAAATGTCCCACCTGACCCAAGCTTACATGGTAACCTTGCCGAAAAATTGCAGTGTAAGGTTACTGCAAGATTGCACAATAAGTAAGCTTACACGGTAAGCTTGTAAAAAGTTTGTTGCAAGGTTGCCAAAAAACCTTGCTTTGAACCTAAAAATTTTTTTTTTAATGTTTCGTCTAATTTATATAATTTGATTATATAAATTAGACGAAATATGGAAAAAAAAATTTTAGGTTTAAAGCAAGGTTATTTGGCAACCTTGCACCAACCTTGCTACAAGCTTACTGAGCAATTTTGCGATAATCTTATTGTACAATCTTGCAGCAACAATACACTGCAATCTTTCGGTTAGCTTACCATGCAATCTTGGGTCAGGTGGGACATTTGAAGCTTGCAGTAAGCTTACAGCAAGTTTGTCGTGCAAGGTTGGCAATATTGCGCGGAAAACTTGCCGCAAGGTTGCTGCAAGCTTACATGCTATCTGGGTACATAATTTATTTTTAAAACGCGAGCCATAAACTTTAACCTAATTGGCAAATTAGACAAATTGAAAAAAGTTGATCTAATATTCAGTTTTAAAAATCAAATAACTTATATGCATGAGATAACAAAAAAATGTTATCGGAACAATTTCTGCACGGGATTTTTCTATGTGGGAAATTTTCTTTTTTTTAGCAAGGTTTTTACAAATGTAAAAAAAAAGAATAGTAGAATCAACCAAGAAAGCCTGTTTCTTTCTTTCTTTCTTTTTTTTGTCGAAAGAGATTTCTCTCTCAAAGAAAAAGCGTCACCCAATTCTCAAAATAGTCTGTAGAATCAGCCCTCGTAAAGAAGACGAGTTCCCCTGTTTTACTCGCAATTCGTATGCGGGTTTAAGTGTGTCTTCGAGCTTGCCGTTACGGAATCGTTGCAAAATCGTATAGAGTGGGAGAGAGAGAGAAAGAGAGTTGGACTACTATCAAGGGAGTTGAGAGAAGAAAAAAAAAGAAGGTACGCGAAAACCTCGGCCAATTTAAAAACCTACCTACCTACCTACCCTTCGCGTAACTTTTCTTTTTCTCTCTTCTATATTCTCCGTTTCCGATATACAGATCTCTTTCTATTCTTTTCAGTAAATCTACTACCTCTACTTTTTGATTGAAGGCAAGCTATATATACCTATATATAGGGGATGCTGAAGCTAAAAGATGAGGGTTGTTGTTTTCATCAGGAACGTGAGTTGGGCATCAAAATTCATATTCTGTGCGTAGAAATCTTACTCGACACTTTATCTTTTAATTAACTGTTTTAAAAATTTTTCATTTTTCCCTCACTCACCCACAGCTTTTCATCTCCAAAACATTTTCACCATTTCGAGCGTACATTCACCACCTTGTGTGCTCATTAATTATTTATTCTTATTTCTTGTGTGTAATTTCATTTAAAATTTTGCTGACATTTCCTACTCATACACAGAAAAAACTTGGACTCATTTTTGTTGCAACTCATTTTCTTTTAGGTATCGAAATGAGTATGGGACAAACTTCATGTTATTCAAAATGATATTGGCTGGAATTTCAGATTTCTAAGTTGGCATCATAAGCAGAGTAATTTTGTATTTCAATTATTGTTTCTAATATTTCAACAACACCAGAAAGATTATTTTGACCAGTACGAATATTTAGAAGTTTTTAAATAAAAATTATTTATTATTATTTACGTAGATAATAATTAATTTCATAAGTTTTTAAATTTACCGCTATTATTTAAGTTGGCAGTACCGTTCCTGTTGTCAAAACACATGTTTTCATTTTTCTAACCTAAAAACATATTTCCTTTATTATTTTATTACGCGATTACAAGCAATTTTTAATCAAATATATTAAGTCTAGCGTGTTATTTACTTCTTTGTAATTATTATATTTCATGTTTTTGTGCAAAATTATTCGTTATTTCACAATATTTTTCCATTTTTCTTTTTCTCAAAATGAAACTTGCCTGTTTCATTTTGATACTTTTACCTTAGAACTCGAAATGAGACAACCAGTTTCATTTTTGTTGCGAATCAAATTGAGTATAGAATCTATACTCAATTTGAATTCAGGTTTTTTCTGTGTAGGCGCGATACTCTTTTTTGAATTCATGTTTTTGTCATTATATAAATTTTATCAAAATTAAATGTTTATTTAATAGCCATTTCCTTAACACAATAGGCAGCAGTTTGTAAATTAAAAAACAAAACAAATTTAATCAGAATAAATAACAGAATTTACAATATGCAAACTGATCAACAAGTTTTATACATATTTGTTTGCCTAACCAAATTGTATGCAGTTATTACTATACTGAAGTGACGCATTTCATCCAATGTTTACTATTTATCTAAATTGTAATATTATCACGTAACTGTTACTAATTAATAAATAAATTATTAATATTTATGAAAATTAAATTAATGAGAGAAAGAAACAATATAATTTCATGTTTAATAATAATATTAATTAACAACAACAAAATATTATTATTATTATTATTTTTAATCAATAATTATAATGTCAATAATAATTAATCATAAACAATTGTAATCATTACTTTCCAACATTTTTTTAACGCTACTTTTCAAGAAAAAAATATTTTAGAAATTTATAGTAATTAATAATAATTAAATGTTTATAAATAATCGAACAACATTATAGTGTGATAACAATTGTATACAATATATATATATATATATATATATATATACATATACATATAAATGTTATTAACAATTACATATTTTTATAATTAATTAAATAAAAAAAAGTATAAAAATAGTTTAATAACAAGGTAATGTAAAAATAAAAACAATTAAAACATTAATTATAGCAATTAAATGTTAAAACAATGAGGTTGAAAATTTTGTAAACCCTCTAATGCCGAGGGTGTTTAGAAGTTATCATAAAATTTTTTCAAGGCTTTAGTTTATCTAATTTATGCTTCGGATTTGGAGGAAAATTGTTGAAATTGAAAAAAACGGTAAATTCACTGTTTTTTGTTATTGGACTTGAAAATGCCATCAAAACTTTATATATATTATATAAATTATTTAAAATAAAATTAAACATAAGTTACTGAACACAAATTTAATTTGAAATATTATCAATATAAAATATATGTAATTATTATTTTACTATAAAAACTATTAACACTTACTTTCTTTTAAAAAATTATCGCATCAAACTTGAACAATTCACTTAGTCTTGAAATTTATTGACAATTATAATATTTTTTATGTTTAAACAATTGAATAACGATTTTCGATGGTACAGAAACACTCTTCTTTACCTACTGAAACCTACTGTAAGTATTAGATATTTGTTTCTGCAGTAAAATTGTTAAAAAAAAATTGTTAAATCTATGGGACTCCCAAGTCTGTTAAGACAAAAAAAGTGATCAATCATTTTGAAAAATATTAATAATTGAAAAAAAATTGTTATTGGAGACATTTTTTTGCTTTGCTCGTTGTCTAGTTCAAATTAATTTTTTTTCAAAATTCGCTTTTGTTAAAAAAAATTCTAAATTTCTTTTTGCTAATTTTTGGTTAAATTTGGATTTTTTTTTAAAATTTACTTTCAAAGCAAATTGAAAAAATTTAGAATCATTTCTTCATAAGTTTTAGGTTTAATTTCAATTTCACGTCGTTTTCCTGGGTATATAAGATTGAATGGTCATTATATTTTATAATTTAATTGTTAAAATTTTTTAAACGAAAATGAATCTTTCCTCTTTTCATCTATCATAAAACGTTTACAAACTTTAGATCATTAAAACATTTCATTGTGTCTTTGTGTGAGACTAAAAACGGTTATTACCACTGAAAAAGGCGAACATTCGACGCTGTTTTGTCTGGCTAAATCCAACTTTTATACTACTGCAAAGTTCTACTATTGAAGTGTAACAAAAAGAAAACAGTGGAATTCGCAAACATTTCTTTTACAAAACAAAAAAAAACCATTGTTTTAATTCACGTCTCTCACTGATTTTAATGATTTTTAATTACACTAATTAATTTACAGTCCTAATTACTTCAATGTCATCAGAACATCAACGATTTAAGAGAAATTTTTTTTTATGCAAATTATTATAATGTTTTTACTAAAAAAAATTTTACAATGCTTCTTGATTATCAGTTTTTAATATTTTTGCATAAAAAATATTTTTTTTGTTTCAATTGTAAATTTCAATCATTAATTTCAACTTTTAATAAACTATAAACATTAGTTAAAAGAAATTTAATAAATACTATCAAATATTCAATAATAAAATAAATAAATAATATTTAATAAATAAATATAAAAATAAAAATAATTCTTTATTAATGAAATAATTAAAAAATAAAATTTCAAAAATATTAAATAATAAAATTTTGATTCAATCACTCGGTAGTATTTAATAATATTATTCTATATAGCCAAAATAAAAAAAAAAAAAATCTTTTAATTAAAAAAGGCAAAAGTAAAAATAATGAATAGTTCTGTGCACTTCAACGACATTAAAAATTTATAGTTTGTCTTTTGACTAAATACAGTGACTGCGGATAATGAGTGAGGATTAATGCATTTTTACTGAATAATTGAAAGATATATGATTATAAGTTATTAAAAGTTTTTCCGTCTGCTCTTTTGGTCGTTGGCTTCTGAGAATTTTTCTTATCTTGATGGTACTTATCCTCTTTTTATTTTCTTGATTCTCATAGCGGCACTCATTCAAGTGCTTTTTATTAGCCGTGTTCGTCTTTTTTTTATTATTATTATTTTTTTCCCCTCTATCTGAGAGTAGTATCTCATTTTCCTTTGGCATTCATTCACTTTCTTTCTTTTTTCTGTTTTTTTTTTTTTTTTTTTTTGCAAACTCGTCGTATCTCTTTTTCATTTTTGTCCCCTGTCATTTTTGTTCACGTTTTCATTCGCCCGGATTCTCATCACCAACGCCGTTGGCCGACCTCAAGATATCCTTAATAAGCTCGTTTATCGCGCAAGCTCGCCAACCTCGTCGTCATTAAGGCTGTGCAAAATGATAGAATAAAATGTCTAATAAAGACAAATTTCCTTTTACCCTGCTTATTCACCTTTCCTTTATTTTACGTCATTAAGTCATTAAGGCCGCGTTATTCTAGCTAAAAAAAAAGAAAGAAAAGAAAACAGAAAGCTTGAAAATATATACTTGAATCTTTTTTTTTAACATTCACGAATAACTTTCCTTTCATTTACATTAAAAAAAGGTGTTTTTTTGTTTGTGAATATCCCATATTTTTTAAAAAGTAATAATCGAACAACCTTCTAAAATTTATATTAACTGACAGTATTCTTTGCATACTTGTATAATTGCGTGAAATTTATATTGTACAAATTATTTTCTGCTGTTGACTTTTTTTTTTAATTATTTACTTGATATTCATAAACAAATTGAAAAATTTTATTTTATGACTTTTTAAATAAATTATTTAAAAGATTATAAACTATTATTAGATATGAAAATTGAAAAATAATGTACTTAGTTTTTTTTATCACAAACAGAGGGTAGAAGGGTCTTAATATTCAAGAAGAAGTTTTAGGTAAAACATCTTTAGGTCAAAGTGGCTGAGAGGTCAGAGTGTATTGCTCGTGTCCCAAGGACCTTGAGTAGTTCGATTCCCCATGCGTGAGAGAGTTTTCAAAGTTATTCTTCTATATTGTGTATTGGGATGCTATTCTGTAACTTGTTTTCACTTTCACTTTCACTTTTATTTCATTTTCACTTCACTTTCATTCCACTTTTATTTGCGAAGTGAAAATATAGTGAAACTGAAGTGAAAGTATAGTGGAAGTGAAAGTGAACTGAAAGTATAGTGAAAGCGAAGTGAAGGTGAAGTGAAAGTAGATTGAAAATTAAGTGAAAATATAGTGAAAGTGAAGTGAAAGTATAGTGGAAGTGAAAGTGAAAGTGAAAGTGAACTGAAAGTATAGTGAAAGCGAAGTGAAGGTGAAGTGAAAGTAGAGTGAAAATGAAGTGAAAATATAGTGAAAATGAAGTGAAAGTATAGTGGAAGTGAAAGTGAAAGAGAACTGAAAGTATAGTAAAAGTGAAGTGAAGGTAAAGTGAAAGTATAGTGAAATTATAGTAAAAGTATAGTGGAAAGTATAGTAGAAAATATAGTAGAAAGTATAGTGAAAGTTAGAAAATTTTTTTTTCACCATTCTCTGCAAAATTTTTTGAAAAAATTGTATTTAAACACTGGATTAAAATGATACGAACGTTGAAAATATAAAGTAAAAAAAATGTAATTTTCTAAAAGAAAAAGACTTTTCAAGAGACATAAAAGTAGTTTAGAAAAAAAAATTGAGTGTCAAGATTGACCGGTTTCGCATTAGTTGGATAATGACGTTTAAAAATCTTTTCAAAGTGCTCGGTCATCGCACACGCGGGTTCTGGAATCTTTGCAAGTAGCGAACGAAGCGAGGGAGTAGAAAAAAAATGGGAGTATAAAAAAAACTGATGAGAGTACTGAGAGAAGGGAGATGAAGAATGTTATATCAAAACTGGCAGTAAAAAGAGTTTTAGGTATCCTCTGGGATTAAGTCCTCGTAAACTTTTTTCAACGCGATACGAAAACTCGCGATTACTAGGCAATCACGTACTTTAAATTGTTTTATCGATCGATTTAAATTCACGAGGTTTTTTTACAAAACAAAACAAAAAAAAAAAAGAAAAACACACATCACAGGTGATAAAAAGTATACAAAATAAAAAACAAGAACCAAAATGATAATATATGATGATACATTAAGATTTGAGAACGTAATTTTTATTACAAAATTTAATAATTATAATAAAAGAAAAGAAAAAAAAATTGAGATAAAATTAATTAAAATTTAATATTAAATTTTTAATTTGAAAAGCAATTACCTACATCATAGAGTATAAGGAGTTTCATAAATTTCAATAAATCAATATCGAAATTGGCATATAAGATTGGTTGTAAACAGGACAAATATCAAAATATTTTCTTAAATTCGAAATCAATAGACAATCTTACAAAAGAAGGTTCAATGAACTGTGA
Organism: Leptopilina boulardi; assembly: GCF_019393585.1. NCBI lineage: Eukaryota > Metazoa > Arthropoda > Insecta > Hymenoptera > Figitidae > Leptopilina > Leptopilina boulardi. The sequence goes on from NW_026138003.1 coordinate 710,241, forward strand.
GAAAATATTTACTGAAGCGAGGAGCTTTAAAGTAGAAAGGACGATTCAAAGCTGATGATACTATATATATATATATATATATTTATTCCTTGGAATAAATTGAGTTCCGATGAGTTCTACTTTTTGACAACAAAAAAATATATAAATTTTATATTTTATTATATTCAATAGATCGAGAAATTGACCATTGAAAAATTTATATTCTAAATTTATATCAACATTTTCACGACAACAATAACAATTTTAATAATTATAATAATAATGATGATAACAATAATTTTTAAATAGGAATCAACATGTATTATTAAATTTCGAATAAAATTGTTTCAGTAGAAAAAGAAGAATAATTTTGAAGAAGAGACAAATTAAATAGAAATAAGATCTTTAGTAATGGATTTAAGTCAAATGGATGCTCCAAGGGGCAGTTAAAATAATGTGGATAGATTACAGTTAATTACACTTTCTATTTAGAACCAAGAGGGATAAGTGAGAGTGATTGAGAACGGACTTTAATTGATAAGAGTCTTGAATAGAATTTTTAATGACAATTATAGAATTTTCGAACAGCAAGTAATTTTATTGCAAAAATTACAAAAAAAAAACCCACTTTTTAATTGTTCCCTGATTATTTATAACTCTTTTTTTTAAATATAAAAAATAATTATGTGTAAAAAAATTTAAAAGAAAGTGATTTCACTTTTTTTTAGTTTTAATTTAAAAATTTTAATACATGAATTTTCTTATGGAATATATAGATTATTATTTATTAATTAATTAAGGGGAGGACCTAAAGAATTTTCAATATTTTGATATTTATTAAAATAAATAATGGTTTCATCTATATTGAATGCACCTTTTACTCGATTTTCAATTCACATTCATTTAACTTTATTTTAACTTGATTTTTAATTCACTTTCACAGCAATGTTATTGTTTTTTTCATTTCTCTCTACTTTCACTTTATTTTTACTCGATTTTCACTTCATCTCCACTTCACTTCCATTTCATTTTACTTCACTTTTACTTCACTTTATTTTCAAGTGAAAGTAAAGTAAAATGAAAAGAAAGTGAAGTGGAAGTGAAGTGAAAATGGAGTAAAAATAAAGTGAAAGTAGAGTGAAATGAAAAAAAAAACAATAACAGCCATGTGAAAGTGAATTAAAAATCAAGTTAAAATAAAGTTAAATGAAAGTGAATTGTAAATCGAGTGAATGTGAAATGAAAGTGAAGTTGAGTTATCACTACAAAAATTAAGGATTAAAATTTTTTTAAAATGAAATTTAGTTTTGAAAATAAAGACATTTGTCAACAGAAGAGAAAAAAGAATGAAAAGCCACAATTTTATTATAAGAGATGGTTAAAATAATGTTTGAAAAAAAGAAGAAGATAAAGAAAATGTAAGCCGTGTAGTTAGAGTAGAAAATAAAGTGAAATGAGTATTACGATGGTCATTTAAAAAATGTGAAGCGCAAGCACATGTATAGCTATATATAGCACAACCTGAATGAAAACGAGCGACGCATGATTTGTAAATCTGTCGTGTATATATATATATATAAATATACGTGTACATATACGTTGGTTGCAGAGATTTATGAGAACACACAAGTAAAGATAGGGGGTACTCTGCAAGCAGCTTTCTGACCCCCGGGTCTCCATTAGTGAAACGTCCCGCGCACAACGTGGAGCCCAGTAATGCTCTACCGTCCCACTTATTGTAATTTGATTACGTCACACTCCTTTCCCTCTGCAGTTTCAGCGAGGTTTCCTCGACCCCTGTGTAGGTGCGTGATGCAGCAGCAGTAGCGCCATGGATTTTAATGAGATTTCTGCTTGCAGATAATTCCGTTCGATGGCCCCAAAGATAAAGCATCGTATTCAGCATATGCTATTATCGACACCGAAGTGTTCTCCCTTTCTTCTCGAACGTTACTCTATACATATATGTACACTATATATATATATATATATTGTCGTTGAAAGAAAATTACTTTTTTGTTTTGTTACGATAATCGCGAACCAATATAGGCTCAATTACCTTACAACGGTATTATAAACGGAACACCATGACTTGATAAGATTTTCTTCTTCAGAAAGGTAAAACAACTTTTAAAGTTACTTTTACCTCTTTTGAAAAATCGAAGATTACAATATACTCATTTTATGGGGCGAATTTAGATAGAAATTATCTAAGATTTCTCATTCTTTTTTTTCACAATAGTTTTACATTTTTATTATAGAGTAAAGTGGGGTGAAAAAGTCACGTTTTTACCTTTTATGCTATAAAATCGGAATTCAAAAAAAAAAATTTTTTTTTAAATTTTCAATTGGTACTGAAAGTTTAGTTATTAAGCTTCAAAATCCTTGCTCTCTAAATTTGAATTAGCGATAAGTACACGGAAAAACTTTGTGCAATAATCATTCCTAAATTTGTTCAGGAACTGAGGATATGAGAATAATTTAAGAAATCTTATTTATATTTTCTTTGAAAAATTCTAAGCAGTATTTCTATAAGAATTGTAGAGAAATTCAAGACAACTTCCTAAACTCACTACAGAAAGTCTTGAACTTGTTTTAGAATAAATTTTTACGTTTGCGAGAAAAAAAATTTACTCTGGGAGGACTCGATCCCACGTCCTTGAGAGTCTAAAAACTCCGCTTTACATCTCTCAGCTACCATAACAGCTTAGGGTATTATGCATTGGAAACATATTTGACGCAACCAATCCCTGTCTAGTGCTTGGTTACTGTACTGTGTCTTCTAAAACAGTTCAAGAAACTTTTAACGCCCAGTGACTGAGATATTCCAATCGCGGCATTAACAAGAAGTCTTCCAATGTCATAATAAAAATACAAGTATTTTCTTGAATAATTTTTGTATTTTTCTGTAAATTTTGCAGAATTTTTCTCATATCCTCAGTTCCTGAACAAATTTAGGAATGATTCTTGGACAAAGTTTTTCCGTATGTACAACTGTTACCAATTAGCGTATATACGCTGAAAAATCAGTGAATTTTCACTAATTTATCAGTGCATATACGCTGTTTAGAATCAGTGTTATACTTATACACTGAATAAATTTGCTTCGCATTAATGACTATTAACCATAGCAACTTTAAATCTAGTCAGCGTAACCAAGAATCCTAGTAAATTCAGTTATGTAGCATGGTTAATATTGTCAAAGGCGATTTAGTAGAATTGACCCCTTGTTTCCTAATTATATTAACTAAGATTTTTGGTTAATATGACATGTATCTATAGTCAATTTTGCTAAAGTTTATTTAGTCAAAGTGATTCAAGCCAATGTAACTAAGATACCTGGTTATTCTGATAAGCTTCCCTAGTCATTCCGACTAATTGTCGAAATCAACTTTGACCAAGATTGCCTAGTGTGTTACTCTCGTAACCAGGCAAATTAGTCAATTCCTGGTATACGGGTGTTAGGAATTTTTTTCAGTGTAGCCCAAATTTAGAGAGTGTAAGACATTCCATGAAAGGATCAAGTTATAAGACCTTTACGAAAGCACTGCGCAAGTGGCTTTTTTGCGATTCTGCTAAAATATTTTGATACCTATAAAATTTTATCTTTTTATATTTTTCTTTTATTTACATGACAAATAAATCAAATTTTTAAAAGTTTTTAGCATGCGCAAAATTGTATTTTATGTTAAGTTTACCTACATTTGATTCACAGTCATCGAAATGAGCAACTCAAAAATAAAAATTACAATAAATACTATAATATTATCGATACAACATCCAAACTAGAATAAAAAGTTGTGTGTATTTTAAATGTCCATACAAAAAAAAGTTTTTCACCTGCTGTACGAATGTTTATTTTATATTTTTGTGTTCATTGAAATCGAATCCAATGTCCATTTTACCCCAGCATGTCAGGATTTTGACATAACCTCAAAAAACCCTAACAGAAACAGAAAAAATAATAATTAATCCAAGTCTTATATTCAGACCTTGTACGTCTGTGGGAATGCTTAATCTGAATCCGCTGTCAATTTTACCCAATCATGTCAGGATACATAATTGGGTATGAGTTATAAGATTTTATAAGTTTAAGTCAGGAACCTGACATTATGGTGTAAAATGGACAGTAAATTCGATTTCAGCGACCCCAAAAATATATTATAAACATGATTTTAATTAATGTTTTGTGTTCCTGTGAAGGTTTTTTGAGGTTATGTCAAAAAAAATAATAATAATGGGATAAAATAGTAATTGGATTCGGTTTCAGCTACTCTGATGAAGTTTACAACGTTTCAAAAAATAATAACTAATTTTTTTGTTTACTTTACCTTAAAAAAATTGTTAATAAAGAAAAGTTGCAAAAAAATTTTAAATAAAAAATTATAATAATTTGCATAGAAATTTTTTTTTAAATTTATACACAGTTTTTTGTTTATTCAATAATAATAAACAGTTGAAAAAACAAAAAAGGGAAAATTGATTATGTTTTTATTTAAAATAATTTTTATTGATTTTATTTTCATCTTCTCATCTGTACATGTGAAACATTTGAAATGTTTTTTCTAATAACAGTTTCATAATAGGGTCTCTGTTTTTTTAATTAACTTTTCTTGATGAAAAATAAAGTAAATAAACGGAAAATGAGATGCGATGAGGGTCGAAAATGGGTCAGAGTATGAATTTAATTAATTTCAACAGTAAGGATTTTAAAACACTTTTTCCAGTCTTGAAGAAGAAAAATTATTATTTTCAGTAGTATAACACTGGTTCAGTCAGACGTGAATCTATAGTAAAATATTGCCATGTTAGTAGTTGGACATTGATCACGACATTCTTAATTACTTTTTCCCTACAATTTTTTTCTCCTTTTCAATGTAAATGGGCGTTAACCAAAATAAATAATATAAAAAAAAAGAAATCTAATGAAAATGAAATTATTTAAAATAAAAAATAAATAAATAAATATTTTAATCTCGGTAAAAATAAATTTTCAAGAAAATAAAAATGTTTTTTTAGTAAATAATTGTAATTCAGTAAATACTCTTATTCTAGTCTCAAACAATGTTATTAGACATTCTCAAAAAAAAAAAAAAAAAATTATTATTCTGTCAGTAGTTCCCTTCTGTATTTTCTACAAAATATTTAAATTATTGTGACTTATTAACATCATGGCTTAACTTTGTTCTTTTCTTTGTGATTTTCCTTTTTTTTTGTACTTTTCTTCATACACACAATGAAGTCAACATTACGCAAGCAGTTTCGTTGAGAATAATTCTACGTCATAAAATATATACCAGCAATCCTTGGTCGCGTTTTATGCATGAATAAAAAATTCGCTTTACGACAAAACTTTGCGCTGCTGTAACTAAAACTCGGGAAAAATATATTTTTTTTCTTGTTGAGCAAGAAACAACGACTTTATTGAATACTTTATTTAGTTTAGGTACAGCTTTTGATAAAAAAAAAAAAAAATTGCAAATAAATTGTACCGTCATTTCTAACAAGAATTTTTCTTTTGCTACTACCATTATAATGCAAATAATTTATTTTTAAATTTCTCTTATAATTATCATCAAATTATTTTTTATTAAAACAAATAATCGATTATTGGCATTTTTTAGTATTTTTTATATATGTCTTTGTTAAATTTTTTACCAATATATTTTTCTACTGATAAAAACATTAAAAAAAATTTTTTTCAATTAATAAAAAGAATTTAAATTGTGTTTCAGTGACAAAAACAGAAAAAAAGTTGAGCTCATTAATAAATAGTTGAATACTCACTGTAAATATTGCCAGAAATAAGAAATGTTTCACAAAAAAACTCACCTGTAACAGAAAAAGAAAAAAATATATAATTAATTTTTTTAACAATAAAAATAATAATAGTATGGTAAAATTGTAGGTAAAAAATAAATAAATAAAATAAATTAAAAAAATTTTACATGTATCAAATGATAATTAATTTTAACTCCCAACGGGACTCTAAAAAAATTTAGGGAGTTCTACAAGGAAATTTTCAATTAAATTTTTTTTTTTCAATTTTCACTAAAATCATGTTTCTTTTCTTTAATATAAATTGTTTATTTCTTCCTTTCTGAAACAATAATGAAATACTAAACCTTAAGTGGTAAAAACTTGCAGGTTGCACTTTGAAATTTACAAAATTCATAGAAACCGAAAACATTTGTAAGCAATAAAATGTAAAAAATATAACCATAAAATCGACAAATGAATGAAAATATCAAATTACTAACTGTTTTAATTCTTTTTCTTTAAATATAATATCACACGATAAAATAATAAATTTTAGTTATTAATGTTCTATACATATAAAGTTTTTAATAATTTATATTATTGAATTGTATTCAAATAATTTTGACTATTTCTCTTTTATATCTATATATATATATAAATATGTATATATGTAAAATTTCAATTTTTTTAATATTATATAATTAAATACCCAATTATAAAATTATATATTTTATAAATAGTTTTAAGAATATTTGCAATTTTGAAAATTCGTTTAAAAAGTAAATCTTGGCTCCATCATTTAAAAATAGTTTGAACTTTAGATCCCCATTTTTTCAAAACACCCTTATTTTAAGATATGCCCACGCAAAGTCATTCCTTGTAAAGGCTGGGCCTAAAAGACCCAATGACATATTTTGTCTTACAAAATAAAATCCAATCATTCATCTTTTTAACTTCACACTCTAAAAAAAAATTCATCCCAAATTTGCACCAGTCTTATTAATTTAAGTAGGGACAGCAATATAAAAACTAAAGATTCTAATAAAAAAGTTAGCAGTTTTTAAATTTTGCAAGTTCTATTCTCTCAACCATTTTTCCAATTATAAGTTCTTTCAATTACTTTCAAGTTCAAAGTTCATTCTTCTAAGTCATTCAAATTCTAATTATTTCTCCAGTGCTTATAGTCGGGGAGCTAGCGACAGTAAAAACGTGATAATTTGATTGTCGATCATATAACAATATTTTTATTAATTCAGTTACGTGTATTATGAAAAAAGGGTGCTTACAATTTGCCTTTAGTGCCTTTGTTATCTAGAGCCTGTAAAACATAAAATAAAAAATATAAAAAAACACTAACTCAATTGTGAATACAATAAACTTATGCTTACACTCTGTTTATGAAACAAAGACACTTTAAGCCACCTTTAGAGTTGTCGTAGACGCAGCAACAATCTAATGTAACCATGTACAGAGTCGAATTCGTATCTGCAAAATGTCACATTGTATCACAAATCTAATACAACTCCCGCGTGGTTTAAACCTTGGTAAAAATCTCAAAAACCATTGCTTATGTCCGTTTTCCATGGTACAATTTCCCATAGGAAATGGTTTTTTTTTAATTTTACGGATTTTTAACCATTGCTAAAATCTTGGAAACCATGGGAAAATTAATTTTTTAATTTTACTAATTTTGGGCCATAGCCAAAATCTTGGAAACCATGAAAATTTTTTTTTTTATTTTACGGATTTTGGACCATGGCTAAAAACTTGCGAACCATGGGAAAATTATTTTGTTTAATTTACGGATTTTTGACCATTGCAAAAATCATGCGAAATATGAAAAATTAATTTTAAAAATTTCCCAATGGTTCGCAAGTTTTTAACCATGCTCCAAAATCCGTAAAATAGAAAAAAAATTTCCCATGGTTCGCAAGATTTTAGCAATGGTTTAAAATCAAAAAAATTAAAAAACTTTTTCCCATGGTTTTAAAGATTTTAGCAATGGTTTAAAAACCGTAAATTTAAAAACTAAAAATTTCCCATGGTTCGAAAGAGTTTAGCAATGGTCAAAAATCCGTAAATTAAGAAAAATAATTTTCCCATGGTTCGCAAGATTTTAGCAATGATCCAAAATCAGTAAAATTTAAAAAAAATAATTTTTCCATGGTTCGCAAGATTTTATCAATGGTTCGAAATAAAAAAAAATTTTTTTTTATTTCCCATCGGTTGGCACGATTTTAGCAATTGTCCAAAAACTGTAAATTTTAAAAATTAATTTTCCCATGGTTGGCAAGTTTTTAGGAATGGTCAAAAATCAGTAAAATTGAAAAATTTTTCCAAGGTTTCCAAGATTTCAGCAATGGTTGAAAATCCGTAAAATTAAAAAAAAAAATTTCCATGGAAAATTGTACCATGGGAAACAGACATGAACAATGATTTTTCAGATTTTTGCCAAGGTTTAAACCATAAGTCTAATCGTATTTACCTTGGCAATCGATTTCGCCCATGGTTTTTATGATTTTTTCCATAGTTTCATTTCCACGCTGGCTGCTATTTCGAAATACAATAGTTTGATTGAAAATTACAGATGTGTCAAATTTCTGTCAAATACACAACAAAATTATAAAAATCACAAAACATATTTTAATAGAGAATTGTCCCTTATACAATTTTCAATTGAAGTATTTTTTGCTTGACATTCAGTTTCCCTGTAAAATGTAAATAATCAAAAACTTTGAAATTTTGATTGTGCGTGTGAAAATCTATAGTATATGGTAGGTCTGGTACCAGCTTTTTTTACTTTCCGAAATCAATAATCTTTCATCTAATAATGAGTGCTAAAAACTGTCGCTAATTCCCGGACTTATTAGTCAGTTCTTTTCAAGATATTAAAATTCTTCCAAGTTTTATCTTCAAGTTCCAGTTCAACATATCATTCTTTATACTAAGAGTCTGAGGTTTCGATTTAAACGAATTTCCAACGATATTTATCAAGTACAAATAAATTTAAAAAGTATTTGATTTTATTGTATATTAGTTACCGTAAAATGGGGTAAAGTCGGCGTTTGCGGGTAAAGTCGGCCGGCGCTTTAAACACTTAAATATTGTATTTCATTTATTAATTTACATTAATTCTAACTACATTTTTAATAAAACTCAGATTTCTTCTGGAAAAAAGTAATAGTTAAACTTTAAAATGATTAAAAGCGCCGGCCGACTTTACCCCCAAACGCCGAATTTACCCCATTTTACGGTATCTTTCTTCTCTCAACTAAATTATTTTTACTTATCATACAACTAATTCCGAAAGACGTAATGCAAATTATTTGCGGATTTTTAGTTCTTTCACTCCTACAAAAAAATTGCTCATTATTTTTCTATTTTACCTTCCGAAAAAATTTTGGTGTATTTTAGTGCATTATAATCTTTTCAATCCTTATAAATTGTAAGGATTAAAATGAAAATGGCACAATATTAAATAAAAGTTCATTTATTTCCGTCGTTACAAATACGTGTTAATAAGTCGGAAGATCGCCGTAGACTAACTACAATCGGGAAGAACCGATTCGTCCTTCGTATTTGCGGAATATCGACAATGACATATCTTAAAATATTTAACTTTTTAAAACTTAAACCAATTTGAATGTTTCCTGAGTTGTTGACAATAAGTTTAGATTCGAAAATATAATTAACATTAACTAATTACGTTGTCGGACGTAACATATCTTTAGCTCAAATTGATGAAATTCAGTCGATTTTTTTTTAAATCGGTAGGAAATCTTCTGAGAAATATGAAAAATATAGTTTTACTGATATAAAATTATTTTTAAAAAAATATTTAAAATGAAACAGTCACATATTTTTAAAAAAGGACTTCAATTTTAAAAAATATATGGACGATTTATACTCAGTGTGTACTTTAACCCCTTCGCAGTCCAGTTAAAAATCGCTGGTGGGCCTAAAACGGTCCGAAAAAAAAGTTTCCAAAAAAATATGACTTCATCATATTTAAGGTTTTTGTGGTCGCTGAATTCGAATTTGAGGTCAGTTTTTCAAAATTCAAAATGGCGGATCCAATATAGCGGACAAATTTTTAAAAAATCAATCCAATTTGCCTGAAATTTGTTACTCGCGGGTTTTTGGGGTCGCTAAATTCAAATTTGAGGTCAGTTTTTCAAAATTCAAAATGGCGGATCCAATATGTCGGACAAATTTTTAAAAAATCAAACCGATTTGCCTGAAATTTGTTACTCAGGGGTTTTTCTGGTCGCTGAATTCGAATTTGAGGTCAGTTTTTCAAAATTCAAAATGGCGGATCCAATATGGCGGACAAATTTTAAAAAAATTGATCCGATTTGCCTGAAATTTGTTACTTGCATTTTTGGAGTCTAGCATCAGATTTTTATTTATTTCTAAAATTTTGGTCGACATTTTGGATTTTCCTTACTGAATTTTGAAAAACTAACATCAAATTTAAATTCAGCGACTCCAAAAATCTCTAAAAAACGATTTTCGGTGGAAACACATCAATTTTCAAATTGTCTGCCATATTTGTCCGCCATTTTGAATTTTGAAAAACTGACCTCAAATTCGAATTCAGCGACTACGCAAACCGACCTCAGATTCGTAATCAGAGACCCCGAAAACCCCTGAGCAACGAGTTTCATGTAAATCTGATAAATTTTAAGTTTTCATGGTCGCCATTTTGGGTCCGCCATTTTGTTTTTTTGAAATCTGACTTCAAATTTGGATTCAGCGACCCCAAAAACCCCCAAGTAACAAATTTCAGGCGAATCAAATTAAATTTAGTATTATTTTTTTGCGATGGCCATATATGGCCACTTGCACAAAGGTGGCACGACTTTTTCTGGTCACATATGGGCCCTGGACTGTCAAGGGGTTAAGGGTTAATTATTATATTCATCTTCAGATGTAACATATTTTAATTACTTGAATTATCATAGCTGTAACGTAACAGGTGAATTGAGGTGAAAGTGATACGGAAATGTTATAGTGTTCGAGAAGCGGAAATCTTAAATGGAGAACCAGAGAGTATCTTGTGTTACATTGTGTATACAGTCCGACATGTATTGGGAACATTCTGTTGGACAAGTAAACCTCAACAAGTTTGATGGGGGTGATTGCGGGTGTCGAGAGGGGGAGGGAATGAGAAAAGTGGTGGTGCATCAGACTTTACGTTATATACACCTTGACATGAGAAACGATGGAAAGGAAAAAGGGGGGATGAGGTGGTTGGATATGGAGAGAGGGAGTTTATTACGTCAAGGGGATGAGGGAGAAACGGTTGGGTGAAAGGGGAGAAGGTGGTAAATGTGGCCATCCCATATCCCACACGCAACATGTTCACCCCGATATCCGTTCATGCGAAAATTCAAACGATGCGCCTACACTACATTCGCGATAACGCTCCAGTTGAAAATATCGTCGCTAGCAAGAGATTGTCCCACAATCGATACTTCCTGCACATTCATGGGCGTCGTCGTCTTTGAATGTTAAACCAGAATTCGTAAATTTATCTCTTTTACATTTTTTTTTTTTATACAAACTCTATTTTTCATCTCGCAGAATAGAATTTAAATTTAAGTTTCAACTTAAAATAAAATTCATTTTTTGTTACGAAGAGATTTCTGTTCTATTTACACAATATGAATATAATAAAGTTTTAATAAAAAAATAAATTGAGAAATATTTTCAACGATTTCAAAAAAAAAAAAAAAAAAATCGTAACATACTTTGAAAGAATGGATTCTGGATTTGATTTGCAGAAACTTTTTAGAAACTTTAGAAAATACAAATGGATTCTAGGATTTGAAAAATGTAATAAAATTCTAAAACATTGCACAAGCTTTCACAAAACTCGGAAATATTCCGGGAAAAAGTTTCTGTCGAAAGCGACAAAAGGCTTATTCAGCTGGAAAAAGGCAGAATAAGTCTTCAAAAATAAAAGAAAATCTCTCTCTTTCTCTCTACCTGGGTAAAAAAAATTCACCCTGAAAAACAAAAGATATTTCCATGAATTATTTTAAAAACAAAAAAATAATGAAATATACCTGTCTGGTGAGATTTTAATTTTTTTTTTTTTCTTTAATTCTAAGCAATTCAAAAAGGAAAATTTTTTGACGCATGACTTTTTTTATTTTGATATCGTAGGTAATAAACTTAATCATGTTTTCCTACGTATACAATTGTTTGTCAAACATGGTCTCTTGACTTTTCTCCTTCTCTCTCGCTCTCACTCACTTTTTTCTCGCGTGCAAAGACTTTGTTTGACAATAATTGAAAGCCTTTTTTCTGCATGAGGCATTTTTACTCGCTACCGCTTCCCTCCATCTGCATTTGCATCTGTGTCACTCCTTCTCTCTCTCTCTCTCTCTCTCTCTAACACACTTTCTTTCTTTTCCCGTTAGTACTCATCGTTTTTCATTCTGGCTTTTCCTCCTAACCACCTCTCTCTTTCTCCTCACTCTCACTCTTTTTCAGTTTCTCCTCTCTTTTTCACTCCCCTTCACGCTTCTCGCGTAATTATTTCTATCCGCGATTGTGATGCAAATTTTTGCTGTTTTCCCTCGCCCCTCTTCTCTTCACTTCCCAACGCTTGGCGTTGCTCTATGTTTCCTTTCCCTCATTCCATCTATTCCCTCTTCAGTATCGTCTCTCTTTCTCTTCAACTTCCCATTCGTTTCAGCAGCCTTCGTAGTATTTCTACCAACCCACGATTCATTCGCGCGCTTTATTGTCGAGACACGCGGGTCTCTTCTCTCTTTGAGCTTTGCTGAAGAACAACAACAACAACAACAACTTTTACGGACAAAATTTTCACGCCAAAGTCTTACCTCCCCGTGTAGATGTTACACTCTCTTTCTCTCTCTCTCTCTCCTTCTACTTTCTTGTTCCTTTTACAAATTCCTCAGACATTTCGACATTTTTGACGGTCTTTTACTTTTTTTATTTTACCTACACAAAAAACTATTTTTCTTTGTTTTTACTCTGTTTTGTATGCTTACATTCCACGCTATATTACAAATAAACGAAAATAAGTCACTCACAGTGAATACAATAAATATGCATGCTCTAATTACTGTGATAGGTTCAATTCAAACTTGAATAACTAATTTGATAATAGTCAAAATATGCATCATTAGTGGATATAATATCAAATATCATTTGGAATAATATTTAAAGTCATTTTGAAACAGTTTTATGTTCTCAATTAGTAAGTTTTACTAATTTTATAGAAATCGCAGGGGCATCAGCAGTAATTGATACACTTACTCAACCTATATTACAAAAAGATCTCACCGCTACCGCTGTCTCAAGAATCTATGTTTTTAGGGTTGTTAGTATTTTGTCTCTGATTTTAACCTCAAACCCAGCGGCCTCTTGAACAATAAATTGACCTATTTTTGAGGTTATGTTTTCAGATTTATTATTATTTTAGCCCTAAAAATCAAAAAAATAGGTTAAAGACGAACATAACCTTAAAGTTCAAGTTTAGATGTTAAAAACATAGGTCAAAACGAACATAATCTCAAAATTGAAAGTCGTAAATAATATCTTCTATAAGTGGAAATGGAAATTGAAAAAAAAGGAAATGTGAATGAAAATGGGAAAAAGTTTAAGAGTAAATAAAAGTGGGAATGGAAATTGGAAAAAGTTGCTTCAGAAGTAAACATTAAAAAGTAATTTTCTTCTGTTTTTTAAAATCAGAATTTTAGTTCCTGTATTGTTAAAAAATCAAAACATTACAATTGGGTCAACCTACAAACAACTCCCTTTAACTGGATAAATCTAAAAAAAATTTATTTCTACACGTATCTCAAAAACAAATTAAAATCCCTTCGATAAAATCGATAAGGTAAATTTAAAAAACGTCACTTGCAACTCATACCCGTATAGATATAGCTGAGGGAATAGACGAGGAAAACAGGAAATGGGAAACTCATCGACGGAAATACGCGGATGTAATCATTCCCTTTCGAAATCGCAGAACACGCGCACACATACTGAAGGTAATTGGGGATATATATATATATAGTATATAGTTATATATATATAGATTGGCGTAGACATCTGGAGAATGAGGTCCCTGGCAGAATGGAAAACAATACCCGGGTGTCAGCGTGGCTGCGTTTATGGAAATCAACGTCGAGAGCTGACAGCCCTACGGCATCATCGTATCCAGCAATTGCGTCGTGGGCCACGTTAGAGCCAAGATAACGCTTGCAAATCGCATTACACGTCCGGAGCTACACGTTCACTAACCCGAACCCCTCTCCCTCTATATGGTATATATTGCTACAGAGAATCTAAACTCACTCGACCTAGTTTCTGATACTAAAATCCGATATGGGAATGGGAACAGAAGACAGACTCCTCTACGTCGTCACTTGCTTTCGCTCATCGTAAACGCATCTCCAGTGAACCGTATATTCCTGTTGCACATAGCGCATGATGTCTCGAATAACGATCCTCAATAGCCGAGATCCAAGAAGAGGTACGGTCCTACCTCACTCTCTAGGAAATGCTATCGGGTTTACCCTGTAAACAGGGTTCATCCACCGATACGGAAGCGTCATTAGTGGTTGTGTGTAAACGTTCCCTTACATTTCGGTCAACGTTATTGAAGTCCTGTTACCCTTACGTCACCCTCGAACGATCCCTCGTCATCCCTGAAACACCCGTCTCGCATGATACCTCCACAGATATATACACTATATATCGATGCGTGTGTCTACTAATTTGTATATCAAGGGCCGGCTGTTGACACTGTCCAAAGTTCCGGGATTGACACACGAGAAGGTTGCCTTTGTCCGATGATCTTGTTCCCTTATATCTTCGATACTCTTGTCTACTAACAATGAGTACTAGTTTCATATATACAGTATACACGCTCAAAAACTAATTTGTAACTCGAGTGTTGAATAATTTCCCTTTTCTCCTATACCTTCTTTCGTGTTCTAAATTGCACTTAAGAGGTTACACTAATCCCAATCAAAAATTTACTAATGGCGCAGTACTGGCACCCAGTATTGGCGCCAGAGTTGGCGTAAATTTGGGATGATAAAATTTTACCAGTATTGGCTGCCAGAGTTGGCACCAGTACTGGTAACCACTACTGGTTCAGTACTGGCTGAGTACTAGTAGTTTTGTAATTTATTTTATACGAAAAGAAAGCTTTAACTATAACAGAGATAAGTTTTACTGCAATAGTGAAATCTCTGCTCTAGGTAATTCCTTTTTTTAGGAAAAAGTGTGAGAAATTTTTAGTAACCCAACACAAATTAAATATTAATTAAATTAGTCAACTAACTATTTAATATTTTATTATATGTGACGCTCCACGAGAGAAGGGACC
Source organism: Leptopilina boulardi (assembly GCF_019393585.1). NCBI lineage: Eukaryota > Metazoa > Arthropoda > Insecta > Hymenoptera > Figitidae > Leptopilina > Leptopilina boulardi. The sequence continues at coordinate 725,356 of NW_026138003.1, forward strand.
TAACGTGCTTTTGACTTAAGGTTCATTCACTGTGTCATTCCACGGTAAAAGCGAATTTTAACTCAAAAGCACGTTAAGTCCCTTCTCTCGTGGAGCGTCACATATATAAAATCGAAAACACCTAGAGTTTTTATTTTTTATTAAGTATAATATATATTGCAAATTATTATTTGAAAAAAATCAAAAAATAAATATAAAAATATGTTTGTTACAAAACCAAAGTTTTTATAATATATAAAAACAGTTCAGTAAAAAAAAAATGTTTATAAAATAATTATAATGTATATAATTATACAATTAGCTATTTAATTATTTTATTATTCACTTTAATTATTTGCAACAAAATAAATTTTTGAAAGCCTTTTTTACGGTTATGTGGGAACCTCCCACGTGACCTAGTATGGGAAAATGTGTTTTGGTAGTATACGTTTCACTCTAAAATGAGAAAAGATTTTTGTCTAAAATTTTGAGGGATGATAGATTAGGGTACAAGGAATCTCGCTGTTCTCCGAAAAATACATAATTTTGAGTAAAATTATTAAAAAATGAAGTTTAAAAAAAGTGGCATTTTTAAACGAAAATGAAAACAAAGATGGCGGCGCATACACAGTGTATCAGTGCTCCAGTAAACAGCGCCAATTTGAGCGAGTGGTCGCTGAATGAACTATGCTTTAATACATTATTTTGTTATTTATTGCTTTATTTTTATTATTTTTACGTTAAGTTATAGTAAATGAGTAGAACAGCGAGATTCCTTGTACCAAACAAAATCATTTCTCCAAAATTTTAACCCAAAATCATTTTTTATTTCAGTGTAAGTTTCAAACCACAAAAAAACGTCCTTTGCCCACATACCCTTAAAAAAATAAAAGTTTTTTTTTTAATTTTTAACAAGTGTTGTTAAGAAAATTTTGTTGGTTTATTGCATATTTGAAAACAATAAAAAAAACTTGCAAAATGTTTTGGAATTAGTCTCACAAAACTTTTTGTTTAAATAAGTTTTCCCACAAAAAAGCAAAATAAAATACCTTTTAATTTTCAAAAATAAAATTAAAGTGAAAAAATTTTTATAAACAAAATATGTAAACAAAAAGATTCATCAGGTTCCCTCTAGAACTTTTTGTAAACTAGTATTAATCAAAATGAAAATCTATTTCAGCCAGTACTGGCTCAATATCGGCTCAGTACTGATACAATGAAAATACCAGTACTGGTTCAGTACAGACTGCCAGCCTAAGCAGCCAATACTGAACCAGTACTGCGCCATTAACTCTGGTATAATACTGAAATTTTTGGTTGGGATCTGACATTTTCAAAAAATTGAACATACTAAACATGATTCGATTAAAATGTCAATGGTTATACTGAGGTTTTTGGGGTCGCTGAATCCGAATTTGATGTCAGATTTACAAAATAGAAAATGTCGGAAAAATTTAAAATTGATTCGATTTGCTGAAAATTTGGTACTAGAGGGTTTTTGGGGTCGCTGAATCCAAAAATTTTTTAATTACCAATCTAATATGGCAGATCTAATTTTGTAAATATTATTAGAAGCTTATAAAACTTGGTATTTAGGGATTTCAGGACTTGAAAACTATCAATTTGAAATTTGATTTTTTAAGTTTACTGTAATCGATCCAATGTAGTAAATTTTGTATTAACAGTATAATGTAAATATTTTCCCATAAAGGAATTCCTTTACGCTTCTTGATTATAAATTATAGGGGAATAGTGTCAGGGGTGGACACAGTTTTGGTTTTTTGTTTATAAATATTTTGTTTAGATAAATTCAGTCAATTGTGGTATATGGGTGGAAAGATCTACAAAAGAGGAACACTTTTGCTGTGGACCGTAAATTGATTGGTCCAAAATTAAAAAAGTTATAAACATTTAAAAAAAAAAAAAATCTAGTCAGGGTTGGACTTTTCAGTCAGGGTTGGACACTTTTTGAAAATCGAAACGCATTATTGGTAAAAACGTAAAATAACATTTGTAATGTTTTTTATTCTTATTTTTTCATGTTTATCTTTACTTATTGTTTACAAATTGTAAAGCTTCATGGGTTTAAAAAAGGAATCAACTCAAATTACAAAAAATAACGCTTTATTGTTCCAAATAACTCAATGAAATGATGAACAAAATTTATACAATTTAAGTATTATTTTTCTAATATCTTTGGCACAATTTTGCACTGAAATATCAATAAAATAAAATTTATTTATAAATTGTGTCAAATTCATATAATTAATATGGGTGTCCAACCCTAACTGTATAAAGTGTCCAACCCTAACTAGAAGCATCATTTTCGAATTGTGCTAACCATAACTAGACATGTGTCGCGATTCGAGTTTTCACTTTTTTTCTTCTTAAATTATGTACCCCACAATACATTCAATAAGCTTATCTTGCCGAATTCTTGCTTTTTTTACACATTTTTTTAGGTTTATTCACAAGTCAAACAAAACTTTTTTTGTCTCTTCGATTGCACCGAAGTCACAGGAGACGCTACTTTTGATTCTCCAAAAATGTAATGCCACAAAAAGTTAGGTTACACTACTAGAAGATTCGTCACGTACGCACACAGGTGGCGCTAGTGTTCTTATTTAAAAAAAGCCAAGTGTCCAACCCTGACACTATTCCCCTACGATTTTCTTAAGTTATATATTAAGGGTGAGTTTTTGCGGATCGAGACAAGACACTATAAAATTCTAATGTTAATTAAAAAAGTAATGAAGCTCAGAGTAATAAAAGTCCTATTTAGCTAATTGTGTTTTCACCTTAGGAGTTCTTCATTTAGAATTTCCAATAGTCTCTCACGCTTCTCTTGTGCTATCGCGCCTCACCATTGAAAGGGATGGGAACTCGATATTGCCGAGTGAGAATAGGATCGTTCTCGCAAGAATTTCTCTTGTATTCGCCAGCAGCTTGCTCAGGTTTGTGAATTCATTTGCTTTCAATGTAGAGTTACGATCAGCGTAACTACATCTTCGGCAAGGGAGAGAGAGAGCGAGAGAAAATTTAGTAAGGCAAGAGGAAGGGGGAGGGCGGCCTCTGAAACAAAGGGAGATATAAACGACCAACTTCCGTGGAATCGCTACACGTCCTGATAATAAATTAATTAAGAAGTTGTGGACTCTGCTGAGAAATCGAATATAACGCGTCTAGTAAAATTAAATTTATTATAGACTTTAGAGACAGCAGAAAAGAAGGAGGCAAACGAATCAAGGAAATTTTTTTTACTCCCACAAATATTTTTCTATGCCTTTTCTATTTTCTTTTTCACTGGAATTACTTGTTTCAAGTAAACATATATTTAATAATAACCCAAGTAAACAATTATTTGAATAAATTATTTAACAGAGAAGGTCAAAGAAAAGTAAATAAAATATATAAAAATATATAAATGTGAGGCATTCTTTGTCAAAAAGACCCAGAATAGATTTAACTAAAAAAGGTCCATATGGGTTTAAATTATAGCAAATTTTGTCTTTTTTTGATTCCGTATGGCACTTTTTAAATATTAAACATGGGGGACCACAAATGTTTAATAAAAAAAAACTTCAATATTATCGAAAAAAGTAATATTTTTTTAATACAAGGTTAAAACTTATTTTTTTCAAATAAAAATCGATTACCGACATAGAAATCTATATTTACCGATTAATGATAAAACAGTAAAATGAAAATATAAAAAAATACCGACACAGTAATCTACATTACCGACTGGTGGTAAAACAGGAAAATGAAAATATAACAATTACCGACATCGAAATCTACATTACCGACTAATTGTACAGAGAAAGAATTTTTTTAATTTACCATCAGTCGGTAATGTAGATTTCTGTGTCGGTACTTTTTTATATTTTACTTCTACTTTTTTACCATCAGTCGGTAATGTAGATTTCTGTGCCGGTAATCGAATTTCAAGTCCATGTTCGGAATAATAAATATATACAATTGTAGAGGAAATTAAAAAATGTAACAGAAACAAAGGAGACGACAGTACTTGAAATTATCACTTACATTTAATATTTTTTGTAATAAAAATTAAATTTTAGTAAAAGTGAAAATGAAAGTCATTATTATGAAAATCAATGTCGATGTGGATGTCAAAATGAAATAACATAATTGCACCCCTGATGAGAGAGTTCATGCAAGCTGTATGAAAGTTTTTAATCTTTCTAAAATTGCATTAAAATTTTTATTCAAATAAAAAATAAGATAATTTTTATTCAAGCAATTAAATTAATTAGAAAAGTCGCAAAGATGACTGGCGTTGACTGCAGACAACAAGAGACGATAAGAGACGACTAAAGACTTCGCTAGAGAAATTGTAAACAACACAAACTTTCCTCTAGAAAATATTGCGATTTTAAATTGACTGCGTCGTCAAGAGATTTCAGTAAATAACCCCTCAGTTTTTTAAAATTATTTTTAATAAAAATCTGGGATTTAATTTACATAAAAATCTATGATTATAATATTAAAATTGTTTATTATTTTTCTTCTATTTTGGTTTTTAGTTTAATAAAACTTTTTTTTTTTTTTTTTGTTATGAGCAAGAATATTTATAATATACTTACACGCGCCACAAAGGCTTTTAGATTTTGATATGGAAATTTGCAAGGCATTATATTTTGAATTTTACAACTTTGATGAAATTCGTTCTGAGCGATTGGATCGTGCAAAATTTATGCGAGGTATAAATAGTTTACGAATGCGACCGATCCTACATTTACGAGCGTTAATGGAGAAAGGGTAACTGCAGTTGCAATGGAGTTGGTGCACACAAGCACACATACGAACAAGAGAAGTGGGGCTCGATTCAATCATCAGATAATTGGTCCATCGAACATTGCTATTCCCAGGATTATAAAGTTTGCCACTATCAATTAGCATACTTTGAAATATCTCTCAAAAGACATTTTATATTCAAAATCTTTTCTATATAATCTTTGATTTACATTATTTTTTCAATTCTATTAAATTATTATGAATTAATAACATTTTCTAGTCTAATTAAAATATTTTTCTTCACGTTTTAGTTTGAAAATTATCATATGGGTAAGTTTCAATAGTTTACCTTCAGTGAATGTTTACTGCTGACGATGACAACCTATGAGAGTAAAATCTCCCTTATTCAAAAAAGAGTAATTTTTATAAAAAAAATTCTGCCAATCAAGATATAAAGTTAACAAGAAGCTTTTTTCTGAAACTCGACCTAAAAGTTTCCATATTGTATTGCCCATAGAATAAAGAAGTTCCATTCAGAGACGCTTATCACAAGTATATGGGATCTATTCTAAAATATTTTGAGGGAGAAAAAGAAAAAAAAAGAGAGATGGATATAAGAGAGTAATACTTATATATATATATATATATATATATTGGAGAATACAATTGAATAGGAAATTTCTTATGGAACTGGGAAGTTGTGTAGTAGCTTTTTCAGGAACAGATTTAGGAGAATAAATGGAATCGACTTTGCGAAGCGATTTGGGATTTTGAGCTTCGCACCTGGGGGAAAATCCTCGTTGTATGGGGACAACCGGAAATAAAAGGACGCACACAACGACATGCAATTCGAAGTCCAAGAACGAAAGCTGCTTCCGCTTCCTGGACACGTAGTGACCTGGTTCCTTCACTTCCACCGTGTCTCTGATGGACATGACGACGACGACGACATGGACGATCATTTGAAAATATATATACATATACACTCACAAATAACCGTAAATAACCAACACACAAGTAAACTACGACTCACAACATGAAGAATGATGGATCGTTTCATTTCTTCGAAATAGGATTTTTCGCGACTTCTATACCCTAGCTCGTCGCGTCGACCTTTTTATTCTCTAACTATTACATTGTTGGCAAGAAATCTTCAAAAAATATTGCACACAAACACGTTCAAAATGCAAGAAATACACACACACACAAAGAACTTAAAAAAATCCGACAAAATTAGTTTTTTTTTTTATATACAATTTGTCGTGAAATATAATAAAGGAAAAATTTATTTAATATCATAAAAAGAAATTTATATTAATACGTGAGATGATATACAAAGTACAAATATTAAAAGCAAAAAGTAAGTTTCAAAAAAATATGCTTGAAATTCTAAACGTTTAAATGAACGAAATCAATTTTTCGGTATATATTATATACATTTTTTAAATATTACTACAGCAATAAAAAAGTCCATTAAACATTTAATAAATTATTAATTTATATTAGATCCGTCAGTTTGAATTTTTGAATTTAATTTGTTTAATTAATTTAATTTGTGGACAAAGTCTACTTTAGTATAACCACTGATACAGAAGAAATATTTAAATTAATTAATAAAATAATTTTGGTTATTGATAAAAACGATAACCCTCATAAATTAATAACAACATATTTTACTAACTCAAAAAAAAAGTAATGGTATTATTAATAGCTCGTAACTAATATTTTCTCTCAGTGTGTTAATTAATTTCTCATTCATTTTTCATCAAAAAGAAAATTTAATTTTATCCCGCATATGATATTTATGATTAAAACAGATAATTTGCAAATTTAAAATAAAGTCAATTTTCATTTGAGCTTTCACAACTTTTATTATTGATAACCCGTGGAAATTTCTAATTTGTATATCACGAACGTATTTTACAATAACATATATGTGATTAATCTTACATAATTTTGTATGCGTTGAGGTAATTTAAAATGAAAAATGTTGACGAATGGTAAGTAATTTTGAGAAATAAATAAAAGTCAACATTGCGCGAATGTTCATTTTCTAGAAAAAAAATTGCCTGTCATAAAGGGCCATATGTTGTACGTGGAAAAGGCCTTTTACGACATGCATTTATTCGATAAAAACTTTTTACTATCGTCTATGTGAGCGATGAGGGTTTAATAAAAATAGCTTTAGATTAAATTTCATATGAGGTTGTGTGACAATATAAAAAAAAAATAGATAATACTTTTATCTTTATCAATCTATATTATTCGAATCTACAGTAGATAATAAAAGAAAAATATTTATGTAACTAACAATGTAGGTTGTTCAAATATAAAAAAGGATAATGCACCTTAAAATGCAGATTTAACACCTAAATTTACGAAAAATAAGAACGCAAATTATTTTTGCAATTAAATATTATGAAATTAAGAAAAAGAAATTTTTACTTTTTTATTCTCACTGTGTCTGTAAAAAATTTAATGACAGAAAAAAAAATAAAAAAAAAAACGCATGAGGAGAATTGAACGTATGACCTACGGACTTTTAAAGCCTATCGCACTAATTACGACGCTACGCAACACTACATAACCAAAAAAATTATTTTCTTCGTTTCTTTATGATTTTAAATTCATGAATCAACAAAGTAAACTATATAAGGTAAACGTACACAATTACAGCCTAGTACGTTATTACGTGCTATTTCTTTATACTAATTGAAATAAGAAATTGATAAAATGTTTCAACCAGTGAAAAATTGCAACACAAACTTTGCTATTTATTAGATCAATATTCTGTGTTTTAATTGCATCTATTTTGTTTATGTATTGAAAATAAAAGTTTTTGTCAGTCAGTCGACGACTGAGCTTTGTGCAATACAATATACTTTAAGTGACAGCTAGGACTGAAGGTGATCTTCGTAAGGATATTAAAAGTGAAGTGTGTTTATTTTTTAATTTATTTTTTAATTTGTTGATTAATTATGATCTATTTAAATTATATTTTCTATTGCTGAATTATTTTTAAAAGTTTTCTTTATATAAAAATACTTTTTTAAATAGACGGAATTATGTTCGCTCTTCTCACACGAAGTACATTATTCCGTTTGAAACACGTAAATAGGGAATTACATTGTTTTATATTATACTTATTTTAATGAATCTAATAAGAATATTAAATGTGTTTACATTTTTTAACAAAAAATGAAATTATAAATAAACAAATGAGGTAATTGCGTACTAGTATTTTATTAACCATATTTGAAATATTTTATTAGAAATTATATGAACGGAATTAGGTTCAAAACATTTTATACATACATTCATTATTCCGTGCTATACGCCATATTTAAGTTTAAGTAAAATGGAAAAAGAGTTTGTTCACAATTCTTTAATTTTAAACTTATTAATTATCATTTTAAGAGGCAAATTTTTAAAAGTATCGTTTTTTATAAGAATTATTAGGTATTGTCACGAAAATAATTCAAGCAAAATGTGAAAAAATATCAATTAAAAATTAATCAAATGAGTGGGACAAACGCGCTGGCTTGATAGAGACGATATCCTCATCTACGATGCTCAAGATGTTTTAAAAAAACTGAATCCTCTAGTATTATTTGATGACCGTAAAGTATATATGTTTAATGATTTATAATATTATTTCAAAACAAGTTAATGACCAAAGCGAGTAACCAAAGAAGAAAAATAATTACTGAATATTACAAAAATTATCATTTGAATAAACATTATTTTATTTGACATCTGTGTAAAAAATATCCAAAATTCCCTTTTAAACACAATCTTAAACTAATTTTAAGATTATGTTATTAATATTCTTATAAGAATAATTATTATCAAACAAATTGATATCTTATATATAAGTATGTGTGAAAACCTGGAGTATGCCGCAATTATGGACAAGTTGGAACGGAATTAGTTACATGACAATATTTTTAAAACGGAATTACATACAATTGAAAGGATTTAAAATATGTTAAAAAATAATATAAATTTAGTTTTTGAACAGATATATAAAATGAAAAATTGAAAATGATTGATTAATTTTTACAATACAATTGTTTTCTTAAACTTTAAGTTACTTGATAAAATAAGAAAAATAAAATTCTCAGGAAGGGCCTTAACATGCCGTAATTGTGTACATTTACCTTATAATGGAAAATAAGGAAATATTGTTTAAAAACAAAATTTGGCAAAAACTCCCTACATACCCTCACAGCACCAGATATCCTAGGATATTCTAAGGATACTTTAAGGATATCCAAAGTAGCGGCGGTTAGGATATCCTAGGGATATCTCAGGGATATCTGAGGATGTCCCTAGGACGTCGCAGGGATATCCTAATGATTTTCCCGGATATTATTAGGATATCCTGTGGATATCTACAGTATGTCTATATTATCTTATGGGTTAGAATATCCTTGAGTCGTTCTAAAAATGTCATTAAGGTATCCATAAAACGACCCTAACATACAAATTAATTAAATAAAAATGGAAAACATATTTTTTGGTTGTATTTATAATGTATTTCCAAGATATCTAAAATGATTTACCTTGTCTACAAGAATTCTTTTTTCTACTTTTTCTTTAAAAAATCTCTTGAAACCAACTCAAGCGCTAACTATGAAACACTTGCTCAACTATACATACACAGAAAATTAAAAGGCATTAAAATAAGCTGCAACGCTTCTTATTTTAATCCAATTTTGGTATTAAAATAAGCAAAATTGGATTAAAATAAGAAGCGTTGCAGCTTATTTTAATGCCTTTTAATTTTCTGTGTATTTTATGTTATTTGGCCAGACGTTTGAGACTCACTATTGTTCATAGTTTGATTAATATGTAATACCTAATAACAACATCACCGGGAGGGAAAGTAACTTTCCCTCCCGCTCACTGACGTCACCCCCGCTACACAGGTAAGAAATAGTGTACTTTCGATGCGTGTGTTAGAACAAAAATTGTTCATTCTGTCAGTCCCATAAAAAACGAATTTAAAGTGTCGAAAATCGCATTTTTGGCTTAAATATATGCTCTAATTTTATCAACTTTAAGGCCCAGATTTGAAAGATGATTGACAATCATGGGAAACCTATTTGTATCAAAAAATCGCTATCTCAAATAGTCAAAATTTGAATCATAATGATATCCTAGGGAGATCTTAGCGATATTTCTAGAATATTTTAACGATATACCAAGTTTATCCCAAGAATATCCCCACGATATCACTAGGACATCCCTGGAATATCCCAGGGATATCCCTAAAATATCCTCAGGATATCCCAAAAATATCCTACGTAACGGCGGTTTGGATGTTCTGAGGATATCCTAAAATATCCTATGGACGTTTTCAGGATATCCTACATTAGGTTAGGATATCCTGAGGATATCCTTTTGTTGTGAGGGTATTCACTGAAATCAAATATCGAAATTATCAAAGTAATTTACCTGTAAAATAGGTTTCCCTGAGACAAGGGGTATAGGTGAAATCTGAGGTTTGGGTTAGAGAACCACGAATAAGTTGAAGCATTTCCTGCTTTCGAACTCTCATTTCAACCAGTTTCCCACGTTCGACAGAGAGTCAAGCGAGTGTACGTAACGAGTGGTGCGGAAGGCTAAAAGTTGTGTAACAAGGGGTTACTGCTTGAGGGCTGAAGGTCAATTTAGAAAGCACAGACTGTCATGGAGTGAGAACTTGGTTGGTTTCTAATCCTTCCAACAACCTAAACTCTCTTCTCCCTCTCTATAACTATATGTGTGTGTATGTATGTGATATTCTCTTAACGATGGAAAGAAAAAGAAAAAACAAGCAAAAAAAAATATATATATATACCCCTACATATGTATAGTCTAGAAAAGAATAGTTACACGAACAACGTTAAAGTGAGCGGGAAAAAGGATATATAACAAGGATCTGTATAGAAAGGTCAAAAGTTTTGTAACAAGGGTAGCGGTCGAGCGAGAAGCCCATACAACGTTTTTACTCAAGAAAAAAGCAATCCTTTTGTTTCACATTTTTCTTTTTTCCTCGGGCTTCATTCGAACTGTACAATAATCAAAGTGTTTTGCAGTTCAGTTAAGAATCGATTCGTTAGCCATCCATCGATCAAGGAACACCACATTGCACAGGCAAGGAATATTTTCTTTTTTTTTTTAACTGTAAATATCGTGAACATTGAGAAAAATGGATCTTTAAAACCTACGCTTGAGTGATTGAAATATTTTTCTTAAATTGCAAACAGGACGCACAGTGGTACAAAATGCTTATATTTTTTGTTGAAAAAAAATTAGAGACCATATATCTTGACTGATTTTCGAATTTCTTTTTTTTTAGGGTTCCGTACTCGGTTCGGAACCCTATTAATATTTTAGGGTTCCGTACTCGGTTCGGAACCCTATTAATATCGGTTTTTTTTGAAATCGTGTACCCCCCCCCCCCCTAGCGGCCACATAAATTTATCTGGAGGGCTGAAAATTAGTACACATATGTATTTTCGCGTGTAGATTACAGGAAAATTATAGCGAACTTGATTGGAATTGATTAACATAGCGTTGTCAAGGAAAAACCATGAATTTTTACGAAAAATGCCTAAAAATGACTATGTACCCCCCCCCCCCCCCCCCCTAGCGGCCACATCTTTTGACATAAAGAGCTCAAATTTGACACACTTACGTATTTTTACGTGAAAATTACAGGAAAATTATAGCGAACTTGATTCGGATCAATTTACATAGCGTTGTCAAGGAAAAATCAAAAATTTCGAAAAAAATAATTTATTCTCCCTAGCGCACACAATATTCAACCCAGACAGATCATATTTAGTATACAAATGTATTTTTACGGGAAAAATACAGGGGAAAAAAAGCGGTCACGATTAGAGTTGATGATTAACTTTTTATCAAGTTTTTAAAGAAAAAATGACAATTTTAGGAAAAAAATGTATTTTTCCACCAAAAACGAACAAAATTTTATTTAAAGGAAATTAAATTTATATATTTTAACGTATTTTTACGTGTAGATTACAAAAAAAATATAGCGAGCATGATTGGAGTTGATTATCATAGCGTTGTTAAGGAAAAACCATGAATTTTTACGATAAATACCTAAAAATGAGTATGTACCCCCCCCCCCCCCCCCCCTAGCGGCCACATCTTTTGACATAAAGAGCTCAAATTTGACACACTTACGTATTTTTACGTGAAAATTACAGGAAAATTATAGCGAACTTGATTCGGATTAATTTACATAGCGTTGTCAAGGAAAAATCAAAAATTTCGAAAAAAATGATTTATTCTCCCTAGCGCACACAATATTCAATCCAGACTGTTCATACTTGCTGTAAAACTCAATTTTTGCGTGAAAAATACAGGGAAAAAATGTAAGCGCGATTGGAGTTGATGATCAATTTTTATCAAAATTTGAAGAAAAATGATAAATTTCAGAAAAAAATGTATTTTCCGCAAAAAACGAAAAAAGTTTTTCTACAGTGATTCAAATTTATATATTTTGACGTATTTTTACGTGTAGATTACAAAAAAAATATAGCGAGGATGATTGGAGTTGATTTTTCTGGAATTAATAAACAAATTTTATTTTTTAGATAACTTTCGATTTTTCCTTGACAAGCAGTTACTAGCCTTATATCAATATCTTAAGTTTTATCTCTTTTTGACTTAGAAAGATAAAATTTAATATTCAATATATTTTTAAAATGTAAATACAATAAAAATATTGCGAGTTGAAATAAAATTATGTTTCTTATATTTTTTTAGTAAAATATTTTTTAAAAAATAAAATCGGACAAGTGCGAGTTACACTCGCACTGAAATCGAGGGTTCCGTACTCGAAGCGAACTTATTTGGTATAAAAACAAATGTTTAAAAAATATGTGTTGTATGACAAATAATATAAGTGATACGAAGAGGAACAATTTTCTTGAATTTTACAAAATTGTTCCTTTTTGTATCACTTATATTATTTGTCATACAACACATATTTTTTAAACATTTGTTTTTATACCAAATAAGTTTGCTTCGAGTACGGAACCCTCGATTTCAGTGCGAGTGTAACTCGCACTTGTCCGATTTTTTTAATGAAAGCCCGCATGGAAAGAGAACAATGGGCAAAATTTCGTTACAAATATCAAAACGAAATTAAAATTCGACTCTCGTCAAGGTCCCTGTTTTAAAATAAAAACTCTTTTCTATATTTTGTCAATAAACTTAAAAATTTTCTAAAAGATGAACCAAAAGTTTTGAACGTTCAAATGAACAAATTTTTTTTTTATTTTTTAACTACTTTAAGTACGAATTTTATTACAAAATATTGTTTTAAATATCTAAAAAGAAGTTATTAATTTAATATTTGTTTAATTTACTGTTTTATTTTACATTTACATTATAATTTCTACTAATTTATAGATTGCAAAAAAAATTTTGTTCAAAATTTTTTGGTTCATTCTAAAAGATAAAAAAAATTAATAAATTTTCTAAATTAAAAGGAACTAATTTTTTTTTACAAAAATAAAAATGAATTTCAGCTTTTCTGAACTTAGAAAAATGTTATTAATTATTAAAAAAATGTATTTCTAACCTTAGTCAGCAAACGATGTATCACATATTTTGGTAAATAAGATTTGCCGGAAACACGCGATTTAAAATATTTCCAACACTCCCAAAATTGTGTTTAAATAATTAAGAAAGAAAATACTTTTTCTAAAAATATTGCGATCGCGATTTTAAGAATTTCGAACACTCCCGAAACAAACAAAATTTACTAAAACGTCAAAAAAAACAAATTAAATACTCTTTACAATTTTTTCATTAGCCGAAAGTTTTGAACGTTCATATGAACGAAATATTTTTTTTAATCTATAAATTATTAAAAATTATGATGACCATGTAAAATAAAACAGTAAATTAAACAATTATTAAATTAATAACTTCTTTTTAGATATTTTGAACAATATTTTGTAATAAAATTCGTACTTAAAGAAGTTGCAAAAAAAATTTCGTTCATATGAACGTTCAAAACTTTTCGCTCATATTTTTTCGTTTGTAAATTAAAAAATTTTAGCACTCCCGAAACTATTCACTTATTCAAACTGTCAACTAAAAAACAATGCTGAAGTCCACAATTTTTATGTTCAACAATTAGAAAACAAATTATATTTTTTAAGACGTAAAATTAGAAAATTTTTGTTATAAAAAAAAATGTTTTTGACCATTTTTTGATCAATAAACATTGCATAAAATATCTTCCAAAACGAAAATACATAGGTATATAATTTTTTATTTAAAAAAATATTTCTTTAAAAATTGTTAATCATAAACGTTGTTATTTTTAGCATCGTATAAAATAAATATATATAAACACAGCGAAATTTTTTTTCTAAAAAGTTGAAAAATTTCCACTCACACGTCTAAACAGGTCAATACACGAATTACAACTGATTGAATTATGTTTGGGATTTTCAATCTCCATTTGTTATGACCTTAGCTTAAGGTTTCCTTTGTACTTAAATATAAACACACAGCCAGGGCAACAGGTATAAAAATAATTTCCTAATCACTTTACGGTAGCAGTACAGAAGGTCCAAAATAAAAGGTCCAAGACAGATTATCCTAACCGAAAGGTCCAAAGGTTGAAAAATCCAAACTCTGGAAAGTCCAACATCTAAAAAGTCCAAAACTAAAAATTTAAAGTCCAAAAATAAAAATTTATTTAATTGATTGATATTTAGCCAATGTTATTGAAATTTACATAATTTTTAAATATTTCAGAAGCATTGTTTCCATTGTTTTCAATCTGCACCGCCAATATATTTTTGTATTCTTACCCGCCAAATGTTTGGTGTAAAAAAACCCATCGATATGTAAATAACGCGTTTTTCCCAGTAATATAACTTCCGCGGTTGCGTTATCCATTTTTTAAATAAATTAAATCACAACAAATTTAAGATTGAAAATTAAACACAAAAAATTTCGAATGATACCACGACGAGAATTTGCATGTCAAATGATGCAAAACATTGAAACTATGAAACCAAGGTTACACGTTAAACAACTTCATGTGAAACAAATGAAAGTGTAATAAAAAATTGCTTTCCCGCTGAAATAAAATAAAATTTTATTGGACTTTATATTTTTTGGACTTTTCAATATTGGACAATTTTTATTTTAGACTTTTTGTTTATTTTGGACCTTCTAATTATTGGATATTTATAATAATAAATATTATTCAATATGGCGGACAACTCTTCCAAATTCACTTGAAACTTGTTACTGGGGAGTTTTTGGAGTCGCTGATTACGATTACGATGTCAGTTTTTCAAAATACAAAATGGCAGAACCAATATGGTAACAAATTTTTGAAAAATCAATTTAATTTACTTGAAACTTTTTACTCGGGGGTTTTTGGGGTCATTGGATTACGATCCCGGTGTTAGTTTTTCAAAATACAAAATGGCAGAACCAATATAGCGGCCAATTTTTGAAATACCATTGGATTTACCTGAAATTTAATACTCGAGGGTTTTTGGGGTTGATGATTACAAATTTGAAGGTAGGTTTCAAAAAATTTTAATTTTTTAAAAATATTATGACTATATATTTATAATTAGTTGGTTATAAATAACTTCGAGTAACCAGTTTAAAGCAAATCTTTAATTGAAATAAAAAAAAAATTTCTCTGATATTCAGTTTTAAAAACCTAGAAATTGATGGAAAAGTTTAAAAGAAAAATTGTTCATCTTGCTTAAAAATAACACAGGGAGCGAAAAGGGGAAGAAATTTGATAAATTATTTTCTTCCAATAATAATTGAAACAGCACGAAGGCACTAATTATACAAAAAAGACCAGGACTCCATTTTTATTAGGTCATAAAAAAGAAAAACTTTCACAAGTATAATTTAGTTTCAAGCTCATTAATACAACGTCAACAATGAATCACCAATTATCTTTTAGGACGATAGAAGATTAATTAAGATATTAGTTGCAGGATTTTTTTTCACATATTGGTCTAAAATATCAAACAACTTTTCTTTATCCAGCCTTAGGAGAAATTTTGTAGACTTATATATATATATATATATATATATATATATAGATGTAGGAGAGTGAAGAGAATAGCATGTGACGAGGGTATACAAGAGCAAAAAAGAAGAGCAGATTAAACAAGAACTTTATATATCTGCTCTTAAGATAAATGACCTTGAGCCTTTTAGGTCAGTCTAAGACCACCCTCGTCACAAGCTTGTTCTCGAAAGACAACGAGATTTGATCGGAAATATAATAATGGCCAACATCAACGAGCTAATCATCTTCAAATCCCTTCCAATTTCCTTTTCCCTTCTTCTTTCGTCAAATTTTTTTTCTCTCTCTTTGTCTCTCTCGATCACCTTTTTTTTTAAATAAAAAAGAAAAAAAGAATGAAATTGAAGAGAGAAAAATGAAAGGAAAATGACAAATGAAAATATGTTGCGGATTCGTCGTTGTATGATTAACGATTCTCTCGACTGGTCTATTCGTTATACGATATTGCAGATAGGGAGAGAGAGTGTCTGGACCAGGTTTGAACTCTGACCCTTTCACATGTAACTATTCCGGATCACCATGTCGTCGATTTCATCACAAACCATGAGCGCCATTAAATCAAGGATTATTTTCGATTGTCAAACATTCCATGATTTTGACTTACAAATGGTTTGTAAACGGCTTTTCACCCCTCCTAACCCACCTACACCCTTAACTCTACTCTAATGGATGCTGAATCCAAATTCCAATGGATGGAATCTATGTCGATGTGGAAGAAAGAAATGATCGTAAGAAACAAAAAAAAAAATCAGACGATTTGTCAAAATAAAGTTATGTAGGATTGTATTGTTACTTATATGACAGGTGGCCTCAGAAAATTTCACATATTATTTTTTTTGTCAATTTCATGGACGCCAAAAGATATTAATTTTTCTTTATAGGAAATTTTATTATAATTACAATATCTATTGGCGATTCAAACAGCTACACTAGCGCCACAGTTGAACTAATTTAGGCGTGACTCGCTCTAAAGCAGTCTCTGTTTTGACAGTTTATTTCAAATTATTTAATTATTCTGATATTTTTATTGCGTTTGTAAAATTATTTTTAAGCGTTAAATAAAAAAAAATAATTTAAAACACATGGAGTGCTACAGAGCGAGTCACGCCTAAATTAGTTCAACTGTGGCGCTAGTGTAGCTGTTTGAATCGCCAATTAACTTTAAATGATATATTTTAATAGTCAATGATTAATACTAAAAATAAATAATTTAAAGAATTATAAATCAAAAAAATATTAAAAATAAAAATTATATTAAGAATTGAGTTTTGGCTAATTTTAAGTGATATATAAAATATAATATTAAGAAAAGAAGATAGTGATAGGTAACATAATAGAAGAGCAGAAGATATGAAATTCAAATAAGAGAAATATTAATTAAATTTATAACTATTTTTATAATATAATAAAAAATAGATAACAGATTTATTTATTTTACAACTACAGATCTCGCAGTTCTAATGGACCATAAATGGATAACGAGATTATATAAAAGTACATAAAAAAGAAATTATTATAAAGTAAGTTACAAGTAAAAGTCCTGTGGCGACTAAACTAATTAATCATTAACAAAATTATGCAGATGTTAATTTTTTCAAATATGATAAAAATAAATCTAAATCAGGGCTGCAATTATGTAATTTTATTTTGACTTCCACATCGACATTGACTTTTACTTTGACTTTCATTTTCATTTGCATTTTCATTTACACTTTTACTGAAATTACTTTTTTCAAGTAAACATATATTTAATAATAACCAAGTAATTAATTATTTGAATGTATTAAGTTTTAAAAAAAATTTTTTTAATTATACAAGTAAATTAAAAAGATTCTCAAATGGGGCTGAAACTTTTAAAATTCGACATTCTCCAGAAGAATTAACATGGGCTTAAAATTATTTTAATCTTTTTTTAATTCAATTACTATTAAAGATGCACATTTAAACAATTATTAATTTAATTATATGAGATAAAATTTTTTCCCTCGTCGTAATTGAAACATTTTTAGGTTTTTCATTGGCTCCAATTACAGTGGGCAAAGTATTTTCAAAATACACGTAATTTTGGTAATCGTAAGGTAAATGTCCCAATTAGTGTCCTACTAAGAATTTAGCTTTAGTTAATAAAGAAAAAACTCGATATATATTCTTCCATGGAGATAATTTTTCACATTAATATAAAGGTAATCATTTTTTGAGCAGAAAATAATTTTTATTTGAGTATTAATATCAAAATATTTTAAATTTTCTTTTTTTTTTAAAGTGATGTTATTGTACCAATTTGTGTCCGACAAATTTTAGGTTGCCCCTATTTGTGACCTGAGGTGTACCAATTAGTACTCAGCAGCCATATTTGTGTCAAGAAATGTAAAATATAAATGTAATTGTTATTTCATTCTTTTAATAAATTTATAATAATTAAATTAATACTAAATATGGAATATTAATGTGATAAATTAAATTAGTGTATTTCTCAGTCTGAGTAAATAAATAAATAAGTAACTAAAGGAAATAGATGTTCACTATTTGGCACACAAACATAAAAATATGCTTTGTCCTAATTAGTGTCTTTAAAAAATACTCGATGTTCTTACACTGTCACATTTTTCACATATTTAAATAATTTTAGGTTAAAATATAAAAACTCTCACAATAATTTTCAAAATTAAGAGTTATAGAATTAATAAATGAAGTATTTTTCAGAAAAATGTAATAATTTCTTTAATTAAAGTTGTGTTATTGTATGTAAACACAAATAGGATCATTCTCATTTTAGTGTACGTATTTGTATTTTTAGGTATACCTACATAAAAATTAACTTACCTTTGCATGAAAAAAAACCTCCAAACAGTAAAACTATATTGTCTTGAATTATTTACTTAACAATTTAATTCAATATTAGACGTTAATTATCCTGTGCTAACAACATTCTGTTAACCTGTCTAATGACAATCTTTATAAGATGGCGGCATACTTTCCTTGTTTTGGCAGAGAGGGCGGCAGTGCAAATTTTCAAAATTTAATTTATAATTATTAAAGAATACTAAGACCCTAAATGCAAATCTACAAGAAAGATATATAATGTAATATTCAAAAAATATTTTTTTGAATATTTTTCTAAATTGTTTTTTATTTTATTTCGTGCATAAATGTGCAAGTGGACACAAATTAGGACATGGTCACAAATTGGGATATGGTCACAAATTAGGACATTTACCTTAATTGATACACCGAAACTTATACAACTTCGCCGCAATAGAAAATTACAGTATTAGTTTTAATTTCTTATATTTAATATTTAATATTGCAACGTCACAAAAAAAGTTGAATACTCACTGTAAATATAGCCAGAAATTAGAAATGTTTCACAAGAAAAACTCACCTGTAACAGAGAAAGAGAAAAAAAATAATTAATGTTTTGAAAAATGAAAAAAAAATATTACAAAACTTATAATTATTCGCAAAAAAAAATATTTATACTAAATAATCATTTATTGAAGTATAAAATAATGTTGGTCGTTTAAATATCGTATTTATTTTAAATATATAATATATATATATATATACATATATATATATATATATATTATTCTTTTCAATATAAATTGCTATTTTAATACGCAAATAAATGTTTCAAAAATTTGTAATTAATATAGTTTTTATTATTCACTCAAGTGCTATTTATTTCATTTCATTTTTATTATTGAACATTTAAAAAATATTCTCTTTTTAAAGATTCAAATAACTGCTATCTCGAATAATTAATTATATAAATCGCTGATACAAATAGATTGTTATATACAGTTTAAAGCTTTTAAATTTACAATAATTCCGTCGATGTTTCAGTTTATTATTAATTTGACAAACGGAAAATAGAAATCCAATGATACATGTACATATCATACTCCGTTGTACTAGTAATAAATAAATATATTATAAATTCCAGAATTACATATTTTGTACAATAATAGTTATTTAGTTACATATTAAATAAATCACTTCAATGAAACTTTGTTTAAATTACAATTTGAATATATTATTAAAAGCGCGGTATTTCTATAAATGGAGTTTAAAATGTGTGAAAGTTTCAAATAATCACAACGATTCCAATGGTTTAAAACTTTCTTCGAGAGAATGACTCATCTAAAACATGGTCCTATTATTCCATTAGTCACATTTTCGCGGCTTTCGAAGATAACGGGTTTGGGGTCAATGGATTTTGCATTTTCAGACCAATTCTATGAAATGATGCGCGAATTACCAACTGCAATTCTCCATCCTACAAATTTGCGGTACAACTACGTAAATTCGAACGGTTCTTCACATATCACATATTCACGTTTATTTTAACACAATTATATTGAAAATTCTAACTGGACCGCAAAAATCTATTTCCAAATTGCGCTCAAGAAATATATATATATATATAATTTCTATTTAAAAAAATAGTTTTAAATATTCAATATGAAAATAATATATGGGTCATTCTCACAAAAAGGACAAATGACACGTTCATGACATTATTTTTAATAAATAATTATAATAATTGAAAATGTTGCGGGCCTTATTATAGAAGTCAACAGAATTTAATAAGATTTTATAAAAAAAAATTGACAATTTTAAATAATTGAATATAATCATGTTTATATAGTGTAAAAACTCCCCTCCGTTACCGTTCGCGAAGTAAGTTTTATTTAAAGAAGAATTATTGCATTCATACTGCAATAGGAAAACATCTTTTGTCTAGTAACATCTACTAATTACATTATTTATAATTGATTTATAAAGTGTAAAACAGAATATTTGTAAAATATTTTTTCCTAGAATTAAATAAGTTTTGTTCACAAAGTAAACTCCCCTCCGTGACCAATTACAAATATAATGAGTAAATGAAAAAAAAAAAAAAAAATGATAATTGAGAAATGAAGAATTCAAAAGTGTTTACAGTGACGATGTTGTTTTGGTCAGTACACAATATCATGAAAGAAATGAAAACAATAAGTGTCAGAAAGATTTTTAGTTTCGCAATGTTCGTCGACACAAAAAAACTCCCCTCCGTGACCACTTTAAATTTAGTTTTTTGATAAATAAATAATAAATATTATTAATAATTTTTAGAATATTCTTTTAAATATCGCGAATACTATTATTACTTTTTTTTATAAAATTTATTATTTTTATATTAGAATCAATAAATTTTGGCTACGCCTAAAGGAAGAAAACTCCCCTCCGTGATCGCTAGTCACATCCATCGATTATAAAGCCTCATGCAAAAAAATGCACCTTTTTCGTCCCTCGAATTTTGAAACTTTCTTTATGCCAAATGGTAACATATGATGACCCAATAATCCCTGCAAAATTTCAAGATGAGCATATGCCCCCTTTCGGAATTACAGGGGGTCAAAGGGGGCCATGTCAAAAAAAAGAACATGTAATATTATCGAATAATAATGTTAAAAAAATCAAACGAAATCGTTCCTTCAAGATTTTCGTCTGCTGATTACGAATTTGAAGTCCGTTTTCAAAAATTCAAAATGGCGGAACCTATATGGTGGACAACAATTTAAAAAATCGATCCGATTGACCTTAAAATGGTTACTCGGAGGTTTTTGGGGTCGCTGATTACGAATCTGAGGTCCGTTTTTCAAAATTCAAAATGGCGGATCCAATATGGCGGACTACAATTTCAAAAATTAATCCAATTTACTTGAAAATGGTTACTTGGGTTACCTTCAGCTTTGTGTTCACCGTTATTGAAACCCCCTAATTAACGATATTAAAGCCAATTAAATAGATTTAAAAGATAATTGTCCGACATTTTGAATTTTTTAAAACTGATTCCAGATTCGTAATCAGCGACCCCAAAAACCCCTGAGTAACTATTTTCAAGTAAATTGGATGGATGTTTAAATCTGTCGTCCGCCATTTTGAATTATTAAAAACGGACCTTAAATTCGTAATCAGCGACCCCGAAAACCCCCGAATAACCATTTTCAAGTAAATTGGACTGATTTTTGAAATTGTCGTCCGCCATATTGGATCTGTCATTTTGAATTTTGAAAAACTAACACCGGATTCGTGTTTAGCGACCCCAAAAACCCTCGAGTAACAAGATTTAAACGGATTCGATCATTGTATCGGTGACAAAATATTAAACAATTATTTTATATTAAACAATTATTTTTTAAACAATAATGTTCATAAAGATCGTAACAACGTATTTTAGAGACTTATTTAGGTCCTTCTCTTCACATAGCAATAGTCATAACAGTGGTTTTGAACTTTTTTTTTTTTTTTTTTCTTAATTCAGCATTTGTCCTTTTCGAGAGATTCGCCCATATGTTTAAAATATATTTTTTAAAACTATCCTTTTATTATTAATTAAAACTAATATAGAAACTAATAAAAAAACTAATTTTTATTTTGAAATAATAACTTTTTATTATATTACTCTGTCTTGAAAGTTTTTTTTTTTTGACAACCAAAGACAGAAAATACACAAGTGGGACGAATTTCTATTAAACTTTTGGTGAATATAAGCTAATAATGTACGCTTTTCGGTAACAATTATTTATAGTAGCTTGAAGGTAAGTGAAGTGAATGCAGCGTAATGTTCCGCGAACACTCCCCCTCCCCCCCAGGCAAGTAGACACATGGCATTATAAATCACGATTTTCTTGACAGCGGTAAATCAGAATCTCAGAGGAATGCAGCACACAACGAATCTGTTTTGCAGTGATATTTATTTCAGTTGCGAATGTTGCTGACTTTATTTCATGGACCAGTGTGCCTTGTAATTTAGAAAAAAAAATAAAATAAAACACATCACTTTTGTACAACATCACTCAGAATTCCACGAGATTCTCTGTCATAAGTTGACAACCTTATAAATAAGTATATATATATACGCGGTATTTTGTCGCGTACAAATTACTTAAAAATAATAAATTTAAATAAATTTTGAAAATAAACGACACCACACTGAAAAAAAATTCTAGTTAGAATAACCAGAATTCTAGTTAGAATAACCAGAATTCTGGTTAGGGTATATTTAACATTTTGATTCTGGTTATTTTAACGAGAATTCTAGTTAATTCAACTAGAATTCTGGTTAACATAACTAGAAAGTAATGTTAAATATAGCCTAACCAGAATTTTTTTTTCAGTGCAGGGTGGGAATTTAGCCACAATGCACAGTGGCCGATTTCCCGAAAAACCTGGCCAAAAGTCAAAAAATTTTTTTTAGAAATTTATACTTTTTATTGTTGAATATTATAAAGGAGGGTTCACTGCATAATTTTGCGAAAAAAAATTACACTTTTTTTATCACCAATTTATTATGTGAACAAGTAAAAGTGATCTTTGCCAGAGATTTACTCAGAACGTTTCATAACTATAAATTTTCGTCACAGTTAAAATAGTAAAAATATAGTAATATACAGCAGATTTTTGAATATCTTTTTTTGGAAATTATTAACAAAGGTGTATGAAATATGTTGAATGTACTTATCATCACATTTAAAACGTACAGTTTTTAAAAAATGACATTAAACATCGCTATTCATGGCGACGATTTTTGTATTGTTTTATCAACGTAAATCATGAAAATAGTTGTGAAATCCACCGATATCCGCGCTCTACCTGGTATTATCATAAACTAGAATATATTTTTAATTCATTTTAATTGAAATCAGTTGCCCCAATCTGCCCCTGCAGTTTTGGTATCACTTTTTATTTCACTAAGCGCGGTTTACCGACAGCGCGTTGCACCGGCCGGCGGTGCAACTGAACGTGAAAGACTGACTTTTTCTTCATTCGCATTCACTTTAAACTAAAATTTAAGCACTGTCTGTAATTTAAAAAAAATAAGCTCTAACACATTTACGCAATTTTATAATACCAGCAAATATTTTGGATCCGCCATATTGAATTTGATAAAACAAATGTAAAATTTGATTTCAGAAACCCAGTAAACGTAAGTATACCAATTTTGATTGAAATCGTATCATTTTTCGATTTTCAGCAAAGTTTTTTAAAATCTAAACGGCCATTTTGTATCCGCCATTTTGAATTTGACACAACCAATGTAAAATTTGAATTCAGAAGCCCAAAAAACATGGATATACCAATTTTGATTGAAATCGTATCATTTTTCGATTTTCAGCAAAGTTTTTTAAAATCTAAACGGCCATTTTGGATCCGCCATTTTGAATTTGACACAACCAATGTAAAATTTGAATTCAGAAACCCAAAAAACATGGATATACCAATTTTGATTGAAATCGTATCATTTTTCGATTTTCAGCAAAGTTTTTTAAAATCTAAACGGCCATTTTGGATCCGCCATTTTGAATTTGACACAACCAATGTAAAATTTGAATTCAGAAACCCAAAAAACATGGATATACCAATTTTGGTTGAAATCATATCATTTTTCGATTTTTGGCCAGGTTTTTCGAGAAATCGGCCACTGTGCAATGGTTGTAAAATGTTGTAAATTATAAAAATTGTTTTTTTATGATACTGACTTCATTTTGTTTAAATAATAAATTCACGTATTATGAAACAGTCAATTTTCAATGGACTTCCCGCATCAATCAATTTAATGTCGGATAGTATAGGGATCTGCGTTATCGACAACTGCGTATCGATTATCGGTCGCGGGTATTATATTATTGAATATTAATTGATATCGAGAAGAGAGGCCGCTTTTTAGCGACGCTTTCGAGTTTGACTCGGCAGCCATTTTACTCTTATTTTCATCCTGGTGTTCGTAGAGTCAAGTTGTGTTCTATTCTTTTTCGTGTAAAATAATTAAAATTTAAAATTTCAAAAATTAGACGAGGCGTCATCGTTGTCGTTAAATGGACGGTGAGTCCTAATAAATTAAGTAGAAATCGTTTCCTGCAGAATCGATCTCATTATTTTTAAAGTATACTTGAATAAATAAAATATAAATCTTGTCTTTCGGCCATCTGCCATTATTTAACTTTTTCTAAATTTTGAAGTAAATGTTAATAAATAGTGTTATTATTATAAATTTTTTCTAATTAATGGTGTTTATCCTTACCCCCCCCTCTCTGTGGTATATTGTTGCTATAAAGTAACAATTAAATTCCTGAGCTGGTTTTAGTTTTTCCTAATTAGAATTATAAAATTTACTTGTCGGGTTATTTAACTATTTTTTTAGGTTTAGTTATTTTCTGTAAAATAACTTGGCGTCTTATGAGCCAAAAGTTTTTGAACCTAAAACCTAAAATGAACCTAAAAAGAAGTTATTAATTTAATAATTGTTTAATTTACTGTTTTATTTTACATTACCGTTATAATTTTTAATAATTTATAGATTGAAAAAGATATTTTGTTCATTTGAACGTTCCAATCTTTTGGCTCATGGCGTCTTGGCAAAATTAATAATTAAAAAGTGTAAATAACTTTGATTGTCAAGACATGCAATATCTATTATGTCATTTTCAAACAACTTTTTTGAGTAATCGAAGAATAAAAATCTTCTTATTATTTTAATATCATTAAAACTAATAATATAATAATAAAAATTTCTAGTAAAATTCATACTTTATTAATGCGAATAAAGTTTGAGGAGATAAACTTGTGAGGAGAGAAAAAAAAGAAACAAAGAGTAAAAAGTGTGGAAGAATTTGTAACTTTTGTGCAGTAAGACAAAAAAAACCCTTTTGTTGTTTTCTTGAGTTCCATTTTCTTTCAATAAACGGTGATAATCAGATTGAAAACTTTTATAAGCTATATACACGGTTTTGTCGAGAAACAATGGTTTCTAGAAAAATTCATTCAATCGAAAAATCCCTTTTGTATCGTCTCATGCGGAAACCCTCTTTTACTTTTCTATTGCGTCGAATGAAAGAAAAATAAAGTTAGAATTACAGGTTCCATGGGTACGCGATTATAATGGAAGAACTTTCTTTTTTCTCTCTCTCTTTTTTCTCTCCTCACCGCTGAGTGCAATGAATTTTAATTGAATTCATCAAATTAAGTTTACTCGAATGAACAATTTTTTTCCTGTTCGCCAAAAAAGAAGAAAACTTGAATTTTTAATTCAACTAAATGGTATGTGCTCGTACTCGTATATATATATATATATATATATATATATACATATATACATTATTCATCATGTGCTTCAATTAATTATTTTATTGGAAAATTTTTTTTTTTATAAAAGTACTTCGAGATATGAATATTACCCTATATATAGAGAGAATCAACAAAAGTTTTAATTATTTATTTGATTAATTCTCAAATAATAAGTTAATTTTTAACCAGGTAACAATTAATAACAACAAATAACATGGAGACAAGGATAAAAAAATGAATAGTCGAGTTATGTTAAAGGAAAAATACAATAAAGTACAAAGCAAGAGAAGAGTTGATGTGTATATAACAATGATGATCATGTGAAGTTGTCGGTGTAAAAGAGATAAAACAAAACATCAAAGATAAAATCATTCGTTGAAAAACATTGACGAACTAACAGGGGGTTCTCTAATAAACGTGGAGCGTTCAATTTGTGCCACGAAGTACCCCACAAATGGGAAATAGCAAGCGACACGGTCGTTGCACAGTCCGATTGGTTGACCTCGTCCCGCATTCCGTTGGTTTTGCGTCCTGCGCAAAATTCACTCGAACTACCACATACTCTCCCTCCTAACCCCCCACTTTGCCTAACCCATCCACATTTTACCCAATTCTCTAGCCCTCAACTAAATATCACTCACACAAAATCTGTCTCTCTTGTATTGCCCACCAAAAATTCACACCCTCATCTTCTTGTCATTTATCCACCTCCACCACCCTCACACACCTAATTCTATATAATTTGAAACACTCAAATTATTTCTACTTTTTAGGGTTCCGTACCTGAAGGGGGAACCATATTAATGAGACTAGTGAAACAAGGCATGTACCCCTCCTCCTTAGCGGCCACACGAATTTATCTAGAGAGTTGAAATTTGGTACACATATGTATTTTGACGTGAAAATTACAGGAAAAATATAGCGAACATGATTCGGATCGATTTACATAGCGTTGTCAAGGAAAAATCAAAAATTTTGAAAAAAAGCGTTTAATCCACCTAGCGCACACAGTATTTGACCAAGACAGGTAATTTTGCGTATAGATTACAGAAAAAATATAGCGAGCACGATTGAAGTTAATGATCATATTGTTTTTAAGGAAAACTCATATTTTTAGAAAAAATCATGGATTTTTCGAATAGAAAAAGAAGAAAATTTCATCTTAAGGGATTCAAATTTATACATTTTTACGTGTAGATTACAAAGATAATATAGCGAGAACGATTGGAGTTGATTATCATAGCGTTTTCAAGGAAAAACTGATAATTTTCGTTATATTGCTTCCTCATGGAGGAAGTATTGTTTTCGCGAAATTTTTCGAACTCATTTTTTTGACATATCTTTATGTTTTTTGACCTCAGGAATCCAAAAATGACATTTTTAGAAAATGTCATTCCGTATGTGTGTGTGTGTGTGTATATATATATATATATATACATTACATTTTCATAAATATCTCAAATTCTATAAGAGCTTTAGGGCTGAATTTTTTTTTAAATTGTAGATCTCACTTGGGGACATAAAATGAGAAAACTTTGGGACAAATTAATACATATTAACTATATTTTTTTTGACTTTTAAAATTTTTGAAAAATCGTTTTTTGCCCATAACTTGAAACACATGTTTTGAAAGTTGGGATGTTTTTACTTAATTTTGTAGAGTTTTTTAAGACGCATTTTTTGAGCTATTGACGAACAATCTGCTATCATTTTATCCAAAGTTATTGACATTTTAAAAATCATAAAAAATCGTTTTTTGCTTATAACTTTAAAAAAATGTTATGACACCTACAGTTTTCTTAGTCTTATTTTGTAGAGATTTTCAAGACGCATCTTTTGACCTATTAACGAACAGTTTACGATTATTTTATCCAAAGTTATTGACATTTTAAAAATCATAAAAAATCGTTTTTTGCTCATAACTTTAAAAAAATGTTATGACACCTACAGTTTTTTTAGTTTCATTTTGTAGAGATTTTCAAGACGCATCTTTTGACCTTTTAACGAACATTTTACGATTACTTTATCCAAAGTTATTGACATTTTAAAAATAAATAATATTGATAAAAACCTGTTTGCATTTTTTGTTCAAAAATCTTTATGTATCTGTAAAATCATTATAATTAGATTAGAAAGCTTTTTCTTGGTGATAAAATTTTTTTAATTTTTATGCAAAACATACCCAAAACTTTTATTATTCCTAATATAGGGTGAATGCGCATGAGGAAGCAAAGTGTTCATGGAATGAACACAAAAATACATACTTCAACTTGGCAGCGGTTTTTGACTATGTGTCTATCTATGTGTTTTTATGTTCACATTACAGGAAAAATTAAGCAAAATTGGAATTTTTCCACCTTAAATTTTAGGTTTAAGGAAACGGAACCCTCGGTTTTAATGCGAGTGTAACTCGCACTTGTCCGATTTTTTTATTTTGTTTCGTACAGAAATTTAAATATTGTCCCTTTTTGGTTTATTTTTTTAAATAAATAAGTTTTTACAATTTTTTATTTCTGATTACCTAATATTAAATATACGACATATGAAACACTTTAAATTAATTTTAAAAAATCTCACACGCATGGGGGACCGAACCCAGGACCCTTGGGACGGGAGCCGTGTACTCTTACCATATAGTCACTTTGAATTACAGATTTTTTTACTTAACACTTCTTTTTTAATATTAAGACTTAATTGCCTTCTGTTCGTAATTTTTATTTTTACATTTAATAAATAGTTTTATAATCCTTTAACTATTGCATGCAGAAATTTCACCCAGGATTAGTCGGGCTATTTTAATACTTCCAATCAGCACTTAAGCTTGTAAAATACTTGCAGCAAGCTTGCCGTTTAAGATTTGCAACCTTGTTCCAAGTTTGTGGCAAATAACAAAATGTCGACGGTTTCAATGTTTTCTTATTTCGGACCGTATATCCGAAAAGTGTGAGATTAAAAAAATTCAAAATGGCGGATCCAATATGGCGGACTTTAAGAAAAAATTTGTCGAAATTTTTTTAAATTTCATTAGATTTAGTTTAACATTTTTACTCGGGGGTTTTCGAGGTAGCAATTTTTAAAAAAATTTCCGCCATATTGAATCAGACATTTTGAATTATGAAAAACTAACATCGAATTATGAGCCAAAAGTTTTGAACGTTCAAATGAACCAAATATTTTTTTCAATCTTTAAATTATTAAAAATTATAATGACAATGTAAAATAAAACAGTAAATCAAACAATTATTAAATTAATAACTTCCGTTTAAATATTTAAAACAATATTTTGTAATAAAATTCGTACTTAAAGAAGTTGAAAAAAAATTTCGTTCATTTGAACGTTCAAAACTTTTGGCTCATCATCGAATTCGTAATCAGCGACCCCAAAAACCCTCGAGTACCAATTTTTTTAGCAAATCCGTACGATGGGTTTCCCGGGGGCAGAACACAATAACATAAGTATTAAAAAAGAAATAATTTTTAACAATTTTTTAAACAATTGTTTAAATTAAACAAATAATTGTTAAGTAATTACTTTTTACACATCGCACATATAAAGATGCAGTTTTTTTCTTTAATTTTACAATTTATCGAGCTAACAAAATAAAATAAAAAACTATTCAATATGAAATCATTATTTCAGCAATTTTTTAAACAAATTATTATTGCTATTTACTAACTTTTTTAAGAACAACAATTATTTGATTAAACAATTGTTGAAATTGTAATTTTACATAAAATCTTTATTTATTAAAAAATATTAGAAAAGATAAACTCGAAAAATTATGAAAAAACAGCATTCTTTCTATGTGCACAAATTGTAAGAAAAAAAGTTAGTAAATAACTATAATAAATTGTTTAAACAATTACTGAAATAATGATTTTATATTAAATATTTATTCATTTTTACACTTAGTTCGATAAACTAGGAAAACTGTCGAGGCCCTAATCAAAGCCCCATTTTAAATAGGTCAAACTGGGTGAATTTCTGCATGGAATAGGTGCAATAATATAATAGTGAACTTGAATAGAGATAAACCATGGAAGAGGGAGAGAGAGGGGGGGGGTACAAGAAAAGAGAGTAAGGGGGTAAAAAGGGGTGGCACACATACCTATACTATTATATATGCGAAATCGTGCGGGCAGAGAGTCAATTGAATCAAATGGTTGCTACCTGTGTCGAACCTATTTGCATTTACTACCGAGCCAATAGAATACCGCAATAGACGAGGTGGAAATTAATGTGTTAGTTTGTTAATTGCTAATTAAAAACACTGCGTGTGTATGTCTGTGTGTCTCTCTCTCTTTTGACCCTTTATTTGTTTAAACTTTCTTTTACCCCCTTTTGTCAATGACAACAAAACTATATGCGTATTTGCCCATTTTCAGTGTAGTACTGTTTACTCTCAGTTTAACTTTTGTGAATGTTAACTTTTCAATAGATTGAAAATTGGTAAAATAAATTTGAAATATCGACACTTTTTTTGCTTTTTCTTTGTAAATCTGTTTTTGATATTTTCAATAAAGAATAAACAAATATAAAAACACAAACTGTATTTTTTTCAATTTATACAAATTAAATGTAATAAAAAATTAAACATACGTATCTATGTATATAAATTTTAATTATCTTTTTTCAAATATTCATTCATCATATAAATATGTATGGAAAAAATTTTTTTTTTACATCTCCCGTAGATATATGTGTGTATGTGTGTGTATGTGTGTGTGCAAAAGTTTGTAAAAAATAATAAAATGGAAAGATTACTGCTGGAAATTGAAATATTAAAAGTTTGAATACCAGGGAGTATAATTTAATAATAGATGGAATGTAAAAAATCGAGAAAATGAATTCTAGATTTTATAAAATGATATGGAAATTCTTTAATATTTCAATAAATAATCTTTTTATAAATTTTAAATAATCGGAAATATAATTTTTTTTTTAACTTGACCTTTGTAAAAAAAATTTCTTCAAAATTATCAA
Organism: Leptopilina boulardi; assembly: GCF_019393585.1. Classification (NCBI taxonomy): domain Eukaryota; kingdom Metazoa; phylum Arthropoda; class Insecta; order Hymenoptera; family Figitidae; genus Leptopilina; species Leptopilina boulardi. The sequence goes on from NW_026138003.1 coordinate 756,294, forward strand.
CTAAAATTTCAAGCTAAGATTTCAATTTCAAATTTTGTAAAATAATGTTATAGGATCAGTTGTGGTAAATGGGGACAAGAGGTTTTGGAGCTTAATTTACAGTTTTAAAATTAAGTTCAACGTCAATATTTTAACCTCAGATCACCTGCAAGAGATTTTGAGTATTGCCAAGCTTTTATCTTGACAATTGGCAGCAAGATAAAAAAAGTTATCGCTCAATGCATAAAAACTTGAAAATCAAATTCAAACTGTTTCAGTATTTTGTCTCCCATTTCAAAGAAAACATTTACCCCAAATTTTATGAAATTTTCTAAATTTTGGGGTAAATGGGGACAGTCAGTTTCATGCGTTTAAAGCTTATATAAATTTTTTCCTGCTGCATAATTTTAATCCTGGGAATGTAAATAACAAGTTAAAAAAATAAACCCGTAAATATTACCTTTTAAAGGAAGAAACTTACGTTATTTGTGAAAAATAGCGATTTTGTCCCCATTTACCCCAACTGACCCTATTTTAAAATTACATTTATTTTATTAAACTTATCAATATAATATTATTATTATTATTTTGTTGTAATTTACTTTTAAGTACTTTTTTATAAATGGAACACTCTAAAGCTCGTAAGTTGACAAAGTAAATAAATAAATAAATTTAATATTTTTAATATATAATTAAAATAAATATTTTTAAGTTTATTTCAAATTAAGGTCCTAAAAAGAATAAAATACTGAATATAATTAAATAAAAAAATTTTAACATAAGAATGCTCAACTCTTTTCTTCTTCTAATTTTTTGTAAAAAGTTATTTCTTTACAGAAAAAAATCCGTAAAATGTCAGCAAGAATTCTTGACTCTTTTTCATTTAAGTGCCTTCCCCTCTTAGTAATTTCAATGAAACGCCCATTAGAAGGAAATTAAGTATTAATTAAATGTTCTTTTTCCAAAAAAGCTTCCTTCCTTTTTAGAAACGTCTTTCCTCTTCAAGTAAAAGTAGATTTTAAAAAGAAAACATTTTTTTTCTTACTTATTTACACTGAGGGAAAAATATTTTTTCAATTTAAAATGAATTCTTTCAAATTTGATGGAATCTTATTTCCTTTCTTTGCAAATATATAGGTATAATTCTCTTAAATTTTAAAGATGTTTGATTTTAACAGCATTTAATTTTGAATCCAATTAAATTAAAAAAAAAAAATTATTTACAATATTCTAGTAATTTTTCAGATTTTATGGAATTTTTTTTTCTTTTTATTTCAAGATATATAATTTTCCTGCGAATGTACGTGGTTTGCAGCTATAAGCAAAATTTCAAGCTTTATATACGGGAAAATGCAAAATAACCGAGTTATATATATATATATATATATATTGAGAATATAATATTCGACCTCTAAAAGAAAGGGAAAATGTTGAACTCTTGAAGTTATTTCAAAAGTTAAGGTACAGAATTTACTGATCGGTGGCCATCTTCAGCCTTCTTGATGCTTCCCTTAGAATATCGAAGTGCTTTTCGAGGGCCCTTGAAAACCCTATTTCCCAACAAATGAACATCATTGCCATTTCTAACCGTCCTTTAACCCTCTGAGACGATTAAATTCACCTCTAGCTAATCGTGAGTTGTTCAAATAAAACGAAAAAGACGTACTCAGAATTGGGAATCAAAAGATCAAAATTTCAAGGACCCTTCTTCAGGGATCCTAAACCATTATTAACGAATTTCTATAGTATTGACTTTGATCCACTTACTTAAATATAAAATGGATTTAATTTTTTCTCTCTCTCTTTTTTTTATACACAATTCATTCAACATGCGTTTTCAAACTAAATGAATTTTTTTTTTTTTTTTTTTTTTTTGCTTCAAAATAAGCATAAGAAATTTCCGCAACTACATTTTCACAAAATTCAAATATTTATTTAAATTGAAATGATAAAATTATATTATTTCTCTTGTGTATTTTGGCGAAAAATATTTTTAAAACTAAGACAAAACAGTGAATTGAAAAAAATAATACTACTGTTTTTTATTTTTATATTTTATATGTAATTAGGAATTAAAAAAATTTATTTATTTATTTACTTTTGCTGCACTATTTAATTGATTGAGAAACGAGAGAAGAAAAAAATTACAATGTAACACTTTTAAGATTTTATTATTCATCGAAGCATTTCATTATCACTTACATTTCACTTCGATTCTTGAAATTGACAAAACCGTTGAACAATTTTAAAACCCATTTCTCTCTTACCGCTTGGGAAAATCGTACGGTTACAATAAATAAAAATTGCAAAAAATAAAAAGAAAAAGAGAGAGAAAAGGAAGAGGAAAAAAAAATTATTTCAATGAGACAAAAACCAAGTGTGAAAATATGCAGGTGTTCTTGGTGGAATTTCGACTTGCTGTGATTTTCTATCTCCCTATAGACATTATTCCTCAATTTTTTTTTCCTTTTGTTTCACGAAACACTTTTTCATTGTGTGTTGAAAACATGGACCACCGCCGGAATAGAAGGTGTTCGTTCAATTGTATATTTCTTCGATTTTGTCGAGGCGTTTGTAGATATATATATATATTCAATGGCGTAACCATCTCAACCTATCACAAATAGCAAAATGATAAATGAAAAAAATGTGTAAAAAAAATGAAAAGTATAAATTTCCATTCCTTGTTTTATTTCATTCTAAATAAAATTTTCTTTGAATCAAAAAATGCTTCTTGATATAAGGTAAAAGAAACATTTATTTGAATTAAATAAATGTCTCTTGGTATCAAAGAAAAATTTGTCAAAGAAATTGATTTTTTTTTAATCAAAGAAATATTTTTTCTGGGTCCTATTTTTATAGTTTTTCTGGTCATTTGAACCCCCCCCCCTCCCCTATGTAAGATTTTTTACATGCATTAGCGCCATTTTTCATATTGGTCGTAAGAAATACTTGACCCCCCCTCCCCCCTAAAAGTCTTACGTAATTTATGGACGGCCCCTTGGTCAAAGTTGATTTCGACAATTAGTCGGAATGACTAGGGAAGCTTATCAGAATAACCAGGTATCTTAGTTACATTGGCTTGAATCACTTTGACTAATTAAACTTTAGCAAAATTGACTATAGATACATGCGATATTAACCAAGCACCTTAGTTAATATGACCCAATTTTTTTTTTTTTTTTTTTTTGTTTCGACGAATAATTTTCTTAAAACTATCGTTTAATTGAGAATTGTTGGACTGACCTATTCTACAAAAAGTACTATCTATACACTCATTCAGAAGAATTTTAACTAGAAAATGGATATTTTAAGTCAAACGTTTCTAATTTTAAAAATACAGTAGTTCAAAACATGAGCCAAAAGTTTTGAACGTTCATATTAACCAAATTTTTTTTTGCAACTTCTTTAAGTACGAATTTTATTACAAAATATTGTTTAAAATATCTAAAAAGATGTTATTAATTTAATAATTGTTTAATTTACTGTTTTATTTTACATGGTCATCATAATTTTTAATAATTTATAGATTGAAAAAATTATTTCGTTCATATGAACGTTTAAAACTTTCGGTTCATTTCAAAACAGTTTCAAAAGTTTCTTTTTATTCGATGTAGATGTCTGACTGAGCATTGACCTATTCTACTGGAAATAGTACGTTCACTTGTTCGAAAGAATTATGGGTAGAATAAGTCAGTGTTTAGTCAGACATTTCTGATTTTAAAAAAACAATTTCAGAAAGAATTAAAAAATTTTGTTTATTAAAAAAAAAGACATGTTTGATTGAGCTATAACCAATATTCTACTAAAAAACAATACATTTCAATATTATTGGAAAGAGTTTTAAATAGTAATGGTCAGTTTTTTATCTGATATTTGTATTTTAAAAATAACAAATATCAAAAATATTTAAAATACAAATATCAGACGCTAAAAAAAACTTTTGCCTTTTCATCAAATGTTTAAAAATATGAAAATCTGACTGAACAATGACCTATTCTACTGGAAATATAATTTTTTTTTTGTATTCCGAATAATTTTAAGTAAATCATATCGATATGCTGTCAGACATTTTTGTACATAACTGTAAAATAATGTCTACGATAAAATAATAAATATAAAGTTAATGTTAAAAAATAAATAAAATAAATTTTATTTCTGTTTGGCTAAAACGATTTTTTCTATATACTAAAATAAAATAAATAAAAATATTTATTTCCCTCAATTTTTTTTGTCAATCTTTTCATTTATTTTTCTATAAAATTTCTTAAAAATCCTTAACAAGATAGAAAATAACTTTCGATATAAATTTTAAGAATTTGATTTTAGTACCTTGATATTTATTTATTTTCTTTTTTTTCTCGTCATTTCCGCAAAAGATGGTACAATTTTAAAGTGAAGATACGCCACTGGCTGAAAATTCAGTTTCTTCCTTTAGGTTTTATTCTTTTTACTATCTCACTTTTTTTTCATTTTGACGCGTTGTGCTCTGTAGAATACAATACGGACCGATTGATAGATATGGGAGTACCCGCGACCGAATAACGTTCGACAATAACTCGCCCTATCAATGAAATCAACACAGTACCAACCTTCACCCTTTCCAAACACACACAAACCTTAACCAACGCTAGGATTTCGCAACTGCTTCTTGAAATTGGCTATTGTGTACATTTCAACAATGTATTTTTCTTATTTTCATTTTTCTACTGTCAATTTCTTTTTCATTCAACTCATGTTGCCTTTATTTCCAATATATAATATATATCACAAATATTTATCTTGAATTTTATTTTTCAAGTAAATTGATATACTAAAAGTGAGAAGAAATTAAAATTTTTTACAAGGAAAAAAAGGAATTGCTTACAGATATTCACTAATATTTGCTATCGAATCTATCAAAATTTAGTAACCACAGCTTAATTTTTTGCTATGAGAACGAAAAAGTTTGCTGTGTTAAATAATATCAGTATTAATTTTTTTAATAATTTACTGTCACCGTAAAATTTTTTGACCCCACAGCAAATTTGTTCGCTATCCCTATATTGACTCTTGTAATTTGCTGTGATAGCAAATAATTTGCTGCTACAGAAAAATATTTCTTTTTAAATAGAATATAAATTTTTCAAACATAAAAATATGGTTTATTTCATTTAAATTATCAAATTTAGCACAAAAGTTGAGGTGGCAGTTTTTGATTTCAGATTATTGAAAAAGTAAATAAAAAAAATTTCATGAACATTTATAAAAACTACTATACTACATACCAAAAAAAGTATTGAATTGATTGAAATTTTTTTATCAATTTGAAATTTTTGGTAACAATTTGATACATTTAATTTAACTGTGTATTTAATGCGAAGAGAAAACACAAGGTTAATAAATAAAAACTGCACATAATTAGTTTCACGCCATCACGTAATGTTTTACACTTCCAGCTATTCATTCTTCTCCAATGATAATGTGACCTATTTAGATATATAAAAGAGAGTCTCTCTCGCGCCTGAGATATTTACGACTTCCGAAATTCTGACCACATGATTAATTACACGCATATCTGTATAATGTTTCTTTTTCCTTGCGATTTTAACAAACACTGATAATTTTTTTTTTTCCCTCTTCTAGAGAAAACTGACAAACTGCAATGTAATTTATGACTATATAATTATTATTATATAATATAATAATAATAATAATAATAATAATAATAATAATAATAATAATAATATTATTATTATATTAGTATTATAAACCACATAGAAGGTAGAAAATATAAATAACCAACAAAAATCTGATATTTTCTACTTAAAATTCATTCGATTTTGTGAACGTCATACTTTCAGTAGAATGGGTCAGTGATCAGTCAGACATTTATCAATATGAAGAAAGTTTCAATACTTTTTAAACATTAATATTTTTAAATTAGAAATGATTGACTTAAAACTGAAATTTTTTACTTAAAATAAATTGTTAATATTTAAATTAATAATAAACGCTAATTTTATTATTTAATTAACTGCATTTCTAATTAATAATGAATTATTATATTTCTTAATTAACAAATAGAATTATTATTTTCATTTATATTCCATTATTGTTTTTATTATTTTTCATAAATATTCAAAAATAACGATCACTAAGAACAATAATTTAAAAAATAAAAAGACCAAAAAAATTATACGATATTCATTAATTTTTACTCCGGTGTACGTGACAGTGAAATTTTATTTTTAAATTTAAGAATATATTTACAATTTATTACAATTATTGAGAAAAATATAGCAAATAATTTATAAATAAAAAAAACAATAATTCCCTAGATTATATATAAATCCATTAATGAAAATCAAATATTTCACTCAGTTTGTAAAATAGAGAAAAGCTTTCAAGCAAATGAAAATGTAACACGCTTCGAAGTATCATGATAAAATATTAATTTCATCACTTAGCTATACACGTTTCTTGCCTTACATTATCGATACTCTCTCTCTCTCTCTCTCTCCCTCCCTCAATGTCTCCGAGGGCAAAAAATAAAAACAAAAAAGAAAAAAAAGACCTTCCCTCAAAAGAGCTTGATGCAAAGACTCTTGTCACCAACCTCCGGGAATTTTTTTTCCCAGGCGTTCGACATTATTTTTCAACAGAGCAGCCAAGAAATTGATTTGTTATTCAAATATCTTTTCCTCTCTCGCGCGCGCGTTACAAATAGAATGTAAGGGGGAAAGGCGACCGATGCGAAGGAAACTGGCAAAGGCCCATGACCGATTAGGCTAATGGACCGTGAAGCGGACCAGCCATTTGTATGATAATCTACTTTGTACCAAACGCCGGAAGCCGCGACGAAACAAAAGTGTGTCCTTCGTGCATCTAAAAACTCCAAGTTGCAATATATAAACGAGGGAATAAGAATATACTAAAAGTATCGCGTGCCTCACACTGTTGTTGGAGTCTCGCACTAACAGCGTCAACTTTTATGCATAAAATTATACTTTCTTTGAGAATTAAAATAATCTACTTTCATGGTATAATTTAATTTTTTTTTTACAGTAAAACTATTTATTTCTAATTTAAAGTTAATTTACTTTGTACACTGCACTGAGTCTGTTTCATGCAGAAATTAAAATGGGGGCCTGATGGGGTACTGACCTTTCCCTATATGTGATGTATTAACCATGAAAAAAAACATAGGTTAGGATTAGGTTCTGATTTTAACGTCAAACCCACAGGCGAATTAACGTGGAACGACCGTTATATCTACATATGTGTCGTTCCACGGTGAAAGGGATCTTAGGTGCAAATGACAAATTTCACAAAAAACGCGTTTAAAGTCAAGCGTCTCTGATTGGTGGAGACGTTCGATCGAAAATCTTCACTACTACATTGAATTTCGTGCATGCGTGAGCTGAGTTCAGCTGAGCTTACTTCGTGCATCTTCGGTTTTACTATTTGGCGCTAAATTTGAATAAATACATTTTAATATTTTTGATTCAAAGTTGTGTAGTTATGAAAATTTGAAATTTCAATCATAATTTCAAATAAAAGAAATTAATTTTCAAGTAAAAATTATGCAAAACTATTAATTATTATATATGTATTTACAAATTTTAAAAAACATTTTTCTTCTAATTAAATAAATAAATTACTGTTTCTTAATTGATTAAATAAATTAATTTAATAAATTATTTTGTTTTTTTCTATTACTCAATTAAATTAAATAAGTAAATTCTTTTAATTACTTTTTTTCTAATTTTTCATTGAAACTATTTCTAATAATAATTTAAGAAATTATGCTTTTATTTTGGTTAAAATAAATGGATGAAATTTTAGTTACATATAACATTTATATTAATAAATATATTAATTAATTAAATTATAATTAATTTAAAAATTATGGAACGTGAATGATAAGTAATTTATTAATAATGATATTATTAATAACATTAATTAAAAAATAAATATTTCAAAAGGCGTTAATATTTGATACTTGTGATATTTTACTTGTTATTTAAAATAATATAAATCAGGGGGAAAATTGATTTTCAATATTTTTTCTCCAGGATAGCAAAAGAAAACGTTATTTTTAAAATATTCAAAGCTTACTAAAATTATTGGATAATTTTTATCCAATAAAAAAATATATAATAATAATAATGTATAAAATAATAAATATTTTTATATTTTTCTTAAATTAAATAGTTTCCATTTAAACCATAAATATACATTTTTTATAGAATAATGGAATTTTAATAATTTGCTGGTAGATTAGTATTTCTTCTTTACTAATGCACTGAAAAAAGATCATGTCATTTAATTTCAAAAAATATCCAAGAAAATATTATTAGTTGGGGCACCCAGTAGAACGTTCTTTTATTGCGGCCAACGGAAAGAAAGAGCCGATGATGCCCGAAGCGTACAGATCACATGCGTGGGCCGAGTATAGTTGTGTGAGAAGTGGAGGGGCTGGTTTTTGCTACTGCCTCACAGCTGACGTCGTGAATGCAAAACATGCCCATATTTGACAGAAAATTATACAAAAAGTAATTTTTATATCTTGTTTTTTATTTTTCCATGCGAAAAAGCAATTCAAAATCTATTGGTGGGTGTCAAAAACTCAAAAATTGCGTTTTTTGCAGCTAAGGTCCCTTTCACCGTGGAACGACACATATATTAGCATTAAAACGAATATAACCTTAAAATTCAAGGGCATAGTTTCCAGGATTCAAGGCCTTAGTTCAAACATAACCTCAAAATTCAAGAACATAGGTTATGGGACCGTTGGATTTGAGGCTATGTCCGACAAACATAACTTCAAATTCCCCTATAACCAAGAAATGAACATAACCTCAAAATTTAGATAAAATTTTAATAATTTTAATACTTGCAAGCCTTTAAAAAATTAATCATTAAAGTAAAAAGTGTGAAACCTTTGAAGAAATGAAGATAATTGAAAAGAAGAGAAAATTTGAGAGTTGCATTTATTATACAAATTTCCTTTTGAGTCTTATGTTACTCGTGTAATAAGTATTCATTTACAATGTCTTTCATTCAAACTCCAAACAATAAGGGGATACACAAACATTAGAAAGCGAGAGATGACAAAAGTGAAATAACACTCGAGTTCTAACTTCATAAAACCCTTTTTGCCTTTGGGTTATGTTTCACCTGCCTTTGAGCATAAAAAAAACACCATCACTTTTTTTTATGTTTTTCTACATCTAAAAAACAATGTTTCTTGAAACGAGAGACACATTTTCAAGAAAGAAAACAATCAAATCTATATTCTCTTATCTCATAAAAAATACATCATAACTCTTTTATTGTATCTGCAAATATCTTGTCTCAAAACACTCATAAAAATTTAATAGTTACGTTGACTCACCTAAAAGAATGTTATTATTTTTATCTACACTATTCAACAAAAAAAAACGTATTTTTTAATGAAATGACAAATTTTCTGAGATTAATAAATAATAAATGTTTATAATTAATAAAATTTCTAAATTTTAATTAGTTAAAACGTTAAAAGTCGTCAACTTATTCAAATTGGTAGAAATTTTCACTAAATTTTTAGTAAAATATTATACTTTAATTTAGTGGTTCTGATTTTTTTTTTAAATTAATATTTAAGTTAAGAATAACTAAAACTGAGTAGGGAATCTTCACTAATTTGAAATTAGAAAATACATCAAAAATTAAAAAAAAAATTGTTATTTAAAAATTAACAAACGAGTTCATTAATTCATGATTGTGATGATAATAATTAATTTAAATAACTAATTCAGAACTTTTAAACATCATAGGAAAATTAATTAATAATTTGAAAATTAGAATTTAAATTAATTCACTAATTAACAGAATTTTGAATGAAATTTCAAACTTTCAAGTTTATAGCATTTAAATATATATAGATATTATGACTTATAATTAGTTTTCAAATATTTTAATAAATTTTTTTACAAATACGAATATTTAGTAATCTCTACGATGCTAAAGTTCACAAAGTTTATGATCAAATGATTAGAAAACAAATTATTTTTTAAAATGAAACATTTTTTATCTAAAAAAATGTTCTTTATAATTTTTTGATCGACAAGCATTGCAAGAAATATATTTTTTAGAAAAAAATTTATGGAACTTTTCATTTAAAAAAAAAAAAAAAAAAAAAAAAAAAAATTCTATAAAAATCGCCCAGCAGTTTCGATCGAAACCACTTCTGATTTTAAAAATTCATAATTTTGACAAAAATTAAAATATTTTTGATTTCTATTTATTTGATTCAAATACTCGATTACTTGACTATTATCAAATAAATATCCCACTTGGAAAGATTCCCTGGAAAGTGCTCCCTGGAGGTTCTATCAGAATTCCGTCGGAATTCCATCAGAGTTCCAAAGATTTTCCGATGGGATTCCGACGGAATTAGGACTCTAAAAATTTTGAAAAAATTAATCGGAATTCCATCAGAACTCCACCGGAATCCTATCGGAAATTCTTTGAAACTCCGATGGAATTCCGACGGAATTACGTTGGAAGTTCCGACTGAATTCTGATAGAACCTCCAGGTGGCACTTTCCGGGGAATCTTTCCAAGTGGGATTTATTTGTATTGTTTTAAATACAAAAATTATTGGTTTAAATACAATTTAAATAAAAATTGTTTGGTTCAAGTAAATATTTATTTGATAATAGTCAAGTAATCGAGTATTTGAATCAAATAAATTCTTTTTTCAGTGTTATAACGTTATTTGTCATAAATTTTAAATTCTTTTATATACAATTATTAAAAAGCCATAAGAACGTAAAATAAAAAAACAAAACATTCTTTTACTATTATCGAAACTGAAAATAATCGCGGATGATGTATTATATAGAGAGGTGAGTTTCATCATCGAAATGCAGTAGTAATTTAGAAGATAATATTTCTTCGCCGAGTGAAATTCAGTAGAGGGTTTTCCTTATTTCCTTGGCGTCAAAGTGACGTTTATGAGGTATTAAAGACGTCAGACTGTCAGTTTCAGAATATAATGTACATACGCTCTCTGAGGCAAATTTTCGGAACGAGTGTAGAACGATATCTTTAACCCCCTCCCCTCACCTTTCATACTCTCTCCCTCTCATTCTCTGTCGTTTTTTTTCATTAAACGCATTACATGTCATCTAGAATATGTTGTAAAGCGGATCAGAAGTAACGCGAGTACTCAACTCTAAACAGGGGACGTTAAGTTGTCCTCTATGTCGCAACTTAGCTTGTACTTTCTCGCTTAAATCTCGTTTATGGCAAGCTCTTTACTCTCACAGGAAACTAATGCATGTAAATACGTCCTTGAGCGTGCGTGCATGTGCCAGGTTTATGCATAGCAAGGTTCTCTCTTTCTCTATATACATATATATATATATATATATATATACCTACCACGTAATAAAAGGGCGTGTTTCATATACGCGTTAGAAACTTTCGCGGTTATTAAACTTAATTCAGCTCCAAAGTTACTTTCCCAAACCCCCATCTTCCCACTCCTATCCTACCCTATAGAATTCCTTCATCTCAATCAAAATCCCCTCTCGACAACATAATCGTTATTTTTATTCTTATATTTATAACCGTGCAGAAATTGCCCTATTTAAAATGAGTCTTTGGTTAGAGTCTCAATAGTTTTCCCTATTTGAAAAAAAAAAAATTTAAATAAATTATGTTTTAAAAATTACTTTTTGTAGAAAAAAATTATTAAAAATTAAAGGGAATCTTTACACTAGTGTTTTTAATCATTTTTTTATTTAAGGATTTTGACAAGAATTCCCCGGGATATAACTCTAAATAGTCTCTTAATCTTAGTAAAAATTTTAATTAATTTTGAATTAGTGACTCACATTTTAAAAACCAGTTACCCCCGAATAACTTTAATTTTAACCCAAAGTAATAGATAGGGGAGGATGGGGCAAGGATAGTTAGTGGCTCTATTGCCTACACGGCTTGTTCAAAAAGGGCACCATTCATCATATATATACTTGTTTTAACACCAAAAGACGTCAAGAAAAATTTGATCTTGATGCGATATCATTTGTGGAAGCTACGTGTTTATTTGTGAAAATTCTGTTTTTTTCTAAAATGTCTCAGTTCTGTTTAAAACACTGTTTCAGATATTAACTGTTTTAAATATTTATTTATGTCCAAAAAATTTTTTTGGTAGTGCTTTGAAGTGTTTTGAGGTGCTTTTATCCAATGAAATTGAAAATACACCAAATTTAATGTCTTTTTTTGATTATTTTTCGTAAAAAGAATTTTGATAACTATCCTTGGCTTAATAGGGGGGCAAGGATAGTTAAATTTTTTTTTTTTTAATTTTCCGCTAATATCTCGAAGGCATTGCAATCCACAGAAAAAATAATGTATTACAAAATTGTAGCTAAATAAACAGGCTTTCGAACGATACTATTCTTTTTCCGATGCCTATTGAATTTTAGCTGCTAGATCTAAAAATGTCTTACCTAACTATCCTTACCCCATCCTCCCCTATTGTCTAATTATTATTTCGTTTTCGTTTATAAAAACGTTGCGGACTTCAGCATCATTCACTTTTTGCTTTCGCAGAAAAAACGCTGGATAAATTTTATTGCGGGTAATTTTAATAAATGCTAATTCACATAGACGGTGGCGCCCTCAACTAGGATAAAATTTGTTGAAGTTAATTTTTATACCGAATTTGGGGTAAAAGTTCTACTTCTTTTTTCGTGTGAATTTGAATTAGTAAAATTTAACTAATTAACATTGAAAAAAAAAATTATTATCTAATTAGTAATATTTAACTAATTCAAAAGCAAAAAGTGACTCACTAATTCAAATTAGTTAAAAGTTTTACTAATTCCGAGAGTATGTCGGTGCTGAATATGAATCCAATGCTAGAATTAATGAAAATAAATCGAGGAATATAAATCCGCCATGTTTTTTGATAAAATGTCAAAATGCTTTGGATTTAAACAATACTCATATTTTTCAAGTGTTTTTGGGGTCGCTGATAACGAATATGACCTCATAAATTCAAAATGGCAGGTCCAATATGGCCGACAAAAATTGTCAAAATGTATCTCTTCTAAACAAAAATAATGTTTTTTATGTTTCTGAAGTCGCTGACCATTTTAGTCAGTCATATTGGATCCGTCATTTTGAATTTTGAATTACTGGAGGTCATATTCGTTATCAACGACCTCAAAAACACTTAAAATGTGAGTGGCGTTTAAATCTAAAGCATTTTCACATTTTATCAAAAAACATAGCGGATTTATATTTCTAGATTTTTTTTTCATTAATTCTGGCATTGGATTCGTATTCAGCATGAAAAAGTACGTAAATATAGTCTATACAAACAATATGATTTCAACATTTTTATGTTCACAGTACATTGAAAACCAATTTTCACCAGTGAAATTCCAATTTTACACAACTTTTTTATAGAGGTTAAATTTTTTTTTTAAAGATTTCTCCATATTTTTTCTCTAATCTGTTGAGTCACAGCTTTCATGTCCAATTCTTTTTTTTCAAATTATATTAATTCTGTCAAAAGTTCTACGATTTCGACACAAAAATTAACAGATTTCTTCACTGTGCGACACTGAAATTATACTACAGCACTCATCAGTTTGGGAATACAATTCATACTAAAACGACTCTTTAATTATGGATTTCGTCACTTACGGCGTTCGACTGTATTAATATTAAAAAATTGTCAAGCGAAATAAAATAATAAAAATTGTTTGTTCCATATCAATCGTATTTCCTTGAAAAAATGTTCCTACAAAAAAAAAACCTCTCTTAATCGTCCAATCTTGTTTTGCAAGAGTGAAGGAGAGAGAGAGAGAGAGAGAGAGAGAGAGAGAGAGAGAGAAATAGAATGAAAATTGAGTCAATTCTCAGGAATAAAACGAAATTTTCAATGGATATGTAAAGAAATGTAAAGTAGGCATTGAAAAATTGTATAGAGGCGATTCTCATGGGTACGATTGGAAAGTAATATCTGATTGTAGCGACACTTTTCTCTCTCAATCTACTCGACAATTTTTGAGCTAGCGATGTATATAACATATATATATGTTATGCAAAGGACAGTTTGGCGAATATAAGGATTCCGCAGAGGGACGATTTCATCTCCCATTGTAGCGTGAATTGAGATCAAGAGAGGATAACGCGCAAAGAAATTTGCAGGGATTTCTCAATGCGCGTAGTGAGATTCATCGAAACATTTGTATTCATGGAAAACACACAGAGCCGCTAGAAAATCCGACTACCGAGACTGACAACGATGAGGGAGGAGTGAGGGTGGAAAACCGCCAGGCCGACATTACTATATATACATATATATGTGTGTGTGTGTGTGTGTGTGTGGCACTCGAACCGAGACCTCTAGGGAAAAGTTTCGGACAAACCTTCCGCCAAGAAAGTACCCTCCGGTGTGCTTTCTACCGTGCTAGATATACGTATACTTACGACTCACCGGATAACGCTCGTAAACTGTTACTCTGGTGTATCGACTATCGAACGACCAAAGCGATTTCACCTGCAAGTAATATCCGAGAGAGAAAGATATATCGCTGAATTTATACAACGAAAATGTTTCCACGCGACAGGATTAAGTGATTTACCGATTGTCGATGAAACCATTTTTGTCACGAGTCAAGCGACTGGCATTCAAAGTAGATTTATTTGACATAAGGGCAAAAAAAAACAACATTTTATTCAAAAGAAATCTTTATATTTATATAAGGGTGATGGTTAAAATTGTCATTTTTAAATTTGATTCATATTTCGCTAAAATAAAAAACAAATGTTCACATTAAATTGAGTTCCCTATATTAATATAAAAATTATTTCTAAATATATAGATTGTGCTCTCTAAATTTGAATCAGTGAGATTTTACTGATGATATAGTTGGAACTGCAATCTCTTCAGTAAACTTTCCACTGAAATTCATTTAAATTTCATAGAAAATAAGTAGAATATTTTTTACAGATTAAGAGCTTAGCTACACCGAGAGCCAACCAGGAGCATTTAATTTGATGCTCAGGCGTATTAAGTGAGTAGATTATATTCGCGTTTGCGCAGAATGTTTGTGTACATCTACCTGCTACGACCATGGTTGCAATAGTGACAGGTTAGAAAAAAAGTTCGCTGGCTTTGGCCACTACGTGGTTGCCTTTTCTAACCTGTCCCTATCGCAACCATGGTCGCAGATGTACACAAACATTTTGCGCAGACGCGAATTTAATCTACTCGTTTAATACGCCTGAATATCAAATTTAATGCTCCTATAGTTGGCTCTCGGTGTAGCCAGGCTCTAAAATAGTAAAATCTGTTTTACCAATTAATGATAATGTAGATTTGACTATTTAAAACGGTAATAATTCCACTGATTTTCAGTGAAATGTTTAAATTGTTTATAACTTTAACAAAAAATGTTTTCTCTCTCTAATATTTTATAAGCCAAAAATTTTGAACGTTCAAATGAAGAAAATATTTTTTGTAATCTATAAATTATTAGAAATTATAATGTCAATGTAAAATAAAACAGTAAATTAAACAAATATTAAATTAATAACTTTTTTTTAGATATTTAAAACAATATTTTATAATAAAATTCGTACTTAAAGAAGTTACAAAAAATATTTTGTTCATTTGAACTTTCAAAACTTTTGGCTCATAATATTTTCGGAAACTTATTTTTATTACAGATGGAGTAAAAAAAATCATTTAACATTGAAAATTAAATTTATTTATTCTAGATGATCTGTTTGAAAAATTTTAACTCATTATAAATGTCTATTTATGAGAAAGCACAGGACAATCGTATTTTTCTGTGAGCTAAGAATAGCAAGCTTAACTTTCGGAAGTAAAAGACAAAACATCACGTGGCGTAACGAGCTTTCGAACTTTCGTCGTTGAAATGGTCTCTGATGTTGCACTAGTAGCGGTAGCATGTAGTGAAGTGGATTCGCGTGAACTTTACAGTTTTCCTTTCTCCTATATGTCCTCCTTTTATCAGTGTAACCTCTGTTCTCTATACGAATTCCATCCCCCCCCTCCTCTTCATCCCTCTCTCTCTCTCGCTCGCATTGCAACTCGGAAACGTTCGAATAAAACACAATTGGGCTTTTCGTTCTTGGTGCGCGTGACGTTAATGGGTGGAGTAGGAGGAGAGAAAATTTTCAGGAACTTTCGCATTCCCTTCCATTCTGTATTTAGATTCATTTTGCATCTATCTCGTTTCCTCCTTTTCTCATTATCTCTCTCTCCCTCATTTCTCTGCATCTCTCTTTAAATTCTCAATTCCCTTTCTACTTTCTGCTTCTAGCCCCCCCCCCCCCTTAAACTCTCCAGTTCACTTACACTACCATTTCTCCTGATGCCAGTGCATCCGTGTTTTCCTTTCCTAAACCCGATATTCAATCCCTTTCCAGGTCAACTTCTCGTTCGCAAAAGCACACTCACGTAATTTGAAATTGTCTGCCCAACTACTATAACAAGTTCGCGCGGAAACAGCTGTCTACCTGTCCCACAGAGCGCTAGAATTATCAAAAAAGAATTAGCACACACACACACATTCGCAAATCCTTTTTTTTTTTTTTTTTGTTAAACTAGATTATTTCTTAAATTTTAATAAATTACTTTCATCGTTTAAATTTATAGAGGCATTCATTTTGAGAATCAAAATTTTTTTTGGTTTAAAGAGGCAATTCTGCATTCTAAGGATTATTGTAGAATTATAAAAGGTGCAAAATTCAAATTGTGTCAATGAAAAAAAAATTCAATTAATAATTTTATAATAATTTATACACGGGTGCGATTTTGTAATTTCACTTCGACTTTCAATTTAATATTGACTTTGACATTGACAATATCAAATCGAAAGTCAAAGTGAAATTACAAAATCGCACCCCACAGTGTATTAAATTATTGATATTATTTAAATACATTTATTTTACATTTATTAAAAATATAATTATTTATATTGATTGTATAAAAAAAATGTATTACATAAAAATAAGAGCATTTACAAACTATAAATCTTAGATAATTGATAACATTCTTTTTTTTTTCTTTGACACAATTTGAATTTCGCGCTTTTTTTAACTCTGCTCTGCAACAAACCTTTAGAGGGCAGAATTGCTACTCTCTCTCTCATAAACAAAATGGAATCAACAGACTATAAGTATCAACGAATTATACAGAACCTACATTTTATTATTTCATCTGAAAAAATATTATTAACGTCCTTTAAGATGTTAAATTTTTTTTGTCTCTTTCTGTTGTTACAGATATTTATTTTTTTAACGTTAATTTTTAAACACCTTATAACAATTATTTTGACTCCAAATTTCAATTTAATATGCATCGCATAAAACAATTGTTTGTTGAGTGACATTCTGACATAATGCGTAGAAAATCTAATCATTCGTTGTGAATTTCTACTATGTGTGTAAAGTTACGAAATTGTATTCAAAATGTATATATTGTATAGTATATATATATATATATATATATATATATATATATATATATATATATATATATATATATATATATATATATATATATAGTAATATGTACCGAGACAAGGAAAAGACGGAGTTTCCAGTTTATTGGATTTTCCACTTTATTCGCGTATATAGTAGAGAGGGGATTGGGAGCTGTACGTGCGTCAGTAATAATACGTGGACCAGAGAGTGGAATGACCTACGACCCTGGGATGAAATGATGTTATAGGGTCGCTGGGCTATGACAGTTTATCGGTTGATATTGAACAATTGAATGCCGATTTCCCAACGGACCAATCGTCGATTCTATCGAATCGTAATATCGCGCTTACAATGTATACATCGTGTATCCTGTGTCGTTGGAAAGGCTAAAAGGGAGTTAGTTCACCAGAGAAAGAGAGAGAGAGAGAGATCGACTAGCATCAACAGATTTCAATCCGCATGTTCTCCATTTATGTTCTTTAACATCGTCAAAATTGAAATTTAAAATAAATGAAAAAGAATACAGAGAAAACATGTGCCTCAAGTTCTGAACGTTCAAATGAACGAAAAATTGATATAGGTACTACTTTTGCAACTTCAAATTTTATTACAAACTATTGCTTTCTGTATCAAAAAATAAATAATTTATTAAATGTTTTAACCCTCGGAGCACATACAGGGTCTGTGTGATCCTGTCTTTTAGTTTAACATTAAATTTCTTTAAGAAATTTTAACAATCAAATGTCCTGTGACCTATGTTGTGAAAAATGATCAGGGTCACAGAGACCCTCAGTGTGCTTCGTGTTCGAAAAAAGAAGTGTGTGCTCCGACGGTTTTTTTTTTATTTTTCATTGCTTTAGTAATTTCAATAAATAATTAAAGTGTAAAATTTTAGCAATGACTTTACTATTTAACTATTTTCGAAGAATTTGAAAACATCTTTATCGAGGAAAAATAGTTCGTAAATTCTTCTATAACAAGGAGAGAACTTAATTTCAACAAAGTTGAATATACATCAGAATGAATTTCAACAATTTGTTAAAAATTTGAAAATAGATATTACTGAAAATACATATGTATATTAAGTTCATGATTAAGAAGAGGCCCTGATATCAATTGCAATTTGGATCAAAGGATCATGATTCAATGGTCATTCACAAATATGTACGGACACTAGTGTATACTGGCCATTGGCACTGTTAACCGTTTCCGGACAGTTTATAGGACTGGGATTCATGACGCTGTTCAGCACAAAGCAGAGGACAATAGGATCACATTAGGAACCATCCACAGGCACCTAAAATTGTCTCTATATACCCTTTACTCTCTCTCTCTCTCACTCTCTCACTCACTCACTCTCCTCCACATTCGTATAAGCTCGAGCCAAAGGGGACCATTTCTGTCATCTGCTTCATCTTCTCCATCCAAACCACTCTACTCTCGCAACTAGAGCCTCATCTTGCTTCTCTTAATTGTCGAATAGCCACGTGATTCGACTAGAAATCAACCGTCTTTATTACTCACGTATCTACTCTGACAAGGAACCTATACCCTAGAGAGAAAGATCAAGAGAGAAAGCCGCTCGAATTCCCACTGACTCCAATCACGAATCGCACATTTAATTGATTAACATCATCGAATTTCCAAAGTTTCTTCTTATATAACCTAAAGTAGACGTTAATTTGTAAATTTGGAATAGTTTTAAGAAAAAGAAAATTGTGGTGGTTCTGATTATGCAATTTTTAAACTTTTTGGTGTGACTTTATATCACTAATTGAATACGGTTTGACTTTATACAATTTTTTCCGGTAAAATGTTATAATTAAACTCTAAACAGTAATAACAACTCTAATTTAAATGTTTTAAAATTTAATCGACTTTTAATTTAGCACGATTTTTTTTTATATTGAATTTTATGTAATTAGTATTTTTAAATGTCAAAATTTCCAATTCACTCAATCTTCATTTATCCGAAATTGTAAATCATCCAATAAACAATCGACACGGAAAAAATTAATTCAGTATATTTTACAAAACTGTGACGGAGTAGCGGATACAGCTCTTTACGAAACTGAGTTTTGTAAAATGTGATGGATATTTTCGGATAAACTACAGAAATTTCATTGTTTATACTGAATATTTAGTGACATTTTACAACACTCAGTTTCGTAAAGAGCTGTATCCGCTACTCCGTGATAGTTCTGTAAAATCTACTGAATTCATTTTTTCCGTGGACAGAAATTTTTTTGTCACGATTTTAAAAATTAACAAATCACAATTTTCTCGATGATTTCCGATTTGGTTAATTTAAAAAATTGCTGTGAAATATTTCTATTATTCAAATATTTACAATTTTGGAAAAATAAAAATTCGATGTTTTTTAGAATTCTGTATTAAATAAGAATTAGTGTGTAAATAAAAATTCAATCAAATGAAGATTCGATGACTTGGAAATTTTGGCATTTAAAAATTCGAATCCTATGAAATTTTATTAAAATTAAATTTCAAGTAAATTAGAATTTTTTTAAATAAAAAAATTGAGTAAAGAGAAATTCAGGAAAACCAAAATTCTACCAAACAAAAATTTGATGCTTAAAAAATCTATTAACTAAAAAATCGTTTAGAATGAAATTCTGTCAAATGTTATAATTTGAAAATTGATAATTCATCTAAAAAATTATCATATATTATATAATGTAACTTTTTAATAATTGAGCCGCCGGAAAGTAAAGGGGCACATAAAATTTGTACGGCCGTTCGAGTTGGCCCCTGACGCTTGAAAAATCGAATTAAAAAAAAAAATTTTTTTTATTACTACATTACTAGAAATTTTATGCTGCATCTTTTTCCTTCTATGAAAAATCTTTTTCGGTTTTCGAGTAAATCGAAAAAAACTGGATTTTTAGAAAACACAAGTTTAATTAAATTTTTCACTTCAACTCGCTCTAAAAAACAAAGTTATAAATATTTTTTGACAAAATTCACAGGAATTATAGTTTAAACTATTCTTAAGACGATAAACTTTGTATGAATGTGATTTTTTTATTTCGATAAAAGTTATGTATTTTTTTGTTTCACAGTGACAAATTTACGTTTTCAAATTTTCAAGGGCTTCGTTTATCTGAAAAATTTTCAGTCAGTGAAAACTTATCCCGAAAAAAATGTTCACTAGGGTCTTACAAACATTTTTGTAAAATATTTTTGCAATTGGAATAGCCGTTTAAGAAATATTGTTGAAAAACTATTTTCCGTCAAACGCGCGCGCGTCAAAAACTTCCCGTTTGTGTAGAGCGATTTTAATATTCTTCTTTAAAACTGATTTGAATAAAATATTAATTTTTGATTGACATGTTCAATTTTATTATTAAGCAAAATATAATGGTTATATTATATATTGTTTTTGTGTATTCTATTCAATTAAATTGGTATAAACATGAATATTTTTTTGAATCAATCATAAATTTAAAGCTACTTACAATTGCTTATAATAAATAGAAGCAATTTGGAATCTGTTTAGTGGTCCAGGGACTATCAAAATTCCATGAATGGGATTTAGTTAGTGAGATAAGGTTAACTTAACGCGTAAACTCGGCTCTCGTGGTTTCATTAACTTGAAGACTTAAGAGACCACGTGAAGTTACCGCTAATTCAAATTAAGTCAAGCAAAGCCGCTGGCCAATACAGACCCCCTTATATTCGAGTTGAGACAAGATTTACGAGAATGAGATTTTGCAAATTATCTTTCAGTATCATTATACCTTCTTAAAATTTACTTACATTAATATTATTATACTTTTTTCTTTTGAAAAAAAAGTTTTTTAACAATTCTTTTCACGATAAATCATTTTTAATAACATTATAGTCATAATTTAAAATAATTAAAAACGAATTTACTACATTTTCTTACTCATTTTTATTCTAAATTAAAAAAAAAATTACATTTAAAAATATAATATTTTAAATAAAAGGGACAATTTTTGTTTTATTTTTAAATTATTATTTATTGTTTCCAAAGGACGCCAAAGTCAGAGGGTAAAATTTGTGATTTTTTTGGTGCTCCAGATAGAGCCGTTCCTGATAATGTCCATTCAAAAAATAAAAAGCATTTACAGAATTTAATTTATTATTATATTATTATTTTAAACAATAATTTAATTTTTATAATTAATACTAAAATATTAACTCATTTAAAAAGTAGATTTTTTTGGTATGGTATAGTAAATGAAAAATCCTTATTCAAAAACAAAAAAAATATAAATTATACTGATATTGGCGACCTTTAAAAACAAAAAATAATCATTTAATAACAAAACAAAAATTGTTCCATTTAGTTAAAATATTATATTTTTAAATGTAAATTCTTTTTTATTAAATTTGAATAAAAATAAGTGAGAAAAAATAGTAAAAAGTGCCTATTTTTCGCTTAGTGAAACGGACGTCTACCTTAATTAATGAATTTCAAAAAAGTAACTTTTTCTTTCTCTTTAATTATTTTTTTATTATTATAATCCTTTTTTTCAATTTTTTTTATTAATCGATACTATCTCTATTATATTACTGAGACAAAAAATAGTTAGATTCGACTTTTTTTAATTAATACTGAAGCATAACAAGCATGTAAATAAGCTTATCAGCGAGGAGTCGAGGTCTTGAAGAAAATTAATCAGATCATATCTCAAGCGCGAAGTGCAACTGGACTGCAAGACAACCGTAGCAAATCGCCAAGGTAGCTACTATATATATAGGTACGTATTAGTAGCTATTTCAAAGATTAAAACGATATATCCACTTTAATACAAATAAGATTACACCTCTTTAGTCAATTATGTTTCATGTTTATATATAAATGGTAAATATATATGAAGAGAATCAGGCTAAAGTCAAGCTAAAATAGCGAAAATTGATTCAGACTGATTCCTTCTTCAAGGAATATCTCTACCGGAAATGTTCATGCACGAGTTGGCTTAACTTCTTCCCTCTAAAGTGCAAAGATGTTAATATGCATGCACTTTGCGTCATAAAATCAGGAAATTTCAAGTAGAGTTTAATGTTTCACGGGGGGAACAGTCAAAATTGTTATGACTTTCTCGATATAAAAAAGTCAATTTTTTACATTTCTTGAAATTTAATTGAATTTTACGTGTAAACTATTTTAATTTTAAATACCAAAAATGTTCAGAAAAAACGTTCAAAACGTAAAGAACATAAAAAAAATTATAATTTTATAATACTTTTTTAATTAATAAGATGATTAAAAAATTTCATTTTCAAACTTCCCTGCCATTTAACCAGATTTTCTAATATTTCTAAGTAGAAACAGTAATAAGGATATAATTTACATTGTACTATGCTTAGACTAACCAGAATTATAATCAGTACACCGACAAAACAATATTCTAAAATTAAGTATTTCTCACTAACTTGAAGAATATTTCTTACTAAAATAGGTTCCAAGAAGATATTAGAGGGGATGCACCTTGTAATGGAGTATAAGGTATTCTTTAATATTCAGTATAATCATTTAAGGGGAGGTGCCACTGGTTTTTTTTTTAAATCGAAAATTTTTTTTTTCATTTTTGGTTAGTATACATACCTAAGAATACGGTAAAAATAGTCTAATACACAAAACTCGCCCTTAAGAGTACTTATGATAGCGAAAACGCTACCCCCTTCATGCGAAGCGAGGTACAGTAGAATAAAAGTGAAATTTTTGTTTTGAAATTCTATCGAAGCGGCAAATGATAACCGATTTTAATGCTTCTTTTTGCAAAACTATCATGAAGAATTTCTTTTTAAAATAAGCTGCCACGACTATGAAATTACAAAATGGCGGATCCAATATGACGTTAAAATGTTTTTAAAAAAAGTTTAAAGTGACCAATTACGGTGGAAAATTTTTATTTGGGAGTTTTTAGGGTCGTTTAATAAGAATTTGACATCAGATTTTTAAAATTCAAAATGGCAGTTCCAATATGTCGGATAAATTAAAACAATTAAAAAATAAGCAAACTGGCTTGAAACTTGTTTCTCGAGGGTTTTTGGGGTCGCTTATTACGAATCTGCAGACCGATTTAAATAATTCAAAATGGCGGATCCAATATGGCGGACAAATGTTTTTAAAAATTGTCGAATTTATCTAAATCATGGTATCTAGGGGTTTCTGGGGTCGCTGATTACGAATCTGAAGCCATTTTTCAAGAATTCTTTCACCATAGTTGATCCTCCATTTTTATTTTCATAAATATTGATAATATGACTTCAAATTCCTAATCAGTGACCATAAAAACTCCTAAATACCATGTTTCAGATAAATTGGACAATTTTTAAAATGTAACATTAAATTCGTGATCAGCGACCCCAAAAACCCCCAATTGACGACTTTCAAGTAAATCCGATGAATTTTTGTAAAACTCGTCCGCCATATTGGACCCGCCATTTTGAATTTTTAAAAAGTAACATCAAATTCGTGATCAGCGACCCCGAAAACCCCCGAGTAACAAAATTCAAGTGAATTCATTGAGTTTTTGTCAACTTGAAAAATATTATCCAAAATTTTTATATAAAAACTTTAAACGCGTTTTTCTCGAAACCACATATTTTCAACTGGTTCACACTCCCATTTTAACAATACTTAACCAATTAACTTGATTTTTAGACAGCATGTTCCTTGAATGTGTAGTTTTCGTGTGGACTAGGATTTTGAAAATTCATTAATATTTAAAAAAGTTATAAACAATTGAGGTTGCAAAATTATGATAAAAAAATTCAAAAGTCTGTCCTTCGGTTATTTTTTAATAAAAAATTCTTATTCTAGTCAACATGATAGCCAAAATGGTACAGATTAAGAAACTATTTACTTTTTTCATTTTAGATTAACCGTTCCAGAGAAAAAGTGTGAACCACTTTTAGAGAGGACCACTTTTGGCAGCCATTTTCTAAGACGCCATTTTGAAAAAAAAATAATAATAAGTTTCGATTATCTTAAGACATGTATTTTGAGATAAAAAAATTTTAAGTAACCAAACATTTGGTTAGGCCAACAAAATTATTTGGTTGAACATTTTTAAATTGCAACCAAAATTCAGTTACGACAACAAAATAATTTGGTTAACACAACAAAATAGTTTGGTCTAAAAAACCAAATGATCGTTTGTTGTTCTAACCAAAATTTAGTTGCGACAACCAAATAATTTGATTCGCTCTCAGCTCATAGCTTAAGAGAACAGTTAGTTTAAATCTCTCACAAGGAACGAAGCTGAAGTACGCAACGTTTATGATAAACGATTTTTAAAGAAATAATTTTTTAAAATGAAAAATTCTATAATTTTTTGCATAAAAAATATTTTTTTATAATTTGTTGATTAATGAAAACTACAAGAAATATTTTTTAGGAAAAAAATTATAAAATTTTTCATTTTAAAAAATGATTTCTTTAAAAATTGTTTATCATAAACGTTGCGTACTTCAGCTTCGTTCACAAGGATGGGTAGTCCAGCTTCCGATCTTCAGTTTTAAAACAAAGGTTCGATCCTAGACGGTGATGAGATTGTTCAGAGTCCACAAATATTTCAATTAGATAAATATAAATTCAATGTTAAATTGATAATAAATAAATAATGAAATAAATAAAAAAGATAAAAAGAAAAGAAATAAGGTGTAGAATAAAATTTTTAACTTTACAAAAAAAAACTGTTTGACCAACCAAACATTTTTGTTGACCTAACAAAAAAAATTTGGTTGAGCTAATCAAACATTTTGTTATGTCAACAAAAAACACTCAACCAAATAGTTTGGTTGCTTAAATTCCAACAAAATTTTTTTCTTGGCCCACCCAAATTTTGGTTGCTCTGACTAAACATTTTTCGCACTGTATTTTATGTTCATTAAAAATAATATTTTCTCGGAAATTATTCTGGATATTAAAAAAAATTTATAATTATGAAATATTATTATCACACTTTTTAAATATTTAAAATATCTCTTATAACCTAAATTACAATATATTATCAATTTGCTTTTTATTATTTTATATTTTTAAAAATAATTATATGTGCTTTGCAAGACTTTATAGGACGTTAATTAATTATAATATTATTAACATTTATGTCAATTGTTCTAGTTTTATAAGTACTACGATATTTTATATTATTAAAAAAAATTAAACTTTTAATTAAGTAATTGTATCATTTTTGAATAAAAAAGTTTTCTAATTTCATTAATTTTTCAAAAATTAAAATCAACTTTAAAACTGACGACAGTTAATAAAATATAATGATACATCATTTTATCTTATTTAAATATTATATTTTTTAAATTAATCTCAGTTTTATGGAAATATAAATAATTATTTAAATATCTTTTTAAATTTTAAATATAAATGATCTTTTTTTTCTTTTATAAAATTGAAGAAAAAAAAATTTGATCGCTAAAATTATTTACAATATTGAAGTTTTTGTAAAAAAATATCTGCAATTAAGTAATTTAAATTAATAGTATTAATTTCTGCACAAAATTAACATCAATAATAAATAATAATAATAACAATAATAATAATAATAAAAATAATAATAATTATAGTTGAAATTTTTAATACCAAAAATTGAAATGTGGACCTAATAGAGTACTGACCAGATTTCCCTATCTCTGATGTTGCAGTTTTAACAATTTTTTATTTCTATTTAAGTATTTATGATTATCATCTATGCACTTAAGAATAATTTTGAAAAATCTTGCACGTATGGGGTATCGAACCCCAGAACCTTGGGACGCAAGCCATACACGCATACCACACAACCACGTTGACTTTCAAACCCTTTACCTATCTCTACTTTTTGAAAATTAAGACTGAACTACATTCTTTATTTGTAATAACAAAATAACTACATTATCTAATGCTACATTAAAGGTTAAATAAATAATTAATTGAAATAATTTTTTAAGGTTTTTGTGGTCGCTAAATTCAAATTTGAGGTCAGTTTTTCAAAATTCAAAATGGCGGATCCAATATGTCGGACAAATTTTTAAAAAATCAAACCGATTTGCCTGAAATTTGTTACTCAGGGGTTTTTGTGGTCGCTGGATTCGAATTTGAGGTCAGTTTTTCAAAATTCAAAATAGCGGATCCAATATGGCGGACAAATTAAAAAAAAAATTTTTTTTTAAATTTGTCCGACCTCAAATTCGAATTCAGCGATCCCAAAAACCCCCGAGTAACAAATTTCAGACAAATCGGATTGATTTTTTAAAAATGTGTCCGCCATATTGGATCCGCCATTTTGAATTTTGAAAAACTGACCTCAAATTTTAATTCAGCGACTACGAAAACCCCCGAGTAACAATTTGTGGTCAAAACGCATTAATTTTTAAATTATCCGCCATATTGGATCCGCCATTTTGAATTTTGAAAAACCGACCTCAGATTCGTAATCAGAGACCCCGAAAACTCCTGAGCAACGAGTTTCATGTAAATCTGATAAATTTTAAGTTTTCATGGTCGCCATTTTGGGTCCGCCACTTTGTTTTTTTTAAATCTGACTTCAAATTTGAATTCAGCGACCCCAAAAACCCCCGAGTAACAAATTTCAGGCGAATCAAATTAAATTTAGTATTATTTTTTTGCGATGGCCATATATGGCCACTTGCACAGAGGTGGCACGACTTTTTCTGGCCACATATGGGTCCTGGACTGTCAAGGGGTTAATAAATATTCTAAGTTTATAAAATTGAATATGGTCATCCAGAACAACGTTTATAATCAACCATGCGAAAGAAAAAAATATTTTTGTATAAAAATTAT
Organism: Leptopilina boulardi; assembly: GCF_019393585.1. Lineage (NCBI taxonomy): Eukaryota > Metazoa > Arthropoda > Insecta > Hymenoptera > Figitidae > Leptopilina > Leptopilina boulardi. The sequence goes on from NW_026138003.1 coordinate 783,574, forward strand.
TATAATTTTTTATCTAAAAAATTTTTGCAACGTTTCTCGATCAACGATTTTTAAAAAAAATTTGTAAAGAAATAGTAAAAAATATTTTTATTTTCAATTGACAATCATAAACGTTGTGAAATTTATCAACGTCAGGCTTTGTTAATTTATGTCCAAGTTATGAAATTTTGAAAAATTTCATGCATAACATTTCAATTGTTTATAAAAGAAATAAACAATTTAATAGTTTTCCATGAAATTTACAGGTTATTTATAACCGTGCAGAAATTTTAAACGGGCCCTGGCAGGGCTCACGTTTAAAAGCACTAAATCCACATGAAAAAGGGAAACCGATCGGGGCCACAGTAGAAAACCCTATTTTAGCCCGATTAAAATCGATTGGATCCAGGGCCCGAGCAGGGCCTAGTTTGGCTCTAGTCTGGATCCCTGTTTTAACCAGGTCAGGGCCAGGTTTACTAATCTCTGCATTAGTAACTACAGTAGAACCTATTTCTTGCACATTCACATTGATAAATTCCAACCTTTGAAAATTTTAGGTCCATTTGAGAAACTTTTAGCTTTTAATATGGGGCATTCTATGGGAAATTTTCATTGAAAATTTTTTTTTGCCCGAAACATTTTTTTTTCGAAATCTATATGAAAAATAAGGAATTACGTATTTTTTTATTTTTTTATTTGATGAAAATGAAGAAAGTTATGATTTTTTGAAATTTAACGACAACGAAGAAAGTTTGTTTTTGGAACATTTTTTAATCTATTGTACTAATAAATTAAAAATTATGCTATATATGAAATTTGTCCATTTTTTCTCAAATTTTTCAAATATGTGCTCAAAAATAACGTACCTATAACAGAAGCAACAAAAAAGTTGAAATTAAACTTATAAAGTGAGTTTTCTCAAAGAAAAGTTTTCTCACTTTCGATTTTTAATTTTTGTTTTGCATTACAATCTCTGATGATTGAAGAATTTTTTCCTCTATCTGCGAAAGTGGTATTTTTAGTTTTTAAATTACTATTTATAATTTTTTTAGTAAGGCTCTCAGAATTTAAGCATTTTTTCTACAAATATAACCTTTTTCCATTAACATTCATTTGTTTTTTTTTAATTTTCATAAAAACATACTAAAAATCGTTGCGTCAAGCTTAAAAATAGTAAATAGTAATTTTAAAACTAAAAGTACCACTTTCACAGATAGGGGAAAAAATTCTTCAGTCATCAGAGATTGTAATGCAAAATAAAAAATTAAAAATCGAAAGTGTCCATCTTTGAGAAAACTCACTTTATATGTTTAATTTTAACTTTTTTGTTGCTTCTGTTATAGGAAAGTTATTTTTGAGCATATATTTGAAAAATTTGAGAAAAAATGAACAAATTTCATATATAGCATAATTTTTAATTTCTTAGTACAATAGATTAAAAAATTTTCCAAAAACACACTTTCTTCGTTGACGTTAAATTTCAAAAAATCATAACTTCCTTCATTTTCAACAAATAAAAAAATAAAAAAATACGTATTTCCTTATTTTTCATATAGATTTCGAAAAAAAAATGTTTCGGACAAAAAAAAATTTTCAATGAAAATTTCCTATAGAATGCCCCATATACAGTTTTTACATTAAATATTATAATATGAATTTGTAATAGGTTAAATCTATATATGCCAAGTATGATGATGTTATTCCCTATTGTTTCCTTTTTCTATTGGATCGACGATATAAGAAAATATATCTATAATATATATATATATATTATTTCGAAAGAGAATTCAAAAGGGTGTTTTGAATACGTTTGAATGCATATTTCACCAGAGTATCAATATTTTCCCACAAGTTCGAGTGAAAAATCGCTTCAATAGCCAAACTGACTCTAAAATACAAAAGTCTTCACCGGATGACTTGCAAATGTAGCCAGTGAATATTTCATAACCCCTTATTTCGATATATTTGTTCAAAGAAAAATCTCGCGACTAGATTCATATACAAGATCCAAAGTCGATTTGCTTCAAAAATTCGCGTTCGCGAATTCTCACGAGAGGTTATATATACATATAAATATACGAGACATGAAATTCAAAGAACCCACGAGACATGCGCATACGAAAAACGATATTTGCGAGATGACTTTTAATGTCACGTGACACGAGAATAAGTAAGATGAATTTTCGAAATCTCTCTCTTTCCCTTTTCGATTTGAATTTACTTCGCACACTTTTACAACTCTCGTTAATCAGAAGGACGGCATGGATGCAATTATCCGACAGTAATTAACTTCGCAAACTGCAACTCGCGGGGTCTATGAGGCGGCGTCGTCGTCGTATATGGGAAAGGGAAAATGTTAGAAAGTTGGTAGTAGTGGAAATATAGGGGGTCTTTTCCAAAGGGGGGAAGAGAGAGAGAGAGTGAAACTAGATGTCAAGGAGGAAAGAAGAACGAGGGAAATGGTTAGGGGGGTATGGATAAGAGAGAAAGACGCAGGGTTATCCCCCTTATACAACTGGCTAGATAGACGGTTGTTACGGAGGTTTCCCAGGTTCGACCTGATAGAGCTGTTCTGGAATTATACGGGTTAGCCCTGAAAACCGGGCGACTGGCGCTGCTTTTGCACCGGAAACTAATTTAACTCTCGCATCCTCTTTCAGCCGTTTCCACCCTTCTTCGTAACACCATCTCCAACAGGAGTTTTCATTTTCATGCACTGCAATCGAAAAACATTTATAATCTCCTCTTCTCTTGGTTCCAAAATCGAACATATGTTTTCATATATCTGTTCAAGTGTAATAAGGGATATAATTTTAATAAAAAATGATAAATCTTTTTTATCTGCAAAATAATGATTCGAAAGAGAAAAAAATATTCACAGTAAAAAGAAAATTGTATTTTAAGATGAGTTTGAAATTTAGTACTTTTATTTATAGTAGGGGAGCCTAATGTGCGTCTAAAACAGCCCATCAGATTAGTAAAAAAAATCGATCGTCGGAAATATTGAAGAGCGTTAGATTAGAGTAAGGTGGGTTAATTACTAACTAAAAAATGTACATGTAAACAATTTGCCGATTTGAGCGTAACGTAAGGGAGTGGGAGGGTTACTTTGCAAAAAAAAACGTTGTCTTGACATTCAAATCTGATACAATTTGAAAGACAGCGATTTTTTTTGTTTACGAGGTTTACGCGATAGGGCGCCTTAAGACATCAAGAGGTTCTCAACAGAGGTGCAAAAGTCGTTTCTCCAAAATTGACTTTGATTGGTTGAATGCTGTTGAGAAAGACCAGACGTGTGATATATGATTTAGTATTAAGAGCTAGATATCCAGAAAGGTTGCGCTTCAAACAATTTGTGCAAAGGTTGTGTTTAAGCCGCTTTCAAACCTGAGATCCGAGCCGCAGCTCTTTGGCAAAGGCATTAAGAAATGGTTTTGATTTTGGAAGGAGAAACGCGGTTTTTCAAATTATGAGAAAGTGAATTGTAAACCTTCAAAACAAGGAACTGTTTGAAAAGTTTATAATGTTTTATATTAAAAAATACTGTAAAAAATAATTTTTAATAAAAAACAAAAGTATTAGCAAAAACAACTAACTCCAAAAGTGTTTACGGACACAAAGAATATGAAGATTATTATTGTAATAATAAAATAGTTGTCTGAAAAATGATATTTACACCAACCTAAAAATTAGGAACAACATTGCCGATATAAAACAGTCATTAACGATCAGCATTTTGCACAGTAAATAAATAAATGAATGTTAATGTTAATTTTAAGAACATTAATTAATAATAAATGTAAAGCTCATTTATATGTCTTGATATTATATACGCATCCTGCAATGGAATTTAGATTGAGAACCTCTTGTCGCCTTTAGGTGCCATAGGGCTTGTATCATGACGCTGAAGTTACCAACGTTGATTCGACGAATCGACGAACGAATTTTTCGTTTTCAGATTAGTTTAAAGGCCAAGAACCAATTTTTTAAAATTGAAACTTCTTTATTTTGGTCCCGAATACATCTTTAAATACTAAAAATCCTCAATTAAGGCGGGGAAATCTTCAATCTTAGGAAAAAAAAAATTCTTTTCGTCGATTCAACGTTGGTAACTTCAGTGTCATTTGTATCTCGTAAACACCTCAGGTTGCGTCACTAACGTTAATCTTTTGAATTGGAGTATTTTTAGGATCCATGTAATTGTTTTTTTTTACAATTTTTGAAAATTTGTAGACGCTTCCCCCACCACTGATAGGAGAAACTTTATACTAATTTTGATTCATAAAATTGATGTATTTCTTTTTGCAATTATTGTCAGCGTTTTTTTTAAATTTATACTCATTTTCTGACGACCCATTGGATGTACCAACTCATTGGGCTTTTTATAAGATTCGCGGCTACATGTTTCGCAAGGTAAAGCTTGACGGACCGAAACTGAAAGGAGCTCAATAAACTTGGAAATGGACTTCACTCGACAGAAAGGTTTAGCAGTGAGAGAGAGAAAGAAAAAGAGAAGAGTTTTAACGGTACTGTACCGGCAAAAAATTGAAAGGGTCAAATGGAAAAGCAACGTGTTTTCAAAACGAACATACCGAAAGTAACCGGAAATTATTTTCACCTCTGACACTTGCATAAAAAAACAACCATTAAATAATCAATGATTTTTTTCAATAAATTATTAAAAAGGATTATCAATTATCATCAGATTATTATTAGATGTAAAATGTAACATTAAAACATTCAGTCTTAATATTCAACAAGAGGTTGGTAAAAGATTTGCGTAAGTCAATGTGGCTGTGTGGTCTGAGTGTAAGACTCGTGTTCTAAGGGTCTTGCGTTCGATCCCCCATGCGTGCGAGAGTTTTTTAAATTATTTTTAAGTATTTTATATAGGATTATAAAAAAGCATTTTTTTCAGATAAAAATGAATTTTATCAAAAAAAAGTTATTACATTAAAAAAAAAATGTAAAAAATTGAGCGAACGACGAAAGAAAAAAAAATGTTTTCCATTTTGAGTATACATTATAAAAATGTGACTCTTGTTTTCTAAAAAAAAAAATATTTGACATAAAATAAAATATTCTGAGATTGAAATAAATCATAGTATGGGAATTTCGTTGTGTTGCTGGGTGTGTTTAATACTTCATTAAAATTCAAGACTTTTTTTTTACTTTTGTGTATTGTGTATATGTATATAGTATATACAAAAGTGAGTGAAGAAAATATAGTTTTTATGTTTCATATTCACCCTCGTTCTTTTCACAATCAGCGTATACGTCGCGTTTCATTTCGTTGTGCCACGTGTGTAACTGAACGTTCAACCACAAATGATGTACGACTAGCAAGATTTTTGTAAACACAGATTTTTTATGTTTGCCTTTTTGACCAGGCCGGATAATTACACTACTTTTTCTTTTTTTTAATTTGACTTGTAAAAAACACATTCCTTTTTTTATTTTAATAATCCTCGTTATATTACGAGCTCTTGCAGAAGTGCACTTATTTTTTTTTAATTATTATAAGCAAATGCACGCGTTTCATTATTTTTACTCGTGAAAAAAAGATACACCGATATCCGATTATTGCTGAAAATGAATGCATATTTGCCCACGACTCGTGAACTGGAAACTTATATGCATGAATTCATAAGTAAGCAATGGAACTGGAAAAATGAATACGAACATTTTTTTTTTTATTTCTATTTATAGAGACACTTTTATTGAATATTACATATAATGGGAATTCTCCAAAATTGATGCCTATCATTTTCCAATTTTATAATTTAGAATTAAATTTTCATTTTAAAATAAATTAATGAAAAAAAATTTTTTTTTCCTTATCCAAACATACAAATTCTATACATATAAGTGGAAATGAATATTGTATTACAAAATATAAATTTAAATTAAATTCTACTTTTGTATTCTGTTTATATTTATTTCGAAAAACATCACGAGTGGTATATTACATAAAAAATACAGAGATTTTGCCGAGCGTTGTCTTCTATTATTATTATTATTATTATTATTATTATTATTATTATTATTATTATTATTATTATTATTATTATTATTATTATTATTATTATTATTTAATAGAATTGTCATTTAACAAAAAATGTATTGAAATAAATTTTTAATTCGACACTACAAAAATTCCGGCAATTTTAATGAAAGGAATATTTATAAGTTCCTAAAATTTCAAAATATTTGAGCTTTTTATATGGGTACTATTTTTAAGATATTTATAAAAATTACTCATGGTAATTATCCAGTTCTTTTTTTATTAATTTTCTTTCAATTTCTAAAGAAGTAATTATTAAATTATTAAAATTTAATTTTAATTAATTAATATAAATTAACTAATTAAAATTAAATAAAAATAGAATTCTCTAATTCTTTTTCAAAATTGAGAAATTTTTAATTTGCAATATTTAAATTATTGTTTAATTTAAGAGAAACGTAAAAAATAATTTTCTATCATAAAAAAAAGAATAGATATCCACATTACATTTTATAAAAAGCGATAATAAATTAAAAAGTAGAACGGATAAAATTTGCATCAAACGTAAAATTGTACATTTTCCTTTTGAAATTTAAATAGGAATGTTATGAGTATAAATATGTGTGTGTGTAATATTGGTGTGCTTAGCCAGACAAAAATTTCATTTGTTTATCACAATAAATAAAAAAAAAATAAAAAAATAGAGATTGGAAAAACATATTCCAGTGATCCTCAATTGAGAATGATCATTGAAACGTTAACTGCTACTTGAAAACAGAAGTGATTGAAACTGTGCACAACATATTGCATATGAAGTATGAACAATTTAATCGTTATTGATGGTATTGTTTGCAGTGATGTTCAATCAATTCTAGTGGCCTATTTGATTTTCAGGCAGAAATACAACAGGCATTTATATTGTATGTATAATTGTGATGCGACTGATATGCTAATGGTAAAGATTCCATTATCGTTAAGTTATTATGACCTGTGTTAATGACAACGTGTATATATATATACACATAACTAACAACCGTAATCACATTACAAAATATTATTGCTGTTATTTGTCATTATATTCTCCTATACTATTGTATATCTCAACTCTGCAACACATCACTTATATTTTTCTCTCTATAAAAATATTAACAACCCAAAAGAGATAGACTGAAAAAAATTTATTTGATTCAAAAAATCGATTACCTGACTAATATATCAAATAAACATTTATTTGTATTAAATAATTATTATTTGAGTCAATTAAATGGTAATTGTTTCAAATACGGAAATTATTCGTGCAAATACAATTTATTTAATTCAAATAAAAATTATTTGGTAGGTCTCAGAGCCAAATAAATATTTAACTTGCGCTAAATAAAATTTTATTTACATATTCAATAGTACCTAATTTTAAGGGTGACGACTAAATTTTTTTTGTAAAATAAACAATTCCATGTAATTGTTATTTAAAAACCAAAATATATCTCTAACCTTTGTCTGCAAATGATGTATATTTTCAACCGTAAGATGTCCCAGAAACACAGGCGATTTAAAAAATTTCGAACAAGTTTAAAAAATTCCAAATGAAAGCAAAATACTATTTATAAAAAAATTAATCGATCGCGATTTAAAAATTTTTCGAACACTCCCGAAACAAAAAATTTACTAAAATTACAAAAAAAGCACTCCCGTTTTACTTAAAATATGAAAACATAAAATAAAAAAAAATAAATATAATTAACACTGACTTTAAAATTACAAAATTTACACTCACATTGAGCACGTCTAAACAGGTCAAGATACGAATTGCAACTGTTTTAATATTATCTTAGGGATTTTCAATACACCTTGTGATCTTCGGCCCAAGATACCCTTGATATTTCAATATAAACATATACAGTTCGAGACGCAGGTATAATATAATTAATAATAAATTGATAATAAATAAAAATTTTTCTTTCCATGTATAACTGAAAAATTTCTAAATAATAACAAATGATTTATTATATGGGGCATTCCACGTGAAATTCTCATACAAAATTTGTTTTTACTGAAACATTTTTCGAAATCTTTTTGAAAAATGAAATATTTAAGTATTTTTTGATTTGATAAAAATTATGGAAGTCATATTTCAATTTTTCTGTAATATCATAAACGTTGTGAACTTCAGCATCGTGTTGGTCTAAATAAAAAGTAGTTTTTTTGTTTCATACAAATGTCAATCAAATATTTTGTTTGAAAAATGAAGAAAATTTCTCAATCTAAAAGAAAGAAGTCAAAATTATGACGCAAAAAAAATCCGTTAAATATATGTAAAGAAAAAAATGTTTTATTTACATTCTGAATGATACACATTTTAAAAAGGAAAATTACATTAAATATTGTAGGTTGAATGCTGTGATATTATCTGATACGAGAGTTAGTATCAGAAGTCACATTGTTGACTTAAAAAATATCACAAGTTATAAAGTAAACAAGAACCCCTTTGTATACACGTACGACTACTGCTTCGTTGAAAGAACTAAAAGCGAAGGTATGTAGGTTTGTTTACACGAACATGTGAACTTTGAATGTGAATACGTTCATATATGTACAAAGAAAGGAAAAGAGAGAGAAAGAGATACTCCCGAAAGATACAGCACGTCTCTGATTGCTTTCCTTACCTTTTCCCTCTTCTTGCCAACCCTATACTCTTCCCTATATATATATTTCTACCTCATCTTCTTTTACCTTTTTTACCCCCTTCTATGCTAACTCGGAACACTTTCTTTTTTCCTTTCTTTTCCATCATTCCCTCTTTCTTTTAAAGCGGCGCACTTTCTTTTTTTCTTATTTTTTTTTCTTGGTCCTCCATAGAAGACTCTCGGGATGGAGGATATGAAACGGAACGAAGACTCTTGTGAAACAACTATGCAATGGGTGAAGAAAGAAGAAGGAAGGAAACCCTTCAGGGAATTAAGGAAAGTCTATTCGTCTTTCATTAATTCAACTTCAAGACGAAATCCAGTTTAAAGTGCACTTTCCAATTCTTTTTTGACCAAATCAATTTTCTACTCTAGTCGCTTGTTTGATTATTTCCTTCTTTGTATATATATATATATATATATATATATACAAGAAAAGAAGAGTGACTGCGCTTAAAAGATTTATTTTATTTAAATGTAATCTTTTATTGTTAAATATTATTAGACCCGTAGTCGAAAATTATTTAATATAAAAGAAGTAAAAGTAAGTCGCATTCTCTCTAAATCTAAAATAGTAAAGATTTTAACTAATTTGACCCAATTTACGTCGGTGAAGTTAACATTATTATTATTTTTGATCTACAAAATTTTTTGCAACGTTTCTTGATCAATAATTATTAGGGGAGAGTTGCCAGTTGTGAGACACCGCCAGTTGTGAGACAGTCGATTTTTTTTAACGCGTAATATTAAAAAGCCTATTGCTTTATATAAAAACATTTCTTTTTATATGAGTCAACTTTTGCGTGTACACTGAAGCAGATATATATATTGCTTGTATTAAATGCCAACACCGTGTTGTGAGAATCGACTAAAATCTATTTTTTCAATATAAGCAAATTACTTTTTTTCTAAGTTAATTAATTAGTAAAGGTAAATATTATGCATTTTCACTTAGTACTTTCCTTATACTTTGTGATGCAATATTGCATTTTTCAAAATCTACGGTTGAAAAGAATTTTTTTTCGTTTTTAAAAATAGCGCCAATTTTCGGTTGTGAGGCCCAACATGTTACCAGTTGTGAGACGGTGGCGCCATCCATCTGGGATAGCCTATACTTTTTTTATATAGCTTAAAACGCTCAGTTCAGTTTTGTTCGTTGTGTTCTTTTGACAACACAGTATTTAAATATTGTTTTAATTTCTTTTCCCGTATTTTTGGGCATGTCAAATAAAAGAAAGTCAACCGAATTAGAAAAAGTCAATTTTAATGCTCTTATGCATATTTAATATAAATAAATAAAAAAAAATAAATAATAATATTATTTTGTATACAATGATATATATCATTAATATATTTAACTATTTATAATAAACATAACATTTTAAGCAAAAGTTTTTAAATTTTAACAACTTTTTATAAGTGTCTCACAACTGGACAATTTTTTTTTTTTTTGACAAAAAACATGTGCTCAAAAAGTTGATCATAAAATTTTTTGAGTTCTTCTAAATATTATACTTCCTCTGAATAAAAGTTGCGTATTTACTTTACTTTTCGAATGGTGTTTTTTTTTCAATTTCGTTTACCCATTTACAATTTATAAGTCAAAAACAAAACCCGTCTCATAACTGGCAACTCTCCCCTATTTGAAAAAATATTTGTAGGCAAAAAATTAGTTATTATTTTTTGAGTGGAAAATATTTTTTTTTTTGAATCGTCGATCGTAAATGTTGTAAACTTCACCGACGTCCCAATTTGTTTCCACTGTTCAAATATCAAGATTGAAAAAATTAAATAGAGGACCCACATTACAATCATAAATCTTGACCCAACGCATCTATTAGGTAAAGGATTACTGAATTTAATTAAAAAAGGAATATTCGATTATTATTTCACAAATATTAAATATTTAGAAACATTGCATTTTTATAAAAAATAAATAATCTTTGTTCATATTTAAATCATTCACTAAATACCTCTCCCCAACTTAGTTTATTTTATTAAGTTAAATTCAGGAATTAGATTAGGGAATAATTATAAGTTCCTATATTAGTAAAAACTAATAACCCAGAAGGAAATTGCAAATGGTAACCATTGGGCCATTATAGGACCAATGATGGTCTAATATTGCGCCAATTCTGCCAATATTGGGCCACTCTTTTGCCAATGGTAAATTTCCTACTGGGAATATTTAAAAATTTAAATTAAAAATTTAGGACATAACAATAGATAGTTTATAATCGTTATAAGACACAGAGAAAAATGGGATTGTGATGCAAACAATTTTTGGATTGTTGTCAGTAGATTTGTTGATATTACAATTCGGATTGTTGTCAATACAAATGTATGTTGTTTTAACAACAATACGAACTTTTTTGTTGTCAGTTTTGTTTAGTTTGCAATTCCGAACAGATGCAGAAGCAATCTATCTGTCTAATGGAACAATCTGAATTTGTTCAACTGAAAGGTTAAAAATACAAAAATACATAATGTATATTAAATATTATTTAACAACAAATTTCAACTCAAAATAATTTTTTTGTTTCAGGTCAAAGAATTTGATTCAGAAGCTGCATGTTCCACAGATTTTAATGCAATTGAAACTGGTTATATGACCTACGGAAATGTGCTATCGATTATTTTAGAAGACGAAGAAACTGAATAAATTTTATTAGACGGATTAAAGCTTTGTTAATACAACAAATTGTGTTGCCGATTGAACAATTTAGTTTTGTTATTTCCACTGTTCCATAACAATTTTCTTTATTCATCAAACAGTTCTGTTTGTTCACCGAACAATCCGAATAGTTTTAATAACAATCCCATTTTAAGATTTTTTTTGTCCCAAAAACAAATAGAACTGCTGGTTCTATATTGACAATTTGGAATTGTTGTGTGGACTTAATTTTTAGTAACCACAATAATTTTTTTTTCTCCGTGATAATATTTCATTTTTAAAAAGAAATCCAATGATGTGCATATTTTAATAGAAATTTGTAGAATTAATCGTGATTTTTCGTTTTAAAAAATTTTTTTCAATAAATTTGCAAATCCTCTTTATTTGATGATTGTTTTTTTATACATCAGAAGTTTTGAACGTTCAATTGAAGAAAAAATTTATTTATTTAAATTCAAATTTAATTATAAAATATTGCTTTCACTATGGGTAAGAATTCCTGAAGTGGCCCCCTAATATTTTTTGTGTAATAGAAAAAAGTGATACTCACATATTTTGGTAGTCCATGATGTCACTAAAAAACCCCTGAAACGATTTTTCAAAATTCGCATTTTTTTAAAAGTTATAAACAATTAAACTTTTTTGCAACGTTTTGGAAAAAATTCTGTATCTTGAAATTGGCCGAACCGATTTTAATAAAAATTGGTTTGGAGAAAGATTAAGATACGTACTTTTGATAAATAAATAAATTATGAATAAAAAGTATAATTTGTTTAAACAAATTATATTGTTAATTTTTAACTTTATAAATTAACAATGTTCTCAGTCGATTTTTCCAATTTTTTTTATAGAATCATAAAAAGGGGCTTTTCACGATTCCATGACAAAAATAAAAAAGTGGGATTCTCAAAAACTTTAGAAGATACAGAATTTTTAGTCTTAACGCGCGCGAGTTTTCTGAGCAGCTCACGCAAACGGCGCGGCATCTCCCGCGCGCCCCGCGCCAACCAAGACTCCATGAGAGTTCCCGATTATAATATTTTATTAACTCAATTAAACTAAACAGTTGTTTATATGTATTTTATTATTCATATCATTTTTGTTTTTTTTTAATAATTTTTATTATTTATAAAATTTCTGTTTATAATAAGTTTCTGATTATTTAATTTTAATGATAAATTTTCAACGTTTTTTAATTGTTTTGTTTATGTATCAATGAATAATAAAATATATTATTGCGAATCCGTGTTTTATTTTTCTAGACCGCATTGTTTAACGTTTGCTGTCAAAATTTTAACAAATTTCACGTTTATGCGCACTGAATGAAAATTTGCGCGTTTTCACGTGAAAACAAAAGAATCGCGACAATCGTCTGGTCATTCACCTAACATGATAATTTCGTTTTTAGATCATAGTATTTTCTTTACGTATACATAAATGTAAGTCCGTGTTTGTTGTTTCGATTAGTATTTTTCACGTTGTATATTAAAAATTTTACTTTTTCGCGTATGTGCTATAAAAACAAATCTTAAAATATGCCAAAAGCAAATACTTGCTGCAACCCGTTGAAAAAAACGAACATAAAGCAGTTTATAAAAATCTTGTGAAAGTGCCTAATTCGTGGAATTATAGATTTAAAAATTTAATAGGACAGTTCATTTGTTTTTCGTGCAAAGCAGCCATCAACACATTTAACAAAAACAATTAAAAAACGTTGAAAATTTATCATTAAAATTAAATAATCAGAAACTTATTATAAACAGAAATTTTATAAATAATAAAAATTATTAAATATAAACAAAAATGATATGAACAATAAAATACATATAAACAACTGTTTAGTTTAATTGAGTTAATAAAATATTATAATCGGGAACTCTCATGGAGTCTTGGTTGGCGCGGGGCGCGCGGGAGATGCCGCGCCGTTTGCGTGAGCTGCTCAGAAAACTCGCGCGCGTTAAGACTAAAAATTCTGTATCTTCTAAAGTTTTTGAGAATCCCACTTTTTTATTTTTGTCATGGAATCGTGAAAAGCCCCTTTTTATGATTCTATAAAAAAAATTGGAAAAATCGACTGAGAACATTGTTAATTTATAAAGTTAAAAATTAACAATATAATTTGTTTAAACAAATTATACTTTTTATTCATAATTTATTTATTTATCAAAAGTACGTATCTTAATCTTTCTCCAAACCAATTTTTATTAAAATCGGTTCGGCCAATTTCAAGATACAGAATTTTTTCCAAAACGTTGCAAAAAAGTTTAATTGTTTATAACTTTTAAAAAAATGCGAATTTTGAAAAATCGTTTCAGGGGTTTTTTAGTGACATCATGGACTACCAAAATATGTGGGTATCACTTTTTTCTATTACACAAAAAATATTAGGGGGCCACTTCAGGAATTCTTACCCCTATCTAAAAATAAATTAAAAATTTATTAAAAGTTTTATGTATTTTTTATATTTCATTGGTGCTTTATCTTTTTAATATCCAGTTTATTAAAAAAATTAAAATAAATATTAATCAAATTTCTTTATAATTTAATAAGATATTAAAAAAAAAAATTTACTCTAGTCAGATTTTCATTGTACTTGGATTAAATTATGCTTATCTTTTATCACAAAGGATGTCGTATAATAAAAATAAATTTTCTATAAATATGCATATTATATATACATATATATATATACATATAATACTTCTCGCATGAATGATTAGAAAAAAAGACTTACCGGGATCTGCTGAAGGGTGCGATCTCGTAAGTCGACACAGTTGTAGGGGAAGATAACGAGTGTCTGCTCTCGGAGGTGATTTTGGTGGTGGAGGGGTGGCACTTAGAAAACCGCGTTGTAATTCCCATCCCACTTCCTGTATGATCGAAGCTTTTCGGAAGTAGGGGGTCACTTCTCTTAAATATTTCACTGAAAACAAAAACATAGAGAGATACAAATTAAATTTTTTTCTGAAAATTATTTCGTCTCATGAATAACACATTATGTTTTTCCCATTTTCTAATAAACCACTACGTAACAAGACAAGCTATATAACAAATAGGTACGAGATAAAAGCAAAAAAAAAAATAAATAAATAAAAAGAAAATAGTTTATAAAATATATTTCTCTATACGTTTATTAAAAAATAAAAATATTTTTTTTCCATTTGAAATAGAAACAATTCTAAATTGAATTTCTTTTTAATTTTCCCTTACAATTAAAGCATATATATATATATAAAGGTTATATAGCCCTGAAAAGATAGATTTAATATTACACGTTGAATTGGATTACATTGCATCATAAATATAGTATAAAAATCAGCTTTTACAACGTTGAAAAAGCGTTTAATTAAAACCATTTGCGAGCAGAAGCGAAAATGGTGGATAAGTATAATAAGGATTACGAATAACGTGTTGATGAACGCAATATCTGCAATGCGGGGTAATTTCGAGAAAGATGCTTCACTACACCCCGGGTGTAGGTTCCTTCTATACTCTATGAGCTATACTAATGGCGAGACCCCGGCTGCTGCTTCTACTGCTGCTACAAAATGTTGTTATGTGTGATAATTTCCTTCACTAAAGTAATTTCGTTGCGCGCGAGCTTTTGAACTAATTCGTCGTGTGCGGATTATTATGTATCATCTCCAGGGATTTCCCACGACCATATATGGAAATGGCACTTTATAATTTCACATGGATTATATTGCCTCCCACTATCCCTTTCCTCTTCAACCCCAAGTTCTCTATACTCTGTTTTTATATCCTTGTATCCTATAATAAAATTACTCGTTCCAATTTTAATAACCCAACAATATTCAAATTTTCTCTACCTGTTTTATTAAATATTACATTGTACGCGTGTATATATATATATATATATATATATATATATATATATATTCACTGATAATATTCTACGTTATATTTAATATTCGATATCCAAGTACATAGCTATAAAATTACAACATTCTGCGTTAAAAGCTTTCATGAAACTTAATGCACACAAGTAGTGAATTTTCAATTTCACCCAAAAAAAAAAAATATTAAAGCAAATATTTCGTTGAATAATATTTTGTCTCTGGATGCATCAACTTTAAAGTATGCTGTTTGAAGAGCTTGGTAACTACATTACCCACGTCTACAAGTTTTGCATCGTATACATTTTTTAACAAAATTGCACAATTCACTTTGTCAAAAAGAGGATAACAGTGTTCTTCTGAAAAACAAAGGAAGAAATAATCACATAAACTGTTGTATATATATATATATATTGGAAGTATGAGAGATACTTAAAAGTTCTTTTTTAGCGTAGAAAAGCATGTCAGTGGAATTCGCAACATTTTCTTTTTTTATTACCAATAAAAAAAAACAAGAGGATCATTTAAGATTTTACAAAAAAATTACAAGAGAAAAAAGCATAATATATTGAACTAATACCTATAATACACGGAAAAAAAGAAAAAGTAACTTTTACTACTTTAAAAGTAAAATTGGACCTGTCCGAAGTTTCTGCGCATCTCTGGCAACTTTTACTCCAAAAATAGTAAAATTTACTTCAGAAATAGTAAAAATTACTACGGAAACAGTAAAATTTACTACAGAAATAGTCAATTTTACTATTTTTCGAGTAAAAGTTGCCAGAGATGCGCAGAAACTTCGAACAGGTCCAATTTTACTTTTAAAGTAGTAAAAGTTACTTTATTCGTTTTTCCATTTTTCTCCGTGTACTAACTTGTTAATTATAAATAACATATAATTGATTGAATCTGACCTTTTAAAATCAAATTTGATACCTTTATATTTTTGTTAGTTACGGTTCACGGTGATCTTGAACAAAATTAAATAAAAAGTTGCCACACTTGAAATTTCTTTCCAGATTCTTAAACTATATTGTTTCTAGATCATATAAAACCAAAAATGAAAATCCTATATCCATGGCTTTTTGAAAAAAAATTTTTTTTAAATTTAGTACTATAATCATGGATGGATGGTTTATTTAAACCATAATCATCATCTTTCACAATTACCAATCATCGAGAATAAAATATTTTGATGAAATTAACTATTACATTGTAATTGATTTTATAAACATTAATTATTGTTTATTAACAGTTCTTTTATTCGTAAACACACTTATTTGTTTATTTGCAAATACTTGTTTATTTATAAACAATCATTTATCTATAAATACATTTGTTATATTTACGAGTTTTCGGGGTCGCTGATTATGAATGTGGTATTAGATTTTCAAAACTCAAAGTGGTGGATCCAATATGGCGGAAATTTTTTAAAAACTGATTCCCCTTTTTTCAAAATCAGCCCTTATTTTTCGATTTTCACCCCTTCGCGTATTTTTTTTTTTTATTTTCATTGGAAATCTGAGGTTTTTTCCCATGAGCTATGTAAATATGAAAGTGGGACAACAATAATTCCAATGAAAATAAAAAAAAAAAAAAATTCCCGAAGGGGTGAAAATCGATAAATAAGGGTTGATTTTGAAAAAAAGTGGTCAAAAATTTTTTTTTTAATTTTGTATACATTTTTGAAAAGTACGTGAAAAATGCATTAAAATTCATTATAGATAAATTAAAATCCATTAACTTTTGTCATAGTTATACAGATTTGAAAATGATAATGTTACCTTTAACGTCAAAACTTCAACCCCCTCTACTTTTTACAAATATTTTTTTAATGAGTTTATATTTTAGGGATTTATTACTTTTATATAGGACAACAATTTACCAAAGAATGAAGCCAATCCCAGAACATTGACTTTTTGGGCTGGGGCGATTGAAAAAGAATCTCTCATAACTGAATTGACACGAAGCTGAAGTACGCAATTTATATAAACAATTTTTGAAGAAATAATTTTTTAAAATGAAAAATTCTATAATTTTTTGCCGAAAAAATATTTTTCTATAATTTGTTGATTAAGGGCATCTGGGAGAAAATAATGGTTCTGTAGATTTCTTCTCATTTGAAAAAAATAGAATATTTTAGGTTGTAATATTTTGGAAATAATAGAGGAAGGTACCCTGCCAGTGGCTCTTCTCGGAATTTTGCATAATTGTCAAAAAGGGGTTTCGTAAATTTCTTCTCATCTTTAAAGAATAAAGTATTTCGAGTTGGCATTTGGAGGAATAATAGAGGAAGGGTCACTGAGTTCATCACTCTTCTCCATTTTTGCAATAATATTGTGAGGAAATTATTTTATTAAAGATTTAAAGTGGAGTAATTTGGGGTAAGTTAGTTCAGCAGCGGCCACTAGCTAGAATTGGCGCCATCATTCAATGTCTGTCCCCACTTCTGTCAAAAATCCAACTTTTATAACCACGATTTTCAATACTTTTCAACAAAATTACTTGTAAAAATGGAGATGATTCTTAATCAGCGAGCCCTCATCTAATTAATTATTATTTAATTATTTCTTTAAAAATCGTTTATATAAACGTTGCGTACTTCAGCTTCGTGAATTACCTCCCTGAAGTTGGCTTCGACGCTCAGCGCCGAAAATTGTTTTTCGTAGAATCAAAAATTTTAAATTACTTTTTTTTAATTTTTAAATCCAAATAATACCTTGAAAAATACTTATTAAGACATTGTGTGAACCCTAAACCTTTTTAAAAAATGTTTTTATATTTTTGGCCTCATGAAAAATAATTTTCGACGCTGAGCGTCGACCCCAACTTCATGCAGGTCGTGAATTGACTACACTGAAAAAAAAAAATTATTTGATTCAAATACCGTTGTATTTGGTTATTTTCAAATAAATATTTACTTGAATCAAATATTTCTTATTTGAATCAAATAAATGGTATTTGCTGCAAATACTGAAATATTTGATTCAAATACCATTTATTTGATTCAAATAAGAAATATTTGATTCAAGTAAATATTTATTTGATAATGACCAAATACACCGGTATTTGAATCAAGTAAATATTTATTTGATAATGACCAAATACACCGGTATTTGAATCAAATAAATTTTTTTTCAGTGTAGGATTCTTGGTTACGCTGATTAGATTTAAAGTTACTATGGTTAATAGTCATTAATGCGAAGCAAATTTTTTTCAGTGCAGATTGTGGGGCTTCTATGAATGAAAAATTTTCAATAAAAAAGTGATTTTCGAAAAAAATAGACTTATGCTGTTTCTGTACTAATTGATTCAATTTCATAATGAATAAAAAAAACGTTACCCTTCTTCTCAAAAACATCAAATTACAGACGTAGATTATTTGAAAGCATATTGAAAACTATATTATACTCGCTTATAGATAAATTGGATGAGAGAGGGAGGGGGGGGGGGTATGAAGGTTCTAGAGATGCGCGTGATAGTTAAGATCTCGGGGAGGGTCGTTAAAGTCTAGCGGGAACGAGTTTCCGGAGGCCGTATGATTTTCACTGAAAACAGGCTACACGAGGTATGCGCATCCGGTACCTGGTGTATGGTGGATCCATCCGTGCGTTCGCGCGAATAGGTTGCGTCGTAAAAAAAAGTGTCGTAAAACGTGTTACCTCAGCGCTACGCGGAAATGGGACCTAATACCAAATCGATAGTAAATATTGATTGAAATCCCTCGCTTGAATATATATATATATATATGTATATATGCTACACAATCCGTAGACTTGATTTCTTTTATTATCGAAAAAGTAGGATACGCTCATTTAGCATACTTTTTTTATTCCAAACGTTCAAAATTTAGTATTCTTGGCAATGAAACGATGCCTTTTGCTCTTTTACTCACACTTTTTTTTAATGCTTTTTTACTTTATTTTTCCAACATTGGTCTGATTAAAAGCGTTCTATAAGAGAAGGGCAAAAAATTTGTCGCTGTAGCAGAAATGTCTTCTAACTACCTATGCGCCACAGAAATCTCCAAGCACATCCTCGCTTTCTCTTTAGTACAGCAAATCAATTTGCTACGTTTGCAAGTTTTCTTTGCTAACACACTCGACGCTCATTAGACACTTGGATACTCTATCGTGTATATTTTTTCCAAGTAGCCGAAAATAAAAAAAAAATTTTTTTTGAACTTATTTATTTATTTAATTACAATGTACGGGCTTACAAATAAAAAGTTAAAAATGCCCTTTAGTGCAAAAGCACTTAATATTATAAGAAGATATAATGAATGTAATCACAGAATGACGAAATCATGTAGGTGACTTATAGACTAATACAAAATTAATTTTCGTAGGTCGTTTGTGAATTTGCCTACACAGAAAAAACCTGAATTCAAATTGAGTATAGATTCTATACTCAATTTGATTCGCAACAAAAATGAAACTGGTTGTTTCATTTCGAGTTCTAAGGTAAAAGTATCAAAATGAAACAGGCAAGTTTCATTTTGAGAAAAAGAAAAATGGAAAAATATTGTGAAATAACGAATAATTTTGCACAAAAACATGAAATATAATAATTACAAAGAAGTAAATAACACGCTAGACTTAATATATTTGATTAAAAATTGCTTGTAATCGCGTAATAAAATAATAAAGGAAATATGTTTTTAGGTTAGAAAAATGAAAACATGTGTTTTGACAACAGGAACGGTACTGCCAACTTAAATAATAGCGGTAAATTTAAAAACTTATGAAATTAATTATTATCTACGTAAATAATAATAAATAATTTTTATTTAAAAACTTCTAAATATTCGTACTGGTCAAAATAATCTTTCTGGTGTTGTTGAAATATTAGAAACAATAATTGAAATACAAAATTACTCTGCTTATGATGCCAACTTAGAAATCTGAAATTCCAGCCAATATCATTTTGAATAACATGAAGTTTGTCCCATACTCATTTCGATACCCAAAAGAAAATGAGTTGCAACAAAAATGAGTCCAAGTTTTTTCTGTGTAAAGATATACCAAAGAAGTCCAACGCGTGACAGTACTCGTTACCTCTAGTACAAATTCTGTTAATAACACTGTTGTCTAAATAGTTAGATTTATAGAATTTAACTCTGAACAGTTTTTGATTTCTTAAAGCTTTTAAAGGAACAATAAAATTTATGCTTGACAATATCGATGGACAATCGATTAATCCGTTAATAATTTTGAACAATAATAGTAGGTCCAAAAAAATAATTCTGGAGTAGAATTTTGGAACCATTAGTATTTTTCTTAAATCTGTATAATCGTGACTGACAATGAGTATGTTGTAATATACACCAACTTGTCTTGCTGCAAAACGGAGAAATTTATTTTGTACACGCTATAGTTCGAGTCTAGTTTTAACAATTGGTACTCTTGGTATGGGACCCATATTGCTATTGCAAATTCTAATTTTGATCTGGCTAAAGCAAAAAATAATGACTTTAAGACCACTATGTTCTTAAAGTGACACGCATTTCTTTGGATTGAGCCAAACACTTATCTTTAAATTTTAAAAATGGCTACATAGAGACAAATTGGTATTAAAAGAAAACTTCGCCAGGAAATTATTTGAATTTTGAATGTTACCATCATGTAAACACAAAAATCGACATTGTATTTTCTTTGATAGATAAAGCGATAAAATTAACTGAAACAAAACACCATTTAGATAATATACAATTGGTTTTTAATACTTTTTACAAGCAAACGAATATCGAATTTTAAATCGAATTTTAAAATAAGTATATAAATAAGAGAATTGAGAGTTATGAAATTAAAACTAGACCAAAAGTCAAATTGGATTTTTCACGTCTTCTCTGTTTCTTATATAAATAAATTTTCATTTTTTTTAAATAAAATTGATGGAGCCCGTTCATATTTAAGGGATGATATTTCAAGAACCATAAAAGTCTTCAAGATGAATTTTTTTTTTTTTAAATTAAAGATGAAATGAAGAGGAATTTTATTAAAAAAGAAAAAATTTTCAAAAAAAGGGTCGAAATTGAAAAAAATGTAAGTAAAAATTTATTTTCACTTTTTTCTATTTAAATAATAAATTTTTATTTTCGTTTTATAATTTTCTGAAAGTACGTAATTTTATGTAAAAATTGGTGAATGATTCATCAAAATCGGTTAAGAATTGACCGAGATATAAAGGAATAAAGAAAATGCAGTATCAAAATTCAATGTCGTGTAACTCCTACAATTTTAGATATTTCGAAATTTTTTTTTTACTGATTGACAGCTCTTATATTAAGATATAATTTCATCAATTTTCATTAAAATCGGCGAACCATGATATTTCTGACGTGGAATCACCAATTAATTAATATTAATTAAATAAATATTTAGTTATTAATCTAAATATTTTATTTGTTAATTTAATAGTAAGTAATAAAAATTAGCAACAATCTTTTTACTAACTAAATAGTACTTTCAGCCAACTTACATTGTATATTTAACTTTTAACTTAATTTAAAGAGAAATGTTTCAAATTATCGTCTTTATATTATTCTACTTCTCCATTATTCTCTGGAAATATCTTTCACATTACTATAAATAAAAGTCCAGAGAATAATTTACTTTATTCAGCGCTGTGAAATAAAATGTAATTAAAATACCAATCAGGAAAGAAGCTTAAATTTAGAAAGGAAAACAAATTAACGGTGTGGCATTGATAAGATAATTTTAATTCAAATTAATTAAAGTGAATTGCAATTTATATCGTTGTAAAAATTCTAAGTAAAACGGATCAAAATAAAATTAAGAGTATGAGAGAAAAGAGAAAGTTGGAAAATAAATGTAATTAAATTAATATTAAATTGTTAATTTAATTGTGGAAAAGTCTAATATAGTAAAACGCGGTGCAAAATTGGAAAATATATTCTATATTAAATTATATATTCCAATTACATAAAAATTTTGAAAATTTAGTTTAACATTCAATTAAAATTCAGTTAGCTACATTTAATTTTAGAATTAAAAACAAAAATTAATTATAATATGAATAATAGAAAATATGATTCAATAACAAAAAAATTCATTTTTATTTTTATGATTTGTTACACTTAAGAATACATTTTTAAAATAAAAAAATTATAACAAAAGAAAGTTTTCAAATTTTCAAAACACAACAACAGACATTCTTACACAATGAACGAACAAAATTAACCTAACAAAAACTTTAACAATTGACTGTAATATAAATTTTACAAAAAATTTTTACGCTCCCAATAAAAGAAACTTTTTTAATTTTAACAAATATACTCAATCGTAACAGATTTTCTGTAAAAGTTTTACGTTACACAAGTTTTATATAAAGTGGTGAAATAAAAAAAAAATATTTTTTTTTTTGCAATCTCTTTGATATACGACAAATGTAATACAATGATGCGACAAAAAAAATTTTACATTTGATTTTTTGTTGAGGAAAAAAATTTTCACAAAAAAAAAAAAAAAAAAAAAAAATGCTGAAAGAGAAAAAGAGGCTAGTTTGTTGCAATTTATTCTGTATATAAATGAAAACGAATCTCCTCTTCCATTTGATTACTTGAAAAAAAAATTCACGGATATTCATTTCAAAAGCAGAAAAATTCGAATATGAGTACTAAAACAATTTCAGCGGATGTCAAAAAATTAAATACAACAAATAAAAACATTTTATCATGGTATATTTATTATTTTCACTTTTAATTTTTGTAGGCTGAATCCATTTCAAAACGTACAGGCCGACCACCTTCAGGTTGTAGATTTTTCTGTCGATGAAATATGTTATTCTACATGAAAAATAAAGAGACACGTATTTTTTTATTTTTCATAAAAATTATGTTTAACGAAGTTATGGTCATTTGAAGTTTGAGTGGTAAAACTCGAAAGAATAATGAAAAAAAATTGTTTCTCCTGTAATTTTTTTTCTAATGAATGCAATCAAATTATTTTTCTTGAATCTTGTAGGGGGTATATTCCTCTTTAAAATCCCATTTGAAATTACGAAGCTGAAATAAGCAACGTTTATGATAAACGATTTTTAAAGAAATAATTTTTTAAAATGAAAAATTCTATAATTTTTTGCATAAAAAATATTTTTTTATAATTTGTTGATTAATGAAAACTACAAGAAATATTTTTTAGGCAAAAAATTATAAAATTTTTCATTTTAAAAAATTATTTCTTTAAAAATTGTTTATTATAAACGTTTCGTACTTCAGCTTCATTTGAAATTTGAAAAAAGATTCAAAATTAACCAAACAGGAGATGATTTTCTAAAAATCATTAAAGTCAATTTTCTCAAAAACCCCACTTTTTTTTCTCTCAAATTTTTACCATAAATTCTTACCAATATGAAGAACCAATCCTAGGAGTTTCAAGCGGGCTAAACAATCCTGTTAGTAAGGAGAAATTTTTTTCGAAATATTTTTTTTTTACGAAATTTGAAATGGCTGACGTGCAGTTTCAAGAACAAATGAACTAACTGAAGTGAATCATTTTATAACCAACAATAATGTATTCCAATATTCAGTTACTTTAAATGTGTTTTAATGTGCAATAAAAATATTTAATTATTTATATGTGAAAATAATTCATAATAATTTGAAAAAATATTTTTTTAATATTTGAATTATTATAAAATAAACTATCTTGAATTTTTACTACATCAATTTATTTTAAAATGAAATATGCAAATATTAATTTCTAAATTGAAAAATAAAACTCTTAAGTTTTTTAAAAAATTTTTGAATGATAATTTGAATTGGAAAATTTGTCAAGAGTATATTACTGAAAGAATCACAATATTTATAAAAAATATATTTTTTTTTTTCACCTTTTTATTAATTATATATTTATTATCATTGGTCTTAACGATACTTAAAATGTCAAATTATAAATTTTTTGATGTTTAGAACCTGTTTGAAAAAAGTGATTTTATGGTTATTTTCTGTACATACATTATTGTTGGTTATAAAATGACTCACTTCAGTTAGTTCATTTGTTCTTGAAACTGCACGTCAGCCATTTCAAATTTCGTAAAAAGAAATATTTCGAAAAAAATTTCTCCTTACTAACAGGATTGTTTAGCCCGTTTGAAACTCCTAGGATTGGTTCTTCATATTGGTAAGAATTTATGGTAAAAATTTGAGAGAAAAAAAAGTGGAGTTTTTGAGAAAATTGACTTTAATGATTTTTAGAAAATCATCTCCTGTTTGGTTAATTTTGAATCTTTTTTAAAATTTCAAATGGGATTTTAAAGAGGAATATACCCCCTACAAGATCCAAGAAAAATAATTTGATTGCATTCATTAGAAAAAAAATTACAGGCGAAACAATTTTTTTTCATTGTTCTTTCGAGTTTTACCACTCAAACTTCAAATGACCATAACTTCGTTAAACATAATTTTTATGAAAAATAAAAAAATACGTGTCTCTTTATTTTTCATGTAGAATAACATATTTCATCGACAAAAAAATCTACAACTTTAAGGTGGTCGGCCTGTACGTTTTGAAATGGATTCAGCCTGTAATTGAATTTTAAAATAATTTAGAAATTGGGTAAGTCCACGTCAGAAATATCAGAATCTGCAAGTGGTTCTTCGATTTTAATGATACTTGGTAAAATTATAGCTTTATATAAGAGCAATGTGTAAGTAAAAGGAATTTTTAAAATATCTAAAATTGTAGGAGTTATATCA
Source organism: Leptopilina boulardi (assembly GCF_019393585.1). NCBI lineage: Eukaryota > Metazoa > Arthropoda > Insecta > Hymenoptera > Figitidae > Leptopilina > Leptopilina boulardi. Next base: position 808,490 of record NW_026138003.1, read on the forward strand.
CTTTTAATTTTGATACTGCATTTTTTTCTTTCCTTTATATCTCGGTCAATTTTTAGCCGATTTTGATGAATCAAAAACGATTTTTTTCAGAAAATTACGTATTTTCAGAAAATTTTAAAATAAAAATAAAATTTTCTTATTTAAATAGAAAAAAGTAAAAAACAAAATTTCTTTTAGATTTTTTTTCAATTTCGACCTCTTTTTTTTAATTTTTAATTTTTTAATAATATTCCTTTTTATTTTATCTTTAATTTAAAAAAAAATTCATCCTGGAGACTTTTTTAGATCTCGTGATATCGTTCTTTAAATATCCACATCTCAAGAAAACTAGGATCCAGATTTGTGTTTCTACTTTCATTTGTTTTATAATATTATTGTTACAAACTAGAAAATTTCGCGTAATAATGTTTTTATTTTTAAATTACTTGACTAAAACAAGTGAAAATTCAAGGTAAATCAATATTTTATTAATAGATTTGAAGCAAAGTTTTTATTTTTTGTAATATTTATATACCTGTGCACATAAATGCAAACAAAATTTATGAAAACTTTAATATTAATATTACACATAAGATAATACAATATTACAAAAGGTTAACTAAACAAATAGTTATTCATAACCATAAAAAATTTCAACAAACAAATGAAAGTAATGATAGAAGCAAGTCCTGCGGTTTTCAAATTGATGAAGACTTATAATAGGGGAGACCGAGGAGGAAAGTAACAGAGGAGGAAAGTAACAAAGCTTATAACTTTTAAACAAATTATCGGATAGACATGGTTCAAACATATTTTTAGTCGGCACTGTTCCCCCTTCCTCCTCCATAGTGTGTCCGAGCCTGACAGGAAAGGTTAGGTCTGATTCCGGTGTGACGTGCAGAAAAAACGTCAAAAGTAAGTTTTCGTTCAAATTTTCAAATTCTCGTATTTCTTTAATTTTATTGTTTTTCAAAATGTGCCTTTCGTTATTTTGTAGCCTTATTATCTGTCTTTAAGTTGTGCTTAAACAAACAATTTAACAGTTGTGTAGTTTTAACTTTTTTGTTGACATACAAGAAAAAATCGACCGAGGAGGAAAGTAACACGCTACTTTTCTCCTGTTGTCGATATTGTCCATGTTTTAATTAATGATTGAAGCAAATCGTATTTAATTTTACGAATAACAGAGATTTATTTAAGAAAAACCTGTGATCTAGGTAAGCATAAAATATCTTTAAGAAAAAAAATGAGCTAAATTCATAAAATGTTCGATATATGTGCTAAATATGTCCCATATATGTGCCAAATAAGTATAAAGTGTACTTAAACTTTTATGTGTTCCTAATAAAAATATTTCTAATTAATAATAGTCATTAGTCTAAAGAATTTTACATAATTTTATATTGTTACTTTCCTCCTAGGAGCTTGTTACTTTCCTCCTCGGGGGTGAGGAGGAAAGTAACAGATGAAGAGCTTGCGTAAAAGTTATACTGTGAACTGTCAATTTATTATAAATGTTTAATTCAAATTTTATTTAAAAGGTGAATGTTCAAGCTTTCATTTAATATATTGGACAAATTTATCCGACAAATATTTTTAATGCTAGCATAAAAAAACTGATTTTTGTTACTTTCCTCCTCGGTCTCCCCTACTTAAAGGACGATATCACGAGATCTAAAAAAGTCTCCAGGATGAATTTTTTTTTTAAATTAAAGATAAAATAAAAAGGAATATTATTAAAAAATTAAAAATTAAAAAAAAAGAGGTCGAAATTGAAAAAAAATCTAAAAGAAATTTTGTTTTTTACTTTTTTCTATTTAAATAAGAAAATTTTATTTTTATTTTAAAATTTTCTGAAAATACGTAATTTTCTGAAAAAAATCGTTTTTGATTCATCAAAATCGGCTGAAAATTGACCGAGATATAAAGGAAAGAAAAAAATGCAGTATCAAAATTAAAAGTGATATAACTCCTACAAATTTTAGATATTTTAAAAATTCCTTTTACTTACACATTGCTCTTATATAAAGCTATAATTTTACCAAGTATCATTAAAATCGAAGAACCACTTGCAGATTCTGATATTTCTGACGTGGACTTACCCAATTATTATTTATAATTCTATTATTTTTCTATTCTTTAAATAAATTAAATAAATATTATCAAAATAAATAAAAGAAAATGATCCCAATTAATTTAACAATATTGTTTCCGTGATAAATTGGATATTAATAATTCGTGAAAGTGTAACCAAAATTGAGCCCTCCAGCACTTACAGAGAGGGTCATTTATATTGTATCTACAATTCGTGTCGAATTAGATTAGTAAATATGTGCACACCTGGCGGTGAATATACCTTACTCTGTATACAGTCGTATACATATACACAGAGAGAGAATGTCCACTTTCCAATGTTGAAATTTCGCATTTTGTCCACGAACTTGCAAAGATATCTAGAGAGAGAGAGATAGAATTGTAAAGTTTACCCTTATACATACTACGATACTATTCGCTAAGCAATAGTAAGCAAGATTTCAAGCAACTTTCTTTTTTTTTCACACGCTGAGAAGGGATGATGGTTAAATCGAATAAAAATTCTAGCGTAAAAATTTTCCGATCAAAACGTGCGAATTTCGATAATTTCACAACCCCAATCTCTTCAGTTGGTTGCAATCCCTATTACCAGAGCTAGCCTTCCTCTGACTTCATCCTCCCTCTCTCACTCTCTCCTATATTCACTCATTCCCCCCTATCAATTTGTTGCAATTTGTCGATTTGATCGACGCGAAACGATAACGAAATTGTCGATGTCGATGATAATTCTCCGCGAAAATAACTTTTTTTTACACACACTCACACACTTGTGAATATTATATTTAGGTACAAAATCGAGTTCTTATTTGCGTTTCGAAAACGAATTTTTTCCCAAACGAACCACTTTTTCCTATATACTTGTGTGATATTTAAACTTTCAACATAGATTGCAGTGGTACATAGTCAGTCTTCGATTTACATGACCAGATTGATAAATGAACACGTGTTACACAAGTCGATGAGAAAAAATTTTCATAACTACATTATAGACATAAAGTTCTGATGAAAAGCTTTCAACGAATCCTAATGAATATCAAAAATTGAGTTTCGTTTCTATTTAAAAAATATTTCAATATTTTAGTTAAATTATTATTATTTATTACTTTATCAATATAATAACAATATTAATTATATTTTTCATATAATAAAACGGTTTATTGGTGAATTTTTTTATTATATTTATATCCATTTTCAGGGATAAAAAGAATAAAATAAATTAAACTTATATTGAAAAAATATTCACTACGAGCAACTAAAATTGTAAAGTTGATAACGTTTATGATCAACGATTGAGAAGAAAAAATATTTTTCTATGCAAATTATTATTATTATTTTAGATGTACAAAATTTTTTATAACGTTTCTTGATTAATAATTTTTTGAAAAAAAAATTAGTTATTATTTTTTAAGAGGAAAATATATTTTTTTTTTCAATCGTTGATTATAAACGTTGTGAACTTCACGGACGTAAATCTGATAGGTATGTAAATAACCAAAAAAATTTTGATTAAGTTAACCAAATTATTCGGTTGTGTGTTTTTTATTGGGACAAAAAATTTTTGTTTGAACAAAAAGTGTTTGATCTAATTAACTTTTTTGTTGAGATAAAAAATATTTTGTTGGTGGAATTAAATTTTTTGTTGATACAAAATAATATTTGGCTGATATAATAAAATTTTTGTAAGGACAAAAAATTGTTAATCTAATTAACTTTTTTGTTTAGACAAAAAATGTTTGATATATAATTAAATTTTTTGTTGGGCCAAAAAATAAGCAAAAAAGAAAATTATTTCGGTTCAATTTACATTTTTGTTCTTCATTGTTATAGTAAATATTGATAATATTTTAATAGAAAAAAAAATTAATTCATTATTAAACGTTGAGAACATGTAACAATATTTAAAATTTATTCTCTTTTGTCAATTATTATTATAGGGTCAGTCGGGGTAAATCCGAACGGGGGGTAAATCCGAACGCTAATTATTTCAGCTTAATTAAAATTTTTAAAAATAAGTTCGATATGAGAATTTTTACCTCAGATCCTCTTGAAGAGATTCTAAGTGTTATCCCATTTTTTGTTTGTTAATTAGCAACAGCATAAACAAAGATAACAAGTATTGCAAAAAAGATTGAAAATCAAAGATGACACTCTTTCAGTATTTTGTCTCGTATTTGAAGAAAAAGAAGCTAAAAATTCATTTTATTATTTATAATTGTTTGTTATGAATACTAGAACAGAAACTATATTTGATTTTTGCCTTCTGTAAAATTTTATTAATAATATCAGACCGTTCGTATTTACCCAAGAAAATTGGAAAACTGGGGTAAATCCGAACGGTATTTTTAATAATTTTTTTTTACATCAAAGCCACACAAAATTGTTTTTATTTGATTACACTATTATTTTAACATTATAAAAGTACATAGAAAAAAGTTTTTCTTTCTATACGTATCCTCGTTAGTAATTAATAAGCAGAAACTTAATCTCTGTTCTCTCGAAGGAGTGTTTCAATTTTTTTGCCAAATGGTTTGTTGAAAAAAGTTTTTCAGGATCTTAATAAAATTTGGTATTCTACGGTTTTTGGGGTCGCTAATTACCAATTTGAAGTCAGTTTTTCAAAATTCAAAATGGCGGACGAGAATTAAAAAATTCATTGGATTCGCTCGAAAATTGTTACTCGGGGGGTTTCAGGGTTAGCAAATTTGATCATTTTTAAAAATAAGTTTTAGGAAAGTCCGCCATTTTGAATTTAAAAAATTTGACTTTTATTTTTGTATTTACATTCAATCACTCCAAAATACTTTCTGTACCAAGTTTTGCAAAAATCCGTTATGATTTGATAAAGTTATTGAAGGTTTTAATTGTGTAATGCATTTTAATTTTTAACCTGTTTGATTTTTGTATTTATATATGATGCATTATTACATAATAGGTTTATTATCGTATTTTTTTTGAGTTTTTATATAAGTTTAACAATTGCAATACTTTAAATTTATTTTCCCTAAGATTTTTCTGAAATACAGTGGCGTTCGTATTTACCCCCATATTTTAGGAAAGTTGCAAAGTATCGAGGTAAATACGAACGCTAAGTTTCCTGCGATTGTAATTTATCAAAAAATTTTTCTACCCCATAAAATTGTTCTATGGAAGTAAAGTAACAACTTCATGCACCAGAATACCGGAAGTATTTTTTTTTAAAGAAAAAACTTATGTTATTGTTGAAACTTACTAAAAGCGTTCGGATTTACCCCAGTTGACCCTACTCTAAATTGATATTACAATAATAATACCTAGGCATATTACAATTATTTTTGCACAAAATATTGAAATGCAATAATTGTCTTTTTTGTTGCAATATAATTGCAATAATTCACAAGATTTACTATTTAAATTATAAAACAATTACTATTTGCGAGAATTAATTTGGTAACAATGACTAATTACAAATTTTTTACACATTGTAATTATACTTTAATTTGCAATCGCAAACGTTTTTACAATATAATAATTTTAATTTGTATTTAATACTAATTAAAATATAATATTTCCATTGTAAATAAATTAATTTGTAATTTAAAGAGAAAAAAAAGAAATTAAACGAAATTCTCTTTTTTGACTGGTTTAGATCAATACAAAAACTTATTATTTAATTTATTTTTCATATAAGTGATCATTATTTCTTTTTAAATTGCAATTTTTGTTAAAAGATCATGAGATATAGTAGGAAATATTTCTTTGAATTATATGAACATCATTATTAAGTAGAATATAAAAAAAATGCAATCAAGAATAAAAGTTTCAAGAAGTATAATTATAGCAATAAAAGAAGAAAATGAAAAAGTTAACTGCTCAAGATGAGCCACATAACTTAATGTAGTACACTATATATATATATAATATTTGCATGTAAAGTGCTTTAGCTTTCATTTTCTACACACTTACTTTTTTTTTATTTTCGAGCATAATAAAAATGTACAAAAACTACTTTAATTTGGAAAAAAAACCTCAAAATACAATTCACATTTTCAACATTGTAATTATCAACACAAAAATGCAAAAACTAATTAGACTGCAAAATAAAATATTTAAAATTATATAAAATTTATATAAACATTTCATTTATTTTATTCGAGTTTTTTTTGTCTACGCACATTTATTTTCATTTGTCTGGAAATTAATCAAGAATTGTATGTATATATAAATAAAAATATATATATATATATATATATATAGATATATATATTCTTGATATTGAAATTAAAAGAAAACCACTCAGCTCATTTTGACGCTTGAGTAGCTGAGGAGGGTGATAAAGAAAAATTTATTTTTCTCGAAAGAAAAGACAAGTAGAGTGGAAGTCGATCTTCAACCAATGACCACGAAAGATATTTTTAATATCCGGTGCAACGTCTGGTCTTCCCGTATCTCTCTACAATCTCTCTCTACATAAAGATTGAATGTTCTTTGCAATATAAAGACGATTTCATATTGAAATTACACGGAAATTTGATATCGTTCGTAAGTTATAGTTATTGCTTTCTTTTTCTAAATACCTTTGATCACAAAAAATTTCTATAAATTATTATTATTTATTACTTTATTTATATTTTTTTTTATCAATATTGCTTAGAAATACACTGTTTTTTTGTCTTAGTTTAATAAATTTTTAATTATAATAAATATTAATAATAAATAATTGAATAAAAATAAAAGAATACAATAATGAAAAATATTTAAAATTAATAGAAATTGGAAATTAAAATGTACTTATTTTTTAATATGAATAAAAATTCATTCTATTTGAAAAAAAATTTATTTGGTTTATTTAGTGCAAATTAAGATTAGATACTTTATGAAAAAATAAATGAAAACATTTTTTCTGATATTTTTTGTTGGAATCAAATATTGTAAATGAAGAATTAATTAAAAAAATATTAGACAAATTTTTTCATTTATATTTTTGTTCATATAAACGTTTAAAACTTTTGAGCCACTTTTAATTCTAACAAAACTTTTCTAAACTAGATTAAAGTAAATCTATTTTCCTAACACTAATTACAAGAAAAAAATCCCTTAATTTACAAAGGAATAATTTTTATCGAAATAATTGCATTTCTACAAAGAAAAACTTTAATTTTATCTGCTTTTTAATCAATTTTCTCTTAAAATGACAAGAAACTCTTTTCTAGTAAAATAAATTATGTTCTCATTTCAAAAAGATAATGTAAAAAGAATTTAATAGTAAAATGTTTTTGTAATTAAAAAATAATTAGTCACTAATCTTTATATAATAATAATTGAATCGTGAATTTCAAAAAGGACTCAACTCAAAAAGGCGTGTCATTTTCGTAGAGCAATCGTTAGTGAAAATGTCTCTTACGATTTTCAGAGTTAAGTCCTTTTCGAAATTCACAATTCAATTATAATATTATTATTTTTATTTATAAAAAAAATTAGAAATTTTGAAATAATTAACAGGATAAAAATTTTTTTTGTATTTTTTCTCCTAATTTTATATTTGTTTTTTTTTTACTAATAGTTTGTAAACAATTGATAGTCATATTTTGCAACCCCTCGATTGAGATTTTATATGAAATGCCTAAGGTTGAGAATGCCTCAATTTTAATTCTTTTTTAACTGATTTAATTTTTTTAACCAAAGGATCAAATTCATTTTCTACTTGTGAAAAATCTGTAAGTCATATTTAAATTGACGAAATATGATTGAATTTATTGATAAATTATTAATGTCGGTGAAGTTTATAATGTTTATGATCAACGAATTAGAAGAAAAAATATTTTTTCATGTAAATTATAATAATTATTTGTCTAAACATCTTTTTCTAACATTTCTCGATCAACAATTATTGAAAGGAAACAATTTATAGACAAAAAATTTTATTATTTTCCGGATGAAATTTTTTTCTTTTCTCAATCGTTAATTATAAATCTTGTGAACTGCACCGACGTAATTATTATATAAAATTGTTTAGAAAATCATGAGGACAGGCAAAAAGAATATTTCGGGAGTTCGTCATCATTTTCAGATTAAATCTAATGAATAAATAAATAATATATAAATAATAGCACAATTATTAATTTAAAATTGAACGCGTTACATTTATACTTTAAATTTTATTTTGCACAGTCTAAGCTGATACGTCAGGTTTAAAGACACGTATCGTCAAGACTAAAATCAAAAATACAAAAATTAAAACTCTAAATGAAATAGAGAAGTTAATGAATGAAATTATTAATTTTTATATATAACATTTCTAAAAAACAACGTTTTTTTTATAGTTTGGTTTACAGTCTAATATAACAACATTATCCCAATTAAACTCATGATTCAATTCTGATGGATGTAATCCTACTATTGATTGTGCAGATATTTTATTCTTATTATTTTTATGCTCATTAATTTGTGTTTTTAATGAACGTTTGGATTCTCCAATAAAATTCGCTGAACAGTTTTTACAATTAATTTATAAACTATATTCATTGCATTCCAGTTATCTATAGGATCCTTACCTAATTAAATAATGAATCTTAAGAATTTGTTAACTATAGGAACAGTATGAATGTTATATGTTTTTAGAATTTTAGACAATCTAATGGAATCTAGATAATGTAAACTAACTTTAGGAATTGGTTTATATAAGATAGCTCGTGAATTTATAATATTATTATTCATATTTTTTACGGAATTCAATGCTATTTAAACGAATATTGGTATGTTTTTTAATAAATTTAAGTGGGTAAATCATTTATTTTTTGTTGCAATGGATGATTCGAAAAGTAATTGATGATTTTTGATACCAGTTATAGGATATGTAATCTTATTATTTTTGATAATTATAGAAATATCTATAGTTGATTTGATTGTTATCTTGTTGTTCATAAGTGAATTTTAATTTAGTGTGATAAGAATTAAAAATTTCAATAACCGGGTTAATGTGATCTTTATGTACACATAAAATAATGTCATCAACATATCTAAAGTAAAAAAATAAGTTTACAATTATGTTCAATTTTTAATTTTTTTAAGACAATCACCTGCCAAATCATCCATGACAATATCAGCAAAAAACGCAGAAGTCGGAGAACCCATAGGAATACCATCAATCTGTTGATAACATTTTCCATCGATGACAAAATAAAGTGGTTTTTATAAAGAAATTTAGTGTAATGTAAGATATCATTAAAGGGGATTTTACAATTATTAATATTTGTAATTTTACGTTCAAGATTTTGAATGACCAAGTCGAGTGGTACGTTGGTAAACAGAGATGCGAAATAAGAAATTTTTATTTTCTTAACGAAACAATTAATAGGACGAAATAGGTTGTCATTTTGGGAGACAATAAAAATCTTGTATTTTGTGGTCTAATTTTTTTGAACTTTCTATATTTATTTAATAAGTAATAGTCAAGTAACCGATTATTTGAATCAAATAAATTTTTTTTCAGTGATAAATTAAATGAATGATAATATTTCGAGCGTCTAAGGAGAGAATAGTTTCATTCAGATAGAGTAATCTGTGTAAAATATTCGGATTGGCCATCAATGTCGCCAAATGGTGTGATGGCAAGCCGCGGAAATGTCCGATAACACACACACACACACATATATATATATATGGTTATTTGGGACGTGCGTGATTCTGGTGGATATCATACGTTCTGAGCACCAAGACCACGAAACGAGAGGAGAAAGTTCGGGATTTCCCGAGGGCCCATTATACTGAAGGGAGAGAGAAACTGCAAGTAAAGTGAGATTTTCAGATTCTAGCCAAAGGTTTCTAGGGGGTTGAAAAAAACCATCAACCGTCCAAAGTAAAGCATTCAATCGAGCAAAGAATTTTTTTTCTCCACAAAGATATGCTGCAATAATTTTTTTTAAATTCACAAAAATCGATACACCCTAAAAAAAGTAATCTCATATTTAGAGGAAAAATCCTCTTCTAATATACTCTCAATTTTTCCTCTTAAAACAAAAGTATTCCACTTGAATGTAGAATATTTTTATTCTTTGGTGACTAATAATAAAACAAAACAATTTTTTTTTGAGGTTCTGGTGTCAAAAACATTGAATTAAAGTTAAATAAATAAACAAATCTATTAATTAATGTAAGTAATTAACTATAAATCATTAATTATATTTAATATTTAATTAAAGATATTTAATTTAGTGCATGATAATAGCTTTTCTTTATCAGTTTATAACCATAATTGTCAAATTATATGCAAGAGGAAAATCCTCTCAAGTGAAGACTATTACTTTTGATACAATATATAAGAGGAAAATATGCATCAAATTAAGAAGAATTCGTTAGAATCAAGATTACTTTTTTTAGGGTGTATAGAACAAATATTTTAAAATGTCAAAAAAATATACCTATTTAAATTTATTCGCTGAATAAAAAAATATAGTAAACTTATGAATAATATAAAAATTGTCTATAGAAAAGTTGTTAATTGAACCTTAGTTAACAATTTCAATCTCTGATATATTTACTTTAAAAAAATTGAGAAAAAAATCTAACCATTTATAAAGTCAAGTTTATTATTATTATTATTTTTTTTTGTAAATAATGTTTATTAACTACATAATGTAATTTCTGTGAGTGTAATATTGGACATTTTGTGTTGATAATTATTCAATATTAATTAACAAATATGTCAGCTTTATATTCACTTGCAATTTATAATAATAATAATAATATAAACATACAAGAACTTACTGATACTAATTGTCGTTTACATTATGCAACCAAAAACCACCATTTGTCATTTTATCAAATTTATATTGTTAAAATCACGTCAGTGAAATTTACAACGTTTATCATCGTTTTAAGAAAATATAATAAGGTAAATGTACACAATTACGGCATGTTAAGGCCCTTCCTGAGAATTTTATTTTTCTTATTTTATCAAGTAACTTAAAATTTAAGAAAACAATTGTATTGTAAAAATTAATCAATCATTTTCAATTTTTCATTTTATATATCTGTTCAAAAATTAAATTTATATTATTTTTTAATATATTTTAAATCCTTTCAATTGTATGTAATTCCGTTCTAAAAATTTTGTCATGTAACTAATTCCGTTCCAACTTGTCCATAATTGCGGCATATTCCAGGTTTTCACACATACTTATATATAAAATATCAATTTGTTTGATAATAATTATTCTTATAAGAATATTAATAACATAATCTTAAAATTAGTTTAAGATTGTGTTTAAAAGGGAATTTTTTACACAGATGTCAAATAAAATAATGTTTATTCAAATGATAATTTTTGTAATATTCAGTCATTATTTTTCTTCTTTGGTTACTCGCTTTGGTCATTAACTTGTTTTGAAATAATATTATAAATCATTAAACATATATACTTTACGGTCATCAAATAATACTAGAGGATTCAGTTTTTTTAAAACATCTTGAGCATCGTAGATGAGGATATCGTCTCTATCAAGCCAGCGCCAGTTTGTCCCACTCATTTGATTAATTTTTAATTGATATTTTTCCACATTTTGCTTGAATTATTTTCGTGACAATACCTAATAATTCTTATAAAAAACGATACTTTTAAAAATTTGCCTCTTGAAATGATAATTAATAAGTTTAAAATTAAAGAATTGTGAACAAACTCTTTTTCCATTTTACTTAAACTTAAATACGGCGTATAGCACGGAATAATGAATGTATGTATAAAATGTTTTGAACCTAATTCCGTTCATATAATTTCTAATAAAATATTTCAAATATGGTTAATAAAATACTAGTACGCAATTACCTCATTTGTTTATTTATAATTTCATTTTTTGTTAAAAAATGTAAACACATTTAATATTCTTATTAGATTCATTAAAATAAGTATAATATAAAACAATGTAATTCCCTATTTACGTGTTTCAAACGGAATAATGTACTTCGTGTGAGAAGAGCGAACATAATTCCGTGTATTTAAAAAAGTATTTTTATATAAAGAAAACTTTTAAAAATAATTCAGCAATAGAAAATATAATTTAAATAGATCATAATTAATCAAGAAATTAAAAAATAAATTAAAAAATAAACACACTTCACTTTTAATATCCTTACGAAGATCACCTTCAGTCCTAGCTGTCACTTACAGTATATTGTATTGCACAAAGCTCAGTCGTCGACTGACTGACAAAAACTTTTATTTTCAATACATAAACAAAATAGATGCAATTAAAACACAGAATATTGATCTAATAAATAGCAAAGTTTGTGTTGCAATTTTTCACTTGTTGAAACATTTTATCAATTTCTTATTTCAATTAGTATAAAGAAATAGCACGTAATAACGTACTAGGCCGTAATTGTGTACGTTTACCTTAATAGAAATTTTTTTCAAAATCTAATATCATTTTATTATTAATAACAGTTTTTGAAAATATTTATTTTGATTTTTTTTTATTTATATTTTTTTTTAATTAATCAACAATTTTCATTATTAAAATTATACAGTAAACCTTTACAATAAACGTTGAATAATATTTCAATAAGATCCCACTTGGAGAGATTCCCTGGAAAGTGCCCCCTGGAGGTTCTATTAGAATTCCGTCGGAGTTCCAAAGAATTTCCAATGGGATTTCGACGGAATTAGGACTCTAAAATTTTTTTAAAAAAATTAATCGGAATTCTGTCGGAACTCCGACGGAATTACGTTGGAAGTTCCGGCGGAATTCTGATAGAACCTCGAGGGGGCACTTTCCGGGGAATCTTTCCAAGTGGGATTAATTGTGAATTTTGTCATTTTAAATTACAGCAATGAAAATCTTGTTTAAATGGGAATATTTTTTTTTTTTGCAAGTTTACAGATTAAGAGAAACATGGAAGTTTAAATAGGACACGTTTGTCGGTTTCCGGATGAAATTGCAGTGGTTTTAAGATTCGTTAGTCGTTTAGATAAAAGAGGATGATATTGCGAGAACAGAGTCACTGATCGTCTTGGGAGCAATATCGTTTCGAGATCCTCGAGAACGATTCGCTGCCAAGAATCGAACCCTTGCACGAGGCGAGAAACCATTTCTTTGGGCTTTGGATTTTCCTTCCGTTTTTTTTTTTTATTTCCCTTATTCCCCTTCAATTCTTTTTTATTCGCGTAAAAGACTTTCAAAATCTAGTCTCACTGAGAATAAAAGACTAGTCACATAAGTATTATGCATTTCCTGCGGATTTCGAAATCTTCCATTTATAGTTGTCAGAGTAAACTGACAAATACATCCAGAAATTCTACATAATTGTATAGGAGGGAACCAATTTTCGAGAATTACGCCCCCTTTACTATATATAGTAGAAATGTTCGTTTTATGCTAGACGACATTTCTGTGCGTAAATTCTTTTTGGGATTTTTAAACAGACTTTTTTTTATATATTTGAGATTTTTAACAAAATGTGAAGAAAAGTATTAAATTAATATAACAGTGAATAATAAATATAATATTAATAATATTATTTAAGCACACTCAACAATATTAAATAATTATTAATGCTTATTAATCAATAGTTTTATCAATATTATTAACGATTAATGATAATAATAATGATAATAAATATTATTAATATGAATATGTAATTTTATTAGGTATATTTTAATACTTTAAAATATATTAATATTTTTTAATAACAATAAAATAATCTTAATAATTTCAACACATTCATAAGTTGCTCAATTTAAACTAATGTATTTATTGACACTTTCAAAAATATTTGACGAATCAGAAGCCATTTGATGGTGTATAAGACGTTTTGTATTACCGATAGTGAACGCTAGGAGCGCTACCTTCGTGTCACGTGACTATTTTATTAATTCAATCAATGAAAACTAACCAATAAAATTGTAAAAATTCTTACAAATTATAATTAGATATATATATTTTTGCATAATCATTCTAAAAATTCATTAGTAAAATTTGGTAATTTATACTACTGATTCGAGTTAGTAAATATTAAAGTAATAATTGGTACAGCAAAAATTCTACTAAGATTCAAAGTATTCATCAGTTAAGCTAAATTATAAAAATTCAGCTTATTTCTATACATTAAAAATTTTTATTTAATTTATTAAATAACAATTTTTAATTATATATTATAAATTATAATCATATAATTATCAGAATATTGACAGCAGTGAAAAATCGTGATTTTTGCGACAATTTTTCGCACTGGAAATATAATAGAGAAGCTATATTATCATCAACGTGCGCGTGGCGCATACTTGGACTTAATTTTTTCTCAAGGAATTCCAACCACGTGACGGTGAGAAGACGTTGATCAATTTGCACCGTCGCCTCACGGTTCATAGCGGTCGGATCGGTTTCTACCCCGATGAATACACTCTAAATTAAGACGTGCAGAGCTCGCAAGATACTGCATAGAAAAGGAGGGGAAGAGCAAGAGAGAGGAGAGAGGGCGTAAAAGACCATAGGAACCAGGACACAGGAGAAGAGAGCTTCAGAGGGATATTTCCGCACAGAGTTATGGCCGGTATGAAACCCATAGCAAATGATGCAGGTCTACGTGACTGGTAAATAAATGCTCAGTACAATCCTCCCCCTCCCATCCCTAAAACCCTATCTCATCCACAAAACCACCCTATGAGCGTCATGGCACTGCTGCAATCAGCAAAACGCGATAGCCAGATCTGCACTAAATTCTATATATATATATATATATATATATATACTTATTTTTATTGCGTAGCAAATTGATCCAATGTTAAACGATATAGAATGTGACGCCACGTACGACGTTTTTCTAAGACCTGTTCAAAAATTGACCAACTTTGCCTTATTTAATAAATAGTGCAAAATATTTTTTTTTGCAACACTAACCTCTAAAGTTAAATTTTACACACCGAAAATTGTGTGTAAAGAAGCTCTTTTTCAAACAGTGTCTAAAGTGATTCACTTTACGCACTGAAATTTACTTTACGCACTGAAATATTACTTTACACACTGAAATTTACTTTACGCACCGAAATTTCTCTCACATAATATAAGGATTATTTTAGACCATACAAAACGACAAAATTAAAAAACGAACTTTACTATTAAATTTATACACTCCTGCTTAATGATATTTTTCCTGATCTTCGATTGATTTTTTTAATTCTATACAATCGAAATTATTCTAATAGAGAGTTGGAATTCTTCATAATAGGTACTCAACTTTAGAGGTGGGTGTTGCAAAAAATGTTGTATGATACACGTGCGTAAATCTAATTATACTCGTGTGAAACGTCACACTCGTATAATCACTCACTTTACGCACTTGTATCATAAATAACTATTTTAGCAAAAACGTTGTTGGGTAAAAGGTACAGTGACCGACACCATGACATTGAACAACACCTGCTATTAAAAACGAAAATAATTATAGAAATAAAATTATTTAATTAAATATCACCAGTAATTTAATTAATATACGATATTTAGAAACTTATACAGTTGACACAAAATTTTATATGTTTATAATTTCCTCAATATTTTACTTTCTAGAAAACTAGCCTCAAAAAAATTTGCTTTATTGATTACAAATTTTATAAATTTGAAGAAATTGTTAAATAATTATATTTTAAAAGCAACTTTTTTTGTATAAATTCTTATCAAAGAATTTCTTAATTTTAAACTTATGTACTATAAATTTTAATTCAAAACATTAATAAATCCTGATAAAATGTCATTTAAAGTTAAAATTATGCCCAGGGTGTCGATCACTGTAAAATGTAAAAAAAGGAGTTGAATTTCAACTCCCCAGGGTATGCCTAGGGAGTTGGTTTTAAGGAGTTAATTTTGTAATGATCTGACTTTTATTGACAAAGGATTTGCTCGCCAGATGGAGTCCGGGTACCTATTTTGACTAGTTACTTTAAATATCGTTAGATGGCGTGAAGCGCCCCTACGTTTCGATTAATTTCAGAACTATTTCTTACTATGATGTAAAGGAGAGGCGTAGTCATTGACGAGTCTTTATTTAAACCTTCGAAAGAGAATATATCGTTTAAATAAAGGAATAATAAAATATACAAAAATGAATTATTACATAAAATAATATAAGAAGAACGAAAGAATCTATTCAATGCAAATCAAATACTAATCTCTAAAAAACATAACGATGAAAGAACTAGCTATTCTAGAGGTGCATTCGCTGAGCTCCGATCGGGCTAGTCATTAATGTAGAATAAAACGGATTTAAATAGGTATATTTACTACGTTCGCGAAGATGTTGATCAGGACGACGCATATTACTTTCACGTGGGGTACTTTCTACAATTTACCCCCTAGATGACAATACGGACGGATACTAGGGTCGTGCACGCTAGGTCGATTATTATTCGTAATCGGAAAGAAGCTAGATATTGGATTCGGTTCCAATATTCATGCCCGACGCGAAGCTAGTGCAAAGTAATATTCATTAGGTGTCTCCTCCACCCGAGAAGCGCCTCGAGATGGGGAATCGACCTAGTGCATCATTTTTGTCAAGAGAGTAGCGACTCTACTCGACAAGGACGGTCCTGGTGGAAGTGAGTGGGTAACCTTGTTCACCAGTCTTCCACGAAAGCGCCCATAGAAAGTCCGGTTCACCAGGAGGAAGGAAGGCGAAGGGTGTTACTGTTCCGCAGGAGCGCCTACAGGAACAAGTACAGCTCCTTCTAGGAAGTGAGGAAGGCTCTGGTGTTCAGAGAGACGCACCTCTACTGAGCACCAGGTAGCCAGGAGTGAGTCGCTTCCAATCGTCAGAGAAGCACCTCTAGACGAGTCGGAAGAAGACTGAGGAAAAGGTACGAGACTGTAGTGCAATAAAATAAATAAAAACAAACACAATTTAAAAGAAAGTCAGGATATATTTTAAGAAAATTGTCACTCCTTTATAATATTACTATACATAGTTTTTCCGACAAGTATAAACCACGGTCGACGAGCTTCTACCCATCTCCTCTTATCACTTTCCTTTAATCGGACATAATCGTCTAAATTCGTAATTCTCTTCGTCAAGTCATTCGTCATTTACTTTCGTCTACTTTCTCTCTTTTCGCCGCGCCACTATACTACGATACTCTATCGTAACAATTTAACTATTAACTCCCTCCTTGAGTTGATTTTTAACTCGCAGTAACGTTAACTCACTAATTTTTTTACACTGTACCCGTTACCCTATAATTAATTAAAAGATAATATCTGTATTCCGAAATATTACATTAATAATAGTTTTGAGCTCATTGAAAAAAAACTTTCATTTTGCATCTCTGTTTACCAACGTACCACTCGACTTGGTTAATCAAAGTCTTGAACATAGAATAACAAATATTGTAAAATCCTCTTTAATGATATCTTACACTGCACTAAATTTCTTTATAAAAACCACATTAACCCGGTTATTGAAATTTTTAATTCTTATCACAATAAATTAAAATTCACTTGTGAACAACAAGATAACAAATCAACTACAGTAGAATCTCGATTATCTGAGATTCCGTATTATCCGGGGCACCGATCACGAGGTGCATGCTCGGATAATACGGAAAAACTCGGATAAAATGGATGGAACCGATATGCATTAACAATAATTATACTCAAAGGTTAATCTACGTTCATTAGATTTCAACTTTTATATACATTTGTGATTAATTTTCTTAGTAGCGCATTAAATACATAAAAAAATGACTAAAATTTTTGAATTTTAGGTATTTATTCCGTGTTATCCGAGTTTTCGCTTTTCCGAGGTGCCTCTTCCCCACATTACCTCGGATAATCGATATTCTACTGTATCTAGATATTTCTATAATTATCAAGAATAATAAGATTACATATAACTGGTTTAAAAAATCATCAATTACTATTTTGGAATCATCCATTGCAACAAAAAATAAACATTGTACATAATTTTATAGACCGAGCAATGTTATTATCACATCATTCCTTTCACAATGACAATCTAACGAAAATTAAAAATATTCTAATAAACGCCTATGAGGTTATTCTAAGAGTAGAAGTTAATAATAATAATATGACTCACACGCATAAGCAAATCGATGTGTGATGTAAATGGCACTGCATTTACACAATAAGCGTAAAATAGAGATGGAATATACACATATATATATACATATATATACACAGTTTCTATTATTGAAAAGCCGATGAATTTGTGTGAGGCTGATAAAAGGGGGTTGTTTGACGAATACGTGCGAATTCAAGTACACAAGCCACGTGTGTAGCCTTAATGACATCGTTATGGAGGCCTTCACTTTCCACACGAGAGGTAAATTACACAGATTTCGAACCTCTTATCGCACGAGAAATCTCCCTCTCTCAAATTGACAGTTTCAATAGAACGATGAGACTGTACATGGTAGATAATTATACGTGACTTCTCGGTTGATGAAAAATCGGGCAGGAAAAATGCAAATCCTCCTACGATATATATGTATATGAATAGGTGACTAAGCGAAATAAAAGAAGAATCTAGATTCTTTCAACACGATTGTATATTTATTATATTGAACAATAATCTTAAAAAAAAATTCACCTTTACTACAGACTGAAACTGTGTTTCACTAATTAATAACCTCCATGAAGGTGGCGTCGAAGCTCAGCGTCGAAAATTATTTTTCACAGGACCAAAAATGTCAAATTATTTTTTTAAAAAGATTTTTGGTGCAAATAATGCCTTGTAAAATACTTTTTAAGGTATTATGTGAATCCAAAACTTTTTTTAAAAATGATTTGATATTTTTGGTCCCGTGAAATATAATTTTCGACGCTGAGCGTCGACGCCAACTTCATGGATGTACTTAATACTAAAATTACAAGAATGTAAATAGTTTTGATTTGACAAATTTTTAAAACTCGAAACATAATTTATACGTATTTTTTATATCGGACAAGTTTGAGGATTTAAGAGTTAAAACTACCCCTTGAAGTTGTTTAAAAGAACCAAAATGGCATAAAACAAATCCGAGGTCAGCTTTATAAATTTCAAAATGGCAAATCCAATATGACGGATAAATTTTTTAAAAAATTTACATATTTTTATGCCTTTTGGGGTTTATAAACAATTTCAAGCGTTAGTTTTCAACCCTTAAATCTTCTTCTTTGCCGATATAAAAAAATCCGTATCAATTATTTTCCCGAGTTCTAAAAATTTGCCAAATTTGTGCAAAATCGTCGTGTTATATTTGGGTAGGTTTACTTATCAGTTAAATTATCCACTATATGTCTGATTAATAGTATCTTTTACTACTTAAAAATAATATGCAAACAGGGACGCATGAATATTCCCTTCATTAGACTTGACGGAATTTTCGTGGTGTCAAATTAAAAATTATCGAATTTACATTCGGTAGAATATTAAAAAAGAGATTTTATAATGAGCCTAATTTTAATAATGAAAAATTTCTATTTAACAAAATTCTGATTTTGTATAATTTCTATTTAACTGAACTTAGATAAAGCAGATTTTCTAATATATCGAATTTTCAAATAACACAATTTCCATTTAATAAAATTGATATCTAGAAAAATTTTCATAAAAAAGAATTATTATTTATCAGAATTGATTAATTGTCGAATTTCTATTTATCCTAATATTAACTTAAAATTATTTTAATTAACAGAATTTCCAATTAAAATAATTTCTATATAACAAAATTCTCATTTAGCAAAAGTTTTATTTAAAAAATTTCTATACTATCTAATTTTTTTTAATAGTATTGTCATTTAACAGAAATTCTTTTTAGCTAAATTTTTAAGACAGAGAATTTCTATTTCACCGATACTTTATTTGACCGAAGTTTCACTTCTCCGAATTTTCATTAGATAGAAATGTTAAAATGTCGAATTTCCATTTGATCGAATTTTCATATAACAGATTATCCACTTGGTATACAAATGTCAGCGGGAGTTTTAAAATCAACCAATCACACTTTTCTTAATAATTTTTAATTGGTTGATTTTAAAACTCCCGCTGACATTTGTATACCAAGTGGATAATCTGTTATATGAAAATTCGATCAAATGGAAATTCGATAATTTTTAATTTGACACCACAAAAATTCCGTCAAGTCTAATGAAGGGAATATTCATGCGTCCCATGCAAACATTCTAGAAAAAAGTTCCGACTAACGCAAATTATCTTTTACAACTAATTTCAAAATCAGAAAAATTTTTCAAGAGATAAATTCACATTTATAAATATTTAAAATTTTATTATTTATATATAGTTTTCAAGTCTGAAACTGAAATATTATTTCATTATATTTTTTAACTCTAATACCTACGGATGTAACAATTTTTAGAAAAATGTTTCAATTAAAAAGTCCCTTAAAAAGTAAAGAAAAAAAACAACTAATGATTGAGAGTAGTGAATTTGATTTCTCTCTGCAAAGGTGAGAATTTGATGAAATAGATGTCGTGTACGTTTTTTTTTTTTTTTTTTTAAGAAAAAACCTCCCTGAAGTTGGCTTCGACGCTCAGCGCCAAAAATTGTTTTTCGTAGAATCAAAAATTTCAAATTCCCTTTTTTTTATTTTTCAATACAAATAATACCTTGAAAAATACTTCTTAAGACATTGTATAAACCCTAAACCTTTTTAAAAAATGTTTTGATATTTTTGGTCTCATGAAAAATAATTTTCGACGCTGAGCGTCGACGCCAACTTCATGGAGGTAAGAAAAAGGAAAAATAAAAATTTGAAAGTTACAGATAAAAATGAAGATAAATGAGGTTATAGTGCCTCTCGATGAAATAGAGATCGCTGAGAGGAATATGCGTAGAGTAGAATAACGAAGCTATACGTAACTCGATAAATTGGGTCGAGTTACCGGTTAAATTACCCGATCATTCGATTTCAACCCTTATCTTTTTTGTCGCTTTTAAACGCGCATATATATGTATCACGTTTTACATCTCAGAGAAAAACAAGATTCGAATGTAATGGATGCTAAAAAGTTTTTCCTCACTTCTTCATGCCTTGTCATAAATGTTTTCAACATTCAGCCTCTGTTTTCTGCATCAGGAATATTATACTTTTATTCTATGTACAGATATATATATGCACTTGCATTTGACCTACAATACTGTATGTGTATATGGAGAAAACTATTCTACATTCATGTGTAAATAACGTTTAAAACCTTGATGAGAAAAAAGGAAAATTATTAGAAAAATTTCCTTTAATACAAACAGTTTGAATTAAAAAAAAAATGATTGACAATTTTTTGTTTTTTTTTGTTAAAATGGTAAAAAGTTTTTGACAAAATTTTACCTTCTTTTCTCTCTCTCTCTCTCTCTCTCTCTCTTTTTTGTATCTGACGAATAAAGCATTAAAATAGACATCGATAAAATAGAAATGTCCAGCAAAACCTGTTCAACGAATTTTCACGAAACTTAGTATACAAGGGTTTTTGGAGTCGCTGATCACGAATATGACATTAGTTTTGCAAAATTCAAAATGGCGTACTATTTTTTAAAAATTGACCAGTTTTGCTTGAAAATTGTTACTCGGAGGTTTTTGGGGTCGCTGATTACGAATCTGACATTAGTTTTCCGAAATTCAAAATGGTGGATCCAAAATGGCGGACATAATTGTTTTAAATTTATCAGTTTTTATTAAATTTCGTTACTCGGGGATTTTTGGAGTCACTCATTACGAATCTGGCATTACTTTTCCGAAATTCAAAATGGCGGATCCAAGTAATGTCAGATTCGTAAATTCGTAAATTATATTTATTTTGTGCTAAGATGAACACGACTCACGGGTGGGTCGGAAACAGTCAACGTGTTAACACTAAAAAAATAAATTTTTTTTTTCAAGTTCGTAAAATGTTTTTAGAAATCAATTTTGACAGACAAATTAAATCCAAACTATTCATTTTGAAATTCATACATTGAAAATTTTTATTTTCTATTTGAGTTAATAATTTATTTGCAATATAATATTATTTGTTATTTTTTTACTATTATAAAATAATATAATGGATATTATATTAATAAATAAATGTATGCACTGTATGCATTTCAAATTGAATAGTTTGGATTTAATTTACTCTGCATGATAGATTTGTAAAAACATTTCACGATCTTAAAAAAATAATATACTTTTTTAGTGCAAATAAAACTGACAAGTTTTCGAATAGAGTAAACATGTTTTATTTTATCGATGTCTGTTTTTATGCTTTATTCGTCAGGTACAAAAAAAAATAATACAAAAATATAAAAAAATATTTTTTAACTGAAAATTTCAATTGAATTATATGATTTATTTATTTTTTTTAGACTTAAAATTTTTAATTCTTTGAATTTTTATTCTTATTATTGCACAATTATAAAAGGTACTGAGGTGAGATTTGTGTAATTTCATTTTAATTTTCACTATGAATTTTATTTTGATTAAAATTTTTTTACTAAAAAATGAAAGTAAAAGTTTAAGTGTAAGTAAAAGTGAAAGTGGAAATCAAAAAGGTAATTACCCATTTTTTATTTATTTAATACAAAATATCATTAAAATACCAAAATAATTTCAATGACTAAAATTTTAGTCGGATATATATTTTTTTGTTTCTAAAAATAAAATCAATACTTTTAAATTAAATTATATAACCTACGAAAAATAAAAAAAAAATTTAATTTTATATTTTTGTGGAGAAAAAGTTCTGAATGGCTTACCAGTACTTCTAAATCAAAAACTTTATGATATTTCACTAAACTCGTTTCAGTGTAGCAATTCATATATTTTTCTATCGGAAACGTGAATATGACCATGGAAACGACCTTTTCCTTGTCACAGACCATCTCGTTGAAGATAAAACTTGAATTTCCGCAGGGCTTGATGCACGAACAAGACTATAAAAAAAAGGAATGTTCCAAACGCTATATTGTGGAAGACACGTGCGTGGTGGTGGTCTACGTGTTCCCGCATAGCACCGTAAATCTATCGTTATGCGGGGTACAGATAGATGGATTTTATGGTAAAAGTATCGAATCAACATTACGACACATGAGAATTACATTAAGAACTATAAACCATAAAAATTGTTCTAGTTTTTTTTTGGGGGAATTGTTAACATTTTCAAAGCGCCCTTAAAAAAAAAAAAAAAAACACAGTGTAACATTCAGTTATAAAGTTTTTAAATTTTTTATTATTTTAGTTATTGTAGTAAAAGTCAAATTCAATCACTTTTGTCGAATTTTTATTTTAGTAAAATTTTATTTTGTTAAAATCAGTTATGAATTTTTATAATTTTACCTCCATTAAGTTGGCGTCGAAATTTATTTTTCACGGAACCAAAATTATCAAATTATTTTTAAAATTATTTGGATTGAAAATCTTAAAAAAAAAAAAAAATAATAATTTGAAATTTTTGGTACAGTATGAAAAACAATTTTCCGCGCTGAGCGTCGACGCCAACTTCATGGAAGTAATTTTTGTATCAGTAATGAAAGGCATAATTTAGTCAAACCTCTTTTTTATGTTAAGAAAAAATTAATTTCAGTAAAATTCGAGGAAAGTACATTTTTTATTTTAAATGCGGAAAAAAAGTTTTATCTGAAACAGCGAAAGGTTTCACTAGAATAGTTAAAGATTTAACTAAAACAAAATTAAAACTTTTACTATTCTTGTAAAACCCTTTGCTATTCCAGGTAAACCTTTTTTTCCATGAAATACATTTTTTTCTTTCCACCAGTATTTTTATGAAAACATTTAAAGAAAATCGTTTTTTAAATTCTTCTTTAAAATTTACTTAAAAATATTTAATTCCAGTGTAGGTACATAAGGATTAAAAATTCGGAACAATTTTTTTTTTTGTAAATGGTATAATAAAAACGTAAGAATATGTCAAATTCCCCTAAAATCTGGATGTGACAGGCGCACCTTATATTTTCGGTTCATTTCTGGGCTTTTAATTATTACTTGTTTCCGTTCGCAACATCCCGAGGGGTAGTAACTTAGATTATTTTTTGAAGCCACCAGTTACATTCGTTGAGAGAAGGGAGAAAAATAAAGAGAGCAAATGATAAAAAAGAATGATGGAAAAAGAAGCGGGAAAGCAGAGAAATATGGTATTTCAATTTCAATTTCGACGTCGAGTGACATCGTATCCCTCAGGGAGTACTCATATAGAAACACTCCTCGTTCTCTTCTTAAAAAAAAAAATTCCATTCCTCTTCACACAAAAAACAGGCATTTGTTTTGCCGAAACTTCTATACGTACATTTAAATATATATATATATATTTCAATTTTTCGTGTTATATATGATGTGCAGCCATCGTAATTTACATACGTCAAAAAGCGAAGTAACTCACTTTTGAATGTCACATTTAATTACATATATTGCATTACTTCATATATACATATTGTAAGATAATAAATATTGGAGCGTTTGCGATGTAAATTTTTTTGTTGATTATAAAATTTAATAATCATTGTCTTACAATGTGTACTTTTAATAATATACGAAAAAATGAGAAATAAAAAAATATGAAAATCCGTTAGTTCAAAAATGAGTTTTTTTTTTATATAGAAAAATCTTTTATAAATTTCATATCAATTAGAAATTCTATTAAATGATTTATCCGTGATGTAAAACTTCTGTAGTATGAAAAATCGCACTGAGAAAAATAATTTCGTAATAATAAAAAAATAATTTAGTTGAGCTTTTTTAGTTGGTGTTACTAAAATATGGTTGTCACAACAGAATAGAAAGTGGCAATAAATCGGGAAGTTTAGTTGGCTCAGCGCGGTGAAACTAGCGAGCCGCCAGCCGGCAGACAAAACCATAGGCGTCGACGCTACACTAAACGCCACCACTAGCAAATTGGAGCTGCTGGCTATAAATTTTTCAAAAAAAAATTTTTACAAATAAAAAACCTGCTAATAAACATTCCTAGAAGATTTTCCAACAAGAAAATCAAAAATCCATTAAAAAATAAATTTTTCGAATCGGTTTTAGTGAAAAAAAATCAAAAAAACAACTGTCTGCTACAAGCGGCTGGGGCTGCTGGCTATTAATTTTTTCCAAAAAAATTCTTGTTTATATAAAACTTGTTAATAAACATTCCTAGAAGATTTTCCGACAAGAAAATCAAAAATTCATTGAAAAATAAATTTTTTGAGTCGGTTTTAGTGAAAAAAAAACCAAAAAAACGACTGTCTGCTACAAGCGGCTGAGGCTGCTGACTATTAATTTTTCCCAAAAAAATTCTTGCAAATATAAAACTTGTTAATAAACATTTCCAGAAGATTTTCCAACAAGAAAATCAAAAATCCATTGAAAAATAAATTTTTTGTGTCAGTTTAAGTGAAAAAAAATCAAAAAAACCAAAAAAACGACTGTCTGCTACAAGCGGCTGGGGCTGCTGGCTATTAATTTTTCCCAAAAAAATTCTTGCGTATATAAAACTTGTTAATAAACATTCCTAGAAGATTTTTCAACAAAAAAATCAAAAATTCATTGATTAATAAATTTTTTGAGTCGGTTTAAGTGAAAAAAAATCAAAAAAACCGAAAAAACGACTGTCTGCTACAAGCGGCTGAGGCTGCTGACTATTAATTTTTCAAAAAAAAAATTCTTGCAAATATAAAACTTGTTAATAAACATTTCCAGAAGATTTTCCAACAAAAAAATCAAAAATTCATTGAAAAATAAATTTTTTGAGTCGGTTTTATTGACAAAAAATAAAAAAAACGACTGTCTGCTACAAGCGGCTGGGGCTGCTGGCTATTTTTAAATTAAAAAAAAAATTCTTGCTGATATAAAACTTGTTAATAAACATTCCTAGAAGGTATTCCAACAAGAAAATTAAAAATTCAGTTTTTTATTTGTAAGAATTTTTTTTGGAAAAATTAATAGCCAGCAGCTCCAATTTGCTAGTGGTGGCGTTTAGTGTAGCGTCGACGCCTATGGTTTTGTCTGCTGTCTGCCGGCTGGCGGCTCGCTGGTTTCACCGCGCTAGTTGGCTCTACCAAAAAATATATTTGAAGCTTTCATGTTTACGAACTAAATAGTTTGGTTCCCAGTACTAAATAGCTGACATGCTGTATTGCGCACGCGCTCTTCTCGTAAATATGGCGTCGCTTCCCATTCACGGGATGTCAACATTAACCATATGTCGTTCGCGTCGTGAAGTTTCAGTGTTGAAGTTTTTATGTTTTTCAGACATTTTTTAAAAAAAAAAGTTTGTGTGGTGAAAATAAATAAATAAAACTTGTTACAAGAACGAAAGTTTTTTTCCAGCTTTTATACATTGTGCAAATGATTTAATCTCAAATTGTTAGTAGGATTCGTAAAGTAGTGGTCAGCGTTCTCGACTAGCGTTGCGTAGTCTGAGGGTTCGAGCCCCAGCAGTGTTAGGTTTTTTCCGCGATAGAAATTAATTTAAGTAGGCATAGGTAGGTTATATAAAGAGAAAAGGGTGAAACAAAAAAATAAGTTGGTTGAGAAAACAAAAAAAAAATTTTCATTTAACTAAATTTTTTGTTTGCTTAAAAACAATAAGTTAGTTGTGCAAAACAAAAAATTTGGTAGACCGAACAAAATGATTCAACGAAAAAATTTAGTAGCCCGAACTAAACGGATTAGTTGCACATATATCAAATAAAAAATTTGGTAGAGAGAACCAAACTTTGGTAGATGATACTAAACATTTTTCTCAGTGCGGTTATATGAAAATTCTAACAAATAATAATTCGAACAAATGAAAATTCATCTATAAAAGAAAATTATATTAAATAAAAATTCTAACAATTTATTTTAGTCCCTTTTATTTTTGCAAAAAAAGTCCTTTCAATACTCAAGTACTATATTAAAAGGATGAATCTAATTAACGAAATACGTAAATATTCTATATATATTTGACTAATATATTATTACGTAAAATTTAATAGTGAACGGGACGTCACAGGATGTGCTGTAATACGGGGTTTGAATTCTGATTGTATTGTATCCAAGCATGATGATCCAATATGTCTGACAAATATATATATATACCCAGATAACCAAGCGTACTAATCGTTATTTACGAGTACGGCGTACTAGTATTATACTAGTTTTATACAAGTACAAAATAATGATATATGTCGTACCAGTACGGTACTAGTACAATAAAAGTATGTCGTACTGTTAGAATTGTAAAATATGATTACTCGATAAAAGTATAGTACTAGTACAATACCAGTACGTCGTACTTCTGAAATAAGAAGCACAACATACTTGTACGATACAAGTATAATACTGGTACGTCGTACTGGGAATCTTTGCTGGTAATGCCAACCCAACCTCACTTTCTTGACAATTGTCAAATATGAACGCGTCACTGAAAACGGTGCACTAAATGTTGGTGAAAAAAGTCGTTTATGATGCAGCAAAAGAGTTTTAACGTTTGTAACTTGTACTTCTGTACTCATCTTGAATATCCGAGATTAAATTTATATTAAATTATCGATCTTTATAAGATTTATATTCTTTTACTTTGACATGGTGCCATGGTGTTGTTTCATTGAAAAACATCAAAATCTTTTACATTTAGAGAAAAATTCATAAATTCGGTCTTGATCATATTGATATATTTTTAAATTCAATTGTGTGTTATTTCGTTATAGTTTTTCTTATACATATAACATATTTATAGGTTAGGATGTGATAATATGTTTTTCAAAGCAAATTTCAAAGCAATTTATAACATCAAGTTTAAAATTCTTTTGAAATAATGTTTAAATGTAAAGAAATAATCAATTAATATTTGATAAAGTTAAGTAATTAAAATAATATAAAATACCAGATATTTTAAGATAAGTGAGAATACAAGTTACATATATGATGTAAATAAAAAAAATGATTCAATAAAAATGAATTATTATTATTTCAGTTCTCCCACAGATTTTCTTTTGAATAATAAATGAAAATAATGAAAATACTATTGTGGGAAGAGAAAGGGGAGGGTATATAATATTTTATATTGTACATCATACTAGTATTGTACCAGTACAATAACAGTACGTTATACTAAGTCACAAAAGTTTTCAGTACGTCGTACTCGTATAGTACTCGTATTCTACCGATATTGCATACCGGTACGCCGTACTAGTACAGTACCTGGTACCGTGCGAAGGTACATGGCTGGTACAGTACTAGTATGTCTAGTACGTCGTACTAGTATTATACTACTATCGTACTAGTACGTGTGTTATCTGGGTATATATATATATATATATATTGTTCTACGCTCATCCTATGTGCTAGGTCCGTAGGTACTTATTCTCTCGCTCATTCTCTAAAACGACATTACGCCAGATTACGCTCGTCTTCCCGTGATTGAATACATCAACATCCATCACATCAAACTGAAATTGACGCTTAAAGGCTATTTTTTTCTTTTTTTTTAATATCTACCGCCCCGCAGATACAGAAAACCTTTATCCCATCATTTCTTTACTATATTAAAGAATAAACTTCCGTTGATCAACCATCATCAGTAATAATTTTTTTATATCTTTCTCAGATATTGAACCATAAAACCTATACCATCAAATTTGTGTTTTGATGCCTGGAAAAAAGATATCTATATGTCAGCTTATCAAGAAATTTATAGGTCTAAACTATTACTATATATATATATATTATTCTTTGAAAATTGTCCTATTTTGTAAGATTATTTTTTATTTTAAATAAATGACAATATTTAGAAATTTTTTATCTCCAACTTTTATTCTATTTAAGATTATTAAAAATACAATATATAAAACAGAAGAATAATTTTGAAAATTCTTACACTATGAGGGATTGAACTCAGGACCCTTGGGACGCGAGACGTGTACTCTAATCACACAGCCACGTTGAAATACAATTTTTTTACCTAACACTTGTTGAATATTCAGACTGTTCTATGGTTCTATTGATAACAAATAAGTTCGTCAATTTAGAAGGGAAATATTCGTAGAATATAAAATTCACGAAATTATACAACTATACAAAAAATACTGTCACTTAATGTAAGTTTTAAAAGATCGTTCGATTATTATATCTATTAAAAAATAAATTATGATATTCACGAAGAATATAAAAAATAATAATTGTGAGTATCTTTAGTGCACACTCTGTATGAGGTTCATTTATATTTTTTTTTTAGTCTCGAAAAACTGATAAGGCCCTGACCAATGTCTTCTTTTAAATCTAGTGAAATACTTTTTTGTTTTACCTAGTAATTCGGGTCAAACCCATAAAAAAAATTATTTAAATACTAATTTAGAGATTCCCTTTAGTTGTTAATATAATTTTTTTTTTAAACCAAAACCCAGTTTTCAAAAGGCCAAAGTGGGTAAATTTCTAAACGGGATATTGTACATTGAACTGAATTTAATTACAATTTCCATATTTTATTTTTAACTTGAATATTTCACTCATTTTCTGTTTACAAAATTTTCACTCACATTCACACGTTTATATAAATAAATATCTAAATAAGTACTTAAATAAATATAAAATTTCAACTGCCCATTTAATAATCGTTTAAAAAATTGATTGATACAGATGTAAATAAAAAAAGCAAATAAAGTGAAAATCGTTTGCATTGGATTTTTTAGTTCTAACAAAATTGGTATGCTATGTTTAAATTTTAATTTAATGAAATTTTTAGTATAATTAATAAAGGAATATTTAATTTTGTAATTTGTTTCCTTTGAAAAGTTCAATATTAAGCTTTTGCAAATAAAAGCTACTAAATTTATCATTACATAAAATGAAATATAAATATAAAGTATTTTTTAATTTTAAGAAAATTTTTTTTGATTTAAAGAAAATTTTTTTATTTTACATAAAACTTTGTTTGAAATTAAAAAGGTATTTCTTTAAATTAAATAATTTTTTTTTTAAATCAAATAAATTTTCTTTGAATTAAAGAAAACTTTTCCTTGATCCTATATCGAATAAATACTATTTTGATTCAAAGAAACATTTTTTTAGGTGTGATCTCTCTTGCGGGGAAGTTTATTTTTTTTACTTACTTGTAGTTCAAATTTTCGCCTCTAGGGTTATAAGCGATTTTCATTGGTGGACGCGACCTACTGATAATAGTTAAAAAAATCTCACCAGATGTCGTATCACAGTAGAAGAGATTCCAATAATATTTGAAATTATATTTCACTTACAATTATTATCAAAAACCCAATTCTAAAATGAGCCAAAAGTTTTGAACGTTCAAATGAACAAATTTTTTTTTTAATCTATAAATTATTAAAAATTATAATGAGGATATAAAATAAAATAGTAAATTAATAACTTCTTATTTTGTAACAATAATAATATATATATAATATATATATATATATATATATATATATATATATATATATAATAATAATATTTTGTAACAATATTTTGTAATAAAATTCGTATTTAAAGAAGTTACAAAAAAAATTTTGTTCATTTGAACATACAAAACTTTTGGCTCATATTCTAAATGTAATTTTTATTTTTAATATTTATTTTATTTATAATTATTTAAAATTAGGTAAATAAAACGAAAACATTCGGACAAAGAACAAAAATATATATTTACTCCAACGTTTCGAAATCGAAATGATTTCTTCTTCAGGGAGTCTATCAAAAAAACATTGGAGTAAATATATATATTTTTGTTCTTTGTCCGAATGTTTTTTGTTTTATTTACCTAATTTTATAAAAGATCTCGGACGTTAAAGATTAATTTTACACTTATTTAAAATATTATTTTCATAATTTTTTTTATATATATTGTAGTAATTAATTTTTGACTATTGAAGTACCATTTCAATATGGAATTATTTTTTATAAATTTTAGTCTTCTTAAATTGAAGCTATTATGTTATAATTTGCATGAGACAGACGCTAAATTTAGTCACGATAGTTGTGGTTTAATAACATTGATTAAGTTTCCACCCAAGCTCACACATAGAACTAAATATATATATATATATATATATGTATATATATATAGAGAGAGAGAGAAGGAGCATTTGGATGCGTTCATTAACTTCATGTTACTCATGTGATACATTCAAAGGACTCTACGTCTGAGTGGCAATACCTTTGAAAGAAGCCAAGCAAAACGAGATTCTGACAGAGGGTACACCGAAGGGATTTAAGCCAAACGCGAGATGACTGGATGAGGAAGGGGGGGTTGGGTCGGTTGACTGTTGCGACAATTCAAGAAGAGGGGTCGTCGACGTAACTAAATACGTCGAGAATTACGTATTTCGCACCGCGACAAGTACGTGCTTGAGTAACACGGTGTGACGGAGGCAAAAAAAAAAAAAATTAAAATTTTCATCGTACTCGTACGTGTTTATACTTTCAACTATTTCATTCATAATATTTTCCAGGAATGAAAAACTAAATCTTTTCCTCACGACAAAAAGAAAATTTAAATATTGCCTTCAAGTTGGTGAATTCTTTTACAAAAAAAAAGGAAAGAAAAAATAAAACCAGAACCGTAGTATAATAGTGTTATGACATTGTCTTTTTTATAACATTTATTTTTTGAAGTTACATATTAAATTAAATTGAAAAACCAACGAAAGTCTTATTTTACAAATTTTTATCTTTATTTTTATAATTTTTGTTTTTTTTTTCATTATTATTTTTTTTTTCACTTTACGCTATTCAACAACGCTAAAATGGAAATTTACATGAATAATAAATTTCAAATTCCTGTAAAGTGTGTCACCATTTTTTTTATTTTTTTAGAACAATGGATTGAAATAATAAAAACAGTTTTTTTTTCTCATTGCGCAAAAATATCAGAAAAAAGCGAATTTTACGTGAAAAACATTTTTCATTAATCGACAGAAAATCAACAAATAAAATAAAAATTTTTTTGTCAACGCAAACAATTAATAAAAATAAAACAATTCTTTTACACTGTAATAGAATTATAAATGAAATAATTATTAAAAGCTTTTGTTTTGTGTGTGTGTGTGTGTGTGTGTGTGAAATATAACACAATTGGCTTGAAGCGACATATCGTGAGCGCGCGTGATACAGTTTAGCGCGTCTTTGTTAATAATTTTCAGTGTGAATCGCATGTGGTGTTGCGGCTAAACACAAAATATAGAAATGGTTTTGCACGAGTTGGCACTTTTGAAATTATGAAAAGCGAAATACCAGAACGTAAAATGAAAATGCTCGAATAATTACATATTGAGCAATTTATGTATATAGATACACTTGGTACAATTGCATGATACAGAAATATTCCCAGTACACCCGCCCCCCTCCCTCAGGTATAATTTATAATTCATTAATTCATAATTTTGAACATTGCGGATCGGGCTGTTGGTTTGTTCGACGAGATTGTAAATTGTATTTTACGAATTCGCATGACATTTCCAAAGATTGTGCCCATGCCGGATACACACATACATTTGTGATAAATACACATTACTTCATGGATGAACGAATTAACGTTATTATTCCAAATTGCAACTGAGTACACACTACTAAAATGTGACGTTTCGTAATTTACCTCTCAAATCTAATGGTCCATCATTTTTTTTTTTTTTTTTTTCATAATAATCTGACAAATCTCAATAAACGATTCTGATAAGCGTTAAAAGTGTGTTTCTCTTTAAATTAGTAAAAATTTTATACTTCTTCAATTATAGTACTTAAATATTTTATTATAAATAAAAATTAGCAGAATAATTATGCAAAAATAGAGGTAATTAAAATTAAAAAGAATTTATATTTTTTTAATAAGTTGTTTTCACTAATTTAATTAGTGAAACAGTTCAGAGACTCTGTATGCGACGTTTAGTATTACCGATAATGAACACTAGGAGCGCAACCTTCGCGTCACGTGACTATTCCAGAGATTAATTAGATAATTAAAAATTAAAATAATAAAAATTAATAATTAATTAAAATCTTTTGTTTTCAAAATTAATTTTTATAAATTATTTTGTAATTCATTTTCAGTAGGAATAATTTTTGTTTTACAATTAAAATGTCCCTTATTATAAAAATCAACTTTTAAATTAAAATAGGTTAATTAAGTAATTATTAAGGAAATTTATAAATAATTTTAGTAGTAATAATAATAAATAAACATATACTTGCATTGTTAAGTCCTTTAAAATTATTCACACTTAATAATAATAATAATAATAATAATAATCTTAAAATAATTGATAAAAATTAATTTGGATTGAAAAAACGTTACAACTTAACATGAGAACAATAAGTGTAATAAGTTAGTTAACCTATTTTAATTTAAAAGTTGTTTTTCATAAAGAAGAATATTTTAACTGTTAACAAAAATTATTCCTACTGAAAATTAATTTTCAAATAATTTATAAAAATTAAAATTGATTAAAAACCATTTTATCTAAACATATAAAAACAATAAATTTGATACTTATAATTTTTTTTATTGTGTGCGATTCCAGGTGAGATTTTGACTTATTCGGAGTAGGTTAACCGATTGTAATAAAACTTTGGAATTTTGTTATATATAGTAAGACTAATCTTTAACGTAAATTGCAGCTTAAAATATTTTTTAGTTTACGAGATTTGCAATAATAACAAAAAATTTTAAACTGCTATATCTTCCGTTCTAATAATCGGATTGAGGTCTACTTTTTTTTAAAAATGTCAAGGAAAATGAGAGGAATAAATCTCTTTTAGAACAATTTTTTATAATTTTACAACTAAAAAAATTATTAAATAATAATTGAATAAATTTTAAGCGACAATCTAAAATTCAATCACTTAAACGCTAAAATGATCTTACCAGTGTTTGGTAACGATTGTTGGCATTTCTGAAATAGTCACGTGACACGAAGGTTGCGCTCCTAGTGTTCATTATTGGTAATACTAAACGTCGTAATGAAACTGAAACTGCCACAGAGTAAAAAGACTTTGATAAAATTATTAATGTATTAAAATCATAAAATGTACAAAATAAAATAATATACTAAAAAAAGCATAAAAATTTTTTTTGCAACAAAATTATTAAAAATTATATTTCTTTATCGCTATATAAAAAAGCATCGACTTAAAAAGAAGTTCATCAATGAAATCAATAAAAAAAAAAATTGAAATTGCAAATAATATTTAACAAAAAAAGAAGTGTTTTTCTTTTTAAGTACATGCGTATTAAATTTGCAAAATAATTTAAAATTTTGTATTAAACTTCTTATTAATTCCGGCAGAATCACTGACTTTTTTCCAGTGATTTATCAGATTATCTCAATTCTCGTTGAGTTTTAAACTGCCCTATATAGGTCGGCTATAAAATTAAAATTGAATATTCTCAGGGCGTTGATTGCCAACCGTTTTTACCCTTCCTCCCAACATTTTCTCCTTCGACGTTCTACAAAATTAATGCATGGTAAAGACACTTTGGTTTATAGAACAGGGAGAGAGAGAGAGAGAGAGAAGAAAAGTGGGAAATTTGTTTTCAATCGATAAGGACACACACAGCAAAGTGGTGGTGAGAACTGTAAAGTTTGAAAGAGCTCAGATCGTTAACATTTTATGGTTCGAAAGTATACAGAAAAAAATTTCTGATTAACTTTCGAATTCTGTGTTTTATAGGTTTCTCGCAATTTTTGTTCCTCTTTGCTATTTTTCAATTCCAAACTCCTTTAATTATACATTTAAATGTAAATAATTAAAAACTGAAGATTTATTAGATAAAGATATTTTCTTTTGATGCAACAGGAGAAAATTAATGAAATGGAAATATTGCGTTTTACTCTAAATTAGTAAAAAAAAAAAAAAAAATTTACATACTTGTAAAAAAAAATGCTTTAAAAGATGTCTTTATTAATTTAATTTCTCTTCAATAAGTACAGTTTTCTTTTTTTTTTTTTTTTTTTTTTTTTTTTTTTTTTATTCAGAGAGTCCACGACTTCTTTCGGTTCTTTGGTTTCTTTAGAATTAGGTAGAGAGCAAAAGAGGTTCTTTCTTTACCGAACAAAAAAGGAAATAACGGTTGAAAGCTATAACTAAAGTACCTACAAATTAATAAAGTTATTAACGTCGCTTTTACCGAACAAGCCGTAAATTAAATTGGATAGTGCCGAGAGAATGAAAAGGAAAATACTTCTCCCTACCCATTCTTCCTGTTTCTCGCCTAGTTTTCCTACCGACTCACCCACATATATATATATATACAAGAAATTGCATTGTTAATTCTTTTCGCCTTTGTTTTTCCTTTCTATACTTACCACAACTGGGAAGTGAAATAAAAAAAAACAATACTTTAAATTCAACAAAAAAAAGTAACTGTTTACATAAAATAAGAATTAGTTTTTCTCTCTCTTAAAATTGATTAAAATTTTTAAATAAATATTAACTTGGAAAAGTAATTAAAAATAATTTTCATGCTACTAAATTTTTTTCAAACAAAGAAATAATGAAATCGTAAATAGAATTCTGTCATTTTAATAATCGAACTTATTATTAAAGAATCTTATTATGTTTTTTTTTTTTTTTTTTTTTTTTTAATGGTCTGTAATAAAAGCTGATAACTAAATTGAATAAGGTAATAGCGATTCTGTGAGACTTTTTTTTCTAGTTATGAGAAAATAATAACGAATTGCAGGAAACAAGCATAATGTGACATTTACGATCCCATAGAGCTTCACTTTTATGGAAGTAAGTTACCTTTTTGCCGTCGATGCAACATAAGAGATTGAAATAAAGTAAAATGACATTTACTTGCCATTTAATAGCACCCACAGCAGTCGTTACATAAAAAAAAAGAATGTCATCATCCAGAAGAAATGGGGCTGTTACATACCTGTGAACAAACAAGAAAACTTGTTAGATAAAGTCAATTTACATTTTCCATAGAAATAATTAACGACAGTAAAAATTTCACATTACGTTTTTTTTTTTTTTATAATTTATCTCAATAACTTTTAACACGTAAATTTGTTTTTTAACTGTGAAAGCATTATAAATTTTTCTCTACAATTATAGAATGAAATTTAAATCATATAATTATAAATTTAGTGCAATTTCCATAAAAACCAATTTTTTTTTTTTATTTTAAATAAAAATTTTCTTTGATATAAAAATAAATTTTATTTGAATAAAATTTATTTGAAATAAATAATTTATTCCGGAGACGATTTTTTTTTTGCATAAGTAATAATAAATCGTTCGCGCAGTTTACATATTAAAACAAAATTAATTCTTTTTCATACAATATAGAATTAATTCCACGTAGGACTGATAAATATTCTGTATTATTTTGTTTTATAACTTACAGAGGCGTATTGAAATGTTATAAAAATGCAAAAAAAAAAAAAAAAAAAAAAAAAAATCAAAAGATAAAATGTTGGATCGTGACTTTTTTTTGCACAATTTTTCTATCCACGAGCCAAGGTCACGTCCAGACTTTTGGCGGACGATGGTCATCTACGTGATGTCATTATGAAACACGTGAGAGCGCGTCGAACAAGCGACGTGCCTCCAACAGATCGAACTCATCTACCAAGTTCTGTTTACCAAATTAATTGATTACATTTCACATTACATAAGAGAAAATCTATTCGTTTCTATAATATAAATATCTGTTATTTATCATTAAAAAATGTCGAAAAAAGTGTTTACAAACAAATTTTGTTTAAAAATTTATTAAATAAATAAAAAAAAAAGTAACAATTCATAAAAATATTAATTTACCAAAATCATAAAATTGTAAATAAATTAATTTATAAAATTTTTAATTATTAAACATTACAACTATTTGTAATGTAAATTTTCTAAACGCTTTAATGATATACAAAATTTCTTAATAAAATATGAAATATAATTTGTACATTTCTTCCCCCCTCTTTAAAGTTATAATTATCTTGTTTCAAATATTTTTCATTAAAGTTGTAAAACACTTTAGTAAAATTAATGAATCAATTTCAATTTTGTGCAAATATAACATTTTAATTGTACGATAAATTAAAATTTAATGAACGATTTAATTGAAATGAAAATATGATAAATTAAATTTTAATTATAATTTTAACGTCGAAAAATTAATATTTTCATCTGCATATGAAAATCAAAGAAAAATCACATAAATACATACATACATGCAAATGTACAAAAGCTCTCAATTCAATTAAAATAACATAAAGCTGATGTATACGTTACTGAAGAAATTATTTTATTATCAATTTATGTTTCGAACCGATTTCAAAGTGATTTATGCTTTTAAAATATAATCTCGCTTAGGTACAATTAATAATTCATTACAAATATTATCGGAAAAAAATTGAGACATATTTTTATTATTGTCTAAAAAATTATATTGTATCTTTTCAACGAAGCTGAAGTACGCAACGTTTATATAAACAATTTTTAAAGAAATAATTTTTTAAAATGAAAAATTCTATAATTTTTTGCCTAAAAAATATTTTTTTATAATTTGTTGATTAATGAAAACTACAAGAAATATTTTTTAGGAAAAAAATTATAGATTTTTTCATTTTAAAAAATTATTTCTTTAAAAGTCGTTTATATAAACGTTGCACTGAGAAAAATGTTTAGTATCATCTACCAAAGTTTGGTTCTCTCTACCAAATTTTTTATTTGATATATGTGCAACTAATCCGTTTGGTTCGGGCTACTAAATTTTTTCGTTGAATCATTTTGTTCGGTCTACCAAATTTTTTGTTTTGCACAACTAACTTATTGTTTTTAAGCAAACAAAAAATTTAGTTAAATGAAATTTTTTTTTTGTTTTCTCAACCAACTTATTTTTTTGTTTCACCCTTTTCTCTTTATATAACCTACCTATGCCTACTTAAATTAATTTCTATCGCGGAAAAAACCTAACACTGCTGGGGCTCGAACCCTCAGACTACGCAACGCTAGTCGAGAACGCTGACCACTACTCTACGAATCCTACTAAAAATTTGAGATTAAATCATTTTCACAATGTATAAAAGCTGGAAAAAAACTTTCGTTCTTGTAACAAGTTTTATTTATTTATTTTCACTACACAAACTTTTTTTTTAAAAAAATGTCTGAAAAACATAAAAACTTCAACACTGAAACTTCACGACGCGAACGACATATGGTTAATGTTGACATCCCGTGAATGGGAAGCGACGCCATATTTACGAGAAGAGCGCGTGCGCAATACAGCATGTCAGCTATTTAGTACTGGGAACCAAACTATTTAGTTCGTAAACATGAAAGCTTCAAATATATTTTTTGGTAGAGCCAACTAAACTTCTTTAAAAATTAGGGAAAAAAAATTATGTAGTAAAAATTTTTTAAAAAACATTTTCAAAAAATTTTGTAATGTAGCTAATCTTTTTGTGAAAAAAAATAATGTAATAATTTTTAAATTTTGTAGTAAAAAAGCAATTGCATCTAATTATTATTTATTATAAAAAATATATCTCTAACCTTTGGTTGCAACTAATGTATCAGATCTGCCGGAAGCACACGCGATTAAATAATTTCGAACACTCCCAAAACCACGTTTAAATAATTAAGAAAAAAAAATGCTCTCAATTTTTAAGCGATCGCGATTTTAAGAATATTGAACACTCCCGGAACAAAAAATTTACTAAAATGACAAAAAAAGTTTAACAAGCTTAAAATTTCTGCGTTTGCGAATTAAATGATTCGCGCACTCCCGAAGCTATATTTACTTCAAAATGTATAAATATCAAACAAAAGACGATAAAGAATATAAATATTTAACACTGACTGATTATAATATTAAAATTATAAAATTTACCCACTCTAGTTTAACACGTCTAAACAGGTCAATACACGAATTGCAATTGAATGAATATTATCTTTAGGGATATCAATCCCCACTTGTCATGACCTTCGGCTGAATCTTCGCTTTGTTGTATTTAAATGTAAACATACAGTTCAATAATAGCAGGTATAAAAATAATTTTATAATCGCTTCGGCACCTTTGAAATAATTGGAAATTATAATGTTTACATTTACATATTATTTCCCTTATATAAATTATTTGGAATTTTTACCAAAATTATTCAATAAATAATATCAAAAATTTTTACTTATACAATAATATTGCTTCATTTCCAAACAGATGAAGATCTAAATTGCTACAGCTATTGAATTATGTTTGGAATTTTCTGTTTTAGTGCAAAATGTAAATGAGCAAAATATAAAAATAACAGTTTTGTTAATTATTATTAAGAAAAATAAATCTTTTACAGTAATTTGATGCGTTTGGTTTTTATAAATAGGAGACGATAGTTAGTTGTAGGAAGCGAAAAGTGTTTGTTTTCAAAAGCAACAGATGGCGCGCTTGCGATACTGCGTCGGTATAGTTGCCACCTTTTTTCTAGTGCGGTCAGCTTTTTTGAAGGTATAAAATAAAACATTCAAAATGTTTTAAAGTATAAACATTTTTTCCAACAACACACTCACTGAAAATACATCATTTAAAGACCACTTTTACCAAATTAATTATTGATTTAAAAAATTATACAGTTTCTTAATTTTGTGTGTTTAACAAATTTCTATAATACTTTTTTTCAAGTGTAGGATATAGTAACTTGTAATATAAAAAAATTGAGTCATTTTGAAATGGAAAAATTAGATGAGAAATGGATATCAAAATTGAGTTGGAAATTGAGAGAGAGAGAGAGAGAGAGAACAGTGATTTTCAGTTATTCAACCCTTATTCCGGGGAGGTAGTGGTATAACTCGTACATATTGTACTACTGAGCGTATATGATTACCTGAGATACATATGTTGCTACCGGGTGGATTTCGATAGAAACCGAGTAGACCAAGGCACCTTCGGAAAGGGAGTACACAAAGAGGGAGGAGCCAGTTGAGTTATGTAGATCTGGATACACTAACGGTGCTTTTACACGCGATATGATACATTTGAATTTATACCCGATTTCAACTAACTTCTTGATTTTCAAACATACACTTCTTTACAAAATTTATACTTTTCTATCACGATTCACTATCACCTTAATCTTCTCTTCTTTATTCAAGATCAATATTAAGAATTTTGATATATATATACATATTTTTTTTTTCATTATTAATTTCGATAACTTTTGAAAATTCAGATTTTGTATAACATTATTTTTATTTGTACCATACTTTATATTCAAAAAGACAGAGAATAAATAAAAAAAAAAAAATTAAATCATTTTTGAAAATATTTAAATATGACAATGTAAAAAATTTGAAAAATGAAATTTGGTTTGAAAATATTTAATAATAAAAAATTAGTATTTAAAAGAAGAATGAATGGAATTTCCACGAACTGTTGAGTGAAATATTTGACGGTAATTTAGATTTTCAACGTATTTTGCGAATATATATATGTGTGTATATATACGCGGAGGTAAATTAATTTGTTCTTGATAACAGAGAATCTTGGACCATAATTAATTTATATAGAGGGTAGCTGTATCGACAGTAGTTGCCTGCCTTCTACCTATTTTACTCCCCATTTAACTTAATCGGAGAAATACAACCACGTCTCATATTCCGAGATATATTCGAAACTCAGGAACACTTCGTGCTTCCAATATTAATAAATCGTTCTGCATTAATATATTTTGAGCCTCTCTCTGTCTCTCTGTATATATATATCTACAACTTATCCATTTGATTAAACTGAATATTTCATAAATTCGAAATCAGTAGCTTTATTATTAACTTCTAATTATCAATAGTAATAAATAATTACAAAATATAAATTGTAAATATTTCCCGAGTTTAATTGATAAAAATTAATTAATACATAGTAATTAATGGACATTTTTATCATTCAGACTTTAAATTCACTATTTATAAGTAAAAAAAAATTAATTTAAATTCATCAAAGCGAAGAAAAAAAAGAAAAATGCGAGTTAATAATCTTTATTGTACATTTTAGATTGAATTTTAAATGAAAATTTAAATTGAGTCATTCAATTAATAATTATACACAGACTTTGACTGTAGCTTTCAAAATTGTTTCTTAATCTTCATTCAGTGCGTATTTTCGCTTTTAATTCGGATTTAATTACAACTCAAAAGAGAGAGATAGAAAGAGAGACACTCTTGAAATGCTGAGTAATTTCACAAAACAGATGCTTGAAAATGGATTTTGTCATTTACTTCAATAACGTTGCACTTGTGTCAACTGCTGTTTACAAACGCACAACATGTGAAGCAACAGGCTATTAATTACGTTGTCATTGCACCGTGTCATTAAATTAGAATGTGATTTATGTCAAATTGCAGACATTCGAATGGGTACTCTATTTGGTAAACGGTTTAGGGAATTAAGTTATGCTAATTAAATATATATATATAGTACGCAGGAAGAATTTAAAGTTCAAATCATTTTATTTCCGATATTAATAATCATCTAAGACAAAATTAAACAAACTCTCTAGTAGAAATTTGTCCCAGTAATTATCGTGGCACTGGACAGTTGCGCTAGAAGCTGTCTAGTAACTTAACACTGCAACTGGCTAATTACTCGAATGGAATGTCACGCTTTTTTCGTCTAGTTATTGTCTAGCCCAACTTGATAAATTCTGATCAACGGTCCGTTAGAAAAACTAGACAAATTATTTCTTTTAAATATTCTCAAAATTTGTCTAATATTAAGATTTAATATAAGAAACTAATTATACAATAATAAATTATATAATTACATTAATTTTTTTAAATTTTAATCTAAATTATTTGAAGATTATATAATGTATAGTAAATTGTTAAAAGCATAATATTTGTCAATACTGTTTAATTTTTAATTTTAAAAAAAAATTTTACTTGTGTAAAAGGATCACAAATATTTTCTGGTACACTGAAACATCCACTTTTTGATTGCACTGTAATGACGACTGAAACAAATATTTTTGTATTAGTAATTTATTATACAATTATTATTATTAACTTTTAAACACGAAGAGAATGCAATTTCAACGAAAAATCTCGGGGGTAACGGGGAGCGATCACGGGTCCGCTGGGCGCGAGGTACGCACGCTACGCAATCTGCTATACTAACGATATCCATCAAACGAAAAATATAGCAGATATATTTTAGTTCAGTGCTGTAGCTAAAAATTGCATGCTTTATATAAATATTTTTACTATTATCTGCCAAAATACATATTTTAGAATTTTAATTTTTTATAATTTACTGAAAAATAAATTTACATTTGAAATAACAATTTTAATCAGCACAAATTTCATTAAACCATTATTGTATTAAACAATAGATATTTTAAATTTTCTAAAAATTGAAATTTAATTTTTAATTTTTTACAACTTAATTTTAATATTTTATAATTTAAAATTTTTTTTAATTTAGCTATTAATCCACCTATTATTAAAATTATATATTTTATTTAAAAAGATTTTAAAAATTTAAGGCATAAAAACATTTTAATTTAAAAAAATAAAAAGAGAAATAAAATATAACCTATGTATGTAACAAGGCATATTTTTATTATTGCATTTTAACATTTTTTAAAAATAATTACTATTAAAATTATTATTTATTGTTTTCTAAGTGAAAAACTCAACGAAAACAGTAATTTTTATTGTTTTTTAATATCAAAACATACTAATATATTCAGAAAACATGTGAATATAGATTTTATTTATTTATTATATTAAAATAATAAATTATGTTAATTTATATTTACCTGAATTAATTAGAATTTTATTATTTAAGAAAATAATGAAATAATATAATAGTTACATGAACACAGATTTCTAGCACTTTTTTGTCTAGTTATTAGACATGTACTGCAGCGCTGCTGCCACGAAAGAAGACGAAAGTATAATTTCTAGAGACACTAGACAGTGCCATTCAAGCAACTGGACAAAAGTTGAATCAAGCCAATTTCAAGTTCAACTTGAATGTTTTCTAAGACTGTTGGTCAAGTAACTTTACAGTAATTGTCTAGTTTGTCTAGAATCAGCGTCCACGAGAAAAACTGACCAGTTACTAGAGTATTTCTAGTGCTTCCATGACAAATTTCTACTAGGGGCTATAATGAAATATTTTAATTATTTTCTATAATATACTTAATTATTTAATATCCATTCCATTATTCAAAGGGAAACTAAATCATCTTCTAATATGAATAAAATAAATTATCTATATATTATTATTTATTTGTTGAAGGGTCATATACAATTTTTTCATCATCGTTGTTAACAAGATATTTTTCTCTAATTAAATATAGTCCTTCGCATTATATAAAGAGATGATATTTATTGAAAAACCGTTTTTTTCCATACATTCACATTTTTGATCTTTGAAAATTTTAAAACATTTGTTCTTAATTATGACTCTTGTTTGATAAATATTTAATAGCCTAAACTGTGCAAAGATTTTAATAATTGGCAAAGGCAATCTTGCTAAGAAATATAGTTGAGAACCGTAATACAATGCTAGATGAAGATATAGCTTAAGAGAAGAGGAACTCTGGAGACTCAATATATCTTTACTAATTAAAAAGTCTTAGTAATTTTTTAATAATTTATATTTACATGATCTCAATAAATCGAGTGTTGGAGTATTCCAGATTTCATTTGCTCCTGGGTGAAAAATTTTTACCCTCCTTTAATATCAAAAAATTTTTTCTTTACTTGTAAGGCCCAGTTATATTTCTTCTCACTTTTATTAAAGAACGTAAATGTTCATGAAATTAGTTATTCGGTGGAGCCCTTCAAATATGCAATTGAATATGCGTCGAAAATTATTTTTCATGGAACCAAAAATATCAA
Organism: Leptopilina boulardi; assembly: GCF_019393585.1. Classification (NCBI taxonomy): domain Eukaryota; kingdom Metazoa; phylum Arthropoda; class Insecta; order Hymenoptera; family Figitidae; genus Leptopilina; species Leptopilina boulardi. Next base: position 852,340 of record NW_026138003.1, read on the forward strand.
ATCAGTTTTAAAAACGTTTAGAGTCGATATAATACCTTAAAAAATATTTCTCAAGGTATTATTTGTACGGAAAATATTTTTTAAAAGATAATTTGACATTTTTGGTCCTGGTAAAATAATTTTCAACGCTGAGCGTCGACGCCAACTTCATGGAGGTTATTTTTTTGCCTAAAAAATATTTTTTTATAATTTGATGATCAAATGAAAACTACAAGAAATATTTTTTAGGCATCTTAAAATGAGCCAATGCTAAACGACAAAGACAGTGGCGCCACCAACCTGCCTCATTTTGAGACCAGGTTTTTTCTATATTGTGGAATTACAATAATTACATGACCTTAAAAGATTTTAATAATTTAAATTTTTTGACCAAAAATTAAATCATATCCAATAGATTGGGAATATTTTTCGAGTAAAATTTTAATTAACTATTTAGGAAATTATTTATTATTCTATAGGTACTTTAAAAAATATGAATTGCAGAAAATGAAGCGAGTCAATGAGGTTGTTTATAAGTCCAAATAAAAATTTGCATTTAATAATAATTATCCATTGTTCCTTCAACGCTATGACATTAATTTCTCTGCAGTGTTCCTGCATTATTTTAAAATTTTTTTTTCCATTTTTTCTAAATATTGAATGTCTTTTGTAAAATGAGGGTTCTAAATTAAAGCTGCATATACTAGTTTAGTTACATGGGTATTAAATAATGTGCGGTTATGGCATGTATATTCTGGAATCTGATTAGTCAGACATATTTCAAGTTTTTTTTCTATGTATTAGTAATAAAAACAACCAAAAAAAGCAACAATTTCAATGCGTCAAAAAAACAAATTTTTATACGAAAAAGTAAAAAGAAAAAAAAACTGTTAAATATAGAAGAAGTATCGAAATATTTTCCGTGTATCTTTGGATTTGAATTTGCGGACCCGAAAAAAAGGGTCTGGTGCATTTAAAAAGAACCTTTTTAAGCCAAACGCGTCAGACGTACACATAAATTGTGTAAACGACTAACTTCCGACCCGCCGGGTACACACAAAGTAAAATCGAATTGGCCGCCTCGAAGTTTCCACGACTCGTTTCACGGAAGGTAAGTTTACATACCGAGGACGTCGACGACTCGAGTACACATACACTCACACAAAAGTACATCCTCCGTGTATATATATATTTATATACATATATATTATAGACATACGTACGTGTAGGAAAAGTCGTTCACATAAGGAGAAATTCAAGGAACTTCCGGGTAGTGGAGAGAAATCCGTGGGGTTAGGTTGGGTATATATATATATATATATATACGCGCTCCGGAAACAAGTGGAAAGCCGTTTTGAGAAACGACGGAATTTCCCACTTATCTTCTTACCACCGATTCGTTTCCTGAATTCGTTTTACTCATCCGACTTTTCTGATACTGACGGTGAAGTATGAAGCAGATGCTTCGACAAATTTCTACGAGAACTGATCGAAAAACTATATCTTTGATAGATTCTAAAACTCACTGCTTTGTAATTGATTTCAGTTTTTTATATTAAAAAAAAAAACTCAACTTTTCGCGTTTACAATTTTCTTTCTTTTTTTTAAGTATTGGAAACTAGAAAGAAGTTAAATTATTTATAGAAAAGAAAATTAATTTCGAAAATTTAGTAAAAATTTGTATTTTAATAAAATAAAATACAACGCTACTATTTTAACATCAAATTGCGTTAAAATAAACTAAAATTTTGATTAAAATAAAAGCGTTGCAAATCTTATTTTAAGACAATACAATTTACCTCCCTGAAGTTGGCTTCGACGCTCAGAGCCGAAAATTGTTTTTCGTAGAATCAAAAATTTTAAATTTCTTTTTTTTTAATTTTTCAATCCAAATAATACCTTGAAAAATAATTTTTAAGATATTGTGTGAACCCTAAACTTTTTTAAAAAATGTTTTCATATTTTTGGCCTCATGAAAAATAATTTTCGACGCTGAGCGTCGACGCCAACTTCATGAAGGTTACAATTTTCTGTCATTGAAACTTATATATATTTTAACTATACTGAAAATTTAAAATAGTTTAAAACCATTTGTCTAATTAAAACACACGTTTAATTATTCAATATTCAAATATTAATATATATATATTATTTATTAATTTTTATTGTTTACATTATTAAAAATAGATTTTAATTTTGAAAGATATTCTTGAAATTTACAGCTTTGAAAAGTGGTGATGTCATTTTGCAGTTGCGAGAGAGTCCTATAATAAAATATCTTACAGTTACGAGACTAGACTTTATGTATAATTATATACAATAAATATAAAGCAAAATTTCTCAATATTTTTAATTTTCAAAAAAAGAATTAAATTTTGAATATTTAAAAAAATACTATTTTTCCTCCTTTTGTATTATTATACAAATGTTAAAATTTTTGCTATTATATTACTTGAGAAATTTTGCTCCATTTATATAAATTAAAATAAATATTTGAAAATTAAATGAAGTATAAATTACCATATAGAAATAAAATGTGGAATTTTTTTAATCAATGCATATTGATCCAACGAAAGCAGGTTTACATTTCAAACGTGGACAACAGTCACATCGTTGACCACGAGTTACGCAATATTGAGAATGAACAGTATTAAGACGCATTAAAAAACAAATGCAAAAAATTACAAAGAAAATAATTATTTTCAGAGACATTTTCTTTTTATTTGACTGAGATTCTCAACAACGTTGTTCACTTTATATATTTGTATATATATGCAGGTTATCAGATTTCAATAATGCGCAAAACTATCGATAAATATAATATAATGTTTATAAAAATTACTTGTAAAGAAAAAAAAAGCAAACAATAATATGGAACAAAAACATCCTTAAAATAATAAGGAAATTTTTACTAAATGACCAGATTTTCAATGTCAGTGAATAATAAATTATAAATAGATTAAATAATAATTATATAGGTAGTTATAAATATAATTTAAAAAAAATTAATTTTTATCGCAAAGTAATAAATATAAAAATTAATAAATTTATCACAACGCATTAAATGTCTTTTAAAAAGAGAATCATATTAATAAAATAATATTTTCAATTTACGAAACAAGTTTATTAACTAAAATAAGGAAAAACAATTTATTTTTAATCAAGGCGCAAATAAAACCAAAGCTAATATTTTTGTTTTTTTAAAATCTAAAAAAAGTTTTTTTTTAATAAATTTCTTTTTAAGAGATTAATTTTCCAATGTATCGAAATTTTATTTATTTAATTATTTGAATATTATTATTTAACAAAATATTCAGAAAAAAATACTTATAATTATAGGAGAATTCAGTTAATTGTTTTTTAACTCAACGAAATCATATCAAATTTTTATAGAAGTAAACTGGGAAATTATTTTGCCAATAAAAAAGAAGGTTTCTTTAATTTCAAATATAAAATATAATGAAATAATTCGTACGGTATCTCTCTATATAAATTTTATAAAAAATAATTATTAACTAATTTTTAATTCAATTTCTTAAATTAAAAATCAACTTTTTGCGCCATATTTTTTTAAAAAAACTATTTTTCTCTCATATTTTCCTTCATAATTGTATAATTGAAGATTAATTAATTTTAGTGAATATTCTTTTTTTCTGAGAAAAAAAAATTTCTATTTACATTACAAAAAATAGATACATTTACATGGTAAACAAGTGATAAATTTTTTTTCTTGAAGATAAATAGAATGAAATTGTGCAAAGAAAGAATTGCAAAAAAAAAGAAAAGAAAAATTATATTCAAAGGAACGTTGAGAAAGGATTACTTCTCAGTAATCGCGGTGTAGGAGAAATTTTACGGCTAACTACCACGAATTCCACGCTGTCCTACATTCGATTTGTGGGGTATTACATCGCGCGCTTTTTCACTGAATATGGTATTATACATATATATATGTGCAAGTTTGTGTAAACGTATGCATCGGATCTCTCCAATAGTTGAATATACGCAAAGTCGCTCGATATTTTACCAGTTCAAAGGCATTTCGAATGCATAAAATGGACGATGGCTTCGCATGCTGCGGCTCTGCGAAAGTGTATTTTACAAACGTCCCTTCTCCACTTCATGCAAGCATCCCCCTTTTCCCTTCAAACACCACCCACTAGACCCGTCTACGTGCCACCTCGTAATAAAACGTTACGTACTTTACCACTGAAGAGACGGGAAAGTTCGTTGAGCTCGCCCTCTCTTCTTTTGCCTCTCTCTATATATAGTTGACTTTTTTTTACCACGTTACTTTCTGATAAAGTCCACATATACATACATATATATATATATATATATATATATATATATATATATATATATATATATATATATATATATATATATATATGCAGTCTCAATGAGATTTTACGTTTAATTTTTCATATAAAGTTTTAACATATTGACTTGACCCAATTATGTTTTTAGACAAAAAATTAAAATAATTTTCACTAGAAAAATATTTTTTATTATTCTAAATTGTTGATCATAAACGTTGTGAACTTCACTGATGTCCTAAAATAGGGGACGCATGAATATTATATCCTCATTTAAACCTGTTGGAATTTTTGTGGTGTCAAATTAAAAATTATCAATTTTTATTTTGAAAAATTTTATAAAGTAAATTTTTTTTTAATGATCCTAATTTTCATATCGAAGAATTTCTATTTAATTAAATTGTCAAATTAAATTTCTATTTAACTGAACTTTTGTATTGCAGAATTTTCTAATGCATCGAATTTTGAAATAATATACACTGAGAAAACTGTTTGGTATCATCTACTGAAGTTTGGTTCTCCAAACCAAATTTTTTATTTGATATATGTGCAACTAATCCGTTTGGTTCGGGCGACTAAATTTTTTCGTTGAATCATTTTGTTCGGTCTACCAAATTTTTTGTTTTGCACAACTAACTCATTGTTTTTAAGCAAACAAAAAATTTAGTTAAATAAAAAAAATTTTGTTCTTTTCTCAACCAAATTATTTTTTGGCTCACACTTATATTTTATCACTTTTGTTATCCTCTTTTATTACCCTATTTCTACTTAAATTAATTTCTATTGCGGAAAAACCTAACACTGCTGGGGATCGAACCCTCAGACTACGCAACGCAAATCAAGAACGCTGACCACTACACTAAGAATCCTAGTGACAATGTGAGTGTAAATTATTTTCATAAAGTATACAGGCTGGAGAAAAACTTCCGTTCTTTTAACAAGCTTTATTCTCTCTGTTCGATATGCATCACTACACACACTTTTTTACCGAATTTCTGAAACACATAAAAATCCCGAAAACACTTGAATAAAACTGGACGACACGAAGAGCGAAGCATGGTTAACGTGTGACATATTTACGAGAACAGCGCATGCGCAATTGAGCATTCAGACGGTTTGGTTTGGAGAACCAAATTATTCAGTTAACAGACGCAAAAGCTTGAACGAAATTTTTGGTACAGCCAACTAAATTTCTCGATTGATTGCTTCTTTCGTTACTGTTATGTCAACTAAATTTTTGTAATCTTAACTAAAAGTGCTCAACCAAATTATTTTATTAACATTACATTATTATTTTTCTCAGTGTACAATTTCCATTTAACAGAATTTATGCCTAGGAATATTTTCATATGGTTTTATAATGAAATACTAAACCTTAAGTGGTGTCATTTTTTTTAACTTCCCTTTCTAAAAAAATATTCATCCCGAAACTTGCACCCGTCTTAAAAAATTAAGAAGTGATAGCAATATAAAAACTAAAGACCCTAATGAAAAAGTCAGTAGTTTTTAAGTTTTCAAATTCTAAATCCTCAGTTCTCTCAGTTATTTCTACTATTTTCAAAATACTATTTCCAATTACAAGTATTCTTTCAACTATTTTCAAGTTCCAAGTTCATTCATCTAAATCATTCAATTTCTAATTATTTCTCCAGTGCTTAGTCAGTTCTTTTTGAGATATTAAAATTCTTTCAAGTTTTATCTTCAAATTTCAGTTCAAGATATTATTCTTTAAATCAAGGGTCGAAGGTTTCGATTTAAACGAGTTTTCAACAATATTCAACTCCATGAAGTTGGCGTCGACGCTCAGCGTCGAAAATTGTTTTTACAGGACCAAAAATGTTAAATTAGTTTTTTAATAATATTTTTCATCCAAATAATACCTTGAGAAATATTTTTTAACGTATTATGTGGACCCTAAACGTTTTTATAAATGATTTGATATTTTTGGTCCCATGAAAAATAATTTTCGACGCTGAGCGTCGACGCCAACTTCAGGGAGGTCAATATTCATCAATTACAAATAAATTGAAAAAAGTTAGTAATTTTATATTTATAGAATTTTATTTTCTCATCTGAATTATGTATTTTTACTTGTAATACTACTAATTCCAAAGGACGTAGTGAGATTAATTTGTGAATATTAGTTCTTTCAATCTTTTAAAAAATTGCTCATTTTTTTATACCTTTCGAAAATATTTTAGTGTATTTTAGTGCATTATAATCTTTTCAATCCTTTTAAATTCAACTATATTAAAACAAACCAATTTGAATGATTCCTGAGTTATGGACAATGAGTGTAGACTCAAAAATAAATTAAAATTAACTAATAATGTTGCGTCGTCAGACTTGACACACTTAACATAATTTCTATATAACCAAATTCTTATTTAACGAAAGTATTATTGATAAGAAAATTTCTATTTGACCTAATTTTAATTTAACAGAATTGTCATTTAGCTGAATTTTTAAGTGACAGATATTCTTTTTCACTGAAATTCTTTTTAACTAAACTACATTTGGTGTTAAAATAACATCATCTAGTGTTAAGTTAACACCCATCCAGTGTAATTTTCTATTATATTAAGTTAACAAATTTCCATTAGCGATACCGACAGATGACCTCGACACCGACCTCGAAAAATTTATTTTCACTCATTTTCAAATAAAAATCAAAACCCATTGCCATTTAGAAAATTTTACATGTTTTACCGTTTTATCATTTTTTTTTGCAATTTTAACCCTAAAAAAGGGTTATTTTGCAATTATAAGCAATTTTTTCGAATTTTTGGAAATATACCTATAAAATTACTCTGCTTTTAAAAAGTTACTCAAAAACAAGTTTTTTCAATTTTTAAACAATTTTTTAATGGTTTTTTTTTATTATTTAGTGTTGTTTTGCAAATTTTTCTTTAGGAACCTATAATATTGTACCTAATTTTTAATGTCATTCAAATTAATTGATTTTAACTTAAAAATTCCATCATTTCTTATTTCAAATCTAATAACATCTTCTATTATATTAAGTTAACAAATTTCCAATGTCATTGCATCCTTCAATAAGAATGATCAAAATTAAGATCAATTTAATAAAATATTAATTTAAAACATAAATTATGTATAATATACATAAACTACAATAAGTAAACAACAATAAGTACAACTCCAACCGAGACAGCGTTAGCGAATTTAACGAATTATTCAAATACACATCAATTTATATGACAATTACGATTTAAAAAATGAGAATTTGTTGACATAAGTATTTGAAAGTTGACGACCCATTTTTTCTTCATTTTTTTTTTACACGGAGGTTGAAAAAACCGTGTGTAAGGGTTATACTAGTGAATTCAGAACACGGAAGTTTTAGTATTCGTGTATATACTCTCATATCGACACATATGACCGCACACACATATGTTCAATAAACGAGAGATTCAGGTGTGTATTACTGAAGCATTTTACGAGACACTTTATGAAGTGAGTACAATAACGAGAGTAAAGGTTCATTTCCGTGAACAGAACTGTTTACTCTCGACACCTTATATCCGGCCTTGGTGTGTATAGTATACAACTACAACATTTTAAGAGAACGAACGAGACACTCATTGAGACACTTATGTCTTCCTAGAGTCAATATTAATTAAGTTAATGACTTTTCGCAAAACCATCATCACTTCCTCAACGAGAAGTAATTATCGTTATCGCCAACTCACAATCCCCATATACACACAATTTGTAAACATTTATTCTCCCCTTTTTTTATTTTTACTTCCCACTTGATATTATTCATTTTTTATTTGTTCGCACATTTATCATTTAATTTCTTTTTTCTATAATATAATGAACAAAAAAAAAAAACATTAAAGTAAAACAGTTGATATTTGGGTGATTCTTCGCGTAGAGTACAATTTAGTTATTGCTATTATTAACAATTTTTTTTTTTAAATTTAACAAAAATTAAATTATAACCTTCAGGGTAAGTGCTTAAAAATGAAATATCCGTTACAAGAATAGAATATTGAAATAAATAGATATTAAAAAAAAATGCCACTTATTGTTATTATTATTTCAAAATTAGTTAGACAAATAAATAAGTGAATTAGATATAATAAATTATATCTACCATTTAATAGTTAATAAATCACCACAAAAAAATTGAAAACCTAATATTCCCCTTAAAGTGTAACAAAAGAAACAAATTTTTATCAATAATTTGACATTTCGCGAATAAAAAATAAAGAAAAACAAGAAAAAAATTATTTAGGTTAAAAAACAATATTGTAGATAAAAGTGTCTGGTTTATCAAAGAAATGTTTCGCTTTGAAAGTGATCGTAAAGTCGTTATATTGGAAGTATCAAGAAATTCCATCTCGAGAGAATTTCAACATGAAATCCGCTTCGTATCTTGAAAATTTTTACCGTCAATTTTGCACCTGTTTCGCGCGTGGAATATAATCTCATTGATTTCTTTTATCTTGCAATCGAAGACAATCGGGCATATTTGAAAAGAATCGAAAGTACTCACGGCTTTTTTTTCCCTCCATAAAACTTGCGGAATACGTTCCGCGAATTTATGAAGGAGGAAAAGAAAAAAAAATATATATATGTATTATACGTTTATAAAAATGGAAAATATATATATATATATATATAGAAAGACAAGCGAAGAAGAAAAAAAATGACAGAGAATAAAAGAGTTTTTATTCAAGTTCAAGAGAAAAACAGAAACATTTTTATTGGACACGTGAGATATCTCACGCAATATTATGTTAACGTTATAAGGGGCCCTGGAAAATGTAAGAGTGTTTCCGCCTTGGAAAACGAGAAAATGGAAAAACTACAAAGAAAAACTTCGATAAAATTCTTTTGCAATACATTAAACACGAAGTGCATATCAATTCGAGACGTCGACGTTAATGTATATCATACACACATATATGTAGTTTTAAGTGTTCTAAGAGAGGAAAAATTTTCCAGCTACAAAATTAAAAAAAAAAGAAATTGTACAAAAGAAGAAAAAAAAATTTTTTTTAAATAAAATATTTGTAAAGGGGTGTCATTTTATAACTTCATTTCATTTTCACTTTCTTTTCACTTTACGTTAAATTGACATTAACTATATTTAATTTTTTATGAAGCTTTACAATTAGTGAATTTTACAATTTAAGTGAAAGTGAAGTGAAGGTCAAGTAAAACTGAAATAAAAGAGAATGGAAAAGTGAAATTAAAGTAAAAGTGAATTTTCCATGTACAAATCTGCAAAAAAAAAAAAAATAAATAATTCTTACCCAATATAGAGATTAATGTTTTGAAAATTTTCGTTCTAAAATAAATGATTGATTCACGTTTAGAGAGCATGAGTTCAGAAAAACTGTCACTCGCAATAAATTTTCGCAGCTCTTATCCCCATGCCTTAAAGGATTTTTAGTACATAAAATCCTTCTCATCTCATAAATCTTTCTTTATTGTAGAAATAAAAAGAGATTATTGGAAATTGCTAAATCAGGGAAAAACTTTTTCGAGTTTTTCTTTTAGATCCATTTTTTACACTGACCTTCATATTACACACGAATACACAAAAGTTTACTTCTCTGCATTGAGAACAATACAGATGAAAAAAATAGTTTATTTGTATTTCTATGAGCTAAAAATTTATATCGGTTTAAAATAATAAAATTAATTTTAGATATTCGTCTTTTATTATTAAATTAAAAATTAAAATATCTAAAATGAAAATAAATTTTCGATTTAAATTTAAAAATTAATTTTATTTGTCTTTCATTAAATTAAAAACTGAAATAACTAAGACAAAAATAAATTTTCGTTTAGAATTTCAAATTAAATTTAATTAAAAATTAAAATTTCAAATTAGATTTAAACTCTTGGATTATAAATGAAACTGAATTACCGATTAAAAATATGTTTATAACATTAATTTGCAATAGAGCATTTTAATTATTTAATTCTGGATAAATGTAGAAGTGCTTCACAGTTGATGTTTATAAATGTGTGTGTATATGTATAGAGGAACAATGAAAAGTGAATTCAAACTGATTCCATTGTTACAGAACAAATGTGTATCCACGAATGAGGGAGAATTGGAAAGAAAAATAAAAGTTCGGATTGTTGAACTCTTGAGAAAAATTAGAACGGAACTAAGCGCGCAACACACCTCTAACGAGAAGAGAAGGAAGAACTAAGTTTAACGAGAGTAAAGCAGTGATATAGCTTGCAGCTTTACAGAAACGCGCTGCAGTGGAAGAGGACAGGATTTTGTCAGACTGTCACGAGAATATATAAACGGCAATTAACATGCATTACGCGAGAACAAGTACCTACAAGCAAATCAAAATTATTACCCGACTGCAAATTAAATTACTTTCACTGCTATTCTCCATAAACAGTTACAAACACGCTTATTCACTATTTAATTATTTATACAAAGAATCTGATTATGAGAGAGAGAGAGAGAGAGAGAGAGAGAGAGAGAAAAAATTAGTTTTATATTTGTCCTATAAAAATTACAAAAACATTTTTTTTTAATTTTATTTATTATTCACATAATTGTTTACTTAATTCTTAAATAAAATAATAAATATTTATTTGAACCAAATAAATATTTTAGTGGGCTGGAATAATTTTAATTATAGAATAAAATTTTTTTATTTTAATCAAATATTCGAACCACTAATAATTTTTGTTTTTATAAAAGGAATAAATTTAAATTGAATCAAATAAATTTTTTCTTTAGTGTATTATTGACAACTACATATTATATTCAGAAATTACATTGAAAAGCAAACATTTTATTTATACCACTTTTTCTTCTATTCGTTTGTAAGAGTATACCTTTTGAATTTTTCATTTGAAATGAATTTTGTTTTATTTTCCAAGGCACTTTTTGCTTACACATCAAAGCGTAAATTATAAACATAATTAAATGACAAGCAACACAAAAAGATTTAATTACAAGTTTTTAATGAATTTTATACCTTTTTTCTGTTTTGAATTTCTATTATTGACACTATAATTTTGTTTTATGAACAAAAAAAAAAAAAAAAAACAAAATATTTTGTAAATAATACTGTATCCGATTCAATACACTCAACTCAACTATACAAAGAGCTAAAAAATTGAAATAATTTTTATTGATTTGTTATAAGAAAAAATAATTTTTAAAAAACATTCTTAAATCTTTGAGAACTTATTTTTTGTTTTGGGCTTTCACTTTCATTTTTATACTAAAATTAATTATTACACTTTCTTACTAAAATTAATCTTTCAGATTAAAAAAAAAAAAAAAAATAGAAAATTTCCACTTTTTTTTTAAATGATCCTTTTTGTGAAACGAGAAGGTTGAATTAACTCTTAAATAAAAATGTAATATTTCGTCTTTTAATTAGACAGCACAGTAATGTTGAAAGCTTTTTCCAGAGGGACCATTATGACGGTTTAAAAAATTATATATATATATATATCTGTATATACTATATACACATATATATTACTCTTGAGTAACAGGAAATATTTTGAACAAACCCATATATGTGTGTGCGTATATGCATATAAAAAAAACATTTGTCTCGAGTGTAGCATAGTATATATGTATAGTTGGAAAGAAATAAAAATAATTCATTTCCTAGGAATGTATCGCAGAGCAAGTCCATTCGACTTGCATAATCAGCTTATGCATGCACGGCGTGAAAAATAAAACTCTGAAGAAATGACAGCGATATAAAAGCGACTTGGTAATTTATTTCTGCGGTACGACCACCGCAAGGGACGAGTTTGGCGCGAATCCAAGCAAATGATTCGACGAATTACGATCTCGCCATAAAGCTATAACTCACACTCGATCGTGCATCCTGGCATGCACGATTCAAATGATCACAGAGATTTATCAGAAATCAGTAGAGAAAATTGTCGAAAAAAGAATACGATTCAAAATATAACTAAATTTATAGAAGAAACACCCAAAAAAAAGAATGCAACTTATGAATTTCTAACAATTTTAATTACCTAGATATGAGGATCAAGTTTTCAAAAAAGTGTAGGGGAGACCGGGGTTACTTAGCGCACTTTTTACTCTTTATTGTGTAACTTACTCATTTTTGCTTTTTTTTTAAATTTAATGTATAGAAAACTTGTTGTAACATATCAGCTTTAATGAAAAAAAAATCGGACAAGTGCGAGTTACACTCGCACTGAAATCGAGGGTTCCGTACTCGAAGCGAACTTATTTGGTATAAAAACAAATGTTTAAAAAATATGTGTTGTGTATTAAATAATATATGTGATACAAAAATGAACAATTTTTAAAAAAAAATTTAAGAAAATTGTTCCTCCTTTGGTATAAAAACAAAAAAAAATTTTTAATTTGTTTTGTATTTCAAATAATATAAGTGATACAAAAAGGAACAATTTTCTTAAATTTTACAAAAATGTTCCTTTTTGTATCACTTACATTATTTGAAATACAAAACAAATTTAAACTTTTTTTTTTGTTTTTATACCAAAGGAGGAACAATTTTCTTAAATTTTTTTTTAAAAATTGTTCATTTTTGTATAACATATATTATTTAATACACAACACATATTTTTTAAACATTTGTTTTTATACCAAATAAGTTCGCTTCGAGTACAGAACCCTCGATTTCAGTGCGAGTGTAACTCGCACTTGTCCGATTTTTTTCGTTTTTTGCGGAAAAATACATTTTTTTATTAAATTTATCATTTTTCTTCAAAAATTTGATAAAAATTGATCATCAACTCCAATCGCGCTTACATTTTTTCCCTGTATTTTTCACGCAAAAATACAGTTTTACAGCAAATGTGAACAATTTGGGTTGAATATTGTGTGCGCTAGGGAGAATAAATCATTTATTTCGAAATTTTTGATTTTTCCTTGACAACGCTATGTTAATTGATCGGAATCAAGTTCGCTATATTTTTCCTGTAATTTTCACGTAAAAATACGTAAGTGTACCAAATTTGAGCTCTTTATGTCAAAAGATGTGGCCGCTAGGGGGGGGGGGTACATAGTCATTTTTAGGCATTTTTCGTAAAAATTCATGGTTTTTCCTTGACAACGCTATGTTAATCAATTCCAATCAAGTTCGCTATATTTTTCCTGTAATCTACACGCGAAAATACATATGTGTACTAATTTTCAGCCCTCCAGATATATTTGTGTGGCCGCTAGGGGGGGGGGTACACGATTTCAAAAAAACGGATATTAATAGGGTTGCGAACCGAGTACGGAACCCTAAAAAAGAAAGTTGAAATATATTTAATACTTTTATTTTTATACCACTTTATTTGAAGCTGAGCAAAGCGCGCCAAGTAACCCCGGCCCGGTGTTGCGTGGCGCAGGAGTAAAATTCAAATTAAATTATATGATTTGAAGTTTAAATAATATAAGACTTAACAAAATAAGTTTACAATAAAATTATTTTAAATTTAAAAATTAGAAAATTTGATTTAAATGAAATTGTAAAATTACCAAAAAATATTTTTTTTTATAATAACGCTGTGAATATTTAAAAACCATTATTCGGTTAAATTTTTTGAATAGGATTGTTATTGATTGATGTACTTTTGAAATATTTATTAATTTTTTATAAAAACTGCGTTAATATAAATCAAAAAAAATTTTTTGTTTCTTAATAACAAATGTATAGAGATCAAAACTTAATATTTGAGCTTTTCTAAAATTAATTTGTTTAAAGAGATATCACAAAAAAATGAACCCCTATATAAAGGCAACATATTTTTATATAAATAATTTATTTCAATTTTTTTTCTTAAAATTAATTTAAGTGACTTTTGTAATTTTTTTAAATTTAGATAATTAAAAACTATTTTTAAAGTCTTTATAAAACAATGTCTGGGATATTCAAATCACTTTTTCGTTCCGTAGAGTTTAAAAATTTATATAATCCATAAACGGCTTATTCAAATTCATTTTTAAAATTTTATTTGAACAAATTGCTGTCAATTGATTTGTCAATTAATTTAAAAAATATTTATAAACCAATAAAAAAAATTGAACAATTTAGATTTACATGACTCAAAATTAAACGAATTTTTTTCAGATATTTTGGTAATAGTACAATTGCGGAGACCATTTCACTATTTAATTTGAAAATGAAAATAACAGAAAATCAAAGCTTATAAACATAACCTAAAATGCATGAGAAACAATTTGTCGATAAAATCAATATAGCCGAGCTTTTTAGAAAGTAGATGGCAGTTTTGCTTTTTATAAAAACGATTCAGAAAAAATTTAAAGAAATAAATATGGAAACAACTGTGTTGTTACCCATAAGCGTAGCTTGGAAGCCACTAGTCGTTTCGTCCCGGTCCCCACTACTGGACTCATCAGTAAGGCTGCGTAGTGGGAAACCTGCCTTATACGACCATGGGGAAGTGAGAGTTGGATCGTGTATATATGCTACACGCCAGGCAACATCTACACTTGTGAGAGAGCACATGGGTATTGACCAATGGTAGAGACATCCATTGGCCAACCCCCACATAAAATAGATGAGTGCTGCCATCTACCTTCTAAAAAGCTCGGCTATATTGATTTTATCGACAAATTTTTTCTCATGCATTTTAGGTTATGTTTATAAGCTGTCACTTTTTAATTATCGAATTGCACATTGTCTTTGATTTTCTGTTATTTTCATTTTCAAATTAAATAGTGAAATGGTCTCCGCAATTGTACTATTACCAAAATATCTGAAAAAAATTCGTTTAATTTTGAGTCGATTCAATTCGGCCATGATTGATATAAATTGATTAAATTTTTGCATCAAAAAATGAGACCGTTTCGTGTATCATTTCTAAAAATGATACACAAAACGATCTCTTTTTGATATAACTTATGTGCATCAAAACGTTGCAATAGAAAAAGATACAACCAAATTTACTGTATTAATTTAAAAAAATTAGTTTAATTTAAATGTAACTTTTCTCTTGGTTTCTTCTATACTTTAAAAGGAGATTAGAAATTATTATGCATCGTTAATTTTAAACCTCTCAAATAAGGTTTGATACTGTAATATTAATACTAAAACCGCGCACTCTCTTAAATGGACCATTCACAAAGAACATTTTCAGTTTATCTATATACATGGGTGATTGTCCACGAAGCGTACAATTCCATGTCCAATGTGTTTTTTTAAGAAACAAATTGTACATATTGTATTGAATCCAACGTGAAAAAGTAACTTTAGTGTTTACAAACAAAATCCTATAGAGTGAGTTGGGGTAAATGGGGATAAAATCCCTATTTTTTACAAATTACGTAAGTTTCTTCTTTTAAGAGGTGATATTTTCCTAAAATTTGGAGTAAATGGGGGAGTAAACATAACGTAGTTCGTTTTGGGGGTAAAACAATGGTCGTTTTTTTAATGCCAAATTGACAATTTTCAACAAATCAAAAAGATCGTAGGTCATTATATAGTAAATATATTCAAGAATAGTCAGTTTCAATTTGATGTCGATCGGTCAATTTCTCGTTTAGTTATGATGTCACTAATTTTGAAAAATGTCGTTTCGAGAAAAACGCGTTTTAAGTCCGTCTATAGGCAGGTGGAGCAATTTATACCTGCGAGTGGTCGCTCTTTAGGGGCTGTCCATAAACTACGTTACCTATTTTAGGGGGAAGGGAGTCAAAAAGTCTAAGAAAATGCATTTAACACAATGGTAACGAGAGGAGAGGGGGTCTAAAAAGAATGAAAAATTGGTAACGTAGTTTATGGATTTCCCCTTAGAACCCTCCTATTCAAAAACTATTCAAGATACGACCTTGTCGCTTTCAAAGGATATTTTTGAAAGTATAAACTATCGAATAAGCCAAAATAAAAAAAATCGAATTTTTGAAAGTGTCACACTGGGTAGGTATATTACTGTATTAAGGGATGAACAAACTTTAAAAAAATTTGTAATTTGAAATACGGGACAAAATAATGTAACTGTGATTTTCAAGTTTTTATGCATTGAGCGATAACTTAAATATTTTATTATATTGAATGTAAATCATTTCGATATATTTTCTTTTAAATTCAATTATTTCGTTGTTTAAAATAAACATAATCAAAAACATATTTATTTATAGTCTAAAATTTTTCTTAGGTTAGTAAGTAGTAATACTACAACTTAAGTCAAACAACTCTTTTTAAATTCTTATGTAAATCAATATTAGTAGAAAAAGTATGTATGCAACCAAATTTTTTAAATTCATTTAAAATTCAAAATCAAATTACACTAATATGTAAATAGTTTTCAATCAAAAATGTGTAAAATAAGTAAAATACATTTTTTATACAGTAATGGAAACTATATACTCGAAGCTGGATATAACGAGAAGTTTGGAACCATAAACATTTTATAAAGCAAGCGCAAAATTACGGTAGAAGTCAAAATAATATAAAACATGTGAAGAATTATATTAATAAACTCTTTATTAAATTAAAAATGTAAATCATATATTTAGAGATATAAAAAATCATATTAATTTAGAGGTATAAAATTCCATGAATAATTATTAATGGAGTAAAAGTTTCATTTCATATTTTGTTCAGTATACCTCTAAGAGTCTTAACGGTTTCAAAAACTATTTAAATGTGAACGGGAATTTGTAACAGCAAACAATACCAAACAGTAAGTAGTTTGAAAGCTGCTTGAATGTAGGATACATATATATATATATGTATAGTGTGCTGGCTTGTGTAAGAAGATTAAATTGTCGAAGTTATTTCGTAAACTGAAACCTACCGTGTACACTCCAGATATATACAGTATATTGTATATTGAAGAGAAAAGAAACTTGAGCAACACGAAAGGTGAAGAAGAAAACTGTATAGATACTCGAAGACGAGAAGAAAATGAAAAGAAAAAAAATACGATGATCCTTGAAACAACTCTTCAAGATAGTTAGCACAGTGGTGCGTGTTCGGGCATAAGAATAAGGTTACCTAATGTCTCGGCAAGACCACAACCTTTGAACAAAGATGGCATATAAACATGATAGAAGCTACTGGTGTATATTCAAACTTCATAAAATAACCAACGAGATGCATAGTCAAAGCGAAAGGGGTAGTGGTGTCTGTGTGTGTATTTTGTGGTTAAAAGTGAGTTCAAGATGCGGCACGTTTTCTAAATTTTAGTTATGGTTAGTAAACTTTAAGATAATCCACACCTTCAAGCGCCGATAATCTTTGGTTCCTCCCCCTCCCCAAAAAAAATCTACTTTCCTTAAAAAAGCTCTTCTATATAGTGAGTAAACTGTTATTTACATTTTTTAGATTTAAGATACGCTAGTTATTTTTTTTACAAATTCATAGACACTTCATTTTCATAATTAAACAAGTACTTTTAATTAAACAAAATTTATAATGTTGGTATATAGATCAAAGCAAAGAAAAAATCTTTTAAAAGTTAAAACAATTTTTCGCCTTAAAAACTGATTTGTTATCATAAACGTTCTAGCCTTCATCATCCTAATTTTTCATATATGTCTGACTGTTCTTTGAAAAAATAAGTAAATAGAAAGGACATCGCTAAAGCTATAGGGGAAAAAATCTTTCGGTCAAATATTTTAAAACTTTGTAGTTTTGTTCCTCATCACCTCCTGAACAAAAAAAATGTTAATAGCCCAACCTCCAAAAACGAAGCCCTTCTGATCTGTACTACGTTGAAAGCATAAAATCTAAGTCCCTCTTGCTCAAGGCTTGGCTTTGGCTCAAGACTTGGACTCATGCCTTGATCGAAACAGAAGCCTCGAGCTAAACTTGAGCTTTAGGCCAATCTCGAGTCTCCAACAAAAATTGAGCCTTGAAACTAACTCGTGCTGTGAGGTCTTGAGTAAAACACAAGCTTTGAGCCAAACGTTAGCCTAAAGCCAAATACAAACCTTAAGGCAAACTCAAGCTTTGACCTAAAGCCAAGGCTTGAGTCGAAGCTAAGCCTTAAGCGAAATCCAAGCATTGAGCCGGAGGTACTTAGTTTATGAGCCGAAAGTTCTTCTGAAAGTTCAAAACTTTTGGCTCATCTTAGTTTTTATGCTTTCAACATAATACAGCTCAGAAGGGCTTCATTTTTGGAGGTTTTTCTATTAACATTTTTTGTCCCAGAGATGATGAGCTACAAAACTACAAAGTTTAAAAAAATTTGACCTAAAGATTTTTTCTCCTATAAGCTTGTGCGGGGTCCTTTTGCAAATAATTAAAAATTAGAACAACAATTTATATATATATATATATATATATATATATATAACTGTAAATTAAAAATAATTTACTTCTTCTCTCTTTAAAGATGAAAATTAAATTTAATGAAGTTTCAAATTATATTTAAATGATAATAAACGTTGTGAAATTTGCTTCATAACATGACATCTGGACGTGTCATAAAGCGAACAAGAATACGCAATCAGTTCAAAATTGTCAAATGTCGTGCAATAACGTGGCATTAATAAACGAGTCGAGCAATGGGACGATTATTTTACAACGTCAAATATGGAAAATACAATCAAAGCTCAATGTTGATGATGGTTGGTATTTGAAAAAATTTTGTCGCAGCACTATTGTGTAAATATAGCAACAGCAGGATATCAGCAGAGAATTGTTTACTTTACTCAGAAAGAGGAGAGGAGAAACGAGGTAAAACAAAAATAAAATATTGACGAAGGCAAATTTTCGAATAAGAATAACATGACAACTGCTAAATTGTTTGGGGTTTATTTTTTAGAGATATATAAAAAATTTTCATTTGAATATAAATATTCACTTTATGAAAGTAAATGTAATTTTCACTTTTAAACTTAATATAAAAAATTTAACATTATTTGTAATTTCGGATTTTTCTATTTTTTGAAAAACTTTTTTAACCCCTTGACAGTCCATGGCATGTCATGCCACCTTTGTGAGTTTGGTCATATATGTCCACCTTAGAAAAAAAAAATGCTAAACATATTTGGATTTGAGTGTCAATGAATAAACTAAAAGTTTTTAGGGTCATTGAATCCTAATTTGAGGTCAGATTTAAAAATTGTTGTAAAAATATACTTTCTTAAATACTCACATTTACATTTACTTAGAAAATGTCAAAATTTTTTCAGGAAAAAAAATTTTAAATGTGATTATTATTTTAAACAAGAATAATATTTTTTAAAAAGTACAAAATTCAAGGTTACAAAATAACTTCCTGGAATTTCCTACTTTTAATACATAATTATTAATTACTTGATAAAAGCAATTATTTTCAAAATTATATAATAACTAATTATTTAATAATAACAGGTAATAAATAAAAAATACAATATTTTTTCAAATATAAAAAATTTTGTCAAAAACACGTGCAATTATCTAAATTTAAAATTTTTCTCAAACAATTTTCAACTATCATTATAAATTTGTCGTATTTGAAGAAGATGACACTAATTGGCGAGAGGATTTTGATGGAAAAAGAAATGAAAAGAGTGACGTTTGTCTGGTTAGAGCAAATAAGTCGATCGACAAGTCGAGCAAACTAAATAGCATTTTATTTCCATTCTCCTCGAGAGTCGTTTATATATATATATATATATCTCATTCTCTCTGCCTCGTCTTTCTAAACGGGATGACAGAATCGAAGTGAGAGAAAAATTGCCGAGAGAAATAAGGAGCGGGGTGAAGAAAAAAAAAAAGAAAAAAAGAGGAAGAGAAAGAAAAAGACATGAAATCAGCAGTGTCGTGAAGAGTGCGTTCCTCACGTCGAGAGAAATTCTCCGACTCTCATTCCATGTCCCATTTCTATTCCCATTCCACACTTTTCCTTCCTTGGGAAGTAGGTGGATTTAATCGAGGAACAGTAGGCAAAAAGGGCAAACAGAGAGGGAGAGAGACTTGCTGTGTGTGAGAATGAGGGGAATATAAAGGAGTAAACAGAAATGGAGACAGGAAATCTCGCGAATCTCGTTAAAACTCACGAAGCTGGGATGGCATAATGTTGCACTTGGTGTTCTTCTACCGAGACATTTGCTGAGCAATCGCCTTTTATTTTCAAATGATTCAAGTACCCAATGATATATATATATATATATATATATATATATATATACAATGCATTTTTATCGAGTTCATATATTTTATATTCTTTATTTAACAATTAAAAAGAGAAGACTTATTAGAAATAAAAAATCTTGCATTTTTTTAGTCTGAATTATTAAGGAAAATTTATGTAAAATTTTCTTTGCTTTTTGTTTGTGAAATTAAAAACAGAAGAGTGATTTTGATTATCAAAAAGTCTTGTTTTCCATATTTCTAGATTCTTGCTAAACAGTGCTGACAAAAAAATAAACATTTTTTATATGTAACATATCAAGTAGATGAAGCTGAAGTACGCAACGTTTATGATAAACGATTTTTAAAGAAATAATTTTTTAAATACATAGAAAAATTATTTCTCTAAAAATCGTTTATCATAAACGGTGCATACTTCAGTTTCGTACGTATCGTTAGTAGTTAGTCTTATAATTTACTCCCAGCTGAAGGTTCATGAAGGAACAAAGCAGTATCTTTTGTCAAAACTTCCTTTGTTTTACAAGATTATTTGCACAGATTAGACTCTTAAACTCACACGTATGCAGAATAAATTTTGGTCGCTCGCAATATGTATTTCAATCGGGTGAAAACTATCCTATTTGTCGTAACTAAGAAGAAAGTTTATTTCATACACTGCAAAGAAAAGGAGTTGATTCTCAACTCCCTAGAGGATGCTATAAAAGTCCCACCCTTTTGGAGTTGAAGCAAAGGGAGTTAATTTTAGGCCTAGGGAGTTGTTGTTTTAAGGAGTTAATTTAATTATTAACTCCCTTTTTGAGTTGATTTTTAACTTGAAAATTTTAACTCCCAGTAACGTTAACTCCCTAATTTTTTTACAGTGTATACTGATTAATTGTCCCGCGAGTAGTCATATGTACGAAAAAATTTTTCCGGATATTCTAAGGAATAATGATAGAATTTCTTATTGGCTGTCTATTATCTTCTAGAGATCCGTTAATTATTAAAAAATTTATCAATTTTTTGAAACTGATCCTATTTGAGCGTCTTATAGTGTTAAAATTGTATGAGAACATTTTTTTGTATTTTAGGCTTTTTGAGAACGTTCGAGAGGTATCCTCCGTTTGTTATACCTACCCAGATAACACACGTACTAGTACGGTAGTAGTATAATACTAGTACGACGTACTAGACATACTAGTACTGTACCAGCCATGTACCTTCGCACGGTACCAGGTACTGTACTAGTACGGCGTACCGGTATGCAATATCGGTAGAATACGAGTACTATACGAGTACGACGTACTGAAAACTTTTGTGACTTAGTATAACGTACTGTTATTGTACTGGTACAATACTAGTATGATGTACAATATAAAATATTATATACCCTCCCCTTTCTCTTCCCACAATAGTATTTTCATTATTTTCATTTATTATTCAAAAGAAAATCTGTGGGAGAACTGAAATAATAATAATTCATTTTTATTGAATCATTTTTTTTATTTACATCATATATGTAACTTGTATTCTCACTTATCTTAAAATATCTGGTATTTTATATTATTTTAATTACTTAACTTTATCAAATATTAATTGATTATTTCTTTACATTTAAACATTATTTCAAAAGAATTTTAAACTTGATGTTATAAATTGCTTTGAAATTTGCTTTGAAAAACATATTATCACATCCTAACCTATAAATATGTTATATGTATAAGAAAAACTATAACGAAATAACACACAATTGAATTTAAAAATATATCAATATGATCAAGACCGAATTTATGAATTTTTCTCATTATAAATGTAAAAGATTTTGATGTTTTTCAATGAAATAACACCATGGCACCATGTCAAAGTAAAAGAATATAAATCTTATAAAGATCGATAATTTAATATAAATTTAATCTCGGATATTCAAGATGAGTACAGAAGCACAAGTTACAAACGTTAAAACTCTTTTGCTGCATCATAAACGACTTTTTTCACCAACATTTAATGCACCGTTTTCAGTGACGCGTTCATATTTGACAATTGTCAAGAAAGTGAGGTTGGGTTGGCATTACCAGCAAAGATTCCCAGTACGACGTACCAGTATTATACTTGTATCGTACGAGTATGTTGTGCTTCTTATTTCAGAAGTACGACGTACTGGTATTGTACTAGTACTATACTTTTATCGAGTAATCATATTTTACAATTCTAACAGTACGACATACTTTTATTGTACTAGTACCGTACTGGTACGACATATATAATTATTTTGTACTTGTATAAAACTAGTATAATACTAGTACGCCGTACTCGTAAATAACGATTAGTACGCTTGGTTATCTGGGTACTTTAATTAGTTCTAAAACAAACGTAATCTGTTCATTTTCCAAATAGCTTCTGATTTATTTTATATATGTATATAAATAATTTTGTTAATTTTTTGTAATTATATATTATTGATGAATAAACGATCTATCTATCTATATTAAATTTAAATAATAATTTTATTTATAATTTAATTAAAAAAAACTCGTATTTTCTAATTTATAATGGCATTTAAGGAAAAATTCCTCTACGTGAAAAATAAATAGATTTTAAATTGCTCGAAACTATATATATATATATATATGTATGTATACGAGATATATAATGAAGAGTATATTTTAAGGAGAAAATTTTGTGGATCACGCGTGAGTTCAGTCGAGTTAAACTCTCCAATAAATGTTACTGTCGCGAAGGGAAAGATTTATCTCTACTATCTAGCATCTTGAGACCAATCCCGCGAAAGTCAAATATACGTAATCTAGAGAACCTTCCAAGGGTAAAAGGGCGAGTGGGTTAATTTCTCGCAATGCCACGAGAACTTCTGTCTGGTATCGCGAAGATGGCTCGTAAAAGGGCCCTGCATAGTGTCTCTAACGTGCTGTTAGTACCGAATTTAACAGTACCCTCGTAAACGCAATGGCAGAATAACATCAGATCTACTACGAATCTTGGACCTCTAGCTTTCTACTTCCAATTCACATTTATTCACGTAGTCACACTCCACCTCGATAATTCCAACAGTGCATTTTAAACTCTCTTGCACGAGATATAGAGAGAATTATTAAGTTTTCTCTCGTATATTTCGCAATTTATCAAAAGCACTTGAACCTCATCTTCAACGTTAAATTTTATAACAAAATTTTTTTTTTATTATATCTAATTTAAATTTATGAATCTTATTTATTTTTCATAGTTTTATAGATTCTTAATAAACATTGTTATTTAAATATTAATTTTAACAGTAATTAAAATTTTGTCACTATTTTTACTGGTGAAAACTATAAATTTTCAGGCAAAATAAAAATGAAATAATTTTAACCAAAATATATGAACTTTTAAATAATCTTACTAATTTTTAATTATACTCTGATCCCACTGTCATTATGTGATATTTGAAGTCACCTTTGGAAAGGATCATAGAGACAATACAAAATTCAATTAGTATTCGAAAACAAAACTTTTCAAAAACCCTAATATAAGCAATGTAACAAAAAAAATACGACGGGGAAAAAAAAAATTTATTTGATTAAAATAATTGGTTACTTGATTATTATCAAATAAATGTTTATTTGTATCAAATATAAATATTATTTGAGTCAATTAAATGGTATTTGTCTCAAATAGAGAAATTATTGATTCAAATAAAAATTATTTGGTTTAAGTAAATATTTATTTGATAATAGTCAAGTAATCGAGTTTTTGGATCAAATAGATTTTTTCACAGAAAAAACGCTGGGTAAATTTTGTTGCGGATAATTTTCACCAATGCTAATTCACATAGACGGTGGTGCCCTCAACTAGGATAAAATTTGTTGCAGGTAATTTTTATACCGATTTTGGGGTAAAAATTCTACTTTTTTTTTTTCGTGTGTTCAGTGTATTAATTTGCACAATATACTATTTTTCTAACACACGCACCGAAAGTACAAACGTGGTAACGTGCGGATACTATTGATGATGGTATGGTTGTTACTGGTAGCAGTATAGTTACTACTGGTGGTGTACCAGACGTTTGAGATTCACTATTGCTCATACTTTGATTAATATTCAATACCTAATAATAACATCACCGGGAGGGAAAGTTACTTTTCCTCCCGCTCAGTGACGTCACCGGGAGGGAATGTAACTTTCCCTCCCGCTAATCGGAAAAGACATACTTTTCTTCCGCTACACAGGTAAGAAATGGTGTACTTTCGGTGCGTGTGTTAGAAAAAATATTTTTTCTTCTAAATCGTTGATCATGAACGTTGTGAATTTCACCGCCGTAAAAAAATTTTTATCTTTGATAGATTAAGTAGGAAGGCCAATGCTGTTTCAGATACACTTAACTTTTTTGATGCCTCACTACCTAGATTTATCAATAGTCTACGTCAATTATTGTACACTTGAACTTTTTTTTCTTAGTTTTTTATTAATCATTATAGCATAACCTAGCATAACACAACTCACCTTAATTGGGCATTTATACGGCTTCTATGCCATTAGTATTAAGTACTTTGTACGAAAGGGTTTATTTGAAACCCGTTTATGTTTGAAATAAATAAATTTTCACTATAAATTATTATTATTATACGTAAAAATGCAAGAAAAATGTAGAAAAAAATAAAAATGGATTGTAATTGACTCACCAGTAATAATCCGCCAACTACATAAAAATAGTTGTTGAATATCTTTTTCACTTTCGTTAACACTTTATTTAAAACAGAATAATCACCAGTCGCTACAAATGCTTCTTCTTCTTTTTATAAGGAAATAGCTTATAGGTCAGGAGACTAAAAATGAAAATGAGCACGTTTTTCGCTGTGTTGCCTCGCCGGTCCAGAGAAAATTGTTTGACTAACCTAACCCTCGTCGCCGCCTGCAGCGCCACGGCGCGAATACAATTCAAATTCAAAATTTCGTTTAAAATAAAAAAAACTTTAAATAATTTCTATGACCATAATTTTTTTTTCTATTTTTCTAAATACGCTACTTAACCACATTCAATACTTAAAAATTAATAATTATTCTCTAAATTAAAAAAAATCATGTCAAAAATTTCACGTCACAAACTTTAATCCAATTCCAATTTAATCATTCTTAATGTTTTTCATCTTATATAAATTTAATTTTTCTTGAAAATATTTATTACTTTATTAAAATTTTATTAAAAGTTTCTATATTTCAGCAATTTATGAGGAGAATTAAGAAAAATTCATTAATGCAAAATGTACTGCGAAAATTAAATATATTAAATTAGTATTGTAATAATCTTGTAAAGTTAAAAGAAAGGCTTTTTTTGATGAATGTTATGTTTTTATTATAATATATGATAAACTGACAGATAAAACATCATGAAAAAGAGATTAAGTTATAAAATACAAAAAATTTTAATTCTTCTTCAATCATCATTATTTAATATTGAGAAATATTTTTAAAGCATGTCATTTTGCAGTAATTATACTGAAAATAGAACTATTGGCAATTTAGAACTATCGGCTTGTCAATTATATGTACTTTCTCTCTCTCTCTCTCTCTCTCTCTCTCTCTCTCTCTCTCTCTCTCTCTCTCTCTCTCTCTCTCTCTCTCTCTCTCTTTTTTGTCTGAGTACTCGACCTATTTACAGACAATGAGTGATTATTTAAAGAGAACTTACAGTCAGTGAATTGAATCAAATAATTTTCATTGGTTTTTTTTATTTTGAAAACATATGTATCAGGACAAGTATCACTTTGAAGATTATTCAATTAATTAGAGCACTGAAAAAAAAATTCTGGTTAGGCTATATTTAACATTACTTTCTAGTTATGTTAACCAGAATTCTAGTTGAATTAACTAGAATTCTCATTAAAATAACCAGAATTCTGGTTAACCCAACCAGAATCAAAATGTTAAATATACCCTAACCAGAATTCTGGTTATTCTAACTAGAATTCTGGTTATTCTAACTAGAATTTTTTTTCAGTGAGGAAATTTAATTAAATTACAATTTTTAAAAATACATTTTTTTATTTCTTTAAATTTATAAATGAACTCATTCAATCGTTAATATAAATGCGACAATTTTACAAAAATTAAATTAATATTTTAATGTCAAATTTTTTTTCCAAGTAAATATGACATAATATTTAAAATAAATATATTTACGATAATATATTGAATTAATTTCATTTCATTCTTTATGCATCTCTAAAATTATTGATATATTCAGGTAACAGTGTTATAAATAATTTAATTAATTCTTTTAATCCTATAAAATATAGACAAGATTATATTTTTTAATTACTTTATTAATATTATATAAATACTTTACCTAATACTGCGAGATTTAAGTTAAATTTTAATAATCAAATTTTACAAAATTTCAATTACTTACAATTCTTTTAATTCAATATATTCGAAAATTCAATTATTGTCAAAAATATAATTTAAATTATTATTATTTTAAAAAAAAACTTAATTAAGAAAACTTAAACTTATTTATTTCATAATTTTAAATCAATTCTTCGATAATTAAATTATTTTTGAAATTTTTAATTTAAAATCTCTGAAAAATTGAGATAATCAAAACTTTTAATTACAACTCTTTCAATATACTTCTTTAATAATTTAATCAATTAATAAATTATGAAAATAATTTTTCAATAATTTCATTATATTATTAAAAACTTTAAATTGCAACTCTTCAAGATATCAATTATTTTCCCAATATCGAAATTAAATTTTTAGAAAAAATTTTGACCTATAAATTTTTTTTTACTAATATTAAATATTTTCCAACTTTTCAATTGAAAATCTTTTAGAATTTAAAAATTTTAAGAATATTACATACTCAATTTAAGTATAAAATATTCGAAAATAAATGTCAAAAGAACATATTCAACATTTCAAAATTTTTTTGTTTTTTTCGGTAAAAAATGAAAAATAAAGTCATGGGGAGGTGGCATATCAAGAGCCGTAGAAAGGAAAGAGAAAAAAAAATAATAAAAAGTATATAGAAAAATCTCGAGAAAATTACATGAAGCTAAAAATGTCTCTAAGGGAATAAGATATTCTTGTGGGTCGCGCAAGATTTAAATGACATTCGCGTTATACAAGGATGAAAAGAATATTACAGGAGGAATATTGTGACTTGTACCCATCATGATACTTCTTGGGAAAGACTATTGAGAAAGGCTAAGCCACTATATTGCCATCTTGATACGCGATATTAAAATGCTAAATATCCTCTCGCAACCGCATTGGATATACACTGGAACGGGGTGGGGGGGGGAACCACTTTTGGCTCAACAGTATTTTAACTATTCGTAATAAAACAAGTCGCTGGTATTATTAATATTATATGGTAATTTAATATCTCCGTTTTACTCCTCTGCGCGTAATGAATATCATATCGTGTTAAACGAAGAGAAATACTTGTTTAATAGTCATTAGCATATTAAACAAAGTCTCCATGGTCCTTTGCACGTTCCGAGAGTTGAAAATAGTTTCCTGTGATTAATGATTGTGAAAAGCCCAGAATCAATATAACACTTTGAAAAAGAAAAAAAAAAGAAAACTCCCCACAAGATTTAAATAATTAATATAAAAAAAATGAAATTAAAAAAAAAAATTTTTTTATTAGCTAATTAAAATAATTAACAAACTTAATTTGATATAATTCTAAATAAATTATTATTTAATGATCAATGTAAATTAGTAAATTTTATTAAAATAATAAGTAGAGAAATATAAAAGAGATGAAGAAGCAAAAAGGTTGTATCATTGAAGCTGAGTCGCAAACTTATGAGGTCTGACTGTAGGAATGGCTTTACTACTTGCCACCAGTAGTGCAACTAGAAGAGTAGAGTTCAAAGAAGTTGGCGCTAAGGAAAAGAATGGTGATTGCGAATTGAAAGAAAAAACTCAGCTGTGATATATTTTTATGCGACTACGTGCTAACCTTTAATAAACTTAAATCACATTCCTTAGAAAAAAAATATCTTCTAACTTTCAAAACTATATAAAGATAATAATTACATCATGATTATTTTTTTTTTTAAAGTGCAAGAAAATGTTACAAGAAAAAACTTGAAAATATTTTTCAAAAAAAAAAAGTAGTATAATTTTAATAACGAACTAACTGTTTAACTCTGAAGATCTGTATTAAAATTACATAATTTTAAAAAGCGCAAGTTACATGAAAATGTTAAAAAATGTAAATATTTTTCAAAAAAGAAAAATACAGAAAATTATATAAACGAATGGAAAAACAAATAAAAAAGAAAAGTTTTACAAGTACTTAAAAGAGTTGATAAAAATAATTTTTGTTTTTAAATTTAAAATATATTATTTTTAGCATATGCGGAGAAACTATATATATATATATATATATATATTTTTTTTTTTTTTGAACGTCTCAAAAGTCTTTTTATGCCTCTTCGAAATTCAACTGAATAATTAACGATCATATCAAACTCTCAGCTCTTGAGACTATCTGCTTGAAATGAGCAAAGTTGCGGCACGATTACATGCATCTGTTAAAATTAAAACGAATTAGACTTAAACTTTAGAAAGCAGACAAAGAAACTTTAGCCGATAATATTTCAATTTTATTTTTTCAAAATTTTCAATTAACAAATATACGCTAGTATACTCATATATTTGTATATGGACGATAATTCCAAAACTTATTTTCGAGGAAGAAATTTTCTTTTTAAAGCAACTGAAAATTGGATTTCTTTTATTAATTTCTATTTATTTGCATCAAATATAGTTATCTATCTACATTACAAAAAGATTTCGCCGTCGCTTTTTAAAGAATCTATGTTTTTAGGTTTGTTAGTATTTTGGTTCTGATTTTAACCTCAAACCCAGCGACCTTTTGACCTAGAAATTGGTCACAATTGGTAAACCGCAGGGTTTAAAGTTAAAATCTTGGTTTGTTATTAATTCAACTAATTTAGCCTTAAGCTTTGACTTAATTTTGATGTTATTTTTTAACCTCAAATCCAGCAGTCTCTTGTCGTAAAAATTTACCTAATTTTAAGGTTATGTTAGCCGATTTTAGCCTCAAACCTAGCGTCCTCTTGACCTATGTTCTCAACATAAGATCTTGAGTTATGAGGTTATGTTTGCCTCTTGACCCTTATATGTCACCAAATTTTGAGGTTATGTTTTTAGGTTTATTTGTATTGTGGCTTGAAGATTGACAGGTCATATAAATTAAGCGAACGCTTTAAACATAACCTCCAAATTAAGTAAAAGTTCAGGGGAAAAATATTATAACAAATCAAGGGTTTAAAATGAAAATGGTAAACGTAACCTCAAAAATTAGGACAATATTTTGGTTAAGAGAGCGACAATAACGTCAAAATTCAAGATAAGATTTCAAGTTCTTATATCAAGAAGCGCGGTGAAACTAGCGAGCCGCCAGCCGGCAGACAGCAGACAAAACCATAGGCGTCGACACTATACTAAACGCCACCACTAGCAAATCGGGCAGCAACGTATAAATAAAAATAAAAACAGTTCTAATGATTCACACATTACATTATGATACTACATGAACATAAATATGATAATATGATTAATATAATATGATTATTAATTATAAAATATGATTAATTAACAAACAATTTACACTTACATAATCAAACAATAATAATTAATGAAAAAATATTGTCTGCTACAAGCGGCTGTGGCTGCTGACTATTAATTTTTCCCAAAAAAATTCTTGCAAATATAAAACTTGTTAATAAACATTCCTAGAAGATTTTCCAACAAGAAAATCAAAAATTCATTGAAAAATAAATTTTTTGAGTCGGTTTTAGTGAAAAAAAACCAAAAAAACGACTGTCTGCTACAAGCGGCTGGGGCTGCTGGCTATTAATTTTTCAAAAAAAAATTCTTGCGTATATAAAACTTGTTAATAAACATTCCTAGAAGATTTTCCAAAAAGAAAATCAAAAATTCATTGAAAAATAAATTTTTTGAGTAGGTTTTAGTGAAAAAAAAACCAAAAAAACGACTGTCTGCTACAAGCGGCTGAGGCTGCTGACTATTAATTTTTCAAAAAAAAATTCTTGCAAATATATATCTTGTTAATAAACATTTCCAGAAGATTTTCCAAAAAGAAAATCAAAAATTCATTGAAAAATAAATTTTTTGAGTCGGTTTAAGTGAAAAAAAATCAAAAAAACCAAAAAAACGACTGTCTGCTACAAGCGGCTGGGGCTGCTGGCTATTAATTTTTTCCAAAAAAATTCTTGCGTATATAAAACTTGTTAATAAACATTCCTAGAAGATTTTCCAACAAGAAAATCAAAAATTCATTGAAAAATAAATTTTTTGAGTCGGTTTAAGTGAAAAAAAATCAAAAAAACGACTGTCTGCTACAAGCGGCTGGGGCTGCTGGCTATTAATTTTTTCCAAAAAAATTCTTGCGTATATAAAACTTGTTAATAAACATTCCTAGAAGATTTTCCAACAAGAAAATCAAAAATTCATTGAAAAATAAATTTTTTGAGTCGGTTTTAGTGAAAAAAAAACCAAAAAAACGACTGTCTGCTACAAGCGGCTGGGGCTGCTGGCTATTAATTTTTCCCAAAAAAATTCTTGCGTATATAAAACTTGTTAATAAACATTCCTAGAAGATTTTCCAAAAAGAAAATCAAAAATTCATTGAAAAATAAATTTTTTGAGTCGGTTTTAGTGAAAAAAAATCAAAAAAACCAAAAAAACGACTGTCTGCTACAAGCGGCTGGGGCTGCTGGCTATTAATTTTTTCCAAAAAAATTCTTGCGTATATAAAACTTGTTAATAAACATTCTTAGAAGATTTTCCAACAAGAAGATCAAAAATTCATTGAAAAATAAATTTTTCGAGTCGGTTTTAGTGAAAAAAACCAAAAAAAACGACTGTCTGCTACAAGCGGCTGGGGCTGCTGGCTATTAATTTTTCAAAAAAAAATTCTTGCAAATATATATCTTGTTAATAAACATTTCCAGAAGATTTTTCAACAATAAAATCCAAAATTCATTAAAAAATAAATTTTTTGAATCAGTTTTAGTGAAAAAAAATCAAAAAAACGACTGTCTGCTACAAGCGGCTGGGGCTGCTGGCTATTAATTTTTCCCAAAAAAATTCTTGCAAGTATAAAACTTGTTAATAAACATTCCTAGAAGATTTTCCAACAAGAAAATCAAAAATTCATTGAAAAATAAATTTTTTGAGTCGGTTTTAGTGAAAAAAAAACCAAAAAAACGACTGTCTGCTACAAGCGGCTGAGGCTGCTTACTATTAATTTTTCAAAAAAAAATTCTTGCAAATATATATCTTGTTAATAAACATTTCCAGAAGATTTTTCAACAATAAAATCCAAAATTCATTAAAAAATAAATTTTTTGAATCAGTTTTAGTGAAAAAAAATCAAAAAAACGACTGTCTGCTACAAGCGGCTGGGGCTGCTGGCTATTAATTTTTCAAAAAAAAATTCTTGCGTATATAAAACTTGTTAATAAACATTCCTAGAAGATTTTCCAACAAGAAAATCAAAAATTCATTGAAAAATAAATTTTTTGAGTCGGTTTAAGTGAAAAAAAATCAAAAAAACGACTGTCTGCTACAAGCGGCTGGGGCTGCTGGCTATTAATTTTTTCCAAAAAAATTCTTGCGTATATAAAACTTGTTAATAAACATTCCTAGAAGATTTTCCAACAAAAAAATCAAAAATTCATTGAAAAATAAATTTTTTGAGTCTGTTTTAGTGAAAAAAACCAAAAAAAACGACTGTCTGCTACAAGCGGCTGGGGCTGCTGGCTATTAATTTTTCCCAAAAAAATTCTTGCAAGTATAAAACTTGTTAATAAACATTCCTAGAAGATTTTCCAAAAAGAAAATCAAAAATTCATTGAAAAATAAATTTTTTGAGTCGGTTTTAGTGAAAAAAAATCAAAAAAACGACTGTCTGCTACAAGCGGCTGAGGCTGCTGACTATTAATTTTTCAAAAAAAAATTCTTGCAAATATATATCTTGTTAATAAACATTTCCAGAAGATTTTTCAACAATAAAATCCAAAATTCATTAAAAAATAAATTTTTTGAATCAGTTTTAGTGAAAAAAAATCAAAAAAACGACTGTCTGCTACAAGCGGCTGGGGCTGCTGGCTATTAATTTTTCCCAAAAAAATTCTTGCAAGTATAAAACTTGTTAATAAACATTCCTAGAAGATTTTCCAACAAGAAAATCAAAAATTCATTGAAAAATAAATTTTTTGAGTCGGTTTTAGTGAAAAAAAATCAAAAAAACCAAAAAAACGACTGTCTGCTACAAGCGGCTGGGGCTGCTGGCTATTAATTTTTCCCAAAAAAATTCTTGCAAGTATAAAACTTGTTAATAAACATTCCTAGAAGATTTTCCAACAAGAAAATCAAAAATTCATTGAAAAATAAATTTTTTGAGTCGGTTTTAGTGAAAAAAAAACCAAAAAAACGACTGTCTGCTACAAGCGGCTGGGGCTGCTGGCTATTAATTTTTCAAAAAAAAATTCTTGCGTATATAAAACTTGTTAATAAACATTCCTAGAAGATTTTCCAAAAAGAAAATCAAAAATTCATTGAAAAATAAATTTTTTGAGTCGGTTTAAGTGAAAAAAAATCAAAAAAACGACTGTCTGCTACAAGCGGCTGGGGCTGCTGGCTATTAATTTTTCCCAAAAAAATTCTTGCAAGTATAAAACTTGTTAATAAACATTCCTAGAAGATTTTCCAACAAGAAAATCAAAAATTCATTGAAAAATAAATTTTTTGAGTCGGTTTTAGTGAAAAAAAAACCAAAAAAACGACTGTCTGCTACAAGCGGCTGAGGCTGCTTACTATTAATTTTTCAAAAAAAAATTCTTGCAAATATATATCTTGTTAATAAACATTTCCAGAAGATTTTTCAACAATAAAATCCAAAATTCATTAAAAAATAAATTTTTTGAATCAGTTTTAGTGAAAAAAAATCAAAAAAACGACTGTCTGCTACAAGCGGCTGGGGCTGCTGGCTATTAATTTTTTCCAAAAAAATTCTTGCAAGTATAAAACTTGTTAATAAACATTCCTAGAAGATTTTCCAACAAGAAAATCAAAAATTCATTGAAAAATAAATTTTTTGAGTCGGTTTTAGTGAAAAAAAAACCAAAAAAACGACTGTCTGCTACAAGCGGCTGGGGCTGCTGGCTATTAATTTTTCAAAAAAAAATTCTTGCGTATATAAAACTTGTTAATAAACATTCCTAGAAGATTTTCCAAAAAGAAAATCAAAAATTCATTGAAAAATAAATTTTTTGAGTCGGTTTAAGTGAAAAAAAATCAAAAAAACCAAAAAAACGACTGTCTGCTACAAGCGGCTGGGGCTGCTGGCTATTAATTTTTCCCAAAAAAATTCTTGCAAGTATAAAACTTGTTAATAAACATTCCTAGAAGATTTTCTAACAAGAAAATCAAAAATTCATTGAAAAATAAATTTTTTGAGTCGGTTTTAGTGAAAAAAAAACCAAAAAAACGACTGTCTGCTACAAGCGGCTGAGGCTGCTGACTATTAATTTTTCAAAAAAAAATTCTTGCAAATATATATCTTGTTAATAAACATTTCCAGAAGATTTTCCAAAAAGAAAATCAAAAATTCATTGAAAAATAAATTTTTTGAGTCGGTTTAAGTGAAAAAAAATCAAAAAAACCAAAAAAACGACTGTCTGCTACAAGCGGCTGGGGCTGCTGGCTATTAATTTTTCAAAAAAAAATTCTTGCGTATATAAAACTTGTTAATAAACATTCCTAGAAGATTTTCCAAAAAGAAAATCAAAAATTCATTGAAAAATAAATTTTTTGAGTCGGTTTAAGTGAAAAAAAATTAAAAAAACCAAAAAAACGACTGTCTGCTACAAGCGGCTGGGGCTGCTGGCTATTAATTTTTCAAAAAAAAATTCTTGCGTATATAAAACTTGTTAATAAACATTCCTAGAAGATTTTCCAACAAGAAAATCAAAAATTCATTGAAAAATAAATTTTTTGAGTCGGTTTTAGTGAAAAAAAATCAAAAAAACGACTGTCTGCTACAAGCGGCTGGGGCTGCTGGCTATTAATTTAAAAAAAAAAAATTCTTGCAAATATAAAACTTTTTAATAAACATTACCAGAAGGTTTTTCAAAAAGAAAATTACAAATATTTTAATAAGTGAATTTTTTAAGTCTTGTTTATTTGGTAAATAAAAAAAATATAGTGTCTGCTGACAAGCGACTATGGTTGCTTGGTTTTAAATTTTTTAGAAAAAAATTTCTGATTTTTAAAAAGTGTCGATAAAGATTAGATGTGAATTATGGATTGATAATTTATTTTAACTTATTTTTCTTAACCATTTCACGAGAATATGTGTTGTATGTAGTAATGCTTTTTTGACTGTAAACTAACTTGGCAATTGCATTAAAATTTTTTGGGAACATATTTTAAATTGGAAAAAAGACAACAAAATAAATTTATGTTGAGTGCTGGTTATTTATTAATAATACAAAATTTCTATTCGCTGATAAGTTGTAATTAAATATAATACTTAAGTTTTTTAACATTAAAATTAAATTGTTCATTTTAACTAATAAAGAAATATAAAATAAAAGTTTTTATATATATATACTGTACATTATAGTGCTATATAAAACATTGTTGAATTTACAAGATTTTACATTTTTAATGAATCTTATATAATTTGCTCATTATTTATTTACTACATTATATTAGATATAATAAAATGTTCAATATTATACATATATACTTAGAGTATAGTATTATTGTCATATTTTTTTCGTATAATTTTTGCAGTAAATTTGCATTTTATTTTATTTACTACTGTTATATTTTTTAAATTTTTTCTGCTATTAAAATAGTTTTTAATGACGCACAATATTCCCGAGTAGAATTAAATCCTGCCGGAGGATTGTCGGATTTTTTAATATTTACATTTTTAAGTAATCGTAATCTTTTTTCAATTTTTTTATTTTCTTTTTCTAATTTGTGTCGCTTAGTTGTCTTATCTGATGTTAATATTTCATTCATAATCCACGGTCTTATGTCATTCATGTCATTTTCATCGAAAGGAGTATCTTCTCCAGAATAAATAATGTTCATCCAAGTACAAACATGCGGTCCACAATTGTTGCTGCTTCCGCGAACGTTACCTTGCATAGGAACGTCTTTTGGTGATAATACTGTCCACTGTGACCATTCTGTAAATTCGGCTGGTTTATGAATAAATATTTGCTTTATAAGTGAACAAATTCTAATTATCCATTTTTCTGGAAGGTCGCCTCTCATACTGTCAAAGTAAATAATATACTTATGGCTGAAAACCACTAGCAATAATGTCCAGTGTCCAGTTTTATACATTTCTTCGTCATGTACTGGAAGTAGCCATGCATCGTAATTTTTGGCGCGAATGTTTTGGCACCATTTTAAGCAGAATTCAGAGCTATAATTTTCATTAATAATCCCGAGAACATGATGAATTGAAAAGTTTAATAAACTAATGTCGGGGAACTTCGATGCACAAATTAAAGCAAATGCATCTATAATAATGTCATCTATACATTCACCGTGCATTAATGTTCGAAAGCTGGTATCGTCAATTTTCAATCCTGACAAAATTATTTCTTTTTTTTCCCACATACTAGGAAATGAATTTCCTGACCAAGGTTTTAAAATTTCTAATCTTTTTATTTTATTAATAGTTTCATTACCTTCAAATTGTCCAAAATTTTCTTTTTCATTTAAATCCATTACATTTTTTTTCGTCCTTTTCCGTTTTCTATCATTATTTTTTGGGATTTCTGATTGTAACGGTATCGAATTATTTGAATCAACAGTTTTGATGAATTCGTTTTCATTATTTTTTTCAAAATACAGATCAGTGTTGTTTAAATTATTACATAAAATCATTTTATCATCTGCATTGATTTTTGAGTCATCTTTATTTTCTTGTGAATTTATTGATTTTTGTCTGGTAATGTTTGCTATTTCTATTTCAGTAGTTATATATTTGGAAGATTTAAAATATGTGTTTCCTTTTTTCTTCTTTTGCTTTTTATCCATCCACACTTCTAAAGCAAGATCTAATTTTTTTTCAGTGATATTAACTAAATCATTTTCTCCATTAGGTTCATATTTTGTTTCATCTTCATCTTCACTGTATTTTTCATTTTTTTTCATTTTTTTGACCTTCATTTTTTTTTTTTGTGTTTTTTGAAATTGTAGACTTGTCGATTTTTTTGCATTAATAATATTTTGGAAATGTGTCTTAGCCAATTCATCGAACATTAATTCAGGATTATCCTGAAACTGATGAGTCTTGAAGATGGAGAATTTTGAATTGTCTAAAACAGTGGTGTATTGCATCTCAAAATCTTTTATTCCTATTCGTGATATTAATGGATATATGGATAAAACGTTGTATAATAAAAATTCAATAAATTTTGTATTGTACATTGAATTTGTAATATTGTTTTTGTCTGTATCAAGAGTCTTAATTGTGCTTTCATAAATGGAATTAAAATATTCAAACCATTTGGATTTTTTTATTGTGTTTTTTGAAACATTTGGTACTGTTACACAGTGTTTATATCTTTCAAAAGCATCTGGTTTTAGAAAAACATCTTGTGGTATTACTACTTTTTTGATCTTATGAAGAGCAGTTTGAAATTCAAAACTTGTTTCTGAATGACTGCAAAATAAAATTATAGCATTATGAAATGTTGTTGCTGCAGTAGTTAAATCTGTTGATTGAATAATTTCTGTGAGTGCAAAAATTTCTGGACTTGTATTATCTATTGCAATATTTTTGTTAGAGATTACTGTTCTTAATAATTCAGGCGATGAAACGTGTATAACTAAGATATCCTGAAATGAAAAAGGAATTTCTTTCTTTTGTTTAATATCTTCCCAGATTCGTTCGAGGTATTCTGTGAGAGTCATTTTGTTGAATATTTGACACACACATTCTATTAAAATTATATCAAAGTCAACTTCAATTTCATCTATTAATCTATTTTTTCGTTTACAATATAAATTTAAAGAATACTGAAATGTTGAAAAAATAAATTTTAAAAATGTTTCCTCATGAGTACATGTTATAAATTCCAAAACTGTTACATAATCTGTTTCATTAATTTTAGAGGATAACGAATAATATTGTGGACAAACTTCATTTCCAGGTGGAGGAGAAAGCATTGTTTCACATGAAGTTAGAGAAAGAAATTTATGTGATTCTAATTCCACTAAATACTTTATCGATTCATACGAAAACATAATTATGTAAAAAGGAATTGAAGAATTTGCTTGAATGTATCCATATATATTTTTTCCACCTTTATACTTTTTAATGAAATTTAAGCGCAAACTGATAATTTTTTCACTTATGAAAAAGTTTTGATTTTGACCTACATCATTTCCTTTTTTTATTTCAACAGCATCAATTTTATTTCTACATTTTACATCTCCTATTATATTAACATAAATAGTAATTGGTGCTCCTTCTTTAAAATCATTATATATAGTAAAAGTATATAAGACACAACCAGGTATTTTGCAATTCCCTTTTGCCGTCCAAATCTTATGATGACCTCTTAAAATTTTGTTATCTTTAATGACAAGATCACAAAGGTGTCGACTTAAGAAGCAATTTTTAAAACTTTCTACCCAACCTTTACTTAAACGCAACTGGTTATCTGCTTTTATAAAGTCACTTAAAAATGTACCTGGAACTTTAAAATTTAAATCATTGGATGGTAATTCCTCACTGTTTAAAATATTAGTTGCTTTTGTTGGAACTGATATATTTTCATGGGTGATAACACAACCTTTTATATCAAAATGAACTATTATTTCTTGCCCTTCAATAACATCATTTTCCTTTATAAAAAATTTAAATTTTGCACAGCCGATTGCTGTACAATAAGCCTCAGCATACCATATTAGCTGATCAGAATTTTTACGTTTACAACACTTATTAAAAGCAAAGGAAATATTGCAGTTTTTACAAATATCTTTAAAATATTCCTTGAAGTATGATGTCCAACCTTTTAAAAGACTTACTTTTCCAGGTACTTTATACTTTTCAAAAAATTCATAAGGTAATTGAAAATGATTACTCCTTTCATGAGCTTCAGTATTTAAAGACATAACTATATATTTTTTTTAATTCTCCGTTGTAAAAAAAATTAACTATTTCTTATACCATTTTCAAAGAATAATATTTTACATTAACATGAACTTTTAGGAAACTATTTGCGGTTTATATTACATCCTCATAAATAGGGAAAAAATTATATTTGCATCAACCTGAAATTATATTAATTTTAAAATAAAGTTAGACATATATTCCTAAAAAAATATTTAAAAATTGAAAATGACAATTTAAAGCGATCTGTGCAGAAAAGGCAGAAGTGCATTTTTTAATATTAATTATTAATTAATAAACCTGTAAATAAAGTAGAAAATTTTTATTCCCTTGTTTAACTAGCCAAAGATAGTCTAAGAAAGAAAAGACTAACTTTTTCCAATTTTGAAAGCGAAATTTATAATTTTCGCTTAATGTGAATGAAAACGATCAAAAATTTTAATTTTTAAGATATTTTACTTTTATTGAAACAACTGATAAAACACTTGCTTTGTTTTAATTCTTGTGTTCTTCACTCAATTATGTAAAAACATTATAAGAACAACAATCTAAACAATTTCTGTTATATTTTCTATTATTAAAAAACAGTCTTTGGTTATTTGCATACGTTCACGTTAATAAATTATGATACAGAAAAAATATTAATATTAATAAAATAAATTAATATTTATAAAAAACATTGTTTTTATTGACTTCTGAACTTATGACATTTCTTCACAAACCGCCTTATTTATTGTGACGCTTTATACCAATTTAATTGTATTTGCGACAATATTGGGTTAAAAGAACTTTTTAGTATATACTAGTTTTCCATATTAATTACTTAACATAAATTAATAATAAAATAAACATATGAAGAAAAATTGACTAAGGTTTCAGTTTACAGTCTTTATAATTGACGATATTAAGAGTTGACTGTTTGGTGTAAACTTGTATTTCAGAAATGTCCTTTCTTTTTGTCACCAACGTTTGTTTCTAAAAATGACCACATACATGGAATTGGCGCTCACTACACCCGTGCAATTTATATGGCTACTTTTAAAAAAAGCTTTGATATAAATATCAAAGATGGCTTCTATGATAGTTTGTAAACCATGCTTTTGACTATTATTGTCGTGAAGGGTAAAATCATTTAATTAAACTTGACATTACTTTTTAATTATATTTGTTGAAAATTTCGAAAGGTTTAATAAAAATCAAATAAATATACATATATAAATACATATATAAATAATATTATATAATAAATTATTTTCATTATTTTATATAGAAATAAACATGAAATATTTAAAAGTTCTGTAAATTCAATCGCTTGGTAAGTATAATTCAACTTTTTAGTTAAATTTTATATAACCTAAAAAAAATTTTATATATAAAAATATATTTTATTTTTATTCTAATTATAGAAAAAAATAAAACATTGGATGAAATCTGTTATTTAAAAAAATATTAATCGCAATGTCTGTAAACATTGAATCTAATGACACGAGCAATTATTTTCAATTACCTTATGAATTTTTTGAAAATTATAAAGTACCTGGAAAAGTAAGTCTTTCGAAAGGTTGGACATCATACTTCAAGCAGTATTTTAAAAACATTTATAAAGACTGCAATATTTCCTTTACTTTTAATAAGTGCCGAAAAGGTGTGAATCCCGATCAACGAATATGGTTTGCTCAGGCTTCTTGCACTTTAAACGGATGTGCAAAATTTAACTTTTACATAAATGGAAATGATGTCATTGAAGGGCAACAAATAATAGTTCATTTTGACATAAAACGTTGTGCCATCACCCATGCAAATATATCAGTTCCAACAAAAGCAACTAATATTTTAAACAGTGAGGAATTACCATCCAATGATTTAAATTTTAAAGTTCCAGGTACATTTTTAAGTGATTTTATAAAAGCAGATAACCAGTTGCGTTTAAGTAAAGGTTGGGTAGAATGTTTTAAAAATTGTTTCTTAAGTCGACATCTTTGTGATCTTGTCATTAAAGACAACAAAATTTTAAGAGGTCATCATAAGATTTGGACAGCAAAAGGGTATTGCAAAATACCTGGTTGTGTTTCATATACTTTTACTATATATAATGATATTGAAGAAGGATCACCCATTTCTGTTTATGTTGAAAAAATTGGAGAAATTACACACATAGAAAATAATGTATCGCCGATCTCAGACGAAAAATTGGAAATTTTGGATAATGTGTCAACTGAAATAAGTAATTTCGAACTTAGAATTCCTAGAAAGTTTTGGGATGATTATAAGAAAGAGGAGAATCAAAAACGTCTCTTGAAAGGTTGGACAGATGAATTAAATGAATATTTCAAGCTAAAAAATAAATATTGTGTTCTTTCTTTTAAGTACAATAAATGCCTTCAAGGTAACGGAAAGGATGGAAAACTATGGTACGCTGTAGCCCAGTGTAAGCATAGTGGCTGTGCTTCATTTAAGTTTAATTTAAGATCTGTCTCAAATAAAGATACGGAAATTGTAATACACGTGGAAAGATCAGGTTATTATCAACACGAAAATGAAATACATCGTCGGTTCATTCGTGGAGAAAACAGACAACAAATTGCCCAAATGTTACAGTCTAGTCCGCCAAGTACAATTAAATTTGACATGCTTTCCAAAGTTTCAGAGGACATTTTATTAAAAGGGAACAGAAACGATGCACCGAGCGATACAGTTTTGCGAAAAATATCGCTTGGAAAAAAAAGGAAGAAGACTTAGATGACGATTTTCATTTATATTTACTAAAATTAAAACAAAAATATGAAATAGACGAAAAGTATCAGGGTAAATTTATACAAGGTCTGATACAGACTCACCTAATACATCCTTGCGTAATTGTAATGTTCACAGAACGACAAGTACAGTATGTAGTTGCTGTAAGTCGTAAAAGAAATGTGTTTGCTCATTTAGATGCAACGGGGACAATAATTTCAAACCCACCTGGATGCGAAAAACGGCCCTACTATTATGCCTTAATTCTTGCTGCAGTGCCAAACGTCATGCCTGCGTTTCCTTTGATGGAATTTATTTCTAGTTCCCACACAGTCCACGTTTTAACTCTTTGTTTAAATTTATTTGTGGATGCAACGAGACATTTCTTACAAGAGGGAGATAGGAAACCAGTCATTGACAAAATAGAAGTAGACTGGACATTGGCTTTATTACAATCTTCCTGCACGGCTTTTAATAGAATGTCTCTTCTGCAGTATTTATGTTACATATGGTCTAAAGTTAAGGAGCATAGTGGACAAATTGAAGAAAACATAAATATTACTGTTTTACATATTTGTTCATCACACCTAATAAATGGAGCTCGAAAGCGCATTAAAGTTTTTACATCAAACGAAGCAGCAAGGAGTTATCAGGGAAATTTAATATCTGCACTCATCCAAACAACCGATATTTTAACTGCCAAACAAATAATAATTTTCTCAGTAATAGTTTTTGGAATGAAATGTGTAGTACCAAGATTTTACGAGGCATTAAATTTTATTAAACATCTGTCTATTACCGGCGAAAATACGGAAAGTTTAGTTGATAATTCAAAAGAAAATATAGAAATTGAAGAGACTTTTTCTACCCAGCAACGCGAAAAATCACCTTTTTATCAATATTTCTCAAAAATAGTTTCCTCTACATACACCGAAATAAATAAGACAATACCACACCAAGCAAAAAAAAATGATCTTTATTGCATAAAATTCATAAATTACCTAATCAATGAAATTCTTCCACTGTATCCCTTAATGTCAGGACTGGTAATTAAACAATTCGGAATAAAGCGCGATACAAACAATGCCATCGAAAATTGGATGGGTTTTCTTAAAAATACAGAGTTTGGCAAAAAGATGAGAAATCTTATACCAAGGTTTATTCAGCGACATGAATTAACAATGGATGGACGAATTAAAGAGGTTATTTTTAGCTTGATAACAACAAGGCAAATTGAAGGCAGACAAAAATCAATAAATTCACAAGAAAATAAAGATGACTCAAAAATCAATGCAGATGATAAAATGATTTTATGTAATAATTTAAACAACACTGATCTGTATTTTGAAAAAAATAATGAAAACGAATTCATCAAAACTGTTGATTCAAATAATTCGATACCGTTACAATCAGAAATCCCAAAAAATAATGATAGAAAACGGAAAAGGACGAAAAAAAATGTAATGGATTTAAATGAAAAAGAAAATTTTGGACAATTTGAAGGTAATGAAACTATTAATAAAATAAAAAGATTAGAAATTTTAAAACCTTGGTCAGGAAATTCATTTCCTAGTATGTGGGAAAAAAAAGAAATAATTTTGTCAGGATTGAAAATTGACGATACCAGCTTTCGAACATTAATGCACGGTGAATGTATAGATGACATTATTATAGATGCATTTGCTTTAATTTGTGCATCGAAGTTCCCCGACATTAGTTTATTAAACTTTTCAATTCATCATGTTCTCGGGATTATTAATGAAAATTATAGCTCTGAATTCTGCTTA
This sequence comes from Leptopilina boulardi, assembly GCF_019393585.1. Classification (NCBI taxonomy): domain Eukaryota; kingdom Metazoa; phylum Arthropoda; class Insecta; order Hymenoptera; family Figitidae; genus Leptopilina; species Leptopilina boulardi. The sequence goes on from NW_026138003.1 coordinate 895,418, forward strand.
AAATGGTGCCAAAACATTCGCGCCAAAAATTACGATGCATGGCTACTTCCAGTACATGACGAAGAAATGTATAAAACTGGACACTGGACATTATTGCTAGTGGTTTTCAGCCATAAGTATATTATTTACTTTGACAGTATGAGAGGCGACCTTCCAGAAAAATGGATAATTAGAATTTGTTCACTTATAAAGCAAATATTTATTCATAAACCAGCCGAATTTACAGAATGGTCACAGTGGACAGTATTATCACCAAAAGACGTTCCTATGCAAGGTAACGTTCGCGGAAGCAGCAACAATTGTGGACCGCATGTTTGTACTTGGATGAACATTATTTATTCTGGAGAAGATACTCCTTTCGATGAAAATGACATGAATGACATAAGACCGTGGATTATGAATGAAATATTAACATCAGATAAGACAACTAAGCGACACAAATTAGAAAAAGAAAATAAAAAAATTGAAAAAAGATTACGATTACTTAAAAATGTAAATATTAAAAAATCCGACAATCCTCCGGCAGGATTTAATTCTACTCGGGAATATTGTGCGTCATTAAAAACTATTTTAATAGCAGAAAAAATTTAAAAAATATAACAGTAGTAAATAAAATAAAATGCAAATTTACTGCAAAAATTATACGAAAAAAATATGACAATAATACTATACTCTAAGTATATATGTATAATATTGAACATTTTATTATATCTAATATAATGTAGTAAATAAATAATGAGCAAATTATATAAGATTCATTAAAAATGTAAAATCTTGTAAATTCAACAATGTTTTATATAGCACTATGATGTACAGTATATATATATAAAAACTTTTATTTTATATTTCTTTATTAGTTAAAATGAACAATTTAATTTTAATGTTAAAAAACTTAAGTATTATATTTAATTACAACTTATCAGCGAATAGAAATTTTGTATTATTAATAAATAACCAGCACTCAACATAAATTTATTTTGTTGTCTTTTTTCCAATTTAAAATATGTTCCCAAAAAATTTTAATGCAATTGCCAAGTTAGTTTACAGTCAAAAAAGCATTACTACATACAACACATATTCTCGTGAAATTGTTAAGAAAAATAAGTTAAAATAAATTATCAATCCATAATTCACATCTAATTTTTATCGACACTTTTTAAAAATCAGAAATTTTTTTCTAAAAAATTTAAAACCAAGCAACCATAGTCGCTTGTCAGCAGACACTATATTTTTTTTATTTACCAAATAAACAAGACTTAAAAAATTCACTTATTAAAATATTTGTAATTTTCTTTTTGAAAAACCTTCTGGTAATGTTTATTAAAAAGTTTTATATTTGCAAGAATTTTTTTTTTTTAAATTAATAGCCAGCAGCCCCAGCCGCTTGTAGCAGACAGTCGTTTTTTTGGTTTTTTTGATTTTTTTTCACTTAAACCGACTCAAAAAATTTATTTTTCAATAAATTTTTGATTTTCTTGTTGGAAAATCTTCTAGGAATGTTTATTAACAAGTTTTATATACGCAAGAATTTTTTTGGAAAAAATTAATAGCCAGCAGCCCCAGCCGCTTGTAGCAGACAGTCGTTTTTTTTGGTTTTTTTCACTAAAACCGACTCAAAAATTTTATTTTTCAATGAATTTTTGATTTTCTTGTTGGAAAATCTTCTAGGAATGTTTATTAACAAGTTTTATACTTGCAAGAATTTTTTTGGGAAAAATTAATAGCCAGCAGCCCCAGCCGCTTGTAGCAGACAGTCGTTTTTTTGGTTTTTTTGATTTTTTTTCACTTAAACCGACTCAAAAAATTTATTTTTCAATGAATTTTTGATTTTCTTTTTGGAAAATCTTCTGGAAATGTTTATTAACAAGATATATATTTGCAAGAATTTTTTTTTGAAAAATTAATAGTCAGCAGCCTCAGCCGCTTGTAGCAGACAGTCGTTTTTTTGGTTTTTTTTTCACTAAAACCTACTCAAAAAATTTATTTTTCAATGAATTTTTGATTTTCTTTTTGGAAAATCTTCTAGGAATGTTTATTAACAAGTTTTATATACGCAAGAATTTTTTTTTGAAAAATTAATAGCCAGCAGCCCCAGCCGCTTGTAGCAGACAGTCGTTTTTTTGGTTTTTTTTCACTAAAACCGACTCAAAAAATTTATTTTTCAATGAATTTTTGATTTTCTTGTTGGAAAATCTTCTAGGAATGTTTATTAACAAGTTTTATATACGCAAGAATTTTTTTGGAAAAAATTAATAGCCAGCAGCCCCAGCCGCTTGTAGCAGACAGTCGTTTTTTTGGTTTTTTTGATTTTTTTTCACTTAAACCGACTCAAAAAATTTATTTTTCAATGAATTTTTGATTTTCTTTTTGGAAAATCTTCTAGGAATGTTTATTAACAAGTTTTATATACGCAAGAATTTTTTTTTGAAAAATTAATAGCCAGCAGCCCCAGCCGCTTGTAGCAGACAGTCGTTTTTTTGATTTTTTTTCACTAAAACTGATTCAAAAAATTTATTTTTTAATGAATTTTGGATTTTATTGTTGAAAAATCTTCTGGAAATGTTTATTAACAAGATATATATTTGCAAGAATTTTTTTTTGAAAAATTAATAGTAAGCAGCCTCAGCCGCTTGTAGCAGACAGTCGTTTTTTTGGTTTTTTTTCACTAAAACCGACTCAAAAAATTTATTTTTCAATGAATTTTTGATTTTCTTGTTGGAAAATCTTCTAGGAATGTTTATTAACAAGTTTTATACTTGCAAGAATTTTTTTGGGAAAAATTAATAGCCAGCAGCCCCAGCCGCTTGTAGCAGACAGTCGTTTTTTTGGTTTTTTTGATTTTTTTTCACTTAAACCGACTCAAAAAATTTATTTTTCAATGAATTTTTGATTTTCTTTTTGGAAAATCTTCTAGGAATGTTTATTAACAAGTTTTATATACGCAAGAATTTTTTTTTGAAAAATTAATAGCCAGCAGCCCCAGCCGCTTGTAGCAGACAGTCGTTTTTTTGATTTTTTTTCACTAAAACTGATTCAAAAAATTTATTTTTTAATGAATTTTGGATTTTATTGTTGAAAAATCTTCTGGAAATGTTTATTAACAAGATATATATTTGCAAGAATTTTTTTTTGAAAAATTAATAGTAAGCAGCCTCAGCCGCTTGTAGCAGACAGTCGTTTTTTTGGTTTTTTTTCACTAAAACCGACTCAAAAAATTTATTTTTCAATGAATTTTTGATTTTCTTGTTGGAAAATCTTCTAGGAATGTTTATTAACAAGTTTTATACTTGCAAGAATTTTTTTGGGAAAAATTAATAGCCAGCAGCCCCAGCCGCTTGTAGCAGACAGTCGTTTTTTTGGTTTTTTTGATTTTTTTTCACTTAAACCGACTCAAAAAATTTATTTTTCAATGAATTTTTGATCTTCTTGTTGGAAAATCTTCTAAGAATGTTTATTAACAAGTTTTATATACGCAAGAATTTTTTTGGGAAAAATTAATAGCCAGCAGCCCCAGCCGCTTGTAGCAGACAGTCGTTTTTTTGATTTTTTTTCACTAAAACTGATTCAAAAAATTTATTTTTTAATGAATTTTGGATTTTATTGTTGAAAAATCTTCTGGAAATGTTTATTAACAAGATATATATTTGCAAGAATTTTTTTTTGAAAAATTAATAGTAAGCAGCCTCAGCCGCTTGTAGCAGACAGTCGTTTTTTTGGTTTTTTTTTCACTAAAACCGACTCAAAAAATTTATTTTTCAATGAATTTTTGATTTTCTTGTTGGAAAATCTTCTAGGAATGTTTATTAACAAGTTTTATACTTGCAAGAATTTTTTTGGGAAAAATTAATAGCCAGCAGCCCCAGCCGCTTGTAGCAGACAGTCGTTTTTTTGGTTTTTTTGATTTTTTTTCACTTAAACCGACTCAAAAAATTTATTTTTCAATGAATTTTTGATCTTCTTGTTGGAAAATCTTCTAAGAATGTTTATTAACAAGTTTTATATACGCAAGAATTTTTTTGGGAAAAATTAATAGCCAGCAGCCCCAGCCGCTTGTAGCAGACAGTCGTTTTTTTGATTTTTTTTCACTTAAACCGACTCAAAAAATTTATTTTTCAATGAATTTTTGATTTTCTTGTTGGAAAATCTTCTAGGAATGTTTATTAACAAGTTTTATATACGCAAGAATTTTTTTGGAAAAAATTAATAGCCAGCAGCCCCAGCCGCTTGTAGCAGACAGTCGTTTTTTTGATTTTTTTTCACTTAAACCGACTCAAAAAATTTATTTTTCAATGAATTTTTGATTTTCTTGTTGGAAAATCTTCTAGGAATGTTTATTAACAAGTTTTATATACGCAAGAATTTTTTTTTGAAAAATTAATAGCCAGCAGCCCCAGCCGCTTGTAGCAGACAGTCGTTTTTTTGATTTTTTTTCACTTAAACCGACTCAAATAATTTATTTTTCAATGAATTTTTGATTTTCTTTTTGGAAAATCTTCTGGAAATGTTTATTAACAAGATATATATTTGCAAGAATTTTTTTTTGAAAAATTAATAGTCAGCAGCCTCAGCCGCTTGTAGCAGACAGTCGTTTTTTTGATTTTTTTTCACTAAAACCGACTCAAAAAATTTATTTTTCAATGAATTTTTGATTTTCTTTTTGGAAAATCTTCTAGGAATGTTTATTAACAAGTTTTATATACGCAAGAATTTTTTTGGGAAAAATTAATAGCCAGCAGCCCCAGCCGCTTGTAGCAGACAGTCGTTTTTTTTGGTTTTTTTCACTAAAACAGACTCAAAAAATTTATTTTTCAATGAATTTTTGATTTTTTTGTTGGAAAATCTTCTAGGAATGTTTATTAACAAGTTTTATATACGCAAGAATTTTTTTGGAAAAAATTAATAGCCAGCAGCCCCAGCCGCTTGTAGCAGACAGTCGTTTTTTTTGGTTTTTTTCACTAAAACAGACTCAAAAAATTTATTTTTCAATGAATTTTTGATTTTTTTGTTGGAAAATCTTCTAGGAATGTTTATTAACAAGTTTTATATACGCAAGAATTTTTTTGGAAAAAATTAATAGCCAGCAGCCCCAGCCGCTTGTAGCAGACAGTCGTTTTTTTGATTTTTTTTCACTTAAACCGACTCAAAAAATTTATTTTTTAATGAATTTTTGATTTTCTTGTTGGAAAATCTTCTAGGAATGTTTATTAACAAGTTTTATATACGCAAGAATTTTTTTGGAAAAAATTAATAGCCAGCAGCCCCAGCCGCTTGTAGCAGACAGTCGTTTTTTTGATTTTTTTTCACTTAAACCGACTCAAAAAATTTATTTTTCAATGAATTTTTGATTTTCTTGTTGGAAAATCTTCTAGGAATGTTTATTAACAAGTTTTATATACGCAAGAATTTTTTTTTGAAAAATTAATAGCCAGCAGCCCCAGCCGCTTGTAGCAGACAGTCGTTTTTTTTGGTTTTTTTCACTAAAACAGACTCAAAAAATTTATTTTTCAATGAATTTTTGATTTTTTTGTTGGAAAATCTTCTAGGAATGTTTATTAACAAGTTTTATATACGCAAGAATTTTTTTGGAAAAAATTAATAGCCAGCAGCCCCAGCCGCTTGTAGCAGACAGTCGTTTTTTTGATTTTTTTTCACTTAAACCGACTCAAAAAATTTATTTTTCAATGAATTTTTGATTTTCTTGTTGGAAAATCTTCTAGGAATGTTTATTAACAAGTTTTATATACGCAAGAATTTTTTTGGAAAAAATTAATAGCCAGCAGCCCCAGCCGCTTGTAGCAGACAGTCGTTTTTTTGATTTTTTTTCACTTAAACCGACTCAAAAAATTTATTTTTCAATGAATTTTTGATTTTCTTGTTGGAAAATCTTCTAGGAATGTTTATTAACAAGTTTTATATACGCAAGAATTTTTTTTTGAAAAATTAATAGCCAGCAGCCCCAGCCGCTTGTAGCAGACAGTCGTTTTTTTGATTTTTTTTCACTAAAACTGATTCAAAAAATTTATTTTTTAATGAATTTTGGATTTTATTGTTGAAAAATCTTCTGGAAATGTTTATTAACAAGATATATATTTGCAAGAATTTTTTTTTGAAAAATTAATAGTAAGCAGCCTCAGCCGCTTGTAGCAGACAGTCGTTTTTTTGGTTTTTTTTTCACTAAAACCGACTCAAAAAATTTATTTTTCAATGAATTTTTGATTTTCTTGTTGGAAAATCTTCTAGGAATGTTTATTAACAAGTTTTATACTTGCAAGAATTTTTTTGGGAAAAATTAATAGCCAGCAGCCCCAGCCGCTTGTAGCAGACAGTCGTTTTTTTGATTTTTTTTCACTAAAACTGATTCAAAAAATTTATTTTTTAATGAATTTTGGATTTTATTGTTGAAAAATCTTCTGGAAATGTTTATTAACAAGATATATATTTGCAAGAATTTTTTTTTGAAAAATTAATAGCCAGCAGCCCCAGCCGCTTGTAGCAGACAGTCGTTTTTTTTGGTTTTTTTCACTAAAACCGACTCAAAAAATTTATTTTTCAATGAATTTTTGATCTTCTTGTTGGAAAATCTTCTAAGAATGTTTATTAACAAGTTTTATATACGCAAGAATTTTTTTGGAAAAAATTAATAGCCAGCAGCCCCAGCCGCTTGTAGCAGACAGTCGTTTTTTTGGTTTTTTTGATTTTTTTTCACTAAAACCGACTCAAAAAATTTATTTTTCAATGAATTTTTGATTTTCTTTTTGGAAAATCTTCTAGGAATGTTTATTAACAAGTTTTATATACGCAAGAATTTTTTTGGGAAAAATTAATAGCCAGCAGCCCCAGCCGCTTGTAGCAGACAGTCGTTTTTTTGGTTTTTTTTTCACTAAAACCGACTCAAAAAATTTATTTTTCAATGAATTTTTGATTTTCTTGTTGGAAAATCTTCTAGGAATGTTTATTAACAAGTTTTATATACGCAAGAATTTTTTTGGAAAAAATTAATAGCCAGCAGCCCCAGCCGCTTGTAGCAGACAGTCGTTTTTTTGGTTTTTTTTCACTAAAACCGACTCAAAAAATTTATTTTTCAATGAATTTTTGATTTTCTTGTTGGAAAATCTTCTAGGAATGTTTATTAACAAGTTTTATATTTGCAAGAATTTTTTTGGGAAAAATTAATAGTCAGCAGCTACAGCCGCTTGTAGCAGACAATATTTTTTCATTAATTATTATTGTTTGATTATGTAAGTGTAAATTGTTTGTTAATTAATCATATTTTATAATTAATAATCATATTATATTAATCATATTATCATATTTATGTTCATGTAGTATCATAATGTAATGTGTGAATCATTAGAACTGTTTTTATTTTTATTTATACGTTGCTGCCCGATTTGCTAGTGGTGGCGTTTAGTATAGTGTCGACGCCTATGGTTTTGTCTGCTGTCTGCCGGCTGGCGGCTCGCTAGTTTCACCGCGCTATATCAAGAGATTAAAATCAGAAAAACATAACCTTAAAATTAGGTCATAACTCAGAGCTAAAAAATATGAACATAACCTCTAAAATTCAAGATTTAAGAGAGCGCAGTCCCTCTAGTATATTAGATATTTATATTTTTTAAATATTTATTTTATTATATATTTTAAAGACAGTGGGAAAACTGTTACTAATAAAATATGTTTAGCATTTTATCGCATAGAGAATTTTCAGGATATTTATATTTAAATAATTATTATTCCTATGTATATTTTATTAATTCATTTTTTAAAAATTAATCATCCATTTTTAAAGCATTATTTTAAACCAGTAATTATTTTTTACAGTATACATAATTTTCTTTACATATTTTAATGGCAGAATCATCTCAAGGATAGAACTATATATTTTTGAAATTTAATCCTCTTCATTTTGTGTTTCAAACAAAATTTATATACACATGCATGTTTGCGAAAGGAATATACACGTAGGAATTATAATGCTTACCAGTATCTCTTGCTTTGTAAGCACTATAGTGAATATTTCAGTTTTAATACACATTTATAAACCTTCATAAAATATTATATTCGTTAAAAACTGTCATTTATATTTTAAATTTTTCAAAATCAAAATTCATACAAGACATATTGTACTTTAATGAGAAAAATATTTTTTACAGTTAAACAATTTTCATTTGATTGCAAATATAAAAAAGTTTATTTGCGATAAAAAACATTTTTGATTTGAAACAAAGAAATAGTTTATATTATATATTAGCTCTGTGTAAAAAAAATATTTTTTTATTTTTAAATTCAAATATTTATTTTATTTGAAAAAAATTTTTGTCTGGGTGTAATTTAAGCATTAAATATTTTTTTTGTTCATTAACAATATATATGATTAAAAAAAAGTCAGATTATTTAACTTTTTGAATCTGTATAAATCATGTCTTTTTTTTCTCTCAACAACTATATTTATTTGCATGACACGATTCCTGTGTGAATTTAGAAAAAGAAAACTTGTGAACCACACGAGAGAAATATGTGAATTATACACGTCGGCGTATAAGTGACGCAAAGAAAGACAAATATTCGCAAGGGTGTTTCGTTTAGATAGGAACGCGCGCATTACGAGAGAGGAAAAGTCGTTTAAACAGTTAGATGTGGTAGATGAACAAAGCGATGAAAACTCGAATGAATTATATATATATATATATATATATATATTTCCTCAAAGTAATTTCCATTCACTTTGGTGTATATTAAAATTCGCACTTTTCGAGATTATATTTCTGTATGTATATAATATGCTAACCCGCGTGGAAATGAAACTATGGGTAAAATCATAAAAACTATGGGCGAAATCGATTGCCAAGGAAAAAACGATTAGACCCATGGTTTAAACCTTGGACAAAATTTCAAAAACCATTGCTTATGTCCGTTTCCCATGGTACAATTTCCCATAGAAAATGTTTTTTTAATTTTATGGATTTTTAACCATTGCTAAAATCTTGGAAACCATGGGAAAATTAATTTTTTAATTTTACTAATTTTGGGCCATTACTAAAATCTTGGAAACCATGGGAAAATTGTTTTTTATTTTACGGATTTTGGACCATTGCATAAATCTTGCGAACCATGGGAAAATTATTTTGTTTAATTTACAGATTTTTGACCATTGCAAAAATCATGCGAAATATGAAAAATTAATTTTAAAAATTTCCCTATGGTTCGCAAGTTTTTAACCCTGCTTCAAAATCCGTAAAATAGAAAAAAAATTTCTCATGGTTCGCAAGATTTTAGTAATGGTTTAAAATCAAAAAAATTAAAAAACTTTTTCCCATGGTTATGAAGATTTTAGCAATTGTTTAAAAACCGTAAATTTAAAAAAAAAAATTTCCCATGGTTCGAAAGATTTTAGCAATGGTCCAAAATCAGTAAAATTAAAAAATAATTTTTCCATGGTTCGCAAGATTTTATCAATGGTTAAAAAACCGTAAAATTAAAAGAAAGAAAATTCCCATGGAAAATTGTACCATGGGAAACTGACATGAGCAATTATTTTTAAGATTTTTGCCAAGGTTTAAACCATGGGTCTAATCGTATTTACCTTGGCAATCGATTTCGCCCATGGTTTTTATGATTTTACCCATAGTTTCATTTCCACGCGGGAATGCTTTAAATTTTCGTTTATCTTTACTTAAAAAAAATAACATCAATTTTTTTTAAAACCACAATTTTAAATGAATTACGATAAAAATTACGATAAATTTCTTTTTTTCAGTTGTTGCAAATAATGAAGAATTTATTTTTTACACTAAGAGAAATTGTTGGCTGAGAGAAATATATTTTTTTTTATTTATGCAGAATTTCATGAAACTTAGAATATAGGGGTTTTTGGGGTCGCTGAATTGAAATATATGACCTCAAAAATAAAATTCAAATTGTCGGACACATTTTTTTTAATTTATGCGAAAATTAAGTTCCATTAAAATCAGTTAAAAATTTGAAAAATTATGTCCGTCATTTTGAATCCGACATGACGAATTTTTTTAATTTGAAGGTCAAATTCGAATTCAGCACTATTGAAACCCCCCTTATACCAATTTTAATAAAAATCGGTTTTCGGGGTCACTGATTACGAATATGAAATCAGTTTTTCAAAATTTTCAAAATTCAAAATGGTGGATCCAATATGGCGAACGAATTTTTAAACATCAATCCAATTTGCCTCTAAATCGCTACTCGCGGGTTTTTGTTTTAACTCGCGGTTGTTGATTACGAATCCAATGCTAAATCATATTGTCAACCTCTTTGAACCCAATCCAAAAAACCTTCGATTGACGATTTTCAGGTAAATCTGATCAATTTTTAAAAAATTTTCCCCCTATATTGGATTGGACATTTTGAATTTTGAAAAATTCATGTCATATTCGTAAATAGCGACCTCGAAAACTCTCGAGTAACGATTTTCTGGTAAATTGGATTGATTTTTAAAAAATTGTCCGCCATATTGGATCCGCCATTTTGAATTTTGAAAAACTGACTTCGAATTCGTAATCAGCGACCCCGAAAACCCCTGAATAACAAGGTTTTGTTACTTATTTAATTTAAAAACAGAAAAGAGCATCGTATTCTATATATATCTTAGACTTTCTAAAATTCATTTAAAAAAAATTTTTTTATTCATTTTCGACTTTTTTTTTTAATTTTTACCATGGCAAAGATTGGAAGTCTCGTGACACTCAGAGCAAAATCCAAAATGGCAAAGATCTTTGCCATTGGCACTCAAGGGGTTAAATTGAAAAAAAAAATTTTTATTTCGATCAAGGTTTATGTCAAGTTAGTTTTATATTAAGTGAATCTTATTTTAATTACGTTTTATGCCAAACAAGATTTGTCAAGTGAGTTTAATTTTATTTAAGAATTATGGCAAATTTATTATGCAATTTATGTCAAAGAAGATTTATATGTCAAGTGAATTCAGCGAAAATTCTAACCATATTTCCACAAGGAAAATATAGTTTCTAAAAATATTAACAAGTTTAAAAATTGAAAATTCTCGTTTAACCCCTTCACTGTCACTGACGGCTATAGCGGCACAGAAAAGTCGTGCCCTGTATGTCTATGATGGCGAAAAAAAAATCATTTAAAAGTTAACAAATATGCCTTAAAATGGTTATTCGGGGGTTTTCGGAGTCGCTGAATCCAAATCTTTTATCAAAAATAAAAAATTCAAAATGGCGGCTACAAAATGGCGACCAAAAATATTTTAAAGTTAACGAATCTGGCTGAAAATGGTTACTCGGGGGTTTTCGGGGTCACTGAATCCAAATCATTGGTTAAAAATAAAAAATTCAAAATGTCGACCAAAAATTTAAAAGTTAACAAATCTGTCTGAGAATGCTTACTTAGGGGTTTTCAGGGTCACTGAATTCAAATTTTTGGTCGAAAATAAAAAATTCAAAATAGTTTCTATCACTAAGTTAATAGATCGTGCAAAACCCCCGAGTAACCATTTTCAGACAGATTCGTTAACTTTAAAATTTTTTTGGTCGCCATTTTGAATTTTTTATTTTCGACCAAAGATTTGGATTCAGCGACCTCGAAAACCCCCGAGTAACAATTTTTAGCCAGATTTTTAAACTTTTAAATATTTTTGGTCGTCATTTTGTATATTAACAATAAGTGAATAAAAATACAAATAATAATAATACAATTTCATGAAATTCTGATAGGAGAGGAGCATCAGGATTTGATACTATCAGAAGAGCTTGAATGATTTGATGAGGAGATGAGAGGCGGCACTGTAACTATAGAAGGAGCAAACCAATATATCTCTCTCGATGGGAAATGATAGTGGTTACAAGCCAAGAGAAAGAGAGAGAGAGAGAAGGAGAGTAGGGTTGGAAACTTGGTGCGTCGTTGCACCAACCCAAGAGTTAAAGCAAACAGAGGCTTACTCGCCTCGCTGCATTTATAATCGTTGGTTCAGATCTGACGCCATGTGTACCTTAGGGGTGCCACGGATGGGAATTGCGGCCTCCTCTACTTGCCAGGGCAATAGTGTGGTGGTTTAAGTGGCCGACGATAAGATAATGTCCGCGAGGACTCGCTACTGAGTAAGGGCAATTAATTCGGGGGTCTTAGAGAGGAGCGAGGCGAGGCGCCCTTGAGTAAACAGGGCCGAGAAATTAAAAGCTATTTGTCACGAGCTCACTAAAAGGTGGTGTGAGAGAGAAACTCTTGAATTAAGATTATAGCGATACGCATCAAGCGAAATGCAGCAAAACTTTTCCCTAACCCCTTTTTACTTTCACTTCCTTCCTTCCTTCCTTTTGCTTCTTATACCTTCTTACAATTTTCATTCTCCCTTCTTTCCGACTTTGCAAACTTTTTTTCTTCTCTTTTATTCTTTGTTTAAACTGATTTTTTTATAATTACTTTATTTTTTATACTACATTACTTTTTTTTTAATTCCTTTTTTGATTTTTTAATTTATTAATAAGAGAAAAATAAATAAATCTGTTATCTTTTTCGGATTATTCCGTGTATAATGTAATGAAATTAAACTAAATTTTATATACGTGTAAACTTTTTAATCTCTTATTTCTCTCTCTTTTTCTCTCAACCTATATATATTTTTTCTCTTCTTTATTCTATCTCTTTTTCCATTAGAGCTATACATAATTTTATCGCACTTGAAACAAAATTAGAATACTTTCCGAGATCAGAGCATTTGATTAATTTCAGTTAAGGGAATATTGATTTCAAAGGCAAGTTCTACCAATGGTAAAAAATAATAAGGAATGAAATATTAAAATTAGTCACAGGTGCTGGACACTTGTGCGGAATTCATTTAATGAAGGAACGCAGTTTTTTTTCCTTTTTTTTTTTTTGCAAATTGAAGTTCAATACACTTTATGAATTTTATTGGAATCCCCACATCGATTGTGCATTTTATTTTTAAATCGACCCCTTTATTATATACGGGGTGTAAAATGATAAAATTAATAAGAAAGAAAAAAAGTTTATTTATGTGATTTCACGAGCTTTACTCGCGTTATTTTATCTATAAAGTCGAAACTATAATAATAATTGAAAAGTAAAAAAGATTAATGAATAAATTTTTATGCAGAAATTGAAAAAAAATTTGTTAACATGGAATAAATTGTCTACTAAAATTTTTCAATTTGATCATTAAAATAATTTTTTTTTTATATAATAAATGGTGCCATTAATATATAGATGAAAATTACACTCTTTAACGCTCATTCTTTGCTTATTTGTTGTTCTTCATATCAAGATTGCAAAGAATTCTTTGCAATATCAAGAGATTTCGCGTGAGACCTAGTATTTTAATGGCAATTAAGTAATTACGATAAAGAACTATGCAAGGCATATTTCTTACCTGCGATACAATCTTTCGTCAACGTCCGTTCAACCACCGACAAGAAAATTTACACATGGTACGTACCTGAAACAAAAAGTTAATGATAAGTGAAACGTTCAACATATTGAAAGTCATAAATCAACGTTTCTTAAACACAATATGTAATTTATAACATTAATACAACGAATGATAATTAATTATCCATAATTCCTAAATTATTATTTTATTATTGGTATCATTAAGATAGTTTTATTAACATAACCTCAAAATTCTTCCTGCAGGTCACATTAGGACCAAAGACGAACATAACCTTAAAATTTAGATTACCTCGAGGGTGAAATATAACCTCCATGAAGTTGGCGTCAACACTCAGCGCCAAAAATTGATTTTCACAGGACCAAAAATGTCAAATTATTTTTTTTAAAGATTTCCAATCAAACATAACTTCAAAATTAAATTAAAGTTAATGGGACAAACATAATCTAAAAAATTGTACTAGTTTTTTATATTTTCAATGTAAGAACTATTAATAAATTGATGAGCCAAAAGTTTTGAACCTTCAAATGAACGAAATATTTTTTTCAATCTATAAATTATTAAAAATTACGATGTCAATGTAAAATAAAACAATAAATTAAACAATTATTAAATTATATAACTTTTTTTTAGATATTAGCGAAAAAGTTAAAAAAAAATTTAATATCAAAATTTTTTTTATGAAAAATAATCAAAAAAAGACATTAAATTTGTGTTTTTTTAATTTCATTGGATAAAAGCACCTCAAAACACTTCAAAGCACTACCAAAAAAATTTTTTGGACATAAATAGATATTTAAAACAGTTAATATCTGAAACAGTGTTTTGAACAGAACAGAGACATTTTAGAAAAAACAGAATTTTCACAAACAAACACGTAGCTTCCACAACCTCCCTGAAGTTGGCTTCGACGCTCAGCGCCAAAAATTGTTTTTCGTAGAATCAAAAATTTCAAATTCCCTTTTTTTTATTTTTCAATCCAAATAATACCTTGAAAAATACTTCTTAAGACATTGTATAAACCCTAAACCTTTTTAAAAAATGTTTTGATATTTTTGGTCTCATGAAAAATAATTTTCGACGCTGAGCATCGACGCCAACTTCATGGAGGTCTTCCACAAATGATATCGCATCAAGATCAAATTTTTCTTAACGTCTTTTGGTGTTAAAACAAGTAGGGAAATAGTGTCAGGGTTAGACACAGTTTTGGTTTTTTGTTTATAAATATTTTGTTTAGATAAATTCAGTCAATTTTGGTATATGGGTGGAAAGATCTACAAAAGAGGAACACTTTTGCTGTGGACCGTAAATTGATTGGTCCAAAATTAAAAAAGTTATAAACATTAAAAAAAAAAAAAATCTAGTCAGGATTGGACTTTTCAGTCAGGGTTGGACACTTTTTGAAAATCGAAACGCATTATTGGTAAAAACGTAAAATAACATTTGTAATGTTTTTTATTCTTATTTTTTCATGTTTACCTTTACTTATTGTTTACAAATTGTAAAGCTTCATGGATTTAAAAAAGGAATGAACTCAAATTATAAAAAATAACGCTTTATTGTTCCAAATAACTCAATGAAATGATGAACAAAATTTATACAATTTAAGTATTATTTTTCTAATATCTTTGGCACAATTTTGCACTGAAATATCAATAAAATAAAATTTATTTATAAATTGTGTCAAATTCATAATTAATATGGGTGTCCAACCCTAACTGTATAAAGTGTCCAACCCTAACTAGAAGCATCATTTTCGAATTGTGCTAACCATAACTAGACATGTGTCGCGATTCGATTTTTCACTTTTTTTCTTCTTAAATTATGTACCCCACAATACATTCAATAAGCTTATCTTGCCGAATTCTTGCTTTTTTTACACATTTTTTAGGTTTATTCACAAGTCAAACAAAACTTTTTTTGTCTCTTCGATTGCACCGAAGTCACAAGAGACGCTACTTTTGATTATCCAAAAATGTAATGCCACAAAAAGTTAGGTTATACTACTAGAAGATTCGTCACGTACGCACACAGGTGGCGCTAGTGTTCTTATTTAAAAAAAGCCAAGTGTCCAACCTTGACACTATTCCCCTATATATGCACAGAAAAAACCTGAATTCAAATTGAGTATAGATTCTATACTCAATTTGATTCGCAACAAAAATGAAACTGGTTGTTTCATTTCGAGTTCTAAGGTAAAAGTATCAAAATGAAACAGGCAAGTTTCATTTTGAGAAAAAGAAAAATGGAAAAATATTGTGAAATAACGAATAATTTTGCACAAAAACATGAAATATAATAATTACAAAGAAGTAAATAACACGCTAGACTTAATATATTTAATTAAAAATTGCTTGTAATCGCGTAATAAAATAATAAAGGAAATATGTTTTTAGGTTAGAAAAATGAAAACATGTGTTTTGACAACAGGAACGGTACTGCCAACTTAAATAATAGCGGTAAATTTAAAAACTTATGAAATTAATTATTATCTACGTAAATAATAATAAATAATTTTTATTTAAAAACTTCTAAATATTCGTACTGGTCAAAATAATCTTTCTGGTGTTGTTGAAATATTAGAAACAATAATTGAAATACAAAATTACTCTGCTTATGATGCCAACTTCGAAATCTGAAATTCCAGCCAATATCATTTTGAATAACATGAAGTTTGTCCCATACTCATTTCGATACCCAAAAGAAAATGAGTTGCAACAAAAATGAGTCCAAGTTTTTTCTGTGTGATGAATGGTGCCCTTTTTGAACAAGCCGTGTAGGCAATAGAGCCACTAACTATCCTTGCCCCATCCTTCCCTACGGATAAATTAAATTGTTCAGCGTGACAAATGAAAACAGTTTAAAAACAAATTGAATTTTTCATACAAGTAGTAGAAAATAATACAACGCTTTACATACATTAAAAGTTAGAATACATGAATAAAGATATTTTAAAATTTGAAACTTTGTTATATGGGTAAGAATTCCTGAAGTGGCCCCCTAATATTTTTTGTGTAATAGAAAAAAGTGATACTCACATATTTTGGTAGTCCATGATGTCACTAAAAAACCCCTGAAACGATTTTTCAAAATTCGCATTTTTTTAAAAGTTATAAACAATTAAACTTTTTTGCAACGTTTTGGAAAAAATTCTGTATCTTGAAATTGGCCGAACCGATTTTAATAAAAATTGATTTGGAGAAAGATTAAGATGCGTACTTTTGATAAATAAATAAATTATGAATAAAAAGTATAATTTGTTTAAACAAATTATATTGTTAATTTTTAACTTTATAAATTAACAATGTTCTCAGTCGATTTTTCCAATTTTTTTTATAGAATCATAAAAAGGGGCTTTTCACGATTCCATGACAAAAATAAAAAAGTGGGATTCTCAAAAACTTTAGAAGATACAGAATTTTTAGTCTTAACGCGCGCGAGTTTTCTGAGCAGCTCACGCATACGGCGCGGCATCTCCCGCGCGCCCCGCGCCAACCAAGACTCCATGAGAGTTCCCGATTATAATATTTTATTAACTCAATTAAACTAAACAGTTGTTTATATGTATTTTATTATTCATATCATTTTTGTTTATATTTAATAATTTTTATTATTTATAAAATTTCTGTTTATAATAAGTTTCTGATTATTTAATTTTAATGATAAATTTTCAACGTTTTTTAATTGTTTTTGTTAAATGTGTTGATGGCTGCTTTGCACGAAAAACAAATGAACTGTCCTATTAAATTTTTAAATCTATAATTCCACGAATTAGGCACTTTCACAAGATTTTTATAAACTGCTTTATGTTCGTTTTTTTCAACGGGTTGCAGCAAGTATTTGCTTTTGGCATATTTTAAGATTTGTTTTTATAGCACATACGCGAAAAAGTAAAATTTTTAATATACAACGTGAAAAATACTATTCGAAACAACAAACACGGACTTACATTTATGTATACGTAAAGAAAATACTATGATCTAAAAACGAAATTATCATGTTAGGTGAATGACCAGACGATTGTCGCGATTCTTTTGTTTTCACGTGAAAACGCGCAAATTTTCATTCAGTGCGCATAAACGTGAAATTTGTTAAAATTTTGACAGCAAACGTTAAACAATGCGGTCTAGAAAAATAAAACACGGATTCGCAATAATATATTTTATTATTCATTGATACATAAACAAAATAATTAAAACAAGGAGGGGGTCCTTTATGTTTATTTCATAAACATTATGCTTCCTCATTTTGTGAAGCAAAAAATTCGCTTCCTCGTGAAGGAAGCAATGAATTTGTCTAATTCAATTGATTGATTTAAAAAATTTCGAGTTAAAAATGTTTTAAATTAATTAAATTTTTTGAAAAATAAAGAAAATTTTAATTAATTTTGAGTGTAACATAAACTTTATATATACGAATCGATTCGTTTTAATGCAAGGAATAC
The DNA here is from genome assembly GCF_019393585.1 of Leptopilina boulardi. NCBI lineage: Eukaryota > Metazoa > Arthropoda > Insecta > Hymenoptera > Figitidae > Leptopilina > Leptopilina boulardi. Next base: position 913,264 of record NW_026138003.1, read on the forward strand.
AATTATTTTATTCATGAACTTGAATTTTAAAAAAACACAACATTTTTTAGCTAAAATATGAATTTTCGATTTTTCAATTTTTATTAATTCTCAAATTTTAAATCAAATCTATACTTTATATATACCAACCAATTCGTTTCAATGCAGGGAATAAAATTATTTCATATATAAACATGAATTTAAATAAACACATCATTTTTTAGCTAAAATGAGAATTTTTGATTTTTTAACTTTCATTAATTCTTTAAATTTCAATCAAATCTATACTTTATATATATCAATCGATTCATCTTGACATAAAGAAGACGATTATATTATATATTACCTTAAATTTTTCGATTTAAAAATTTTTTCAATTACAAAAAAATTTTTAGAAAAAAGACGATAAAATTTTTTTTTTGGGGTATTTTTAAAAATCCTCTCGTCATTTTTGAGAGATTAATGTGTTAAATAAGCCTATCAAATTTTACCCAAATCCATTAAAATCTGTTAAAGATATCGTGTTCACAAAAACTATCCACACACACATACACACACACACACACACACATATACACACACACATTCATACATCCGGACAATTGATCAGGATCTCATATAACATGTTTCTATATAGAGGAAAATTTGTTTTCACCATTTTTAAAAAGTTTATAAACGAAAGGACTACATAGCTTCCTCCACGAGGAAGCAAAACGTTGAAAATTTATCATTAAAATTAAATAATCAGAAACTTATTATAAACAGAAATTTTATAAATAATAAAAATTATTAAATATAAACAAAAATGATATGAATAATAAAATACATATAAACAACTGTTTAGTTTAATTGAGTTAATAAAATATTATAATCGGGAACTCTCATGGAGTCTTGGTTGGCGCGGGGCACGCGGGAGATGCCGCGCCGTATGCGTGAGCTGCTCAGAAAACTCGCGCGCGTTAAGACTAAAAATTCTGTATCTTCTAAAGTTTTTGAGAATCCCACTTTTTTATTTTTGTCATGGAATCGTGAAAAGCCCCTTTTTATGATTCTATAAAAAAAATTGGAAAAATCGACTGAGAACATTGTTAATTTATAAAGTTAAAAATTAACAATATAATTTGTTTAAACAAATTATACTTTTTATTCATAATTTATTTATTTATCAAAAGTACGTATCTTAATCTTTCTCCAAACCAATTTTTATTAAAATCGGTTCGGCCAATTTCAAGATACAGAATTTTTTCCAAAACGTTGCAAAAAAGTTTAATTGTTTATAACTTTTAAAAAAATTCGAATTTTGAAAAATCGTTTCAGGGGTTTTTTAGTGACATCATGGACTACCAAAATATGTGGGTATCACTTTTTTCTATTACACAAAAAATATTAGGGGGCCACTTCAGGAATTCTTACCCATATAGTATATATATATACTATAAGATAAGTACTTTTACGAGATATTTTGGAAAGTTTAATTACACAATGCGCGAGTGATAGGCAAACGTACCTTATAGACAATTGATAATAAAAATAAATGTAAAAAAATAAATTAAAGAAAAAAAAGTTCTCTTTTTTTGTATAATATTTCATATCGAAATAAATTTATTACTTTCACTTTCACTTCACTTTCACTTCACTTTCACTTCACTTTCACTTCACTTTCACTTCACTTTCACTTCACTTTCACTTCACTTTCACTTCACTTTCACTTCACTTTCACTTCACTTTCACTTCACTTTCACTTCACTTTCACTTCACTTTCACTTCACTTTCACTTCACTTTCACTTCACTTTCACTTCACTTTCACTTCACTTTCACTTCACTTTCACTTTCACTTCACTTTCACTTCACTTTCACTTCACTTCACTTTCATTAAATTTTTCTTGCAAAGTGAAAGTGGAGTAAAGTTGAAGTGAAAGGGAAGTGAAAGTGAAAAACATGACAAATCCGAATATTTTTCCAATACAAACAATCAGCTTTCTTTTTTTCAAATTTTTTTATAAATTATCTTTAATGTAATATTTTTCCTCTCTGAGAAGCAACCTTCAAAATTCTGACACGAGTCTTACATAAAAGTCAGTCTTGGGCAATAGGAAGGAAAAACTTTTCTCGAAGAAAAGTGCATTTCTCGCGAGCATCGACTTAAAATAAAAGATGCAAAGCCAAATTGATTGGACGATGCATGTTTCAAAAGAACATAAGTGGCGCTTGAGGGAAAGACGAAAGGGGAATATATATATATACAATAAAAACTTACTAGTGTCCTCACTATGATTCAGAACGCGAATAATAAGAACAACTTGTATATAAAAAATTCACATGTTCCAGTTCTCCTTCCTTTTCTTTGCATAATTAACAACCAGGCGCTTGTAGTTAAGATAAAATTTAAAACTTTTTTTTTATCACTTTTTCATTCACAATTTGAACACATTTTATACATTTCTATATATAGTATATAAAACTCATCAGGCTATACACATAGATTATACATACAGGGTGATTTTTATGAGCTAAAACTTCTGAAAATTCAAATGAACGAAATAATTTTTGCAATTTATAAATTATTAAAAATTATGATGGCAATGTAAAATAAAACAGTAAATTAAACAATTATTAAATTAACAACTTCTTTTTAGATATTTAAAACACTATTTGTAATAAAATTCGTACTTAAAGAAGTTGCAAAAAATATTTCATTCATTTGAACGTTCAAAACTTTTGGCTCATTGATTTTTATGTTCCTGACCCGATAAAAATTTTTATTTTTTAATCTACTTTTTTTCGTTTTTTAAACACATAAAATGTGTAATTCAAAAATAAATTTTTTTAGGAGGTCCGGAACATAAAAATCATCCTGTATATAAATTATACACATGGTCAACACTTTGAAAATTGTTTTAATTTTTAGATCATGATTGACTAAAAAAAAAAAATTATTTTCTTCATTTGAACTTCCAGAAGCTCAGCCACATAATATGATTATGACATCGATTAGTTGAAAACTATAATAAAATTTTTCTTCGGTGAAATAAACTATTCGCAATATAAATTTTTGTACACTGAAAAAAAATTTATTTAATTTAAATACAGAAATTATTAGTTCAAATAAAGTTTATTTAATTGAAATAAAATATATGATATTTGATAATAGTCAAGTAACCTATTATTTGAATCAGATAAATTTTTTTCGGTGTAAAATTTAATTTAGCTTATTCTACATACACTAAAACGTCAATCGAGAACAGACGAATGTGCAGTGCTGTTCTCGATTGACGCGATTTTTATCGCTCGAAAATAAAAACACTCAGGGCCGTATGAAGGGCCTTACGCAACAATGTGAATTCTATCTAGGGGATTTTCACTAGTGGGGCACTGAATCCACCTTAAATTTAAAAATCACAAGTACGACTTTGGCGTCAGTCATAACCTAAATTCTACCCGCTTCCCCACTTCCCTTCAAGTGTTCCCTTGCTCTGTTCTCGACTGACGTGTTCTCGATTGACGTTCTAGTGTATATAGTAAATCAATCGCATAAATTCATTATAGATTTATTTGGAAATTTGTAGATATATTTGCCCTCCTCGAGGGAATTAGTTAAATCATATATATATAATGTTCAATAATAATAATAATAATAATAATATAATAATAATAGATAGTGTGTGTTTTTAATGTTTATAAGAAGACGTCTTTGCATGACCTGTTGAGAAGTTCCATAAACACGCATACCTACAACTCTACATAGAGTTTAAGGTTGTATTATAAGCGCCAGGTGCCTTTATCGGCGTTTGGCTATTCCTAGCGTATTCTACTACCCTACATAAGGTTTCTACCCCTCCCGCAACTACCCTGTTTCCGATAGCTTTAAATCCTTTAGCACGTTCGTTTTTCGTATCGAGTTCCTCAACGAAATGCTTTCAAATAACCAATAAATTTGTTAATGCATTTCTCGCTTGGTATACATAAATCCTTAACTCCGATTGTATAACCCAGTTCATAAAAATAACATTTTTATTATTTCTATTATAATTAAAAATTGATAAAATCTTTCATTTATTATTTTAAGAAGAAACGTTTCATATTTATATACAATATTCTCAAGCAAAAACTGCCATTTTCCAATATTAATAACAAGCGCTATATTGCACCAGTAGGAATTTTATGAGACTAGATCACGGATTCTGCGAAATTATGTCACAGATTTCAAGAAACCATATCACGGATTCCGCGAATTTAGATCACGAGTTTCGCGAAACTAGATCGCGGATTCCACGATATTAGATTACAGATTTCAAAAAAAAATAGATCACGGATTCTGCGAAATTAGGTCACGGATTTCATGAAACTAGATCACGGATTCCGTGAATTTAGATCACAGGTTTCGCATAACTAAATCAAGGATTCCGCGAAATTAGATCACGAATTTCGCGACACTAGATTGTGGATTCCACGAAAGTATATCATGGATTTCGCGAATATTAATCACGGATTCTCTGCAATTAGGTCATAGATATCATGAAACTAGATCACGGATTCCGCGAATATATGTAACGGATTTCGCGATATCAGGTTACAGATTTTATGAAACTAGATCATGGATTCCGCGAAATTAGGTCACAAATTCAACAAAACTAAATTACGGATTCCGCGAAAATATAGTTCACGGTTTTCGTGAAATTAGATCACAGATTCTGCTAAACTTGATTAGGGATTCTGTAAAATTTCGTGAAATTAGCTGACGGATTTCACGAAATTGAATTACGGATTCCGCGAAACAAGATCGGACATTTTGCAAAATTAAATTGTTTCTTTAGTTAGGGATTTTTGTCTCTGAAAAAAAAATTAATATTAAAATAAAACTTATTATATTATAATTACTATAACAAATTAATCCAATGGTTCGCACAAATAAAAAAATTAAGAGATAAAAAAAATCATTGTGGAGAATGAAAAATGATAATGGTGCTAAAAGTATAGACTAAATAAAGACCCTTTCATCTGCCATTCTCGGGGGAGAAAAGGGGCCATTTTTTTGTCTTTTAACCGCGTTTGTCGCGAGGGAACTAAAAGGCCTTAAATGTATATCGCGTCCAGACTTTTCTGTGCTTTCGAAAGCTTTTCCCATTGCTTTTGAGACCAAAACCAACAATAAATCGTACGCTAAAAAAAGGAAGGAGTATAAAAAGAAAACACTCAAGATCGATACTGCTCCACGTTATTCGAATGTTAGTCAAGATTTATTAAGGGATCCGTCTGCAAAATAAAAGTAATCGTGTGTGATTACGAGAAATTTGCTGCTTATTTACTCATTGACTTGTATTAACAAAAATTTTTTTTTTATATTTAATATAATTTTATTTCCTCATATAAATATCCTGACGTGGTGAAATGGACTTTAAAAGCAAAAAATTATAGTTTATGTTTTAAAAATTTTGAAGTGAAAATACACAAAGAAGGTTAACTTTTAATGCAAACCAATGATGTTTAAGTCGTTATTGTATTTAAAATAATCAAAAAAAAAAAAAATATTTTGATATTACAGAAACAAAAAGAAACTTTTGATCAAGATAAAACAGTCGTAAACATAACCTATAATTATTTTACTTTTAAGGTTCCTTTTCCCGCGTCAGGACACATACAGTATAACTGTGCAGAAATCTTGATGTGGACCTTATGGAGTACCTCGCCAGTTTTCTTGATGTCAAGTAAGGTCCTTGTCAGGAAAACTGTCTAGCGCCTTACAAGAATATAACACTTTTGCACACCAAAACCACACTTTAGGAAAACTGACCAGCAGGGCCTGACCAGTTTTCCAATTAAATACCCTAATTAATAGTATTATAAATTTATTTATTTATTTAGAAGGTTTCGTATGAATAAAACGATAACATTCGGACCATTGTTGTTTTAATAAAGGTTTACTCCAACGTTTCGAAATCTAAATGATTTCCTCTTCAGGGAGTCTATCAAAATTACAATAAATTGTCAAATAAATAAATACAAAAAAATAATTAAAATAAATACAGTGAAACATCAAAAATAAATACAGTCAATGATAAATTAAATACAATAATAATAATGAAAATAGAAATAAAAACAAATACAATAAAAATAAGAATAAACACAATAGATAGTAAAAAATAAATAAAATAACAATAATAAGCAATAAATTAAATACAATCAATTTAAAATAATCTTACTAAGTAAGAAACATATGTCAAGTCATAGAAATAATGGTCAATTGCGGTGTCAAATTAATAAAAACAAAACCACCCTAACTTTGGAGAAAAACATAGAGTTTGGAGTTCAAATCTAAAATTGCATGAATCAAATTCACTATAAATTAAAAATTATATAAAGAATAAATTAATAATTTAAAATTCGAAAATTAAAATAATAGATTACATACCAATCAATCCATTTTTTAAAAACAAGTAATAACTGAACAGATACATTATAAATAAAACATAATATGATAAATAAATAAATAAATCACACAATCTATAAATAAACAATATAAAAAGAAATAAATAAAATAAAATATTATGTGTTCTGTTCCCAACGTCAACTTTAAAACTGATTTTATTCATACGAAACCTTCTAATTAATATATTTCTCGGACGTTAAACTATTTATTTATTTATTTATTTATTTAAATATATACATATAAATATTTTTAAATATACTACTAATTAATTTTTAGTAAAATTATATAATTTTTATCACTGTTATTATAAACAGTCGTTCATAATAGATCGATAATTTCTCGTGCACATAATAATTTATTTTCCAAGCTATTTATTGTATATATATATATATATATATATATATTTCGCTCTGCAATAAATGTGGATAAAGCTAAAACTTCGGGGGCAATAATACGGTTTTAATTACCAACATATAATTATCAATGACTGTAGATATTCGCATATTCATTTTGTATTTGTTTGCTTTTATTAAACTAACACGAAGTACGAGTACGCAACGTTTATATAAACAATTTTTAAAGAAATAATTTTTTAAAATGAAAAATTCTATAATTTTTTGCCTAAAAAATATTTTTTTATAATTTGTTGATTAATGAAAACTACAAGAAATATTTTTTAGGTAAAAAATTATAGAATTTTTCATTTTAAAAAATTATTTCTTTACTCTCTAAATCTGAATTGATAAAAAAGTTAACTAATTGAGAAACAAAAAGTGAGTCACTAATTCAAATTAGTAAACTTTTTTACTAATTCAGATTTAGAGAGTAAAAATCATTTATATAAACGTTGCGTATTTCAGCTTCGTAAACTAACTGCAACTATATAAATGTCCACATTAGTTAGTTTTTGATTTGAATTTGCGTAACGAACAAATTAATCAAGTTAGCTAATAACGATATAACTCATACTTCAGCATAAAAAAATTTTTGACTAATAATCTTAGTTGTTTTATAATAAAATAATGAAATAAATAAAAGTTGAAAAAGTCTGAAAAATTGATATGTATAACAAAATATTGCCATTAGGATTAAAAATAGCACAATTGGTGGAATAGTGGTCAAAGTCAAGATAGTAAATAAATCGCTTGCCCAAGCCAGACGGGGTTGAACTTTATTACTGAACACGTCCAGTAATGACTCCGAGGTTACCATGGGACCTCGTGTGGTGAACCAAGACCAGGTGAGTGAACGTACCACAAGATGGGAATCGATTTGATAGCGACCAATGTCGACCAATCCGAAACGGTTGCACTGCACTAAATTCGCTCTTCTTTTTTTCCTGGCCCTCGTATTCACACAGATCTTTAGCAATAAATATACTCTTGGCGTCTCATTTCACTTCCCTCTCTTGCTCTATATATACATATATATATATACGCAGTAATACTACCCTCTTTCCAATGTCTTATAATCACCTTTTTCCTGACAATGAAGAAAAAGTAAATTAAATTTCTTTCTACAATGGAAAAATGAGAGCTCGAAAAATATATGGCTTGCCATTATATTGGTTCTTCATTTAAATGCCATTCATAACTAAATGTAAATGATTTGCAATGAGCATATAAATTAATAAAATTTGATATCTAGCAATATTTAATAATACATATTTAATTTAAGTACATATGTTATATTAAATTTTTGATGATATATATTAATAATTGATAAATAATTATATATCCTGTTATTCTAAAATATTGATAATTATTTAAACGAGAAAATGAAAATACATTATTAATTATATGAGGCATAATTTCTGAAGTGATTCATTTAAAAAAAAGAAAAAAAAAAATTTCTTGAATTATTAATTTTTCTCAAAAACTGTAGAAGGGAAAGAGGATTAAAATCTTGGTAAAAAATCGTTATAAAAATTAATTTTTTTTTTCATTTAATTTTAAATACTTCTTAAGACATTGTGTGAACCCTAAACCTTTTTAAAAAATGTTTTGATATTTTTCGTCCCATAAAAATAATTTTCGACGCTGAGCATCGACGCCAACTTCATGGAGGTTAATTTTAGCGATAAAAATAACAAATACCTATTTAGTAATTTTAATTTTGTGTAAAATTTGAATTTGAATTGATTTCGCGCCATGTCGCATTATGGCACGAGTGTGAGGGCGCACTTACACCTTTTGGCTGCCTGCCTGCCTGCAGGAGTTGTCATGGCAACGTGAAGGAGTAACAGAGATAGTAAATTCAAATTTGAATTTTCTCTCTCTGGTACTCCTACATGTTGCCATGACAATTCCTGCAGGCAGGCAGGCAGCCAAAAGGTGTGAGTGCGCCCTGAGTGAGACTGAAAATTTGAATATTCAAATTTTTAAATTTTCTGTCGCACTCACTCTCATGCGTTGCCATGGTAACCTGCAGGCAGCCAAAAAGGTATGAGAGCGCCTTTAGTTAAAAAACAGTAAAGAAGGTATGGTCTTTACTTTCGTTTATTCTGACAAAGCGACAGCTAAAAATTTTAATTCTGAAATTGAATTAAGGTTAAATAGAAATATTTGTAGGAAACTAAAGATAAATACTGGATATTCATAAAATTACTAATGAGTCAGCAATACGTATTTAATTTTATTGATTTAAATAATAAAATGTAATTCTTCATTTAAATTTTTTGTTTATTCAATAAATATTGAAATTATTTTTCTTTTATAAAAATTAAAAATGCAAATGTAAATTAATTGTAATACGTTTGTGGTCATATTTAATGCATATTATGAAGAAATATTATATTAATAAATATTACAATATATTTATTTAATAGTATTAAATAATATTCTATTATTATATTTAACTTTCTCCTTTATCTCCTTTAATCCTTGTTCCATTTTATAAATTGTATTATAAAAGAATATTTACTTCATTCACACACAACATAATGAGAAGTAATTGTATTTGTTTTTCCTCTCATTTACAATAAAATTTCGGATAACAGTCTAAAAAAATTAATCCGATTATTGTGATTTTTAAAAGAAATAATTTTTAAAATAAACAATGCAAAATTGAATGAATAATGATTTTATATTTAAATTAAAATTTAAATTGATATTTAAATATAGAAAACAACATAAAATCATAAATACATCAAAACTTGATTATTCTGCGAATTACTTTTGCCTTCAGAATTCCAAAGTGAGAATAATATAAGACGGACTTAATAATTCAAATAATCAGTGGAGATGCATGTACATGGCATTTGTATATGAAGTTGGTGAAACTAATCTACATTGTGGGTTCGCATTATTAACTATAACTAACAATATTACAGAAATGAGGAAATTATTGTAGTATGTACGTGTAAATATAGATACATATATATGTAACTACAATGGTTTAATATTTGGAAAATAAAATTAATTCGATATACATTTAATTTATTACATTCCGTTATTATTTAATAAATCCTCTAATTCTGTATATATATATATGTATACTACAATTACTATTATGAATTAAAATTAAGATAAATTTTAAAATATTCAAAATACTGATATAGTTTAATTTAAAAGCAATGAATTAATTTTAATTCATATATATATATATATATATATATAGATATGTTGAACAATTTAGAATTCTCTACAAAAGCTCTATTCATTTTAATATTTAACGAGGAAATCCAATTCTGAAATTAACTTTGTGGCGTTACCTAATAGTCACATTTTGTTAAGAGTAATCCAATTTTTGACTAAAAATCAGTTCTAAAAGCCCATTTTAGAGATTAAAGTAATTTTTACTATTTTAAATTCATTTGATATTTACAAACTAATTAAAACGGTTCCTGAAAAACAAAAACTAAAAGTGAGACTACTTTTTTAAATCGTTTAAGTTTTTTTTTATAAATTACTACCTCCATGAAGTTAGCGTCGACGCTCAGCGCGGAAAATTGTTTTTCACCGTACCAAAAATGTTAAATTATTATTTTTTTTAAAAAAAGATTTTCAATCCAAATAATGCCTTGAGAAATACTTTTTAAAGTATTATATGAACCTAAAACCTTTTTAAAAATGATTTGATTTAATTACTACGAATTAATTTAAAGAATAAAAAACAATAAATAAAAATAACTATCTACTAATCATGAAATCAAAACATGAAATTATGCTCGATTTTCAACTAACACTGGTAATAAAATCATTTTAGTGCCAAGTCTATATATATATATATTTCATGTGGGCCTTTACGACCTTTGCACCAGTTGAACAATATTCCACCAACGCTAACACAAATTTGTTTTCATGTATAATACATAAAATAAAGTAATTTAATACTTTTCATATAAATAATGTCTACATCTGAATTGTGGATAAAGGTAAAAAAAAAGAGAATTCCAATGTTTAAATTCTAAATTATTACAGCAAGTTTCAATCAACATGCACAGTTTAATCAATATATTATATAAAAGTTTCATTGTCACAAAAGGCCAAAAATTTACTGCATACTGCAGGAATGGTATTTCATGAATGTACGCGTTAAACTTTTTGGAAATATGGGACAGTTACGCCAAATTCACTCTAAACCTAGCAAAATGCGGTTGGTTATGGGATGTAGAATCCTCTTTCCATATCAGCCAACCAACAACCACATACTGAACATGTATTCGACTTTTTTTTCTTTGTATATATATATATATATATATACAATTCACATTGCGCAGACGAACGTTTTCCCACTGCGGTAGCCAAGTCGTTAATTTTGAATGTTGCACTTTCGAATTTCGACTAATACTATTCTTTTATTTCTGTAGGTAAATTTTATTTATTGATTTTGTCATTTTTTTAAAAAAAAATATATAAAGTTTTTTCTTTTGTAAATAAAAATTAGATTTCTAGAATTTGATTTTTGATATTACAAATTTAATTGTAATTATTCTTGATATTAAAATTACATAGGTAAGGCAAAATATTTTTAGTTTTATATTTATTATTTTATATTTCATTAAGCTTATGTGACTTCACATATAAATTTTCTTCATAGGTTTTTTTTCGCTAAATATATTTGATAGACCGTGCACTGTAGACGGAAAACTAAGCCTTATGTTATTTCGGAGATAGATCCTTTTTCTCGTGCGGCGTCACATATTATATATAAAAAATCGTTGTTACGTGCCAGAGTATTAATATTTTATCAAAAAAATTTTATATTTGAAGAAATTTTAATATGTCATCAATATGATTTTAATCATTGTTACAAATGTACAATTTTTTAAGAATATATTTTTTGATAAAATATTAATATTGGTACACTAGCACACATGACAATAATTCTTATAATATTTTTGAGTTCTCCACAAAATTTTAGCTAAATTTATCAAATTTGCGAAAAAATCAGCGGATAATATTTACATGTGAAATCATAACATTCACATGACCTTAATAATTATAATCATTAAGAAACTATTATTGTCAAGTAATATAAAAATATTCTTTAAATCTAAATTAATTAAAAAAAAACTAATTGTTAATAAAATGTTGACTAATTGAATTAGTTAGCAGAAATTTTAGTTATATGAACATAATCTAAAAGTAAATTTAACTAATTTTTTTTAACATTTCTAAATTCCGGTATCGATAAATTACTGAAAATTATAAAAAAAAGCACATAAATAAAATAGTAAATAATAGAATAAAATAATAAATAGAATACATAAAATTAAAAAGAGAAAATTTCAAATAAAAGTGATTCTAATTGTTTAAGAGCATCGGCTATCTTTAAGTGGAAATGACAACGTCCTGTCAGACGATAAATCTTTGGTCTTCCACAGTAGTGAAGGCTGGTAAGCTCTTGGCCGAAGCTCAAAGCTCCATTAAACTCCCTTCGTTCTTAAGACGAAAGCGCTGTTCTGTTCGCGCGATTTAATTACAGCGTCGATTAAACGGTCAATCACAGCTAACCCGTTAAGTAGGAAGAGTGAGAGAAAGGGGGGGGGAGGTCAAATACGTCACACGATAATTTCCCAACCCGCCAGCAATTCCTTTGCTTCTCCTCTTCCTCTCGTGCAGAAGCTATTACCAACTTTGATTGACATTTTTTGCAAAAAAAAAAAAAAAAAAAAAAAAAAAGTAAAAGAAAATAATAAATGAAAATTTTTACGAGATTTATCATAATCCAAGAAAATATTACAAATTTTTACAGAAAAAAAACACAACTTGATATTTTAAATATTTACACAGTTTAAAGTAAACGCTAAACGAAATGATGAATTATTCGCTTATCATGTTTACTCTATGAGTTTAAAATGAATAAATTATGAATTTAATTTCTCCAAAGTTACAAATATTTAAAGCGACGTGAAAGCTTTTCCGTTATAGGTACTTTATATTAACTTTATGTTAAACACATTTGCTGGCTTTTTTTAAATATAAATTTTTTAAAATGCATTTACTTTTTTTTTTAATCGAAAATAAATCCACTACATTTCATTTTTGTAGCGAGATTTTATAATTTTTTTTTCTTTCTCGATAAAAAAAAAAACTCATTATTTGCCAATAAATTGTTTATGAAACAAAAAAAATATAAATTTTTTTATTACAAAGACAAAAGCTTATTTTAATTTTTGTGAAAAAAAATTTAATTATTATTATATTTTATATTATTATTATTATTATTATTTAGCATATATTGTTTGTGCGAAATTTGTTTGTATACTCAAAATGTATACCAGTGTTGGGCGCTGGGAGAGGGGGGAAATGCACTAAACAAAGAAGACAGATGAGTGGCAAAATAAAGAAGAAAAATAATCAAGAAAATTGCCAACAGTCCACACGAACTGAGGGGGACAAGCTTAACGCCTAAGTCGACGCTGTCTTTTCCACTTATCCTACTTAGAACCTCCACCTCAGTTGAAAGAAAAGAGGAAAAATTCTTAGGAGAAAAAGTAACAATTCGATACAAGCCTTTTAAGATACATTATAGGACATAAAACTTCTTTGCTCTCTTTCTCTCAGTCTCTTTCCTTTTTAAATCGTATAAAGTCCTTATGCAATTGAAAAGATACGTTTCATATAATAACAAAATTATCAAGAAATAAGCTTCATTTTTCAAAGATCAAAAGTTCAATTTAACTCTCTACCATCTTTCGATCACAGGAAGTTAATTGAAAAATTAAAAATGTACAAAAAAAAAAAAACGATCATCGAATACTCCCGAGTATAATATATATAATAAAAAACTATTAGAAAATTCAATTTAAAATACTGTAAACTTTTATAGTTTTCTAAGTAAACATTTTATATTCCTTTTTTTTCATTTTAAATGTACTTCACTCAGAGCACTCATTGCATTACTAAATGGAAAATGCAAGCGGCTTAAAAGCCATTGCAATTAAGAGTTATGTAAGTTTTTAACTGCATGTTACCTTCAATGAAAAAGGAGTTCAACCCTCTCTCTCTTTCTCTGTTTTATTTTTCTTTCCGGAAATACGTAATATAGAAGTCCTCTCTTTCTCAAGTATACTTGTTCCCATAGTCCTCGTAACGAGGTTCATTTTGGTTTACCAATGACGGTAAGTTTTCTTCAATTTTTATCTTTTGACTACTACTACTACTACTACTACTACTACTACTACACTACTAAAGAAAGCCGCTTTAATACTTGAGAAATTTTTCTAAGAATTTCTCAAACTACTTTATATGTTTTTCTCTTGGTTTATCAAATAAGAGTTTTTCTTTTTCAATTATTATTATTGTTATCATTAGTATAAAACTTCTTCAGATCTAGAGAGATCTTTCTGGACTCTCTCTCCCTCTCTCAAATTAAAGTTCCTTAAACTTTCACAATGACTATACAACACAATAAAACATTCAACATATCAAAAGTGATCCTTTTGATTTTTAATATAACCCCTGAAGCTTCAATATAATATTTAAAAAAATTTTCATTATTTCAATTATCAAAATTTAATTCCATATTTTCATATAAAGTGGATATATAAATATTCTCGACATCAGACCAAAGATGCCACACTGTAAAACGATAGGTATTAATTTAATACCAACTTTAGGTACTAAATTGCCTTTTGGTTCTATTTTAATACCTAAAATTGGTACTATTTTAGTACCTTCTTTTTACAGTGGCAACGACCATCACTAAACCCAACTGCGCTTGCGCTACTACATCTCCCTCATTGGTAGAAAAAGCCGCTTTTATTTAAAATGCATTACTATAAGAAAATTTTTAAAAAACTAAAAAAATAGTTGTAAGTGTTAAATTAATTGTTTTTAAATTTAATGATAATGTTTTATGATCAACATTCATTTTTATTAATTATTCTGAGATTAATTTTCGGTTGGAATAATTTTACTAATTATTAAAATGTCTTTTCTCTATAAAAATTAAATTTTAAATTAAAATACATTAATTATCAAGGGAATTTTTTTAAAATATAATTAAAAAAAGTTTGTATTTAAATTTATAAACAATAAGAAAAAATAAAAAACACACTTGCTTTGTTAGGACTATTAAAATTAGTTAAACCTTAAACTGCATTAATAATAATTTTAATGAAATAAATTAAAATTATTTTTTATTAAAAAAAAACATTATAAGTAGTAAACATAAAAACAATGAATTTAACACTTATACAATTTTTTGCCTTAAAAATATATTTTTTATAATTTGTTGATTAATAAAAACTACAAGAATATTTTAAATAAGAGCGCAAATTAGACCTATTAGAATTTTTATGGTGTCGAATTAAAAATTATTAAATTTTTATTTAATAGAATTTTATAATGTAAATTTTATAATGAACCGAATTTTCACATCGAAGAATTTTTTTTTAACTAGATTCTGATTTAACAGAATTTCTATTTAACTGAACTTTATTATAGCACATTTTCTAATACATTGAATTTTCAAATAATACAATTTCCATTTCCTTTTTCTAACTTCTAATCAGTGGAAGTAGAATTAAATATGAAACAAAGAGTGAAAATTACAATTAGTGGAAGTGAAAGTGAAACTTAGAATGAAAATTAGAATTAATGAAAGTGTAAGTGAAAATATAATTTAAAATTAGAATTAGTGGAAGTAAAAATAAGAATGAATAACAGAGTGGATGTGGCAGTAGAAGTGAAAATGAAAATTGAAATTATTCAGAGGTATCAATATGCAATTTTTCACTTTTTAAATGTTACTTTTCACTAAATTTATGTGAAAAATTATAGTTTTTTTTATAAGTTAGCATAGTAAAGGAAACTTTAAATTTACATTTTTGTCTAAAGCAAATAATAATATTTTATAATAATAATAATTATAATAAATTATAAGAATTTGTTTTGTAAGAATTGACTTTTGACTATATTCGCTCGTATATTTCATGCATGGGGGATAAAAACGAGAGAGAATTTTTTTTTTTTTTTTTTTGAAAAATATAAGTATGAATGAAATGTAAAATCTGTGTGAAAGCTGGCGCGCAAGAAAAGATGAAAATTTGATCAGAAAAGAATGTTAGAATTCCTCCGAGAGAGGAGTTGATTTGTGAAAGGTTTTTAAACTGCTTTCAGTGAAAATAACGTTTTCTGTGAAAAAAAAGCGCGCCCGCTATTTAGTGAAATGGTTTAGTCTTTTGTATGGAAATGGATAAAGGCTCGCGAGGGAAAAAAAGAGGATGTTACCCAAAAAGTGGAATGGTACGCATTTATATAGATATATTGTACCCCTACCTCCCACAATTCGTTTCCTCTTTACTCGTCCCTTGCATGCCATTCGTCTCTGCGATGCACGATAATAATTCACTTCGCTTACGATATAACGCCACTTGACAATATATATTTTTCTATCGATCGTATACACATCCTATATACGAAATGTATATATATATATATATATATATTTATATTTACCAGGTGTGTTCGACGCCTGGTATATATCGATATCTACAATCACCTTGGCAATTAATTTTTTTTTCCATCTATACTAAATATTTTTATACAATTCGTATATGAAGAATAAAGGCAAAAGAGGCGAATAAAACTCCATTCATCCGTATTCAAACTCTAATTCATACAAGAAAAAAAGACAAAGTCTTCCTTCTCTACCCCCCTCCCTCTCTCTCTCTTTCTCTTAAATCAGACTTCCTTTGAACTGAAACTAATACTTCAACTTTTATTTCTACAAACAGTTGGGTAGAGAAGAGGATATTAAAAATGAACCTCCCATTCGAGAAAATATCTTGCGGCGTCTCGACCTACTTAAAAATACTCCTTGATTTTTCTTTGATAAACAACCAGTAATAAAGCGGAAAGTATTAAAATATTTTTTATTATAACTTATAAACAATAACTATATAAATTTTTTATACTAATATATTTTAATCAAATATTATTCTTCATATTAAAAAAAGAAAAGAAAAAAATTATCATCTTGCAAAATAAGAAACATTCATATTATTTTATTAATAATAAAATAGAGAAAATGGTTCATATTAGAGAAATTTATTCGCAATATTGTTTTTTCAAGTTAGCTATATATAAACAAAAATCAATTCAATTTCTTATTTAATTTAATTTTCTCAAATTGCTTAGTTTTTTTTTTTAGAAAAATAAGAAAAATTCGCAAAGTAAAATGAAATAAATTAAATATGAAAAGGAAGGACCTATTTACGTTTATTTATTTATTAAATAAATAAAATTATATTCATTTATTTCATCTTATTTACTATAAAAGATTTATCAAACAAACAAAAAATATTAAACTGAAATTTTGTCAAAAAGCAAGTTTCAAAAATATTACACATCGATAGAAAAAATATATTTCTCTCAGAGCTAAATAAATATTTATTAGTTGCAAATAAATTTTATTTAATTTAAATAAAAAATCGTATTTGCGGAAAACAAAATTAAATGTTTTTTTTTATTTTTAAAAAATTTTAATAAATTGTCGACATTTTAATATATTAAAAACAATTCGACCAAAGAACATATTTAATATCTTTTATTTTAATTATATATTTAGATATTTTAATAAATTTTTAAATAATTTTCCAATGATTTTGTGCAATAAATCAATACCAATTTCGTAATTATAGAAATAAAAAAGAAAAAAAGTTTTCCGTGAAATTTGCTGCAAAAAGGCAAAATGTAAAATAAAGTTAAGCTAAGGTTTTAAAAATGTCTAATCTAGGGTTTTTGGAATGGCTGATTACGAATCCAGGTGTCAGTTTTTGAAAATTCAAAACGGCGGATCCAATATGACTGACAAAATTTTATCAGAAAAAAATTTATTACAGATTTATAAAATGTTGTCCGACATATTGGATCCGCCATTTTGAATTTTCAAAACACAGAAAATTAAAAGGCATTAAAATAAGCTGCAACGCTTATTATTTTAATCCAATTTTGCTTATTTTAAACCTCCCTGAAGTTGGCTTCGACGCTCAGCGCCAAAAATTGTTTTTCGTAGAATCAAAAATTTCAAATTCCCTTTTTTTTATTTGTCAATCCAAATAATACCTTCAAAAATACTTCTTAAGACATTGTATAAACCCTAAACCTTTTTAAAAAATGTTTTGATATTTTTGGTCTCATGAAAAATAATTTTCGACGCTGAGCGTCGACGCCAACTTCATGGAGGTTATTTTAATCCCAAAATGGATTAAAATAATAAGCGTTGCCCTGCGTTTTGTATCCTTCTACGTTCATATATTGTATTTCTAAAAATATATAATTGGAAGCGAGAAACTTAGTATTTCCTTAAAAGGGCAAAAACGAATGTCCCTTTCCTACAGCTGCGATTTGACACGAAGGCGCTATCTTTTTAATATACTCATATACTACCCCTGTAGTGTTTCTCGCTTACACCTGCGATTTCATCACAGAGGTGTGCTCTTTCTAAATTATGTATTTTAATCAGACAAACCCTCTTTGTGGGTAATAAAAAAGAAAGAGATAGAACTAGTGTCACAAGACAATAGAATTATATAGTCTCCCTTATGAAAATTTGATATAAAAGGACTACATTTTTACGGAGAGTTCAGTTCAGAAATTACCACCGATACCGCCAGTTCAGAACTTTTCATCATACACGTTACTTCTACTTCATATTTGGTACCAGTTCACATACGAAATCTAGTACAAGCATTGTTACTCTGCTCGATTTCATACTCAAGTTCGACTTAGAAGAATCTCTATGTCAAGTGTTAAAAGTTTCTACGTCAAGAAGAGCTGATTCAATCAACTGAACTCCGGACCTAGCTGTGGTCATCACCAAGGCCCGTCAACCTTCCTGTGAGCTCTTAAACTATATCTGGTACCAGAAGTTTCTATCATAATTAGAACACAGTAGTGGTCCTTTTTCATACATCTTACGTCTAAATTTTTAAGGTAAGTTGTAATACTTTTTATCTAAATCCTTCCTAATTCCTTATAAAAATTTGCAGTAACCTTTACATTCCTTGTTGCAGTGGAATGCTGACTTCCACTTATTTCAAGAATGGTTGTTTCAGGATACTCTCTCTCAAAGATCAATTTTATAACTCTAAATGTTTGTCTAAATAAATTTGTAAACTTGTCATTAAAAATCACTATTCTCTTTCTTTCCTGTACCCTTAGCTCAGAGCTTTCTGCTCTGTAAATGAAACAGGAATTCACTGAATCACCGACCGGCCACAAAAAAAATAAAATATTATTTCGTTAGTTATTTCTCTATTTGAGACGTAACACTTGTTTGGATTAGAAAAAATTAGCAAAATTTAGACAAGTATCTAAAAATCATCAACATTTTCATGAAATTTGAACTTTGATCAACTATAAAGTCTGTCAATTTTCGTTGGATTTTATTCAACGACCGCCGGTTATTATTTATTATATTTTTCCTACTAAAAATGTTTTGTTCCATTGGAAAAAAAAAATTTTTAATTTGCAAACCTGTGTTATTAAAGTAACAGATTTTCAATCTGCCAAACTGATTTACTGAGAAACATACAAACGGTCAAGTATACTAACACTGATTGACTGATTGACTGATTGTAAGATTGACTACTCAATTTACTGATTGATAGATTGAATGACTGATCACGTGATTGAATTATCGATTTAACGTCTGTATATGATTAATTGAATAACTTCAACTAAAACATATCCAAAAATTAGCCAATTTGATCGGGAACCAATTTCTGTACATTTAGTGTGGGTTCTTTTGTCGAATAAAAAAAAATTTAAAGGAAAATACCTATAGCTCTCAGAAAGTGTGACATTCTCTCTTTTTTCTCTCTCTTACTCCATATATATATACCTACACGAAAACGTAGTTGTACTCAATTCTATTGTTTTTTATACCTCAGCAACATACTCTTGTTTATTTTGCACAAGGAATCCCAACAGAATTTTATCTCTTGGCTTTTCTTTCAGAAATCAGCTCTCTCTATATATATATATTTTTGCCTGCATTCCCTCGAGTATTTTTAGTCTCTTTCTTCTTCTTGTTGTATATTTCTTTTTTTTCTATTTGTCTCTTTGCTTGGAAAGGTAGGTAAACGACACGTTGACTACTTCTAAGTCGTAACTTCAATTTCTGTTTGTAAAACCCGAGCCTTTATCATCGTCGTTTTGAACACATTCTCTTGCGCGTCCTGTCGACAACTCCCGATAACCATCTAGAAATTGGTGTGTATGTGTGTGTGAGAGAGAGAGGTGGGGGGAAGGGGTAGGTGTTTCAGTAAACGGGATTACACGCTTCGGAGGAAACGTTAAGGCCAGCATTACCGTATGCGTTAGCACCGGTGTTACGTTCATTGATAGCGTTTAATTAACGTCGGCACCAACACGAGAAGGGCCAATGCTGATGTTGGTCCTCTTCGACAGACAAATTCAGGCTAATTTCCTCACAGTCAGGGATCTTTCCTTTAATTAGAATCCTGCCCCTGAGATTTCTGTTGCTCGACCATTTCAACAACCAAATGCTGGTTGCGCATCCCCTTCCAATTCTCTGTCTCTCTCACTCTCAATATTCCGTCTGGCAACCGCTATTGAACACATTTATACACATTGTTCTACCACTGGTTTTATACCATTACCTTCACTTCTATAAAGCCAAAACTCACGTTTGTTGAAATTCTTGAACGAAACTAGCTGGTTATTATGAAACTCGATAAAAGTGAACGCATCCCTTTAAGCGAATTTCTACAAATTTATCGATTCATAAGTGAATTTCAGACAATAATAATAATAATAATAATAGAAATTTATTTCATGATCATGTTGATATTCGAGACATTTTGCCTCATTTTGGAATTGCACATATTCCTACAAGTGCAAACAATAAAAGTTGTATTATATTATTTGTTGAATTTTAATTATAATAATTATCTATATAGTAGGAAAACATCAGCACGATTACGAATATGTTTTACAAAATGAAACTAATTTCGGGACACTAATTTTTTGTGTATTTCATTTAGTTGACAATTATAGGTTAACTGACATTTTTAGAAGTGTCTGAAATTTATAGAAACGTTTCGTTGGCTAAGGTTTGCAAATCTCATCAGGCTAAAATTTATTAAACATATAAATTACACTTCAAATCATATAAAGGTCGAAAAAAATATTTTGTTGTGAGTTAACAACAATAACATACTTGAATTGGTTATAACATAAAACATATGCTAACAAGTCAGAATAAATTAAACGTTGTTAAAATAATAAAATATAAAAATCTTTATAGAAATAAAATTTAAACAGACAGAAGTCATATTGAGAGAACAGTTCACTGTCAACTGAGAAGAAATTAGAAATTTCTAAGATTAAAGAGTCAAATTAATATATGGGTGATTCTCCGCGTAGCGTACGATTTGGTGTCTGAAACTTTAAAAATATTTTTTTATCGAAATGATAAATATCAATACATATTTTTGAAGATAAAGTGTCAAGAAATAAATATCCATGGTGGGCCGGAAAAAATTTTTATAATTTTTTTAAACAAATTAAAAAAAAAATTCTTTCCTTTTTGAATTCTATAAAATAGGGTAAATGCACTAATTGCGGCGAGATTCGAGTCAAAACACCTTTGAAATAGAAAATTCGACATTTCTATTGTATAAACTCAATTTAAGACTTATTAAACTTAAAGCTTATGTTATTAAGATATTAAAAAAAAATTTTAACTCTATAAAAATCGATTATTTAAACAAATATGAGAAATTAAAACTAATACCGTAATTTTCTATTGCGGCGCGTTTGTATCAGTTTCGGTGTATCAATTTCGGTGACCAAAATTACGTGTATTTTGAAGATACTTTGCCCGCCGAAATTGAAGCCAATGGAAATCTTAAAAATGTTTCAATTGCGGCGCGGAAAAAATTTGATCTCAAATAATTAAATTAATAATTGTTGAAATGTGCATCTGTATAAGTATTTGTATCAAAAAAAGATTGAAATAATTTTTTTTAATCATTTGGCAACAGTTATATTAAATATAATAGTAATAATAGTTATTTTTTATGAACGCGCCGTAATTGGTGCACTCGCCGTAATTAGTACACTTACCCTAGTTGAAATTGGATTTAAAATGTTTATGTGAATTTTTGGGGTAATTCACAAAAATATATACAGCGCGAACGACAATTAAAAATTTTGATTTCGGTAATTTACGGAAATTTTTGACATAATTTGTTGAAATTTACGCGGTAATTTATAGAAATTTTGTCTAAAATTCATAACAATATGTAAAGCATAAATCACAATTAAAAATTATAATTTTGGTAATTTATGGAAATTTTCGCGGTAATTTACAAAAACATATATACTCTCTAAATCTGAATCAGTAGAAATTTTACTAATTCAATCAGTACTTTTCATTTTAACTGAAGTTTCAGTTATTTTTTGAAATTTTCTAATATAATTAGTGGATATGCAAGCAATAGAAAATAACTTATGTAAATCAGTAATTTGTATATAACATAACCTTTAAAATTAACTATTAAGTCAGTAGATTTTGTGGCCGCCGCCATATATTTATATTACTGATTCAATCAGTAATTGATATTTTACTAATTGAATAAGTAGATTTCTACTGCTAATCAGTAAAATATGACTGATTCAGATTTAGAGAGTAGCGCGAACGACAATTAAAAATTTTATTTTGATAATTTATGGAAATTTATGTGGTAATTTACGGTAATTTATAGAAATTTATTTGGTAAGTTATAGTAAACTTACCGGAGCTATGATAGTTTATAATAAATATTTTTAATTTCGTTTGTTTCATTGTGTATTAAACTTGCACTAGTGATGGTGAAAATTCTGTGGCGGGTGGACACACGGAAAGAAAGTTTGTAGCAATATTTGATATTATGGTGTTACTTTTTAGTATATTTGGTTACAATTGCGGAACATTTTGGCATGATAACGATTTTCGATACCATTTTTAAGAATGATTGAGATTAAAATAAGAATATTTAATATAGTTGGAAAGAAAATTTGATATAATATTTACGTAATCTGAAATCTTTTTATTGAAACACAAAAATGTCAAATTTTAATAAGCTCTTTATCAATTTTTCTAACCAAATATTTCAAATTTCGTAATTAGAATTGTATAAAATGATATAATTATTTCATAGAAAAGCACGTGCATCCAGTGGTATAATATTAAAATAATTTCATCAGGAAATTCTGGATTAATATATATTTTTTTATTTCACATAAAAAGTTTTTGTCTTTACGACGTTTCGACGACAACGTTGTCGTCCTCTTCAGGTTAAATAACAATTCTCTGCGAAAAAACAAATTTGATTGTATGAAGATTAACCTCAAATTTTTGCGAGGTAGAAAATTAACGTGTTAGCACTTTTTATGTGAAATAAAAAAATATATATTAATCCAGAATTTCCTGATGAAATTATTTTAATAATTATTTCAGATTTTGATATATTTGATATGAAAATTGAAAAAGAAATATCAAAGTTAACGAGATTCGACGAAATTTGCCGAAGTTGAACGTTCGGAATTGCCCGATCCTCACCGAGTGGTAACGGAGACTGACGAAGCTCTTTAGACAAGCCCCTTTTTACCATTATCTTGATACAGACCTAAATTTCTTTTATATAATTAATTTCTAAGATTTTACAATAAATCAGTAAAAAAAATTGTTCTTAAAAAAAATAATAAAATATTTAATTATTTCCCAATAAATAATGATTTTTATTTATATTTTTAAACATGTTTTGATATAATTTCACCTTTCTCATAAGCGGTGAAAAATATGTCTGGTTAGTATATAAGAATGATCACATCAGTTTTTCACATGAGCGTAAATTTGTATATGAAGCGTTATCCTGCGAATGTTATACGTATTATCGTTAGTATAGGTTAGGAATAAAAATAAGCTAATCGATGTAAAACAATGCGGTGCATGTGTGTGTGTGTGTGTGCATTTAAAAGTTCATATCCTCGTCTATCCTCGAGATGAGAAAGGGATAAAACTTTGGCGTAGAATCTATTGGTGTTTCTGTCGTCATCTGTCACGACTGAACCACTTCGAATTTTTAGTATAGTTTTAACAAATTTCGAAATAATCTTTCTAAATTTTCATATAAATTTAGTAAATAACGAAGTGCGCGTCGGTTTAACTTACTTCTGGTTTTTCGTATAAATTTATCAATTTACGAAATAATAATTTCAATTTCTGGAATATATTTACTAAAAAGACTATTGGTAAAAATATACCGATTTTCGTTATCAAACCCAAATGTTCCGCGTTTGAAAAAGAGAATACTAAAATTTCCTATCAGATTTATCAAATATTGCTACTAAATTTCTTTCCGTGCACTTTATTTAACCTTTATTATTTAATTATATTCCATTTTTTTAACAAATATTGAAGGGTCGGTGGATGCCGATGGAGACGATTTTGTGATGCCCTGATGAGCCAAAAGTTCTGAACGTTCAAATGAACGAAATATTTTTTTTAATCTATAAATTATCAAAAATTATGATGTCAATGTAAAATAAAACAGTAAATTAAACAATTATTAAAATAATAATTTCTTTTTAGATATTTAAAACAAAATTTTGTTATAAAATTCGTACTTAAAGAAGTTGCAAAAAGATATTTCGTTCATTTGAACGTTCAAAACTTTTGGCTCATATGCCCTGTACAAATTTTGAATCTTGAAATGTGTAAAAAAAGGATAAATCAATTAGAAAATTGATAACTTTCTTCATGGATCAACTTAAGTAATATAATTTTTGCTGTTACTGAAGTAGAATTATATTAACATTTGACTTTTATTTAAATAATTCAATGTTTAATAATAAAACCCAGAATAATACACAAAAGTGCAGTCAAGTATAAATAGCAAAAAAAAATAAAATAATTATTTTTTTGATCAAACGTTTTTTTTATTCAATTCCACTACGATATACAATACTAAAATAGCAACAGAAATTGTATCTATTAGTGCACATTGCTAAAAATATTAACTTGCTTGTTTAAACTTCCTGTGGGGACAGGTGAAATTTTGACGTTTTCAGCCTTAAAAACCACTTTTCACGAAAAATTATAATGTTAAATACAAAAGTAAATATTGGTTTTTGTTTGTAATCACAGAAATTACCTTTTTACATTGGAATCGAAATATTATGTGAACATTATTTGTGATTTTTCTTTCACAACATGAAAAAAAGCAAGTTGTGTGCTACGCGGAGAATCACCCATATATACACAGAAAAAACCTTGTCTCATTTTTGATGCAAATCAAAATGAGCCAATGCTAAACGACATAGACAGTGACGCCACCAACCTGGTTCCTTTTTGTTGCACATCAAAATGAGCCGCCTACACGCATCATTCTGAGTTCAGTTTTTTTCTGTGTATATACAAGAAAAGTCAATGAACTGATAGAATGTTTTGTTTAAGGTTTCTATTATTTTTTAGAATTGTTTTGATTTTTTTCAAGTTGTCAAAATGGAATTTTTTATTGGACAATGAAATCGGCTCTGGCAACAAAATTATACACAATATTCTTTTTTTGTTGAGTCAGTGATAATTCGATTGTTCTTTCTAATGAGTTTTAAATGAAGAAAATTAATAGAATAATATATTTCTTTTTCCATAAAAAATTGCATTTTTTGATTGTAAGAATTAAAAGTATCGATGACAAGAGTGGCTTGTTCTTTCTTTACAGTTAAGATAGTGTCATCCACATATTTAAAATAGAATAATGGGACACAATTATGATTTTCTTTTGTTTTTAAACAATCAAATTCCAGATCATCCATGACAATATCTAAGACAAAGGCTGAAATTGAAGAATCCATCGGGATTTCGTAAATTTGTCTATAGAATTTTCCATCAAGAGAAAAGTATGTGTTGTTATCACATCATCATCTTAATGAGTAGCTAAATTTTCCATAAATATTTTTGATAAATTCAAATTTTGTTATATAAGGAATATATAGATAAAAGGACAAATCCTGTTACATGTATAGTTTCCAAGATGATTAGAGCAACGGAGACTGTGTGTCTCTCTAGGAGACTTGGGATCACACGGCATTTTAATTGAGAATTAGATTACTCGCGCCCCAGCGCCATCGGCTGCTAATCCATTTTCGTGCCTAATCCCATTGGTCTTCGCTGCAGCTACAGACTTGGTACTCGCAAATAGAGTGTGAGAGTAACACTACACTCCCCCTTCTTCCAAGAGAAAGATGAGAGAAAGAGGAAGAAGAAGAAGAAGATGAAGAAGAAGAAGAAGAAGCAAGAGGGGCAGAGGCAAGTCGTCGTTGGAAGACGTTGCAGAGGCTAAAGGTTGTCGGCTGGTCGAGGTCAATTGGATTTTGCCAAGTTTGTTCTCAAGAAAACGCCTCGACTGTTACTGTCACGATACAGTTTAGGGTCTAATGACGTTCGGAGACGCAAAATTAACTACATTAGAGATCTCAACGTCGGTAATGGATTTGCGAAGATGGTTAGCCCAATCTTCTCTCTCTCTCTCTCTTTTACTTTACCAGAAATATCTGAATCACTGCTTATCTACCAAACTTTCCTTTCAGACTCACACACAAAAAAAAGAAAAATCCGTTCAGAGGAATCAAATTACAGCTTCTCGATTACCTATCTTTATGATTCGCGCTTCAAGAATCCTCTTGATGTTCTATTAATTCTGTACTGACCCCAGCATAAAGGTTCTTAATTACTTTTTAAATTAAGAGAACCGTCGACTTTAATTACTTTTCTTGAATTATTTGTTGAGTGGCTGGACATTGTACATACTCCAATGACTTCCAAAAGTCTCAAAAAACATCTCTTCATTAGGGGAATATGAATGAACCATGTTTTGTTTTTCGTGTATAACTTTTTTTTGGAGTAAATAATTAGCTATCTTCAATACATCATTAGATAGGTAGTGAGAAAAGCTACAAGTTACATAATGTATTTAGAATTTTTATACTATCATAAAAAAAATGCACCTATTACAATAAACATTTTTATGCACATACATATTTTACATTTAAAAAAACCAGGATGTTGTCCACTCATGACGACTACATTCCCCTATATAAAAAAAAAAAAAAATGAAAATATTTTAATTTACAGTTGAAAGAAAAAATCTTTTTCAAATTGACAGGAAATTTGGTGTGCAGATATATATTACACATATATAACAGGACAAATTTTCCTTGTTCGAATGAACATATGAAATACGAAGAATTCCATTGAGTTATGATGAGCATGCAACAAGCTTGGAATTTCAACATTTTCGTCATATATTACCTTAAAATTTATCACAGAATGAAATTATTTAATTTTAATTTAAAAACTTTAAAAAAATTTAAAAAAGGTAATTTGCAATTTTTTTTTTCAAAAATTTACAAACAAGTAAAGTTTTGTTAGATATTATTAAAAGTAAATTATTTTATAATATTTATTTGTATTTTCAGTTATAAAATTTTAATACTACAGTACTAAAATTTGAGTATCTATGGGTATACTCAAAATTTATAATTCAGAACTTATTAGGAGTTTCACGCGTAAGTACAGTATTCGATTGTTGGGTCCATAATTATAATTTTTTCTAACCGTTTTTTCATAAAATACTGAATAGACATTCTTTACTGAAAAAAAAACTTATTTGATTCAAATAACACTAGCCTGCAAAAAAAATAAAATTTCCGTTGTTAGAGATCGAGAAGTCATTTCTCGTAGTTTTTGGTGTTGAAAACAACAAAATAAATTAGCTGTCAAAAATGGTTTTTTTTTTAAGTTGTCAAGCATAAAAATTGACTCACAATGTTCGTAAATAGAACTATTTCAAAAAATACTTTGATTCGCTTAGAATTTGTCACTCGCGGGGGTTTTCGAGGTCGCGAATTATAAATATGATGTCAGATTTTCAAAATTCAAAATGGCGCTAGCTAGCATTGCTAGAGTACATAAGCGTAAATAAGTACTATAGCTAGCGCCATGATTTTTTTCTACTAGAGTGTTAAAAATAACTTTTTTAATTTAAAAAAACAAATCTTTGAAATTCTTATGGAATTTTATTATCAGTAATATCTCTCTAAATCTGAATAAGTGAAATTTCACTTAAAATGTGTCAAAAGTCTTCCACGTAGAAAAATAAGTGTATATATGCACTTTTAAATAAGTGGTTTTCGCTCAAAAATAAGTGAAGTTTCACTTATTTTTAAGTGCATATACACTTATTTTTCTACGTGGAAGACTTTTGACACATTTTAAGTGAAATTTCACTTATTCAGATTTAGAGAGCATAGTAAAAAGTTGATTTTATAATATACTTTCTCTAAATTAGAAAAAAGTAATTTATTGTATTGTTTCAAGTTTTATTAATATATAATGATTAAATTCGCAATTTTCCCAAGTGAGAAAACAAAAAATCGCCGTCGTAAATTAAAAATTAATTCAATGAGATAATTTCACCGTAATATGAACAATGCACCATAATTTGAATAGTATAATGTGAATAAACTACTCTCCCTTTGTGTCAAGGTATAAAAAGTTGTTTCAAGAAGGATGAACACTTTGTCATTTCATTTTGGCTGACAATATATCATATCGCTCCCGCGACGTATACAATGTACAATATTATATACATATATATAAAGAGAGAGAGAGAGAGAGAAATTTTATAATCCAAGCTTCGCGAGCCCCCGTTAATCTTGTGCAAATTTTCTCTTGAGTTTAAAGGAAAGTGCACAGCAGCAGCATAGACAAGTCGAGAGCATTGGCCCCCGAGTGCAGCTAGGTCGGGTTAAATTAACGTCTCGTGTAAACAGAACGGGTCAGTCTGGGTCGAAGTAGTTTGCTTGTCTTTAGGACGGGCCATTTAAATCTTTTGGCAAAGGAATAAGAACAGAAGAAAAAGAGTAAGCTCGCAAGGAAAAAGGCGAATGGCTGAGTACATATACTTTTCAGTCTCGCTGGATAACGATAAAACTTTCAAAGACAGAAAAATATAGAGGAAACAAAAAAAAAGAGAAACGAAAAAAAACAACTACGACACTCATTTCGTCAAATGAACAAAAACTCAAACTTACGTGTTTCAAACTATAAATCTAGACTCATTCATTCAATTCTTAAAAGAGGAAAAAAAACTCACTCCTGAATGTATATTAAACAAAATATAAATATATAATTAACAAAAAAAAAGAATATTTGATTTTTGATATAAATTTTTTTGGAAGGGGGGAGGGGAGTAATGAATTCACTGAATCGACGTTTTGTAAGCTCTATATATATATATATACATATATATATATATAGGTGCGAATTCATACAATGGATGATAAATGACTCTGATAGGAAACAGTGTAGTTTCCGGGTAGAGAAAACTGTATGACTCATGAAAATTTTGACTTGAAAAGAATTCGTTTCCCCTTTGGATATTAATTGATCTGATTCCTCTTCTAATCGATATCAGTTCAAAACCTGAAGATAATTTACCACCTACAACAAATCATGTTGGACCTGTCATTACTCTCTAATTACCTGGTACACATGAATATTAATTAAATGCGAATTACTTAAGGGTATTATTTGCGACACGCAGCTGCAACTGAAACCTGTGTTCATCATATATACAATTCACTCTAGGAAAAAAAAATGTTTTATTTAAATAAACGTCTACTTAATATATGCAAAAAAAAAAAATATTATATTTACATTTTAAACACATCTTTCATCATTTTATTCTGTAATTTTTTTTATGAATATCTATACAAGTCCAAAATGAGTCAACTAAACTTTTATCAATTTCTATTTATTTAATAAATAGAATCTTCCTTTTTATTGGGATAAAAAAATAGCTATATTTAAAGTGATAACGCTACAAAATTATTTTAAAGGTTTTAATGATTTAAGAAGAGTTTTAATGATAAGGTACTTTCAGTTCTTTTAGCTGTCAAAATAAAACGGGAAACTAACCTCAATTATAGTGATTCAGACACTTAACATCAAGTGAAATATTAATTTTCTTCTAATATTTATTATTAATTAAATTATTTGCTTTATCTTTATCTACTTAATTTATATATAAATAAATATATAAAGTATAACAATTTTTTTAATATATTATATAAATTAAATAGCCACACAAAATCTCAGGAAAATATACCTCAAGCCAGATAGCACGTGAGCTTGCAGCAAACTTGCCGCGCAATATTGCCAACTTTGCACGGCAAACTTACCGCAAGCTTGCATGGTAAGCTTGGGTTAGGTGGGACATTTGAAGCTTGCCGCAAGATTGCTGTAAGCTTACGTGCTATCTGAGAAGTAATCGATATCAGCGCAGAAACACTATGCGCATTCCAATTCACGAATAACTACAATACAGTATTTTATACAATACTAGCTTCTCCCTTGCTTCTATTCTTTTTCCATTCAAATTAATGTTTCATAATTTATTACAATTATTTTATTAAATATTTAATAAATTTAATTATTTCAAATAAATGTGCGCTATTTTGACCTGGATCAATCAGGTTTTTTTTACTTTTTACTTTTACGATCATATGTTATCAACGAAATAAATAATAAGGAAAAAAATATACTTATGCAAACATTTAATGAGCCAAAAGTTTTGAACGTTCAAATGAACGAAATTTTTTTTCAACTTCTTTAAGTACGAATTTTATTACAAAATATTGTTTCAAATATTTAAACGGAAGTTATTAATTTAATAATTGTTTGATTTACTGTTTTATTTTACATTGTCATTATAATTTTTAATAATTTAAACATTAAAAAAAAATATTTCGTTCATTTGAACGTTCAAAACTTTTGGCTCATAACATTTATTTATTTTATCTAAAATACAATAAATTTTCAGAAATTAACCAAAAGTCACATTTTTACAAATAAATGTCATATACTATATATAGGCGACAATTTTTCACTGATCTTATTAGATTCGTTTACTTCAATAAAAAAGTATCGTCGCAAAACAAAATTTATACATAAAACTAAAAAAAAAAAATCAAAAGAAAGACATTTTCATTTAATTTGGTAAAAATGCATTACAAATTTTTTACATTCTTTTTACTATTATGCATCATGTTTATAATGGAATTTGGCCAATCAAATGATCCGCTGAAACTAAAAATGAAGTCCAAAATTAAAAAAGTAAAACAGTTTTTAAGATATAATTGTTTTTTTTATATGTTTCATTGTAATGTAAATATTTTTAGTTCCAGTTGACTTTTGTACAGAACATTTTTTTTATGTAAAAACTCTTCTACTTTCTTAATTATTTTAAACCTCATTTTCGTTTTTATCAGGTCAGGGAAAATAAGAGTCAAATGTTGTGGATCAAAATCTCTGTAAACTAGTGTTATTATTGTTATTAGTAAATCAATTATCTTTTTTTTTCTTTAATTTTACATATTTAGAAGAAAATAAATTTTTTTTACTCTGTAAACAACCACTTATGATTGGTCTATGCCGAACATATGTTCTACGGTATGGTTATATTCCTGCACCAAGAACATGTCAACAATTTATTTATGACGGATGCAGAGGGAATGAAAATAATTTTAAAACAAAGGAAATATGCGAAAAATTTTGTTAACTAAAATTTGATAATTAAATGTATTCAAAATAATATATTCTTATTATTGGGATATGTTTTTTTGCTTAATTTATATATAGGTAAAGATGTTTTCAAAGAACAAGGAAGTAATTCGCAATTTTTAGCCGTAAACTTAATTTGCAATTTTAAGCTAATTTCCTCAATATTTATTTTCAATTATCTTCTATGTGATAAATTTAACTATCCGACCCATAACCTTTCGGGGTAAAAGATATTTTATAATTTCTTTAAAAAAGTATATGTGTGTGTGTGTGTAATTTACAAAATCCAAATAATGTAATTATAATTCTCTTATAACTTGAAAACATTTGCGAAATTATATTCTAATAATAAAAAGATGTTTCGCAGAGGGAGCAGGAAAATTATAAGATAAAAGATCAACCCGACTTCCTCGCCCTTTAAGTGGTTCCTTCAACTTGCTTTCCCGAAGGTACTCTCTCTTTCTCTCTATATATATGTGAACTTTATAAACTTGTTTAAGAGCTTCGCTCCGTTACCAAACTTTCGTGCGCAGTTTTTCCTAATTTATAAAGTTTACGAGGAGAATTAAAACGACTTCTGGGTATTATCGAAGTCAAATTATCAATAATGAATATCGGTAGGTGAAAATTTTATAACTCTATAGAAATATGAATAATCGTTTAGCGCGAAAGAAATTTTTTTTCTCTATTATTTTTCAATTTAAAAATATTACATTCGTCTTTAAAAAAAAAAAAAAAATTCTTTTTTTCTTTACATATTTAAAAAAATCCTTTTATATAATTATATTTCTGAACAAATTGTCTTAAGAGAATAATCCAGGTCAAACTCGTACTGAGAAAAATCTTTGTGTAATTAAAAAAAACGCATAAAATTAATTTAATTAAACTTCCAATTTTCCCTCTCTCTATCTCTCTTTCTGATAAAGTTTTGCTCATGGAAAAACTCAAGTTGCTGCGTCTCATGGGAAATTGGGTAAGAATCTTGATGAGAAAAAGAAAAAGATAGGTTTTCGTTTTTTTTAGTTATACTTTAAATATATATATATATATATAATTTATATATAACTGTATGTAAAGATGAGTTTAATAATGGGAACATTTACCATCAAAGTTGAGAGAAGTGTAATTTATCTAAGTGGAGAATGGAATCAGAATAAGGCTTTGGATGAGCACGAAATCTAATTTACCACATTAATGGATCATCAGCCTTGGCAAATTTCATCTAGGATCGATGAGATTGGCACGAGACCCTTTCTGGGATAAGGGAAACGGAAATCCCTTTTCACGGTCAAAGAGCTAAAATTTCACAGCGGTAAGTCTGCGGTGAGAAGATCGGATGAGCAACCTCTGAACAGAGAGAGAGAGAGAGAGGATTCAACTCCGGTAACTTGACACTGATGACGCGTTTCTGAATTTACAAGTAATTGATATTTATCTTTAAATAATTTTAATTATTATTTTCCTTTATATTATTTCAATAAAAAAAAATATATTTGTAATATTTTTCTAATTTTATTATTCGTTTATTTATTTTTTATCTATTTAGATAATAAAACGTTAATTAGCAAAAATTATAATGAAAATGCGAATATTCTAACTATGTGGATATTATGTATTAGAAGTCTAATTAAATCATATTAAACATAATTAGATGAATTTAATACACAAGTTAATTAGAATTTTATACAATTATTTTAGAGTTTAGAGTTTTCTATCGTGTTTATTATTAATTAAATTTAATTTTAAACAACGAAATAACTGAATTTAAAAGAAGATAGGATTGAAATAATTTATATTCAAAAAAATATTAACAATACTGTTAATTTTAATACTGATATAAATAACCTAAGTAATTCTTATTCATTCTTAATTTCAAAATTTACCGCGAAATTTTAGTAATACCTAACCTAAATTTTTATTTTTATAAAAAAGCCATTGAACCTGAAGAGGACAGTAAATACTGTCGAAACATGTTGTCCTTAAATAACAAATTTCTTTAAAAAATTTTAAAAACTAATCAACAATATATATATAATAAATGATGGATCTAAAATTAATTCAACAAAAAATATTTAACTTTTCAAAAATTTCAGTACAAAACAATAATTGAAAATTCATTTCGTTGAAAATGTGATTTTCATTGTTTCTGGAAATTGATGGCCTAGTAATCAATTTAAAGATTTCATTTGAAAATCCATCAAAATTGTCAACAGTATTATTTTTACTAGTTTTAAAAGTAAAAAAAAAAGTAATCGTAAATTTTTTAAAAATAAATTCATATTTTAAATAAAATTTTTTTTTATTTTGTAATTTCTAAAAAAAAAAAGATTGCCATTTTTTGTTTAAAAATAATAGCGTTATAAAAAAAATTGAATTTAAATTTTTGATTAATATATAATAAAACTAATGAGACATTATAAAACCATAAAATTTGACGTTGTAACGTTGCACACAATTTTTTTTTCTCTCTTTTTTTTTTAATGCAAATTATCTCACAAGAGCGTCCAGCGGAAACGTTATGTGCGCATATTTATGTCAATATACAGGTCAACTTTAAATTGCAAATTTACACGCGGGTTTTCTGTTGTAAGTTTCAAAAGTCCAGCTTCTTTGATCAGTTCGCTCGACATTTTTCGCCCGAGTTTGTACACTTTAAAGCAAAACTTTGTGTTGGAGTTTCAAGTAATTTCCATATTTTAAAAGAAGAAAAATTTTCTTCACAAAAAAAATATATATATTGTAAAATAGGATTTTTTTTTTAACTTTCAAGGATAAATTAAACGTCTTTATATAGTTTTAAATGCGCGAGAGAAATAAATTTTATATTTTTAAAATGAAAAAAACATTTTCTTTTAAAATAAACAAAATGTATATATAAATATTCAAACACATCTCACTTCATTTAAAAATGAGAATTAAAGTTTGATATGAAAATATTTACGATGAAAACGTTTTTTCGTATATAATATATGAAAGTTTAATATTACCATTTAAATATATTTTATTTATTAAAAACAAAATTATAATAAATAAGAATTTACTTTTCATGAGATAAATTATTTTCGTCTTCTATTTTGATTCGCTCAATTTGTTGGCTCTCTGAAAAATTATTCTCTCTATGTAGAAACTTTTTAGTGGATATATATATATATATATATATATATATATATATATAACGAATTTTAAATACTATTTCACTTTCAGAATTAAAAAAAAAAAATTATTCTGTTTCTGACAGTTCTTGGATATACTTTTTTGTGATTTCCCAATTCGTTACTTTCCCAATTCTTTTATATATACACACTACCGTCGAAAATTGTCGGTGCGATTAACATGCGGGGAGTGGAAATTCGGTGCAGACTTTAAAGCAAGATATTTTAAGTTAGAAAAAAGTTAGAGATTTCTAACTTGGATGGTTGGAAAGCTGATAAAATTCTGCTTCTAAATGTATATCAAGAAAATTTTTTTCTTTTTTTTTTTGTATTTAGGGTAAAAGGTACAGTGACCGACACCCAGACAGTGAACGACACCTGCTATTAAAAATGATAATAACTATAAAAATAATAATATTTAATTAAATATCACTAGTAAATTAATTAATATACAATATTTAAAAACTTATACAGTTTATACAAAATTTTATATGTTTATATTTTCCTCAATATTTAATACTTTCTAGAAAACTAACCTCAAAAAATTTGCTTTATTGATTACAAATTTTATAAATATGAAAAAATTGTTAAATAATTATATTTTAAAAGCAACTTTTTTTGTACATTAAGTCTGAATAATAAAACTTATGATAATACTAATAAATATCATGTTACTTAAATAGAAGTTTAAATATTTTTTATTTTATTAAAGGGTGTCGTTCACTGTTTTCATACCATACATTTTTAAATTAATATTATAAACTCTTATCAAGGTGTTTTTTAATTTTAAACTTGTGTACTATAAATTTTAACCCAAATCTTTTATTTAAAATTTATTTTATAACTAAATCTTTAATAAATTACGATAAAATGTCATTTAAAGTTGAAAGTATGCCCAGGGTGTCGGTCACTGTACCCCTTACCCTATAACACTGAAAAGATTTCAAGAAAAAATTATGCAATTTTTGTACCTTCGTACACCAATGTTTTTGACTTCCGACATAATCTAGAATAATGTATGGAAAAATTTGTCAATTTTATAACATAATATTTAAGATCTCAGCTTTAATTTGCATTTTTAAAACTTAAAAAATGTTTTGTGGTTCCTGAAATATGTTAAAAAAAGGTCCGAGCATATTTTTGTACAAATCAGCCGTCGATCATCACTTTTTGCCGCCTCGCTGCTGTCTTATAGAAAAACATGTTCGAACATTTTTTAACATATTTCAAGAACTACAAAACATTTTTTAAGTTTCAAAAATGCAAATTAAAGCTGAGATCTTAAAGATAATGTTGTAAAATTGCCAAATTTTTCCATACATTATTCTAGATTATACCAGAAGTCAAAAACATTAGTAAGACAATACGAAAATCACAGAAAATTAAAAGGTATTAAAATAATAAGGGTTGCAGCTTATTTTAATGCCTTTTAATTTTCTGTGATTGCATAATTTTTTCTTGAAATCTTTTCGGTGTTATAAATACAAAAAAAATCGGACAAGTGCGAGTTACACTCGCACTGAAATCGAGGGTTCCGTACTCGAAGCGAACTTATTTTGTATAAAAACAAATGTTTAAAAAATATGTGTTGTGTATTAAATAATATATGTGATACAAAAATGAACAATTTTTAAAAAAAAATTTAAGAAAATTGTTTCTCCTTTGGTATAAAAACAAAAAAAAATTTTTAATTTGTTTTGTATTTCAAATAATATAAGTGATACAAAAAGGAACAATTTTGTAAAATTTAAAAAAATTGTTCCTCTTCGTATCACTTATATTATTTGAAATACAAAACAAATTAAAAAATTTTTTTTTGTTTTTATACCAAAGGAGGAACAATTTTCTTAAATTTTTT
Organism: Leptopilina boulardi; assembly: GCF_019393585.1. NCBI lineage: Eukaryota > Metazoa > Arthropoda > Insecta > Hymenoptera > Figitidae > Leptopilina > Leptopilina boulardi. The sequence goes on from NW_026138003.1 coordinate 949,770, forward strand.
TTTAAAAATTGTTCATTTTTGTATCACATATATTATTTAATACACAACACATATTTTTTAAACATTTGTTTTTATACCAAATAAGTTCGCTTCGAGTACGGAACCCTCGATTTCAGTGCGAGTGTAACTCGCACTTGTCCGATTTTTTTCGTTTTTTGCGGAAAAATACATTTTTTTTATTAAATTTATCATTTTTCTTCAAAAATTTGATAAAAATTGATCATCAACTCCAATCGCGCTTACATTTTTTCCCTGTATTTTTCACGCAAAAATACAGTTTTACAGCAAATGTGAACAATTTGGGTTGAATATTGTGTGCGCTAGGGAGAATAAATCATTTATTTCGAAATTTTTGATTTTTCCTTGACAACGCTATGTAAATTGATCGGAATCAAGTTCGCTATATTTTTCCTGTAATTTTCACGTAAAAATACGTAAGTGTACCAAATTTGAGCTCTTTATGTCAAAAGATGTGGCCGCTAGGGGGGGGGGGGTACATAGTCATTTTTAGGCATTTTTCGTAAAAATTCATGGTTTTTCCTTGACAACGCTATGTTAATCAATTCCAATCAAGTTCGCTATATTTTTCCTGTAATATTCACGTGAAAATACATATGTGTACTAATTTTCAGCCCTCCAGATAAATTTGTGTGGCCGCTAGGGGGGGGGGGGGTACACGATTTCAAAAAAACCGATATTAATAGGGTTCCGAACCGAGTATGGAACCCTAAAAAGACGGCAAATTAGTCAATAATTTTTTACATTTTCGGTTTGTATACATTTAACAATTTTCGCCTTCCCTTAAGACATAAATCTTTTAAATACTCACGTATTTTCAATATATTTTTCAATTCACGTTTCCGACTCACCTGTAACAGAAAAAAATGAAAATTATTAAATACCTGTTATTTATATATATATATATATATATATATAGAAAGTTGTGTTTGATTTATAACAAGAATGAAGTTATACTCGATAAAAGCATGTACTTTAATTGTAATTCAATATTTGCCGGTCAGTTGGAGCTATACTAGAAATATATAGTAAATACTAAATTTCTTTTTTTTCTTTTTTTTAATACATATGTATATATATATACATACATTCTTTTACCCTTTTCTCCCAATCGATTCGAACCATATACCCTACTTCGTTATAACTTCATCGCATGGAACATTTGTCGGGTACGTGTGTCGATTTACGATTCCAGTCTCGACTGAGAGCTTTCAACGAATATCGATTGTTCTATACGTCTATACAATAAGATACTAAACTTCTCATTCATTTCTCGTTTCATAACAGCAACAAACTAAAAATTAAACCCCCTAATTAATCGTAAGTCGCGCTAAATTCTCTCAGGAAAAAGTTTTGTTTGAACCAAATATCATATTTTTTTTTTATATTAACACAATTTATTTGGGTTATTTCAATCAAAATTTGTTTGTTTTAAACAAATTCTTTTCTGAGTACTCTATTTAATTTCTTTTAAATTCGCGCCTAAAAAATGTGAAATCACTCTGCAAATCTGAATTAGTTAAAAATAACTAATTGTTTTGTAAAATCTTGGATTGTCATTTTTGCTTTAGAAATTAGTTAAAAATAACTAATTATTAGTAAAAAGTAACTAATTTTCAGTGGAAAAATAATTGAAAATAAATTTAATTAATTGAATTAGTTACCATAAGTTATTTTAAAATAACCTAAAAGGGACTTTAACAATAATAATTACTAATTTTTAACTAATTACATAATAAAAAACAATTTTTAGAAATTAATTTAATTTTATAAAAATAAATAGAAATCAAAAATAATCGGTAGTAATATACTCGAGGAAATGGATAAATATCCGGCACTCGATTTCGAGGCTTTAACCGTCACTGGTAGATTCGGAGAATTAACTGCTTCCTGAATCTTCCAATTTTTTTTCTAACTCTATTTGAAGCTTGTGATTCTAAGCTTGAATCAATCAAGCAGAGTAGGTCATTCGTTTTGTCAATCATAGATCGTTAATCGACCACGACTTGTGGTGATTAAAATAAAACGTCTCTCTCTTTCTCTCTCTCTCTGAATAATCAATTTTCTATACTAATGAAATCTTAATTTAACAGAATCATGTTCTATGATTCCAATTACAACAATATTTACTTTTTAAATAAACATACACGTAGAAAAATATTTGTATTTTACAACAAAATATTTCATTGACATTTTTGTGCAAATTTAAAAACATATAAATATTTTTTAATTTTGAGACAATGCAATTAATTTAGGTAACTAAAATTTTATTGAGACAAATCAAAAACAATGCGGTTCAAAATCAGTAAAATTAAAAAAAAAATTCCCATGGTTTCCAAGATTTTGTATAACAAAATTTTAAAAACTTCTCAAAATGCAAATAAAAATAATATTAATAATAATAAAAAATAATAATAACAATAATAATAAAAAATAATAATAACAATAATAATAATAAAATAATCTGTATCTACCTTGGAGGAAGGTTTAAAAAATATATAATAATCTCAAAATGTTGTTAATAAGAAAAATTTATACGTGTCCGGCATAATTCATTTTCATTTATAATTCAGGAAAGACTTTTCATTTCAAGAGCGCGTTTTCCATGCATTAGAAGCATGTGGCCACTTAAGGGGCAACGTAGGTCTACATTTGCTGTTGGCCCCCAAGAATTAAATTAGCGCGAGTTAACTCAGGGGACTACTCGTGCTTCCATTCTTCACGGAATTCAATTATTCTACGTGATACGTGCGACACACAAGCCATACTAAATAAACACAGAGAAAGCACTCGGATTTGATTAGAATTTCGAAAAAAAATATATATATATATACAAATACACACAATTTTATTTGAAACGTGTTGAATTGAAAATTTTGTCCTTCTAAGAGAAATATTTTCAAAAACTCATAATACACAAAATTGCTATTATTATATGGGGCATTCTAATTTGTATTATTTTCATTAAAATTTCAGATTTGTTTAAAACAATTTTTTTTGGATTTTTTATTAAAAAAAAAAAAAATATATCTGTATACAGGTGATTCTCTCAAAAAGCACAAATTACGCTTTTAAGATATTTTGTTAAAAAATATGAAAATTAATTGAAATTATTTAAAATTCTGTCAGCCATACGTTAGGATTTAACAATTTTCAATCGGACCACTACAGAAAATTTTAAAAAAAGGTAAAATAACTGAAATATTGAATAAAAACTGATGTTACGGAATGGAGTTACGGAATGGAGTTTTAACACTAGTTTTCATTCAATAATTCAGTTGTTTGCCATTTTTTTGAAATTTTCTTTAGTGATCCCATAAAAATTTGTTGAATTTTATCGTATGGCTGGGAGAATGTTTATTAATTGAAATTAATGTTATTATTTTTTAACAAAAACCTCGTCAAAAATTGTGCACAAGTAATTTGTTCTTTTTGGGAGAATCACCCATACATTTTTTTTCAATGTAAAATCAAAAAAAAATTATTTCAATCAAATATAAAATTTTAACCACTTTACTGTTTGAGAAAATATCGACGCCTCCCGTTGATAAGATGCCCGTTCATTTGTCAGAATAATAAAATGCCAACTCGAGCTCAGTTCAATTGTCAAAATATTAAAAGGCTAACTCAGTTTCCGTATAATATAATCCTATCTCGCATTAAATTCGAATTCAAGTTTTCGCAAATTAAAAAAGAAGTTTAAGTTGATCAGAATATTAATTCATACTTTTTAATAATTAATTAGTGATTAATAATTATTAATAAAATAAGAAATAGAATAAAAAACAAATAATAAAATAAATGAAAATAAAAAATATTATTAAAAAAGAAAAAAATTAATTTAGCCTTAAATTATTTATTACTAATATTATTTTTTTTATTATAATTTTTATTAATTTTTTTATTTTGTTAATCATTAATTAATCATTACAAAATAATATTTTACAAAATAATATTTTGTAATGATTAATATTAATGATTAACAAAATAAAAAAATTATAATAAGCGTCGATATTACTATGATAATATAAAAATAAAATTTCTTATTTTTGGGATAATTTATTTTTTGAAGCACCATCACTTTCAGTTCATTACTTTTTTTGCACACTACTGGTAATTTTTTATTTAGAAGTTTAATAATTTATTATTATTGAAAAATTTAATTTTAATCAGTGTAAGTAATCTACTTTTTTTCGCAATATAAATAAACATTTTGTTTAATAAAAAAAAAAACGAAATACACGAAGGCATAAACAATATTATAAATAATGAAAACGTAAAAGGTGTTATAAATTCCGTGAAGTAAAGAGAATAAATAAAAAGCAAAGTATAAAGAATTCACAGAAAGATTCTTAAAAGCATGCCACGATTAGTGAAGCTGACGATTTAGTCTTTTCTTAAAATATTGCATCTTTGCTCTCTATATATACACACAAAGAGAAAGAGAGAGAGAGAGAAATCTTCTTATTTCATTTCTTCTGCATGGAATGCTACAAATGTAGACCAACCTGAATTTTTTTCAAATTAAATTTTTATATAACGAATCAACACATACATAGATTTCAATTACCATCAAAGTCGATTCGAATTAAATAAATATTCTAAAAAATTCCGCTCCCCGTCCATTTCTCTTTTACAATATAGAGATGCGTGAAAAAAAATAATGAAAGATATTTATCAAATTTAAAAATTCTGTCCAAAATGTTATTTGTAAAAATTACAACGATGCTGAAGTACGCAATGTTTATGATAACCGATTTTTTAAAAATAATTTTTTAGAATATGAAAAATTCTACAATTTTTTGCCTGAAAAACATTTCTTGTAGTTTTTATTAATCTACAAATTTTTTATTCATTGAATAGTATACGGGCAAAGCCCATTTGTACAGAGTACTAATAAGATACGTTAAAATTGTGACGCGCTCTCAAGAAAGTGACCTTAGAAGCAAATGAATTACGATAATTTTACCTTGATTAAAAGTTTCTTTTTATTTATATAAAATAGAAATCAGATTTTATCGAATATTTTGGATGTAATAAAGACTATTAAATGGTAAAATAATAATTTGTATTAAAAATTGTTCCTCTGTGTATACTTTCACTTTGAAATTTTAAAACATAACCTATAATTTTTCTAAGATACATTTCTTCAAAGCGCGTCACATATATTCTGTACATAAAATGGCTGCATTGTTATTATTGTCGTTGAAAATTAAGCCACGCAATACACTGAAAGAAATAACTATATGGAGTACAGCGATAATTATCGGTAGGTGAACAATAATATATTGCTAATATAGATACTGCCACACGGTATCGGTGTTAAAGCCATACAATGATGGGTAAGAAAGTATTTGTTAAACTGGCGATATATTATTTCTGTTAGTCAAATTTAATATTTCTAAATTAACCATACGTATTACTCATTTAACTTTACCTTAAAAACAGCTTAGGATATGTTGGTTCTTTCGATAACACAGAAAAAACTTGGACTCATTTTTGTTGCAACTCATTTTCTTTTGGGTATCGAAATGAATATGGGACAAACTTCATGTTATTCAAAATGATATTGGCTGGAATTTCAGATTTCTAAGTTGGCATCATAAGCAGAGTAATTTTGTATTTCAATTATTGTTTCTAATATTTCAACAACACCAGAAAGATTATTTTGACCAGTACGAATATTTAGAAGTTTTTAAATAAAAATTATTTATTATTATTTACGTAGATAATAATTAATTTCATAAGTTTTTAAATTTACCGCTATTATTTAAGTTGGCAGTACCGTTCCTGTTGTCAAAACACATGTTTTCATTTTTCTAACCTAAAAACATATTTCCTTTATTATTTTATTACGCGATTACAAGCAATTTTTAATCAAATATATTAAGTCTAGCGTGTTATTTACTTCTTTGTAATTATTATATTTCATGTTTTTGTGCAAAATTATTCGTTATTTCACAATATTTTTCCATTTTTCTTTTTCTCAAAATGAAACTTGCCTGTTTCATTTTGATACTTTTACCTTAGAACTCGAAATGAAACAACCAGTTTCATTTTTGTTGCGAATCAAATTGAGTATAGAATCTATACTCAATTTGAATTCAGGTTTTTTCTGTGAATACCACCTCCACATATTTCAAAAAAATAAAAGAAACAAAAAATAATTCATAAAATTCTTAAACTAAATTATTTATTTTAACACTTTTGAGAATCACTGCTATAATTAATCACAACACTGTAAAGTTTTATATCGAAAAATATTTGACTCAAGGGGGATTTGAACGCACTACCTATAACGATTACTATCCCGAAACCCTAACCACGCAACTATATTAACGCTTGAGAGTAAAAATTTTAATGACTAACAAATTTCACATTCACAAAGTCCATTTTTCATAAAATCTCAATGTTTTAATGTAAAATTGCTGACATCAACTGATATTTACGAACTGTCACCCTTTGTGGCAGCCATTTTTAAAGTTACGAATATAGTATTTCTTTCAGTGTACTTTAATGAAAGTTGTGAGTGAATTACAAAAAAAAAAATATTATTGTTGAACTGATTTCGCTCACTGCTTATAGTTTGTAGATCACTACACTGAGGAAACTGTTTGGTATCATCTACTGAAGTTTGGTTCTCCAAACCAAATTTTTTATTTGATATATGTGCAACTAATCCGTTTGGTTCGGGCTACTAAATTTTTTCGTTGAATCATTTTGTTCGGTCTACCAAATTTTTTGTTTTGCACAACTAACTTATTGTTTTTAAGCAAACAAAAAATTTAGTTAAATGAAAAAAATTTTGTTCTTTTCTCAACCAAATTATTTTTTGGCTCACACTTATATTTTTTATTTTTCACTTAATTTTATCACTTTTGTTATCCTCTTTTATTACCCTATGTCTACTTAAATTAATTTCTATTGCGGAAAAACCTAACACTGCAAATCAAGAACGCTGACCACTACACTAAGAATCCTAGTGACAATGTGAGTGTAAATTATTTTCATAAAGTATACAGGCTGGAGAAAAACTTCCGTTCTTTTAACAAGCTTTATTCTCTCTGTTCGATATGCATCACTACACACACTTTTTTACCGAATTTCTGAAACACATAAAAATCTCGAAAACACTTGAATAAAACTGGACGACACGAAGCATGGTTAACGTGTGACATATTTACGAGAACAGCGCATGCGCAATTGAGCATTCAGACGGTTTGGTTTGGAGAACCAAATTATTCAGTTAACAGACGCAAAAGTTTGAACGAAATTTTTGGTACAGCCAACTAAATTTCTCGATTGATTGCTTCTTTCGTTACTGTTATGTCAACTAAATTTTTGTAATCTTAACTAAAAGTGCTCCACCAAATTATTTTATTAACATTACATTATTATTTTTCTCAGTGTAAAGTCATTACACGGAAAGAAATTTTCTGTACAATTTACAGAAACTCCTGCGCCATCTACTGATGTTTCTCCAAATAGAGAAATTTGTAGAATCATTGGCATTAAAATCTGTTAATTCTACAAGTTTGAGCTACAGTTCTTAAAAACTGTTGAGTGACCAAATTATGTATAGTATATTGGGGATAATATATATTTGGTAGAGTATTTCTTATAGGTTATATTCTCCTCCGAATACATTAAATTCGCGGAACATTATTGTATAAATTAGTATAACTTCTATGTAAATAAATTCAAAAATAATTTATTTCTATAATAATGTTTATATACTTAAGACGTTTCCTTTTTAATTAAACTTTCTTGCCGACACTATGATAATAATAAAAACACTAAATTCGCCTTAACCTCTCGCACTCAATCGTATTCAGCCTTTGTCGAATCACTGCATTGTTTTCGCGCATGCGTTAAATTCTTACAGAAAATATCTGTAGAATTAACAGATTTAGGAACATGTAAAATCTCCAAATCGATGTTAAAGAATTACCAGAAAATTTTTTTCCGTGTAAATACTTTTCTCTAATAAAAGATAATTTAAGTAATATTGGGTTTCTAGGTGATCTTTGCGGCACATATAAATCAAATAAGAACGATAGATCTGAACAGTTAATACGACTACTAATAATTTTAAAAAAAAGATCAAATAAAAAAATATTCTTTTATAGGTAAACAATTTTAGTAATTTTATGTGTTAAATAAAAATTGATGAGCCAAAAGTTTTGAACGTTCAAATGAACGAAATTTTTTTTCCAACTTCTTTAAGTAGGAATTTTATTACAAAATATTGTTTTAAATATCTAAAAAGTAGTTATTAATTTAATAATTGTTTAATTTACTGTTTTATTTTACATGGCCATCAAAATTTTTAATAATTTATAGATTGAAAAAAATATTTTGTTCATTTGAACGTTCAGAACTTTTGGCTCATAAAAATTGATCATAAAACGTTGCGTATACTTCAGTATCGTAAAATTACATATAATATTATACATATTATATAATTATATAAATAAAGCTACAATTTTCATGGCTTTTAGAATACAGATTACGCGTTTATATATAGTTTCTGAATTTCCTTTGAAGAGATACAACTTTGATCTTCTCTCATGATAACAAGATAGAAGATGTAATCAAAAAATTGTAAATTGAATAGTCAATTAACACGGTGTGGAAGAGAGCTAATATATACACGTGGTTAGAATTACATGCGCATTCATTACATGAATAATAGAGGCATATTTTAATGAGACTTTATTGTCAAATTATTTTATATATTTGTAAGTGTATTAGGTATTGCAAATTATTGATAATACAATTTTTTATGCATATAATTTTACTTTCGTTTTTTATTTAAATTTTAAATTGAATTTCACTTTAATTTCTAGATGAATTTTTTTCTTCTTTTTTTCAGATCTTAATGGTATTGAAAATCGTTGTGAAAAACAAAATTTTTGAAATACAGTGTAAAATGAGACAAAATCGGTGCAAACCTTTGAAAAAGCTTTCAAAAAATCTGTTAGCGTAGAAGGTTTCGAATAAAAGAGAAAAAATATAGAGGCGAATATTGCAACATGAAATTAAATAAACCCATATATATATATTGCCTACAGTGATAAATTTCTCTCCTTTTCATATATATATATAGTCGTTTTAAATGAAAATTTTTTAACAATGTTATCTTTAGATTTCATCAAATCCATAAGATTCGAAATATTCAATAATATAACCAGTTTTCGTATATATTTATTTTTTTTTAAAATACAATAGGAAAAACAAAATTAATTACATTAATTTATTTACATAAAACAGTTAATTTTCTACAAAATAGAAAATATTTAAACTTTTAAAACATGATTAAAAACTTCGTAAAGCAAAATTTAAAACAATTATATTATCATTTACAAAACAAAGAGAAAATAATATTAATAAATAAACGATTAAATAATTTATTATTATTATTATTATACTATTAAAAATATTTAATAATATTTATAATTAGTCAATAATATAATATACCACAAATAGTTGTGGTATAATCAAAATATAATATTTTTTCTAACCTTAAAATAATCAAATGCGATTTTCATCATGTAGAGCTGCTACAAAAAATGATGCACGCAATTATAAAATTTCAGAAATCACTTAAACACAATTTTTAAATACATAAACGATTCCGCTTTAAAAAATATTTGAACACTCCCGAAATAATGTAAACACAAACTTTGAAAATGTTAAATATTAATTGATAACGATTTAAAAAAAATGAATTTTTCACTCCCGATGTTTATAGATGCACTTAAAATAAAAAATTAATAATAAAAAATGTTTCGAAAATTATAGTCAGACACGCAAACATAAATGAACACGTCTTAACAGGTCGAATCCCGAATTTCAACTAATGTGTTGAAAATAATATTTCATGTGAATTTATAATTCAATATACATAATATTGAAATTTGACTTATTTGAGGTGATCGTCCTTTGTTCCTATCCTAATGTAAACAAGTTGCTTGAGTAGTGTAAACAATCACAATACCTAAACCAGGTAGTTCTTTTGTATTGATGAATTTTAAATTACTTTAAAATTATTGTAATTTGAAAGCAAGAAATTTATATAGTTCAAAAATTATTAAAATAGATTTGAAAAAAAAATTTTAATTAATTTATGAAGTAAAAAAAATATTTTTAAATTTATAGATCAGATGATTTAAAATTATTTTTAAACAAATATTTACCTCCAAAAATTCAATACTTTTTATTCTTTTTCATTTCTAATTGTTTTATTAAAATAAACTCAAAATGGTGGAATTAATTTTGTTTCATTAAGTTGTTATTAAATTCAAAATTCAGTAAATTCAATTTTAATTTAAATATTCAAAAAAAAAAATTTTAATCTAAAATGTCAGTTCACAAAATGGTGGACAATACTGCTAAATCCGTTGTTTACATTACTGAACTGTTATTTCGATTTTCTAATTTTTTATGTGTTTCAAGTTTTTTCAAACAAAAAATTTGTTTACCACTTTTTTAACTTCAAATTTTATTATTAAATTTTGTTTTTTATATGCAAAAATAAATGAATAATTTATGAATTTAAGGTCAGATTTAAAAAATTCAAAATGTCGTACCCAATATGGCGGAAAAATTTTAAATTGATTCGATTCGTTCAAAATTCCGTACTTGGAAGTTTTTGGGGTCGCTGAATCCAAAGAGGTCAGATTTGGATTCAGTGACACAAAAAACCCCAAACTACCGAATTTTGAACGAATGGAATCAATTTTAAAATTTTCCGCCATATTAGGTGGACATTTTGAATTTTTAAAATCTGACATCAAATTTGGATTCAGCGATCTCAAAAACGCCCGAGTACAAAATTTTGAACTAATCGTATCAACTTTAAACTTTTCCGCCATATTGGGTCCGCCATTTTGAATTTTTTAAATCTGACCTTACATTTTGATTCAGCAACCCCAAAAACTTTTAATACGATGATATGATATTTTTTTGGAAATTTTTTTTTTGATTGTTTTGGGCCCACAAACGATTCTTCTACTAGACTGCGAAGGGGTTAAATGTTTAATGTTCCTTTTTTATTTTTGTTGCTGTAGTAATTTTTTAAAAAATTATAGAATTAAAAAACGTTCAGAACTTTAGATACATAATTTTTTTTAATTTGAATATTTTTAATAATATTTTTTAATTTGCAGGGCTGATAGCAAAAGTGGGTTATAATTTGAGTGTGAGCAAAAATAAATTTAAAAATATTGCTGACAAAAATGGGTTAGATTATTATTACATATGATATTAACATTTTTTTGTAGCAATTTTAGGTTTAGAATATTTATTTAAATAATAATCGTAAAAGAAACATTATCAACATCTCTTTCAAATAGATAAATTAATATAAAAATATTTTAACTTGTTTTTGCAAACTACTTTAATTTACTCCTATTCAAATTATAACCCACTTTTGCTATTAGTTCCTCGTTTATGTTGAACATTATTTTTTAATAATATTTTAGAAATTTTATATTTATATATATATACAGACACTAATCTCATTTTTCAACTGAATATCAAATTCAGTTTGTGTTCAAATTTTCATTGTCTTTTTTTTCTAATTTTCACTACTCCGATGAACTACCATGACTTTATAGCGCGAGCGTAAAGCACGCGGCATTGTTCGTTCAATTTATTGGAAAAAGTGCACGAGGTATTTTCGTTTTTAGGTGTATTAGCTCGTTGCACTTGTTCGTGTCCAATGAATAAACAATAGGTATAGATGCCAAGTTGGAAATTTCAAGTATATCACCAAATGAACATTTTAGTTTATATATAAAGCGTTTATCATATATTTTATAAGCAGTTATTTTCGTCGTTTAAATATTACACACTTGACGAACATATCGACATTAGGGTTATTAATTTTTATATTTCTTTTTATTTATTCATTTTTAAATTTTTAATTTCTTCCATTGAATATTTTATTTATAAGTATATATAAGTCAATAATGTTAAAAAGATTTTTAACTAAATTTTTAATGAATACGAAAATAATGTATTATGACAAATTTTTTTTCATATATATATATATATATATAGCTAAAAATATCTCTAATAATTAATTTCAAATCTCAAACTGTTTGAATTTAATTTGCGTGATAAATTTATGTATATAAACACCAAAATAATAATAATAATTAATTAATTATGTAGAATTTATTGGAAATATTTGCAGCGGACATATTTAAATGTGAGTAATAAAGATTAATCAAAAGGTAAAATGAATTAATTCAGAATATAACTCTTTCTATTGAAATAGCTTTGGGAAAATTTTGTCGGCCCAATTCCAAACACGTATGTGCAATCTGTTTAAATTATTTATCAGAAGTGCACGCATACGTAATTAAATATTGATCCGAACAAAAACATGTGTGTACCACAAAAATTGACCAGTGTTTACTCTCACGTTTCATTTTATATATATATATATATATATATATATATAGAGGGAGAATTCGGACTTCATTAGAGAAAAGGGACACAATTGCAATTATAAACATAGCTAATTGATGTGTATATATATTTATATATGGACCACACAAAATCATGCATCGACAATTATTTTAAGTTGATGTTTGATTGTGTTGGCTATTTTTTAATTCAACGGCAAAAATTAACATCATATTCTTTTTTTCAATTTCCCTGTACTATTATAATAAAAAATAAAGTTCGAATTAGAATAAACTGACAATGATTTCCAAAAAATTAAATTTAAAAATTTTCAAAACGAAATATTAACAATTGCTGAAATTTTGTACTGGAATAATATCCAAACATAACCTCAATCATGGATTTACTCTGTCCAAGAATTGTGATGGATAGTATAGACTGTCAGCAGTCAGCGCTGTACTAACATATGTAGTTAAATCTTTAACAGGTTGGTAATATAGAAAACTATAAAAAAAAATTTCATTTCCAAAGTTGACAAAAATAAGTTTGGCATCGCGATTAGATCGAAAGTAATCGAATAACACAAAAATCTTTCTGACTGTCTCCCTAGGCTTCGGAGTAAGATGTTGTCACGTTAAAAAAAAAAATTCAAAACTCTGACAGGAATCTTATAATTATAAATATAATATGGGAATTTGCAGATTTGAATTAACATCACTAACTTTACATAATTATGTAAAATTAAAACTAATTATGGCAATTATACGACTAAGTGTGGAGGAAAAATTCTTTCCACATATGATTCCAGCAGACTGGAATTAAGTCTCATATTATAAACGGTCTGGCGAGTAGAGTTGATATATATGTATATATGAAATACAAAAACTCATGATCAAAGTGGTAGAATAGATTTTTTAAAATAAATTACGCCATTTAATTTTACAATTAAACAAACTTAATTGAAATTTTTAAATCTTGATATATTTATTTCGTTATATAAAATATAACCTAAACTTGTCGGATATGCGGAGAGTAATATATTCGCTTGGCAATATTTCATCACATCAGAATTATATGAATGAAATTTGAAATAATTTTGCGAGGTCTAATGAAAAAAGTGAGTATCTAAAATTTTTATACATAAAGTATTTATACCATTGGCCTTATTATATAAAATCAAAGAGTTTTTTTTATATACACAAATAAAATTAAACTCGTAAACAAAATTATATCATGTAAGACTATATTTAAATAATTAAAATTATTGCAGTTTTTAAGGATTTGTTTTTCATCTCGCAGACGATTTTTCATATAATTTGACAGTAATGATTATATTAATAATCAATCTTGCTTTTCAGCTTTCTTATAAATTAATTTTTCAGTTATATGAAAAAATGTTTCGAAATAATCTTTGTTAAGTTGAAAAATTTACAAATATGTGAATAAATAATGATATAGAACACAGATTGAAAATAAATTTCAAAATTGACATTTTCAGACTAATTTAAAATTAATGTCTAGACGTATAAAAAAAAGAATTATTAAAAATCGATAACACAGTTTTCCTAAAAGTATCAAATTGAGACCAAAAATTGCATCAAATCTTTGCAACGTTTTGATGCACATAAGTTATATCAAAAAGAGATCGTTTTGTGTATCATTTTTAGAAATGAAACTTATCTATTTTCTTTCTTTAAATTTTTTCTGAATCGTTTTTATAAAAAGCAAAACTGCCATCTACCTTCTAAAAAGCTCGGCTATATTGATTTTATCGACAAATTTTTTCTCATGCATTTTAGGTTATGTTTATAAGCTTGTTGTCAATTTTTAATTATCGAATTGCACATTGTCTTTGATTTTCTGTTATTTTCATTTTCAAATTAAATAGTGAAATGGTCTCCGCAATTGTACTATTACCAAAATATCTGAAAAAAATTCGTTTAATTTTGAGTCGATTCAATTCGGCCATGATTGATATAAATTGAGGAGCCGGATTGTAGAACCGATTCTTCGCTCGAACTCACGCAGAAGTATTGTCCGACCCTCCACTATACCATCAAATTTTAAAACTCATAAATAAAATATTTAAAAAATATTAGTTTATGCAGAAGAAAAAAATACATATTTTATCTATTTGAAACTTTTTTCTAAAATGTAATTTATTAGTACTAAAAAATGAAAACTGAAAAAATTTTTTTTCGAAAATAAATTTGTACTTTTTGATAAATATATCGTCCTTTTTCGGTCAAATATTGACGAAATTTTGTGAAATTTTGTAAGCATACACAATATACACAACAGAAGCCTACAAGCTATAAAAAATAAGAAAAATCACATTATTTATTTATTAAAAAATTTTAAAAGACGTCATTTACAAATAGAGGAATTTCACTTTTCTACACAAAAAAGTATGCGATGAATTTTCAAATTATGAAAACTTCTCGCGAGAAAGTTTTTCCTTTACTAATCAGGAAGTTTTTCCCACAATTTCAAACTGATTCGAATATAAATAAAGAAAATACGAGGAAAATAGCGAAACCGTACTTTCGTTCGCAACGAGAATGTAAAAAAGCAGCCATGTTTGTCGTCGCAACGTCACGCGCGCGCGCGCGCACACACACACACATATATGTAAACAACTTGAGGGAGCCTTAGTTGCTGCTATGTGTGTGTGTGCGCGCGTGTCATTGCGACGACAAACATGGCTGCCTTTTTGCATTCTCGTTGCGATAATTTTTATTTTAAATAAATGACGGTCATTACAATTTTTTTATTTTTCACTTATCTTCTATTTAAAATTATTACATATAAAGTATTTATAGCACAAGAATAATTATGAAAAATCTCACAAATCTCTCTCTCTCTCTCTCTCTCTCTCTCAAAAATCTCGGGATCGAACCCAGGACCCTTGGGACGCGAGCCTTGTACTCTAACCACATAGCCACATTATCTTTACATTTTTACATCCAATATTAGTTTATAATCCTTTAAAATAATTTATTTAAATCAGAAAAAGCACAGGAATAAAATTATAATATGAAAAACAAAATTTGTTGAAAGAAAAAGAAAACAAATTTTTTCAGTTCTATAAATATTTTTTCATACAGATCGTTATATAGGAAAATGTGGAGGTTGGATAAAATTTATTTGTATTCGGAAAAAATGCATTAAGACGACATCAGCTGTGTGCTCTTGGGAGTTTGTCGCAAAAGCTCGAAAACATTACTCATTTGTACGTAAAAGCGTAAGTCGTATAGACCGTCGCGTGTGTGCAAGAAAAAGCTCATAAAAAGTCGGATGCACGCGAAGAAACATTAGTATTATTACTTTACAGGTGCGAACTTCGTTGGACACATAAACATAAACACGTGTCCACACTTGTGCGCCATGTTAACATGTACACTCGAATGTTCATATATACTTCATACGCATATATATGTATGTATGCCTGTAAAAATGTATATATGTACCCTCTTTTTGCACTTGCTTAAGTACAACATTAATGGTAAAGGACGATGTTTTCAAATGAAAACGTGGAGTAAATGCCAGGAGTAATATAAGTTATGATAAACGACACTTTATACTTTTGCGCATATCCGCACATAAAAAAAAATATATATATATATATATATGTTGCTTGTGCAACAAAAGTTTATGCCTACATTCGTAATTGTGGTTTGTCTTGAAGAATTTCCAATTCAGTGGTAAATATAATTTAATTATCAATATTAAAATACATTTATCAATTTTGAATCAAAAATTTACACTTAAATTCCCATAAATAAATCATTTGCATGTCAACCACCTTAGGCGCTATTTTTTAAAAACCAAACAATTTTTTTTAATTTATAAATTTATAAAAATGCAAAACAATAAAATTTATTTTTCATGAAAACAGTCTTCAAAAATAATACCTAAGATTAGAAATTTTTATTTATAAAAACATGTCAAATAGATTTTTAAAAATATTTTTTTTTTTGTCAAATTTTTCCTCTCAAAAAACTTGTTATCTGCTCAAATAATAAATCTGCGTTACCGACGACCGCGTATCAATTATCGATAAAAAAAAAAAAATAATTTGACATTTTTGGTCCTGTGAAAATCAATTTTCGGTGCTGAGCGTCGACGCCAACTTCATGGAGGTGCTTTATTAAAGTTTTCTTATTCTTAAGCATTTTATATAAGCGCGCTTTTTTCGACCTATAAGAGGGTTGTCGTAGCGCAAGCGCAGTAGCGTTTAGGAATGGTCATTGGCAACTCTGAATGCCATTTTCTCTCATTCTTATTCCGGTGTCCGTAGTGTAAATTTAGTTTTGTAGAAGTAGAATTATAAAATTTACTTGTCAGGCTATTTAACTATTTTTCTAGGTTTAGTTATTTTCCATAAAATAACTTTGCGTCTTGGCAAATTAATAATTAAAAAGTATAGATAACGTACGTAGATTGAATTTAAAATATAATAATAAATTAATTACAATATAAAATGAAATCAATCATAAATTAAAATCTACGTTATAATAATTTTAAATACATTTTAAAGTACAAGCAAGTGAAAATTGTCTTAAGACAAAAAATGTCAATAACACAAAAAATAATAATTTTTAAATAAACGTAAAGAAAAATAAAGCGTATTTATTTTCTTTGACAATAGTTTTGTAATTGAACAATTCTTAATTAATTATTAGATCTTCAACTACCGTTGGATAGTTGACTGGAAAATAGTTAAAGTAACTACTATTTGTAATGCATTTTCACCAAATTAAATGAAAATGTCTTTTTTTATTTTTTTAGTTTTATATATACATAAATTCTGTTTTGCGACGATACTTTTGATTCATGTAAACGATTTTTATAAGATAAGTGAAAAATTGTCGCCTATAGTATAGTCTGACATTTATTTGCCATAATATGAGTTTTGGTTAATTTCTGATAATTTATTGTATTTTAGATAAAATAATTGTTTGCATAAGTATATTTTTATCCTTATTATTATTTATTTCGTTGACAACATGTGATTGTTAGATCACGTGATCACCACAATGTTAATTTTTTCGACCACTTTTTTTCTGTAAAATACTGACTGAATAGAGTTGGAATTTTTTTAAGACATCTAAAATATAATAAGGAAATATAAAGAAAATTAAATCTAATCTAATAATTTTACGATGCTGAAGTAAGCAACGTTTATGATAAACGATTTTTAAAGAAAGAAATTTTTTAAAATGAAAAATTCTATAATTTTTTTGCCTGAAAAGTATTTTTTTTTTGTTTTTATTAATCAATAAAATATAAAAAAATATTTTTTTAGGTTTAAATTATGAGAAATGTTTCAATACGTCTCACCCGATCCTTATTCATCATGAACAATACAAAAAAGGTAACAATAATTTTTACATTAATTTAATAAAATATAGTATATTTCATTTTTCTTTTTGTTTAACAATAGTTTTTTAATTAAACAGAATTGTTAATTGTATTAAGGAAATTTTTTGATTTTATTTATAAAGAATTATTAAACGCCTCGACAATAATTTTCGCACGCAACCTTTGTGTTAAAATTATTTTCATTACCACCACATCCACTATAAATAAAAAATTCACAGGCACCTCTTCCACTGTTATAACCTAATTTCCAAATACGTCCATTACATGTCCCATATGCAAATCCCAAACTACAAACTGCAAAAAAATTATTCACTTACAATAATGCAACATTTTTATGAAAAAAATAACCTTTTAATTGATTACAATAAATTTGTTCAATATTAAATTTATCTTATTTTAGTCTTTTTATATAACATAGAGTGATTAAAAAAATTTAATTTAGGTATAAAAGTGTTTCAAATAAAACTAAATAAATATATATACATAATTGTACTAGAATAAAATTAAAGTTGTGAAAAACCAAAAAATCTTAAAGAAAAATAAAAGTGACCTACCTCGCCTTGGTTGTCCATTTGATTGGTCAAATTCCATAATGAACATGATGCACATTATTAAAAAGTATGTAAAAAATTTGTAATGCATTTTTACAGAGTTAAATGAAAATTGTTTTCTTTTGATTCTTTAGTTTTTTTTTATATAAATTTTGTTGCGACTACACTCCTTCATGCAAACGAATCTAATAAGATTAGTAAAAGATTGTCGACTATATATATAGACTTACAGTTATTGCAAAAATACATTCAGTTTCTGATAATGAATTCTATTTTATGGAGAATAAATAAATATTTGTATAAGTAAATGTTTTCCTTATTTTCCTTTCGTTAATAAAGACTGTTTTTTGATAATTTATTTTTTCTTTTTCCCTTTATTTGTAAAGTATTCTATTTATAATAATCAAATAAATTATTTTCATTACTTTAAAAGTATTCTGTAAAGAATACAGAATTTTATATCAAAACGCATTACCATATAATAATATGTAATTGCAAATATTAAAATTTTAAAAAATTAAATTACAGTTATATACACACTGAGAAAAATAATAATGTAATGTTAATAAAATAATTTGGTTGAGCACTTTTAGTTAAGATTACAAAAATTTAGTTGACATAACAGTAACGAAAGAAGCAATCAATCGAGAAATTTAGTTGGCTGTACCAAAAATTTCATTCAAGCTTTTGCGTCTGTTAACTGATGAGCCAAAAGTTCTGAACGTTCAAATGAACGAAATATTTTTTTTAATCTATAAATTATCAAAAATTATGATGTCAATGTAAAATAAAACAGTAAATTAAACAATTATTAAAATAATAATTTCTTTTTAGATATTTAAAACAAAATTTTGTTATAAAATTCGTACTTAAAGAAGTTGCAAAAAAATATTTCGTTCATTTGAACGTTCAAAACTTTTGGCTCATTGTTAACTGAATAATTTGGTTCTCCAAACCAAACCGTCTGAATGCTCAATTGCGCATGCGCTGTTCTCGTAAATATGTCACACGTTAACCATGCTTCGCTCTTCGTGTCGTCCAGTTTTATTCAAGTGTTTTCGGGATTTTTATGTGTTTCAGAAATTCGGTAAAAAAGTGTGTGTACACGGAGAGACCGCCAGTTGGAAAAATTACTAAAAAAATTTACAAGTAGCGGAAATAAGGTTACATTGTCAAATATTGCTGTAGGAAATCGAAAATTCTACTAGCAGCATACTTAATAAAACCTGTAGACTATAGTAAAATTGTACACAAATTGGAATAGAAATTACTATAGTCTACAGTTTTATTAAGTATGCTGTATGACAAAGTAACCTTATTTCAGCTACTTGTAAATCTTTTTAGTAATTTTTCCAACCGGCGGTCTCTCCGTGTAGTGATGCATATCGAACAGAGAGAATAAAGCTTGTTAAAAGAACGGAAGTTTTTCTCCAGCCTGTATACTTTATGAAAATAATTTACACTCACATTGTCACTAGGATTCTTAGTGTAGTGGTCAGCGTTCTTGATTTGCGTTGCGTAGTCTGAGGGTTCGATCCCCAGCAGTGTTAGGTTTTTCCGCAATAGAAATTAATTTAAGTAGACAAAGAAAAGAATAAAAGAGGATAACAAAAGTGATAAAATTAAGTGAAAAATAAAAAATATAAGTGTGAGCCAAAAAATAATTTGGTTGAGAAAAGAACAAAATTTTTTTCATTTAACTAAATTTTTTGTTTGCTTAAAAACAATAAGTTAGTTGTGCAAAACAAAAAATTTGGTAGACCGAACAAAATGATTCAACGAAAAAATTTAGTAGCCCGAACCAAACGGATTAGTTGCACATATATCAAATAAAAAATTTGGTTTGGAGAACCAAACTTCAGTAGATGATACCAAACAGTTTTCTCAGTGCACTTAGAAAAATGTTTAGTCAGAGTAACCAAAATTTGGTTGAGCCAAAAGAAAAATTTTATTGGTATTTAAGCATTTTAATAAGTATTTTAATTTATATTTATCAAATTAAAATATTTATGGACTTCGAAAAATCTCATCTCCGCCTGGGATCGAACCTCTGTTTTTAAACTGCGAGTCGGGAGCTATGACCACTGGACTACTCATCTTTGTGAGAGTTTTAAACTAAATTGGTCTCTTAAGGTACGAGCTGAGAGCGAATTAAATTATTTGATTGTCGTAACCAAATTTTAGTTAGGACAATAAACGATCATTTGATTTTTTAGAATAAAATATTTTGTTGTGTTAACCAAATTTTTCTTTTTGTCATAACCAAATTTTGGGTTGGAATTTAAAAATGTTCAACCAAATAATTTTGTTGGCCTAACTAAATGTATGTAACTTTTTTTTCAATGTATTAAAACTAGAAAATTAAATTAAAAAATTAAATTTACTTATTAACTAAAAAAAATAAAAATTTTTAATTCTCAATTATAAATATAAAGTAGGTACATTTTATTTATTTGACAATGTTTATTGGTTCAAAAAGTTGTAAATTATTTAGAATAAGTTTGTAAATATTTAGTGGATATTGTAAAAACTTAGTTAACACCTCGACAAAATCTTTCGCACTCATCCCAATTTTCAAAATTATTTTCATTCCCATCACATCCACCATAAACAAATAGTTTACATGATCTTTGTGAACGCACATAACCATATCGTAAAATATATGCTCGACATGGTCCAGTTACTAGTGGTAGTTTACAAACTAAAAAAAAAAGATAATTTATTTACAAAAATGCAAAATTTTTATGAAATAAACATAATTAAAATTACATACATATGGGCAAATCCACAGAACCGGCCGATTTCATGTTACTCATATATTTTTCTATTTTAGAAGTATTATATTAATTATTTTCATACTTCAACCATTTTGTAATATCTCTGAGAACCTATTGAAATAAGAAAATTGAATAAATGTGAACCTTCTAGTCTTTTATAAAAAATAAAATCGAATTAAGTAACTTAAAAAATGAAATTTACGGTGTTACTCCAGGTATAATATTTAATTCTTATAGGTATAACTTGTTCGGCATAGATCCGAACAATTCCAAACTGTGGTGAATTATAGTTTACTTATTGAAGAATGTTTTGAAAGTAATAAAAAATATGTGCTCTTAAATAAAAAGAAATGATAGTCGTTGAAAGTAGCGTTACTCATTATTTTATAATAATGAAATGTCTATACATTTTTGTAAATATCTTTTGCGGCGATTATTCGATTTGAATTTTTCAAATTGGAGCTTATTGCTTGTGAACAGACGAACAAATGTATGTATCATAGAATAGAGTGCAATCAGAATTAAAGAAAATATTCCAATAATTATCACTCTATGTTTAAGCGTGAACCATTTTCAACATAGCCTTTTTTCAGTAGCACAACTACAGGATAAAATATGATGAGTTGAAAACATGTGTGATTATATAAAGACATTATTATAATTCTTGTATGCAAACGCCAAATTATATTTTCAATTTATAACGTCTAAAAATTAAAAATAAAAAAAAATTATCGAAATTTAACTAGTTAATCGTGAAAAATGAATTATCCTTTCATTTGTTTTATTTTCAAAGTTATATCAAAATCGATGTCAATAATGTCAGTTTGTTGGTTAAAATAGTTAATATCAAAATTAGTAAGTAAACAATTTAATTTACAGAAATAAAAAATTAAATGCTAATAAATAAAATATATAATAAAATATGATAAAATATAAATAATTTATTTTTGATAATTAAAAAATTAATTATTTGTATTTTATCATATTTTATTATTCAAAATGTTTTGCACATATTTCAAATAATATATAAAAAAAACAAAGAAATGCCATTTTTAATTATAATTTCCAGAAGAAAAATAATATTTTCGTTTTTGGCTTTTAACTCAAACGGCATTAAAATAAAATGAATCACGCAAGAAGATAATTGTTCTTGAATATATTTTAAAGAAAGTAAACCATAAATAAAAGGTGTGCTTGCTTTTTGGAAAATTTTCATCTTGATAAGTAAAAATCGGCCGGTTCTGTGGATTTGCCCATATGTTGTTGAACAATGGTTTTTAAAAAACAAAAAAACTAAAACAAGTGTAAAAAAAAGTGACCTACTTCGGTTTGGTTGTCCATTTGATTGGCTAAATTCCATCATGAAAGTAATGAAGAATAGTAAAAAGAGTACAAGAAATTTATAATGCATTTTGACGCAGCAAAATGGATTTTTTGATGAAAACTTGTTTGTTTAGATTTTTTAAAATTTTTAATAAATTTTTGACAATGATACTCTTATATTCATGCAAGCGAATTTAATATGATTTAAAAAAAAAAAAATTGCCGATTATAAATAGGTAGACATTTATTGCAACAAGTGACTTGAAGTTTATGAAAATTGTTTATTTAAATGAATATATTTTTTTTCCTTATTTTGTATTTTGTTAAAAATATTTTTTATTGCTTAATATTTCATTATTTACTTTTTATTGTTATTTTTTTTTCTTTTTCATGTCCTGTTATTTTGACTAAATTAAGAATTTATTATTGATATCAATATACATAAAGTGAAACTGCAAAAAACTTGCCTTTTTATGAATTATTAAAACTGAATTTTTTTATTGTTTGAAATTGAAGATTTTTAATAAAAATTTATTGATTACCTAACTAAATAACTGTTGTCAATTTACTTTTCTTTTGTGTGAAACTTTTTTAACATTATTATTAATGTATCAGTAAAATCTACTTATAGTAAAGTGAAATTTAGTTAAAAAATGATTCACTTGCTGGCGCTAACGTCGCTACTGATAGTCGCTGAACATCAGCTGATGTATTTATATATTATTAATATTATATTAATCTATGAAAATACACATTTTAAGACTCTATGCTCTCTAAATCTAAATTAGTAAAAAATTTAACTATTTTGAATTAGTAACTCACTTTTTGCTTTTGAATTAGTAAAATTGAACTAATTAATAGTAAACAAAAAAGTTTTCACTTCTTCAAATATGAATATTTGTTTAGAAAAAAAAATGCAAAAAAAAAAGTAACATATGTGACATTCCAGGAGTTTTTTAGCACTTTTCGGAGTAACCTTTCCAAATTAAATGAAACATTTTTTTAATAATATTTATTAATATAAAGGTCCAAAAAAATCACTTTTTAAGTAAAAACAATTGTTTATTTAAAAAATACAACAATAAATAATGCAAAAAATTCACTTTTTTCCTGCAACTCCAAATAAATTGGTTTAAAGATCAAAATTTTCCTTATTTTTCAAGCTTTAATACTGCACAAGAAACATAGAGTCCGAGAAAATATTCAATTCACAATTTTTTAAACAATGTTTGTTTACTTTTTTGTATTTTTTTTACTGTGAAACGTCTACTAAAGCTGCGCGCGACGTTTGGAAGTTGTAGCTTTCCTTATTGAGCAGAAGCTCATTACACTAGCGTAGTAAAAAACATGTTGTGTGAAAAGTGAGGTTTTTCATCCTTCAAAAATATTTTTTATGATTTTTACAGCTAGGTAGATAATTAAAAACCATTCAAAGTGATAACCAGAAATGTTTACGTTTCGTTTAATGACAACATAACCTCACTTTTCGCACAACATGCTTTCTACTACGCTAGTGTAATGAGCTTCTGCTCAATAAGGAAAGCGACAACTTCCAAACGTCGTGCGCAGCTTTAGCAGACGTTTCACAGTAAATAAAATACAAAAAAGTAAACAAACATTGTTTAAAAAATTGTGAGTTGAATATTTTCTCGGACTCTATATTTCTTGTGCGGTATTAAAGCTTGAAAAATAAGGAAAATTTTGATCTTTAAACCAATTTATTTGGAGTTGCAGGAAAAAAGTGAATTTTTTGCATTATTTATTGTTGTATTTTTTAAATAAACAATTGTTTTTACTTAAAAAGTGATTTTTTTGGACCTTTATATTAATAAATATTATTAAAAAAATGTTTCATTTAATTTGGAAAGGTTACTCCGAAAAGTGCTAAAAAACTCCTGGAATGGCACATATACCAATAAAATCGAAAACAATTTTTAAATGTCATAAAAAAAAATATATTTCATTTCATTTTTTCTTTTTTTTTGACATTGTTTTGTGATTGAAAAGTTGTATGTTATTTTAAACACATTAGTTGATTTTTATAAAAATTATTGAATACCACGACAATAATCTTCGCACTTAAGTTTTGTGTCAAAACTATTTGAATTTCCTTCACATCCAGTCCAAATAAATCGTTGACATGATCTTTGTCTAACAACATATGCATATCGTGGAAATCTTCCTGGGCATGCACCAGTCTCTATTGGCAGTCTACAAACTAAAAATAATGACAAATTTACAAAAAAATTTTAATTTATATATATATATATATATATATATATACTCACATATATACTTTATATATATATACTCGACTATATAAAATTGTTTAACATTAAATTGGTCCTAGTTTTAAAAATTAAGCACAATATTAATAATAAAGCAAAAATAATATATTGCACCTCAATGAAAAAATGAATAAAATGAAAAAAAATAATTAAAAAAGTTTGTAAAAAACAAAAAAAAAAAAAAAAACTATGAAACAAATATATAAAAAAGATTTACTTCGGTTTGGTTGTCCATTTGATTGGCCAAATTCTATCACAAACATGATGCAAAATATCGAAAAGAGGGCAAAAAATTTATAACTCATTTTAAAGAAATATATTTTAAAATTTGAATTTTAAATAATTTTTTTTTTAAATGATACTTCTTTATTCATGCAAGCGAATATTATAAGATTCATGAAAAAATTACCGACTTTAAAGACTGATAATGCTGACATTTATTTGCATTGTATGTGTATTGCAATTTTTTTTAATTATTTATTTTATTGTTTATTTATGATTAAATTTTTCCTATATATTATTTTCCTCGAATAATTTTTTTTTTATTTCGACATAAATAAATTTTAATATTCTCTTTGTTCTGTAAAATAAAAATAACTATCAAAGAAATTTATTTAGTTTCAATTATTTTATTATATACTCTCTAAATATGAATCAGTGAAAAAGTCACTGGTCTCAAATCATTCGCTAAATTCTAGCTATTTGAATCAGTGAATCAATTACTTTGACTGAAAATCAGTGAAATGTTACTGATTCAAATAGCTAGAATTTAGCGACTGATTTGAGACCAGTGACTTTTTCACTGATTCAAATTTAGAGAGTAATAAATTGACAAACTGGTTAAAAAAAATGTGTAATTTTAATTAATTTATTTCTAATTAATATTTCAATAAATAAATATTTCTGTCACCAAACTATAAAAAAACTGTGTTTTAATGTAAAATATTGTACAATGTAATGGAGGATGGTTTTAAAATTTTTTTACAGCAAACTCTTTAAATAGCATGCGCCCCAAAAAAAAGACACTGACATTATGGCCTCAAGTTTCCATATAAATTGGTATAGTAGACATTTCAATAAATCTGAGGGGGTCACGTTTATAAAAGGACTCGTGAAACCTTTCATAAATTGCTCGTATACGACCAATTTGATAAAAATGAAAGTTTACTGTACAGTTTTTATGTATTTTCGCATATAGTAATGACAGACAATGAACTAACACATTCAGTTACAAAATATGACTGCTAATACATTTTTAAAGTGTATTAACAAATTCTACTTTATAATATAGAAATATATTTTTATATATCTGGTGATGAGAAATTTTTACATTAATACCAGCAAAAAAATTTTCCGTATTAAATATTTATTTATTTATTAAACAATTTTTAAGCAATAAATTAGAAATTATTTTTTTACTGTTGAAGCAGTCCTTAATTTGTTTAAAATAACAACAATTATTATAAACAAATAAAAATTAAATATACTTCTCCACCAAATTCCGTATTTTTGTTCTGGTCAATTATGATTCTCTGTTTTATTACAAGAAATTAAAAAAAAGATGTGAACGCTATAAATAACAAAATTATTGATATGACACATAAAAATTTCATTCCAAAAAAATTAGTGGTCCACATTAGAAATTTTGAGCTAGAAATTTATTAAATAGAAAGAAGAAAAAAAAGTTTTGTATTGAAAGTTTTATTGAAATATAAAGAAAAAAATTAAATAAAAATGATCACAATCACGTATTAAAGGATTCCATAATAAGGAAAAAAAATTAAAATTAGATAAAAAAAAAAAAACATTTATAATAGTAATCATTGATTGGTCAGTTGTTAATTTTTAAAACATTAAAAGATATTTTTTCAGAACTACACGTCACTTGTTGTGATATCTGTCTTACTATTTATAGTCGACAATTGTTTAACGGATCTTATTAAATCCGTTTCCCTGAATAAAGAAGTGTTGTTCAAAAAAAAAAAAAAAAAAAAATTTTAATTTGAAACCTACGGAATTAATATTGAAAAATTGAAAAATTTCAATTAAATTACTCAAAATGAATTATAAATTTCTTGTATTCTTTTTGCTATTCTGCGTTACATTTACAATAGAATTTGGCCAATCAAATGGACATCATCGTGAACGAAGTATGTCTAAATGTTTATTTTATAATAAATATATTTAAAATTAAATTTAAGTACAATACTATAACAGAGTATGAAAATTTTAACATTTTTAAGTTATGTTATAATAAAAAATATTTAAACTTGACTAATAATTTTTGAAACTTAATTAAAAAATTATGACATAAGTAAAATTAAATATTTAATATTTCACTATTTTTTCATAAAAATCTGCGCTATTATAAAGATTAAAAAAAAAAATTTATTTGCAGTTTGTAGACTGCCTTTAGTGACTGGACCTTGCAAGGCATACTTTCGACGATATGGTTACGTTCCTTCAAAAAAATCATGTCAACGATTTATTTATGGTGGCTGTGATGGAAATGAAAATAATTTTAAAACAAAAGATGAATGTGAAAAATTTTGTCGAGGTGTAAATTAACTTTTTAAAATCAACTTCAAAATTGTCTTCAAAATAATTTACTTCTTTTAAATCTTTAATTGTTAGAAAAATTTTATGCCCGTTAAATGTAGAGTACAACAACGTCTTTTTTTAATTAATTAGGTAAAAGTCAGTTAAGGGGACTTTCTGGTTTAGAATTGACAAAAAAGGAAGGTTTTAAAACTTTTATTGTAAGAACAGTATTAAAGAAATTGTAAAAACTATTTTTGGACATTGTAGCACATTGCGTAGAGAAAATTTAAAAAATATGTTTAAGTGTATTTAGTTCAATTTCATAGCTGTAGGTGGCGTCTTCCAAAAGATACCTTTTTTTTGGTACGTTAGATTCCGGGCAACTTGTAATACATAAATTCAAGTTCCAAACGGGAATCTCTTCATAAGGATTTATTCTTGTGCCTAAACCTCAAAAACGATTTTTTTTAAAGGTTTTTTTATTTTTTATGTACATTTTTCTCAAAAACTCGCAAAAACGCCGTGTTTTTGGGTCAATTTACCTCCATATAAAAGCACAGGGGGTAGAAATATGAGTTTTTAGAGGTTTAGGCACCAGTTTTTTAAATAAAGAATCGAAAAAATTTTGGGATTTCAAAATCGGTTCGGTAGATTTCGAGAAAAGCTCTGTACCAGTTTGAAAAATGAGTTTTCGAGAAAAACGCGTTCAAAGTTTTCATAACATAATTCATTGAGTCATGAATATCAAACAACTTTTTATTACAACAGAACTTCGTATCCCGCTGTTTTTGGGGTCGCTGATTACGAATTTGATGTCCGTTTTGGAAAATCCAAAATGGCGGATCCAATATGGCGGACGAAAAAATAAAAATTCAACCGGATTTGCTTAAAACTTGGTACTCGGGGGTTTTTGGGGTCGCTGATTACGAATTTGATGTCCGTTTTTGAAAATTCAAAATGGCGGATTTTCAACTAAATTTAATTAATTGCTTAATCGTTGTCCGCCATATTAGATCCACCATTTTGTATTTTCAAAAACTGACATCAAATTCGTAATCAGCGACCCCAAAAACCCCCGAGTAACAAGTTTTAAGCAAATCCGGTTGAATTTTTATTTTTTCGTCCGCCATATTGGATCCGCCATTTTGTATTTTCAAAAACTGACATCAAATTCGTAATCAGCGACCCCAAAAACCCTCGAGTAACATGTTTCAAGCTAATATCAATAAAAGAGGAACACCAAATATGTAAATAAGATAACTGTAGATTGTTGTTGAAATACATACCGTCATAAATATTGTTATAACTTTTGTTTTTGTACATATTTTTTAAAAAACGTTTTGGGACAGTAATTCTATGATACTATGGAACATTTTTAAGCAAAAAAAAAATCGATTTTTTTGAAATTCTAAACCAGAAAGTCCCCTTAAGAAACGAAATTATTATTGAATTAAATAACCTGCTGATTTTGAGATTATTTCAGGTCAGTTTAGATTTAACGAGATTGTTAACAACAAACATAACCTTAAAATTAGGTCAAATATTATAAAACGAAAATAAATTTAGATGAATTCATTTTAAAGAGACATTAATAATTTTAATGAAATTGTCTAAAAACAAAATTATACAAATATATACTGAGGAAAATACCCTCTTTAAAAAGAGTCAACCTTTTACGGTCAAATAGAAAAATGTAAAAAAAAATTTTAATTTGGTACTCTTTAAAACTAAAACCTTCAATTGCATGCATATTTAAATGTAAAACAAAGAATAATAAAAATTTTCACATATACACTTTTTCAAAATAGCATAATAAGGAAAAAAATTTTAATTTATATAAATAAACAATTATATTAACCATTCATTGGTCAATTTAGTAATTTTCAAACAATAAAATATTTTTTCAGTACTTCACGTCACTTGTTGTGATATCTGTCTTACTATTTATAGTCGAAAATTATTTCACGGATCTTATTAGATCCGTTTTCCTGAATAAAGGAGTATTTAAAAAAAAATATATATATATATATTTTTTTTTCTAATTTTGAAACCTACGGAATTAATATTGAAAAATTGAAAATTTTCAATTAAATTCCTCAAAATGAATTATAAATTTCTTACATTTTTTTTACTATTCTGCGTCATGTTTATAACGGAATTTGTCCAATCAAATGGAAATAATCGAGAACGAAGTATGTTCATTTTACAAATATATTTGTAAATTTCTATATGATACTTTTGTACTATATTGTCATAAACGACTATTAGACTTTAAATGTGTCTAAAATTTCAAATGTTAAAATGAATGAAATTTTTTTTCATTAATTTTAATCTAAAGAAAAATTTTTTAAAAAATTTATCATTATTTTATAAAGATTTTACAATAAAAGTATACACAATTTTATATTCTGTTAAAAAGAATTTTTTTTGAAAATGTTATTGTAGAATTATTTAATATTTCACTATTTTCATAAAAATTTGTTTCTATAAAGATTAAAGAATTAATTAAAATTAAAAAAAAATTTTTTTTACAGTTTGTAGACTACCACTAGTGACTGGACCTTGTGAAGCATTGATTCGACGATATGGTTACGTTCCTTCAGTAAGAGCATGTCAACAATTTATTTATGGTGGATGTGATGGGAATGCAAATAATTTTAGAACAAAAAATGAGTGTGAAAGATTTTGTCGAGATGTAAACTAACTTTATACAATCAACTTCAAAATGTCTTTAAAATAATTTACCTCTTTTAAATCTTCAATTGTTGTAAAAATAAAAAACCTAAAATACAATGCTATAATATAATAATAATAATAAATAATAGTAAATTCAAAGAGTACACTTTGTTTTTATTTAATGTCAATTAAATTTACTGTAATTGACTAAAATTTAACTCAAAAATGATAAAAATAAATAATAAACTAAAAGAAGATTTTTTACAAATAATTGAAAAGAAATTAAATGAAGCCATTATGGATGAAGATAGCGATTTTTCTGACTTTACAGATGTTGTAGATCATGATTATGATCTGCCGTATATTGTGGATTGTCTAATGTATTATGTTACAGGACAAATCTGTGAAAGAATGAAAAAAAGAAATTGTTTTGATTGCAATTCTGCACTATTTTGTGATAAAAATTCTAATCAAGCGAACCATCCAATTTCCAAAATCATTACTTATGATGAAAATGATCAGATTCGCCATCCAAATTTTAAATTATTTTCTTTCATTAAATCCATCGAAAATTCTTTTTCACTTCATTGTAAAAAAAGTAATGTTTTTGACCTTGTCATAAATGACATAACAAAGGAAAATTTATTTTTTGTTAATTGTTTTAAGCATGGAAGCGAAGTTTTAGCTTTTATAGTTCTTTTCTATTTACAAAATAGAATGAGGCAATTTAGTAAAATTTACTTGTCAGATGTAAAAAAACTAAATTTACAAAAAAAGAAGGCAGCCAAATTAACCGAATATTAATTAAATTTATTAAGTTATAAATTTATATTTTGTTACATAAATATATATATAAATTTTTACAAAAAAAATTACAGTAAATAAAATGTATTTAAAAAGAGCGTATTAATAATATATCTATAGTTTTACTATTTTCACTTTATCAATTATTTTTATTATTAAATACTTTACGATAATTGCGTCTAATGAAATATGTGAGAATTTATTTATTATTTAAAAACAAAATGTTTTAGTAGATTTTTTTGAATAATTATATAGTTTTTCGCAATGCATTACACGCTTTTATAGGACAAAGTTACTATCAGCGCCAACTGGTGGCCATTTTCAACACATTTGACACATTGGTACAGGGCGAAGCGTAAAGGCGCTCTCACACCTTTTTTGGCTGCCTGCAGGTTACCATGGCAACGCATGAGAGTGAGTGCGACAGAAAATTTAAAAATTTGAATATTCAAATTTTCTGTCTCACTCACACTCGTGCGTTGACATGGTAACCTGCAGGCAGCCAAAAAAGGTGTGAGTGCGCCATAAGTCGTGTCACCGGGGTGGTTTATATGAACGATTTTTAAAGAAATAATTTTTTAAAATGAAAAATTCTATAATTTTTTGCCTAAAAAATAATTTTTTATAATTTGTTGATTAATGAAAACTACAAGAAATATTTTTTAGGCAAAAAATTATAGAATTTTTCATTTTAAAAAATTTTTTTTTTAAAAATCGTTTATATAAACGTTGCGTGCTTCAGCTTCGTACACTCATGCGAAATCCGTCTGTCATTATGTTTGTTATTTTCCATTAAAAGTATAACTTTTTAAACTTTTTTTTAATAATTTAACGCTAATATACGTTTTTTCTATCAATCCTAAAAAAGTACTCTCTAAATCTGAATTAGTAAAAATGTTTACTTATTTGAATTAGTAACTCACTTTTTGCTTTAGAATTAGTTAAATTTTACTAATTATTAGTAAAACAACTAAAACATAAAAAAAAAATTTTTTAACTAAAAACTTTTACTAACAATTAGTAAAATTTAACTAATTCTAAAGCAAAAAGTAAGTCACTAATTTAAATTAGTAAACATTTTTACTAATTCAGATTTAGAGAGTATAATAAAAATGATCATAAATACCATTTTGTTAAAAAAAAGCACAACAAGGAAAAAATTTTAATTTTGATTAGTTTCAAATATTAAAAAATATTTTTTCAGCACTGTACGTCATTTGATGTAATACATATTTGCGTATTTATAGTCTTCAGTGTTTTACGTATCTTCTTAGATCTGCTTGCATACAGAAAGAATTATTGTAAAAATTTTATTTAAAAAAAAATCGAAAATTAATATTGAAAAAATTTTCAATTAAATTCCTCAAAATGAATTACAAATTTTTTGCATTATTTTTACTATTCTGCGTCATGTTTATAATGGAATTTGGCCAATCAAATGGACATCATCGAGACCGAAGTATATCTACATTTATTTTATAATTAAAGTAGAAACATTTTTATATTCTGTTAACAATATTTATTAAATTTTACCTACAGACAAAAAAAAATAATCAACATACATAAAATATTTCATAAAAGTTAAAAATTGAATGAAAAAAAAAAATAAAATTCTTACAGTTTGTAGACTGCCATTATTGACTGGACCTTGTAGAGCACGCATACCACGATATGGTTACGTTCCTTCAGAAAAATCATGTCGACAATTTATTTATGGTGGATGTGATGGAAATGAAAATAATTTTAAATGGAGAGTAGAGTGCGAAAACTTTTGTCGTGGTGTTGAATAACTTTTTGCAATATCAACTAATTCATTCAAAATAATATTTACTTGTTTTAAATCTTCAATTTTTGTAAAAATAAAAATTTTATGTTAATTAAATTTACTGTAATTTAACACAAAAATGATAAAAATAAATAATAAACTAACACTCACGGTATTAATAGGTATATTAATTATATTAAAGATTATAATAATTAATTTTTTAATGATTATTTAATATTAATAAAATTAATTATAATTTTATAATTTTTATAAACAAACCCTTTTAATTCAAAGGTCCTGATCCAGAGGCGAACATAACACCAGTATTATATTATTATAAAAAAAATATATAATTATATATATACATAGAAAAATATTTCGTCTCAGCAACGAAAATTTGGTTAGGCTAACAAAATAATTTTGTTGGTTCTACAGGAAAAAAATGGGGTGTTTTGTGCGTAGAGGAACTGTTCTTAAATACTTTTATTCTTAAATTGTTACATGTCGTTGTTTGACCAATAATTTAAAAAAAATATTTTTTTATTATAGAATAATTACAAAACGCGTTGACAAGGACAAATCCCCTCTCTACAGGAAATCACCCAAATACAGTCAAATAAAAAAAAATAAATATAGTAAAAAAAAATTAATTTTCATATTCGTTACAAGTAAACACAATATTGTCTTGAAATATAAAACAAAGAATAATAAAAATTATCATAAATACTATTTAAAAAAAACACAATAAGGAAAAAATTTTAATTTTGGTTAGTTTGGTAATTTTTAAAAAATATTTTTTCAGCACTGCACGTCACTTGTTGTTATACATGTTTGACTATTTATTGTCCACAATGTTTTATACGAATCTTATTAGATCCACGTTTATAAAGAACAGTGTAAATTGTAAAAAAAAACTTTAGAATTAATATTGAAACAAAAATTTTCAATTAAATTCCTCAAAATGAATAACAAATTCCTTGCATTCTTTTTACTATTCTGCATAATGTTTATAATGAAATTTGGTCAATCAAATGGACGTGATCGAGACCGAAGTATGTCTACATTCATTTTATATAATTAAAATATTTAAACATTTTTATATTCTGTTAACAGCAATATTAAAAAAAATTGGCTGTAGAAAAAAAAATCCGACAGACAATTTGTATTAAATATTTCACTGTTTTCAATAATAACGTGTTAGGATTTAAAAAAAAGTTACTATTTTACAGTTTGTAGACTGCCATTAGTGACTGGACCTTGTAGAGCACGCATACCACGATATGGTTACGTTCCTTCAGAAAAATCATGTCGACAATTTATTTACGGTGGATGTGATGGAAATAAAAATAATTTTGAAGTTAAAATTGAGTGCGAATATTTTTGTCGTGGTATTTTATAACTTTTTACAATATATCAACTTAATGTATTAAAAATAATTTACATATAACATTAAAGTCTAAAGTTTCTGTATAAACGTGAATAAATAAAATAAAAAAAAAATATTGCGTTATTCTCCGCGTATACAAACATACAATTTCATTTCTCTCAAATTTTTGCAAATACAATAATTACTGCAAATGAGCCAAAAGTTTATTGAACGTTCAAATGAATGAAATTTTTTTTTCAACTTCTTTAAATACGAATTTTATTACAAAATTTTTTTTTAAATATCTTAAAAGAAATTATTATTTTAATATTTGTTTAATTTACTGTTTTATTTTAAATTGACATCATAATTTTTAATAATTTATAGATTGAAAAAAATATTTCGTTTATATGAACGTTCAGAATTTTTGTCTCATTTACTGCAACGTGAAAAAGTAATTGCTTTGTTTAAGGTAAATGTCCCAATTAGTGTCCTACTAAGAATTTAACTTTAGTTAATAAAGAAAAAACTCGATATATATTCTTCCATGGAGATAATTTTTCACATTAATATAAAGGTAATCATTTTTTGAGCCGAAAATAATTTTTATTTGAGTATTAATATAAAAATATTTTAAATTTTCTTTTTTTTTAAAGTGATGTTATTGTACCAATTTGTGTCCGACAAATTTTAGGTTGCCCCTATTTGTGACCTGAGGTGTACCAATTAGTACTCAGCAGCCATATTTGTGTCAAGAAATGCAAAATATAAAAGTAATTGTTATTTCATTCTTTTAATAAAATAATAATTAAATTAATACTTAATATGGAATATTAATGTGATAAATTAAATTAGTGTATTTCTCAGTCTGAGTAAATAAATAAATAAGTAACTAAAGGAAATAGATGTTCACTATTTGGCACACAAACATAAAAATATGCTTTGTCCTAATTAGTGTCTTTAAAAAATACTCGATGTTCTTACACTGTCACATTTTTCACATATTTAAATAATTTTAGGTTAAAATATAAAAACTCTCACAATAATTTTCAAAATTAAGAGTTATAGAATTAATAAATGAAGTATTTTTCAGAAAAATGTAATAATTTCTTTAATTAAAGTTCTGTTATTGTATGTAAACACAAATAGGATCATTCTCATTTTAGTGTACGTATTTGTATTTTTAGGTATACCTACATAAAAATTAACTTACCTTTACATGAAAAAAACCTCCAAACAGTAAAACTATATTATCTTGAATTATTTACTTAACAATTTAATTCAATATTAGACGTTAATTATCCTGTGCTAACAACATTCTGTTAACCTGTCTAATGACAATCTTTATAAGATGGCGGCATACTTTCCTCGTTTTGGCAGAGTGGGCCTAATAGTCTAAGATCCCACTGCAAGATTTCTACACTCATCTCTTTTATGGATGAAATTGATTCGAAATGAAAGATTTTTTTATCCTGTTTCCGAAACGCATAGGGTGCCTAACCTTTTATGGTCCATTTTTTTGATACAATAAAAATTTCTGTAAAAATTTGTTGAAATGTTTCACTCATAAGTTTTATGGATGAAACTTGTATTAATGGAAAGAACATGAAAAAAATAAGAAATAAATGATAGGTTGCCTCATTTCCAATGGTCTCGTTTCCTAGCAGCCACTTAAAAAATTCCCACTTTCTGTTGAAATATTTCATTTATAACTTTTATGAAAAAATCCACCACCAATGTAAAGATTGATCATTTTTCTACACGATAAGAGTAGGTTGCCTAAAAGAATATGGTCCAGAAAATTAGTTGCCACATATTAAAAATTAAAAAATTTATTTGAAAGGTGAGAAAAACCGCGCAACTAGATGACACGAACGCTGTTGTTTTGTTTCTTTGACGTATATAAATAATAAAATAATTCGTTGACAATTCATGAAATGATTACCGAAAATATTAATCAGCAATTACCACTTTTAAATAAAATTTAATAATTATAAATTTAATATGTCTTTGCATTTAGTAATATGCAAGACTTTCTAAAATAATTACAAACGACAATATATGGATTTTATTATCGCAATTTAATATGATTCTTTAATTATAAACAGTTTTGCTTTTTTTATTATTGAAAAACAATTTGTTTTTTATTTGAGTATTATATACGTTCATTTTGCATTATTCATTATCTTCTGACAAATTTTTAATATCAAATAACCTCTACGTATCAACAATTTATGATACGTTCGTCTTTTGTCACCTGTTTTACGTATATATTTTGCGCAATTTCTTCTCAACTTTCGAATAAATTTTTCAATTTTAATATGTGGCAACTAATTTTCTGGACCATATTCTTTTAGGCAACCTACTCTTATCGTGTAGAAAAATGATCAATCTTTACATTGGTGGTGGATTTTTTCATAAAAGTTATGAATGAAATATTTCAACAGAAAGTGGGAAATTTTCAAGTGGCTGCCAGGAAACGAGACCATTGGAAATGAGGCAACCTATCATTTATTTATTATTTTTTTCATGTTCTTTCCATTAATACAAGTTTCATCCATAAAACTTATGAGTGAAACATTTCAACAAATTTTCACAGAAATTTTTATTGTATCAAAAAAATGGACCATAAAAGGTTAGGCACCCTATGCGTTTCGGAAACAGGATAAAAAAATCTTTCATTTCAAATCAATTTCATCCATAAAAGAGATGAGTGTAGAAATCTTGCAGTGGGATCTCCTACTATAAAACCCTAAATGCAAATCTACACGAAAGATATATAATGTAATATTCAAAAAGTATTTTTTTGAATATTTTTCTAAATTGTATTTTATTTTATTTCGTGCATAAATGTGCAAGTGGACACAAATTGGGACATGGTCACAAATTGGGACATTTACCTTACAAATAATTATCATTTTTAGGATTTCGTGTCTCAGGGCCCGTTCAGAATAGACCAAAAACATGAACGTATACGTAACGTGAACGTAATGTATCCATTTAAAATACATTGTGACGTTACGAATACGTTCATGTTTTTGGTCTATTCTGGACAGGCCCGAAAGCCTTGTAGTTTCGCTTTGGTGTCCGTCTATGTTACACTCGTATGGTTTCTATGGTAACAGTTACCATAGCAACCGTTTTCCATAGCAACGCCTGCTTCTCTCATATTTTTATTTATTAACAATATAATTTTAATGTGTTTTTTCAAGAACCTTAATATAATTTTATTTTAAATACAGTTTAATGAACCAACGTTTATCGAGCAGATGTAAATATAAAATGAATAAATATAAAACAAAAATAAAATAAAAAAAATAAAATAAATAAAATATAAAACAAATAATAAAAATGTTCGCATAAAATTTTTTTAAAAAGAAAGCATAACAAGGAAAAAAAATTTTAAATTAAACAAACAATTATTATTATTAGTAATCACTCATTGGTCGGTTGGTAATTTTCGTACAATAAAACATTTTTTCAGGACTGCACATCAGTTTTGATAAATATAAAGACTATCTATAGTCACAAATTTTTTTACGGATCTTATATTAGAATCTTGTTGTATAAACGAAGGTGTTTTACAGTAAAAAAAAATTGTTTTCAATTCGATATATTCAAAATTAATATCGAAAAATTAGAAAATTTTCATTTGAAATTCTCAAAATGAATTGCAAATTTCTTGGATTTTTTTTGCTATTGTGTGTCATTTTTATGATGAAAATTGACCAATCAAATGGACATCATAATGAAAGAAGTATGTATTTCAATATTCTCGATACTAATAAGGCGTAGGGTCGTCGAGGTTTCCCCATAATATCGCCTGAGACACTATTAGCTTTTGCGCCTTCGCTGCGAACAACATTTTTTGTCCTGTCTGCATGGAAAGTGTGCATCCTCTTAAGGATCAGGCACATCGTATCTTTTCAAGAGGCTTAAGGGGGGTGGGGGGCTGGCAGGATCATTTGTAGTTGATAAACAATACATTTTTTAATGGTGCGGGCGCGAATGTATTTTGCGCCCGCTTCTATGACGTCAGCGGGTGGGAATGTATTTTGCGCCCACATCTATGACGTCAGCGGGCGGGAATGTACTTTGCGCCCGCTCACCCTATCTCTGGGAAGGAATCACTTACTTTGCGACCGTCTCAAGTGCACAAAATAACACACTTTCCGTCCAAGTAGGACAAAAAATTACTTTTATAAATATGAATATAAACTTTTTTTTTTTTTAATTCAGCAAAGTAAACAGATTTACTTGTGTTGTAAAATGTCTGCTTTTATAAAAATTAAAAAAATTCATCACAAAAGAAAATTATTTAATTTCTTGCAGTTTGTAGACTGCCACTAGAAACTGGATCTTGCAGAGCAAATCTGCGACGATATGGTTATGTTCCTTCAGAAAGATCATGTCAACGATTTCAATATGGTGGATGTGATGGAAATGAAAATAATTTTAGAACAAAGGATGCGTGTGAAAGATTTTGTCAAGGTGTCAACTAACTTTTATTATGATGCATTAAAAGTAATTGAGAATTTTTTAAATATTAAATTCCTGTAATAATAAAATGTAATACTATTTTTGAAATGACACTTAAAATTCTTATTTCTCAATTTGTTTGTAAACGTACTAAGTTAGGAATCAATATCCCATTTCAGGATGATAACAAGAATTCCGTAGATAGGAACATAGAAATTTGCAATTCGATTTTATGAGCCCCTACATTCCAGCATGTTTGCGAATTATGTAAACCTTCCTGTATTAAAGGTTCTTGTATATATATATATATATATATATATATATATATATATATATATAAGAAGAAAATTTACAAAACTCTATTTATTTAATATTTTAGTAGAAACACTTAAACTATAATTTTAACATAAATGTTTCTTTATCTTTTTTCATATATATATATTTTATGTATATATTTGCTTATTCAAAATATAAAATTTTTATTTATTCTTTTTTTATCATTTACCATTATTATTATTATATTATGAAATTTTTTAATAATTCAAGGATAATTTAGAAAAATTGTTTTTCTTATTGATAATAAAAAAAAATATTTTTTAATATTAATAAATAATAAGGAAAATTGTAAAAGCGAACATTTCTTAAGTTTTGTAATATGCCATTTGTAAGCTAAGGATCTAACAAAGTTGTTCAATAATTTTGCTGAAAACATTTATAAAATACTTGATAAAAGATAATAATTTGTAATATTATAAACAATAATAATAAAATTAGAAAAATGAATAACAAAATTCTTGTTATATTTATAATCTATTTTATTATTTCAAAGTCAAAAGTGATCGCTCCTAATCCTTGTAAGTTTTATACAATATTTCAATTTTCAATAAAATTATTATTAATATTTTTGAATAATTTCTACATTGAAAAAAATTTATTTGATTCATATAATCGGTTACTTTATTATTAAATAAATATTTAATTGAAGCAAATATTATATTTATTTAAATTAACTAAATTGTATTTAAACCAACAATTTCTCTATTTGAACCAAATACCATTTAATTGACTAAAATAATAATTATTTGATACAAATAAAAATATTTATTTGATAATAAGTAACCGATTATTTGAATCAAATAAATTTTTTTTTCAGTGTAAAAATTTCTTATTTCAAAGTACTTTAAATAGATGGTTTATTAATAATAAAAAAAAAAAAATTCCTCTTTCATATATTAAAGCCTGTAGATTACAAAAGGACAGGGGACCATGCGACGGAGTTTTTCCAAGATATTGGTATGTATTTTCTCAAGCACGATGTGATCTATTTATTTATGGAGGATGCCAAGGAAATGCAAATAATTTCATAACTAAAGAAGAATGTGAAAGACAATGTAGAAGATAAAATTATTTATAATTCAGTAAATATCCTGCTGAAATGTTATTTCAATAGTCAAAAATTAATTCTTACAATGTAAAAAAAAATATATATTAAAAATTGGGATATTCTAAAAAAATTAAATAATTATAAAAAATATTTTTAAAAAATCGGTTACTTGACTATTAACAAATAAATATTTATTTGTATGAAATAATTTTTATTTGAATCAATTAAATGGTATTTGTTTGAAATACAGAAATTAATTCAAATAAAAATTATATGGTTTTAGTATAAATATTTATTTGATAATAATCAAGTAATTGATTATTGGAATCAAATAAATTTTTCTTTTCAGTGTAGAAAATTCATATAAAAGATTATAAAAAAAGAAAATGCAAAATCGTTTATCTGTCAATCTTCACTTATGTTTATTTATTATTGGTGCTACAAAGTAAATTGTAAAAGGAAAATTTGTCAGAACAAAAGATTTTTAAAGAAATCGTGTAAAATAATAAAGTATAAATAATGTCACAATAAAGATGCCATACAGCTTTTTTTCCCCTTATAAATAAATTATTTTATCATCAACTCAACAATGACTATTTAAAGTCGTCGAATTTATCTCAAAATTCATTAGTCGTAATTCTTTTATTAATGCAAATAGTATAATTTTATATAAAAATTTATTTATTATATCGATTTTTAAGAATTGTGAAAAAAATGAATTACAAGATTATTGCTGTGCTTTTTATTGTTTACTTAATGACAATGCCAGAATTGTCTCTTTCCCAAAGAAGTAAGTCAATTAAATTTTATCAAAATTTGAGTTTTTAATTTTTTTAGTTTAATTAAATAAAAGGAGACAATTTTATATTTAAAAAAAAAAATTATAGTTAAAAGCAATTAAAATTTTTTTATAAAGATTTTTTTTTATTTCTTAATAAAAAAAACAAAATATAAAAATTTAATGCATACTTTTAGAGATAAATTATTATTTATTAATGAATTTAGTAACAGTTCAAATTTTATCAGAAAATAATTTAAAAAGGCTTTTTAAATTACTTCTAAATTATTATTATTATTTTTTTTAAAGCTTGTAGACAACCTATAGATGGAGGACCATGTACCGAACGTATTGAACGATGGGCATACTACCGTATTGCAAACAGATGTATAATATTTTTTTATGGTGGATGTATGGGTAATTCTAATAATTTTCCAACTGAAGAAGAGTGTAAAAGAAAATGCGTTCGTCGTTGAAAATAAAAAAATGTTTTTTTTAATTAATTTAAGAAAAAAGACTAATGATTTTTAATTTGCAAACAGATGTAACTAAAATTTTAGATAAACTGACAACGTCAATTGTCGCGAATAGAAAAATAGAAAATATAAACTCAAATAGTTTATAATAAAAAATTTTTTAGTTAAAAATTAAAAACTTAAAACATCTCCTGTTTATTTTATTTATTACCAGCTTTATTATTATTATTATTATTTTATTTATTACACTCAGTAACATATATAACATAAAGTAAGGAAAGAATTGGATAGCCTTAAATCAATATGTAATAAATTATTATTATCACCAGGAAAAAAAAATTGGTTTATGAAACAATAAATACGTATCTGCTTTTGTTACTCGAGTATATAATCTTCAAAAAATTTTATTACATTCTATTATAGCTTGAATCGTTTCAATAAGAGAAAAGAAAAAAATATTTGTGAAAATAAAGAATTTTTTTTGTATGAGAAAAAAATACAAAAATGAATAATCGAATTTTAACAATTTTCCTATTCATTTTTATTCTAACAATGATAGAAATTTCTCACTCTCATGTAAGTGGTAAGTTCAATAAATTTTGCTAAATAAAAAAGAAAGAAGAAATTTTCAATAACATGGGGATTGAAATCTAATAAATAATTTCCGATCTTTATTTTTCTGACATAATCTCAAACATCATTTTTCCTGAACAGTGCCCCCACAACACCGAAACTTTCCTAAAGATTTATTTAAAATGTTCGGAATATTTAATTGCAATGTTTAGTGAAAATTTTTTCAATTTTAGGTTATGATATTATTAGGTTATTAATTTTTTTTTTTGATTGATTATTTTGATTTTTGAGGTTATTATTGTTATTAATAAATAATCAAAAATACCACAATACACCAAATAAAAATTTTAAATTTGCTTTTACAGATTGCGATTTACCGATAGATCCGGGACCATGTCGACGTTATAGAACTCGATATGCATACAGTAATATCGATAGAAAATGTGTGAGTTTTGTATACGGAGGATGCTTAGGAAATGCAAATAATTTCGAAACAATGGAAGCATGTAAACTAAAATGTACGAGGGGTTGAAAACCTGTTAAACATGCATTTTTGATATTTAATATTTTGAACAAGACTGAAATTTTAAACAAGATTTTTTAGTAATATGTTTTCGAAAATTTTCTTCCTGCTCTTTCGAAATGGTGGAAAATTTTTTTACTAAAAATGGAAAATTTACTCCTTTTTTAAAATCAAAAATATTTTTTAATTCTTTTTTAAAAAAAGGATTCTTTTTTACCCCTTAAAATGTATCTGACAATGTATACTTTTAATATACAAATTAACCCTTCGAGGACAAGTATTGCTTTCAAGCATAACTTTCTTGATTTTTAAAACTGGAATATT
Organism: Leptopilina boulardi; assembly: GCF_019393585.1. Classification (NCBI taxonomy): domain Eukaryota; kingdom Metazoa; phylum Arthropoda; class Insecta; order Hymenoptera; family Figitidae; genus Leptopilina; species Leptopilina boulardi. The sequence continues at coordinate 992,218 of NW_026138003.1, forward strand.
GAAACGATATTTTTCATTTAATCTAGTAAATTTCTAATTTCAAACTTTGATTTAAAAACACTTGTTTAAAAATAAAAAAAAAACCTTTTCGAAATTGTATAGGTCATAATTTTTTACATCCTTTTATACAATTGTTATGATTCTTATAAAAAAACCACAAAACTGAAGTATGCAACGATAAACGATTTTTTAAAATGAAATATTCTACAATTTTTTGTCTAAAAAATATTTCTTGTATTTTTTTTTAATCAACAAATTATAAAAAAATATTTTTTAGGTAAACAATTTTATAATTTTCTGTATTAAATAAAATTTGATTTATAATCGTTGACAATAAACGTTGCGTACTTTCAGCATCGTAAAAAATCCAATGTTCACAGTATTGCTATTGCATATCACTTGAGAAATTTCACCCCATATATAATATAATGTTCTTTTTATTTTACTTGTATAATTTTAATTATTTTACTTTTAATCTTTAATCAATTAGCCTAATTTAAATAATTATTTTTATTAAATTTAACAATAAGGTTAATTGATTGATGATTCAAGGATTAATCAAAGAAAACGTTATCTACACTTTAAGGTTAATTTTATTTATTATGATTTCTTTTATTTAAAGAGAATAACTTATTTTTAGGGCCAGGATATTTTACGTGAAAATAGTCAAAAATTAATTTAATTAATTTCTAATAATTGCCAGACTAGTTCAGAAAAATGTTAGAAAAAACTTTCTAACAAACCGCGGAGAGGGGGAGATAAGATGAAACACCATTCATTAATTTGGGAATTCACCGCCCATTTGACGACGACGCCTCGTCCAACAATATACAATTTATTACATTTTTAATTGGTTTTCACAAAAAAAGAAAGAATAGAGGAAAAACACGAATCACACTGTACTGACACCAGGATGAGAATCAGAGTAAAATGGCTGACGAGTCAAACTCGAAAGCGTCGCTAAACAGTGGCCTCTCTTCTCGATGTCATTCAGATTAATTAATATTCAATATAGTATTTTATCCACGATCGATAACCGATATGCGACCATCGGTAACGTAGATTCCTGCACTATCCGTTGTTAAATTGATTGATCCCGGATCCGAGATGTCCATAGGAACTTGACTGCGAGTATTGATTTGACAGATCGTCAACAAGACAGCAATTTCTTCTTTTCGGTGTTCTTAAATATTCGGGGCTCTCATCCAAATATATATACACGAGGAAGGTCTTTGTGACCCGGCGAGAATCCTCAATGCCTCGCAAGATTTTTCATAACCGAACAAAAGGACAAATCAGAACCGAATTTATTTATTATAAGTCGACTATTAATCTGACGACTTTGGCAAGTTGGTTTGTTAATACGAAAATTTATTATTTAAACAAAATGAAGTGAGTATAAAAAACAATTTTTATAATTTATAATATTTTACAGACATTATGGCTGGATTTACACCCTGGTGTCGTTTATTTAAAAAATAATTATTTAACTTTATTATTTTTAGGTCATTTGTACACGACAAAATGCCTCGTTACAATATATAGAAAATATTTTCTTTAGATTTGATAGAAATAAATCATTGTCATGTATCCTATAAAGAGACTTTTTCCCTTGACACTGAAAATCCCGAACTGTGTGTCTCTTTTTTTTAAGTTTTATAAGAACTCTGGGGTGTAGTGCATTCTAGTCATCATTTTTCTCACTTGCACACAACATTTTCTGTCCCTGAGGACTACTTTGTCTCGTTCAGGTTAGTGTGGTCTACATTTCTCGACTCTCCACCAACAATTTGATTGTTCTTGATCAACCATGTCCAAAAACAAGCAACAATGTTGTCCATTTTCTAGCAGGCTATTAATTTCTTTGGTTTTCGCTAGCGACACGTAACTTCATCAGTTACTCTTCTTTGCTTTGAGGAATAGAAGTAAAGTGCCCTGGCAACATAATAGCATTAGAACAGCCTCTCTTTATCTCTCTTTAGCGAAAGGATGCGACTCCTTTGTTCACTCTAAAAAAGGCATTTTTAAAAATAAGTTATCATTAGTTCCTGCCTCACGATCGAGAGAGAAATAGTCTAGTCGATAGGAGACTCAAGAGAATTTGATCGATGGTTTTTCATATACCTTTTTTTTCTATCAACTTTTTTTTTCTTATTCCACTTCTATAGCTATTCACCTTATCATCCCACTATATAGATTTTCTCTCTCTTTTTATTTCTGCATGTCTTTTTCACAATTTTTCCATCTATATATATATACACCCCTCGAAAAAGTCCTTCTTTCCCATCACTGGTTTGGAGTCTTGACAGCTTGAAGTGGAAATAACACACGTGTCGTTTGTCACTTGATGTCAAAGACAAACGCCTATTTTCACGTGAAAAAAAAAGATGGAAATCGATTTTTTCCAAAGCGCGATTTTTGTAAGAACAAAATTTCACGCGTGAATAAACATGTCCAAAAGATCATTGACAATGTCTATGCGGCGTTTGCGTTTGATTTTCTCTCTTTAAAGAAAATTTGATTATTTTAATAGACTATTATAACAATCAACATTTGTTTATTTATAAAATAGTCTAAAATTTGTTTTGAGTATTACTCGAGGGGGAATTTACTCAGGTAGTCATGTGTACACTCATCCTGTAACACTTATGTAATAACGTGTAGTAAAGCGTTATTACAGTGATGTAATAACGCAAAAAACTCTGTAATAATATGTAATACTTTGTAATAACGTGTAATACTTAGTAATAAGGGTAATATGAGGTGTAATACCGGTATGCAAGTGTACACGTTTTTAACTAGTAAATTCCCCCTCGGTATTAGTAAAACATCGAATTTCTGCAAGTTTGAATCACCAAATAATCGAATTAACAGAAGATTGAAACTTTTTTTTTCGACATTGTCGGTAAGGTAGATGTTCAGCAATATAAACACACAAATCAGCCAAAGCGTTGCGTGTTTTTCATTAAAAATTGTGTATCTTCGTCAGTTTTGAATAAATCGATCTGAATTTTTCCACAAAACTTCTTCGATATGTGAGGAACAAATGTCTCACTGGAAGTTTTTTCAACGAAAAAGTTCCCCACAGACTTTTTGTCGACGAAGATAGGAAAACGAGAGTACAGGTAAGTTATTATTTAAATTAATAAATAATTAAATAATTTACGGTTTTTAACTTTTTCATCATGCTATCGTCTTCTCTAGACCTAAATGCGTGAGTATACCAAATTTGAAGTAAATTCATTAATATTTGTCGGAACTGGAACGTTTTGTGTTTAAAAATTCAATAAAATTTGTTGATTGAAAATATTTAGTTTTCTGCAATCAAAACTATTCATTCTACAAAAAAAAGTTAAAGGAAAAAAAGATGCGCAGTTTTATTTTCTACAACGTAGTATATTTCAAAAATCAAAATTTTGAATTTTAATTTTTTCGACTTTTTCATTCGTTGACTGGCTTCAGCGCGGCCGGTCCGAGCGTCCGTCTGGTTATTGCATTGGTGTCCTCAATTTGACATTTTAAAAATACCATCTTTTGGTAACTTCAACTCTTAGAAATTTAATGTTTTGGCGAACAATATTGAAAATAACAAATTTTATTTTTCATTAATGGTGAATTTTTTTCTTTAATTTGTGAAAAAAAAATAATTTTGCTCTTTTCTAAATTTGATAAGAAATAAAATTTACAGCGATAATAATAATAAAATTATATACACCTAAGAGTGTTAAAAGGGTAATAAATTGACAACAATAAAAAAAGTACAGCAATAACAGAAAGAAGTAACAGAAAAGAAGTTAAACAAATTATACTGAGTGACTTTAAAGTGACAATATGGGATCTTAGGAATCTAAGGAAAATAGTAGCTGGAAGTAAAACCTGACAGAAAAGACAGTTACGTAAAAAGAAAACTTTTTTCGATAACGTTTATAGTAGTGAAATTGGAAAAAGAATCTAAAAATAAAACCCAATTTTCTTTCAAATAATTTAAATGTACAATAAATAAATTTTTACGCAAGTGCAAAACTGTATTTTTTTTATAATTATATTTATACAGAATTATATTCTTTTGAAACATAAGTGAATTCATAATAATACGATGAGATTACGCGAACATTCAAGATGAAATAAAATGTAGAAATGAATTTTCAACATTTCATATTAAGAATCTGAAGGCAATTAAAGAGCATTTTCCATTTCGAGTATCTATAGATATAAGTGACTCTTTAACTCTTCAACTTGAAACTGTTTCGTTCGAAAAGTTCGTTTTAAGCGATATTACGAAGACGTGGCATTAGAGGATATGGGCTCGGAGAGCTTTGGACTGTCACAAAAGTTATATTCTTGCCTTCTCTCTTTTTCTCTCTCAAGACTTCCCAAGTCACATGAGAGGAAAAATGTAGGTTTCGCACCTCGTGAAATTTTCTTCTCTTCCATCCTTCTATATATGCTTTTTCACTTTATGACATATATTTATACAATATGATTTAAAATCTTCATGGCAAACGTATTCTATATATTTTGCAGTTATATATCCGATTTTTTTGAAACTTTGTTTTCTTTTAGTAATAATTGAGATTTTTTTTCAATTTTTTTTTAGCAAACCATTTACGAGATATGAATTTTTCAAAATTTTAAAATTTTAATGATTTTTGAATACTTAAAACTTACCTCCATGAAGTTGGCGTCGATGCTAAACGTCGAAAATTGTTTTTAACAGGACCAAAAATGTCAAATTATTTTTTTTTAAGATTATCAATCCAACTAATGCCTTGAAAAATACTTTTCAACGTATTAGGGTAAGGGGTACAGTGACCGACACCCTGGGCATACTTTCAACTTTAAATGACATTTTATCGTAATTTATTAAAGATTTAGTTATAAAATAAATTTTAAATAAAAGATTTGGGTTAAAATTTATAGTACACAAGTTTAAAATTAAAAAACACCTTGATAAGAGTTTATAATATTAATTTAAAAATGTATGGTATGAAAACAGTGAACGACACCCTTTAATAAAATAAAAAATATTTAAACTTCTATTTAAGTAACATGATATTTATTAGTATTATCATAAATTTTATTATTCAGACTTAATGTACAAAAAAAGTTGCTTTTAAAATATAATTATTTAACAATTTTTTCATATTTATAAAATTTGTAATCAATAAAGCAAATTTTTTGAGGTTAGTTTTCTAGAAAGTATTAAATATTGAGGAAAATATAAACATATAAAATTTTGTATAAACTGTATAAGTTTTTAAATATTGTATATTAATTAATTTACTAGTGATATTTAATTAAATATTATTATTTTTATAGTTATTATCGTTTTTAATAGCAGGTGTCGTTCACTGTCTGGGTGTCGGTCACTGTACCTTTTACCCTATGTGGACCCAAAACCCTTTTAAATAACCTGATTTGATATTTTTGGTCCCGTGAAAAACAAATTTTAAATCAATTTTTCATAGACTTTGAAAATTTGTAAAATAGTTAAAAATATCTTAAACGATAGTTTAAATTTTGTTATTTTGTACACAAGATAGTAAAATGGCATCTTTTTAATGGTTTAAAAGTTATATTTAATTTATAAAAAATTTTGCAAGTCGAATTTAAGCTATCTTTTACGATATTTTTAAATATTATAAAAATGACCCAAGTCTATGAAAAATTGCTTTAAAATTTGTTTTTCAATTCTTAAAATCCATAATCTTCAAAATTAATACCATGTCAATACACAATAAAAAAAAAAAACTTTTAAAATTGAATGCATTTTTAAGAAAGTTATGAGCATTCAAAAATGAAAAATCATTAAAATTCTGAAATTTACAAAAATTCATATCTCGTAAACGGTTTGCTAAAAAAAATTGAAAAAAATCATGAATGCTAGCATCAATTAGTACATAAAAAGAAAACTAAAGTTTCAAAAAAATCGGAAATGTAAATTCAAAGAGGTGTCTGATTTGGCGTGGAATACCTTATAATTATAAGTGAATCTTTAGAAATAAAAAGTCTTTCTATTCATTTTTCATCAAAGCAAAAATGCTATATTTTCAAATGACATAAAAAGAAAAAAATTTAGAGAACTTGTTTTTTGAAAAAAAAATCTAAACAACCGTAATGAAAAGAATCTTTCCCTTTTCTTTTTTTTTAAATCCGAACGAAGAAAACTCAAATAAAAACATCTTTCTTCTTTTTTTAAACAAACAAAAAAGTGTACAGAAAAAAAGATCACATACGTAAAAGACTCACTGAAAACTGTAATCTTGAAAATTGGTTTCATCGACTCAACATTATAAATAAACATAAAAGTGTCAAAGAATCTCTCGTGTGTGCGTGTGAGTGTGTGTGCACCACCTTTCTGCTTTTCAATATCTCGTGATCTTTTCAGGGAATTTTCTTTGAAAAAAAACTGCAAATCCTCTCTAAAGAGCTTTGACGTTTAAGAGAATTGATACATACAGCTCTCTACAAATTGGAAAATAGAAATTTGTTTCTTATAGATAATTTAGTGGACCTTTTGTCGTAAATTAGAAAATAGAAACCGTATTTTTTTTCTTTTAACAAAATCTTTTGAATATATATATATATATATATATATATATATATATATACATGTACATTTATAGCAGAGGTTGAAAATAACACAGACTAATGTTAAAGTTGCATGTTTAGTGTGAATAGTAAAATCCTTCAAAATCCATTCATCATTCATGTCGCCCTTCGAAGTTTATGAATAAACTATAGTTGTTTTAAATACAAAAGTAAAAGAAATAAACATTAAATCTTAAATTCATGGGGAGTGTGAATAAATCTGTAGGTGATAGATATTTTTTTACATACTTTATAAATTGAAAAATTTAAACTTCTTGAAATATAATTAAACAAATTGAGAATGATATAGAATTTTTGGGATTACGCGTCTTGGAATAATAAAAACCAATTTTTTTTTTGTTTTATTCTAAATCATCTTGAACTTAAATAAGGATTCAAATAAAACATATGGGGCATTCTTAATCAAAAAGTCTGCCCAAAATAGATTTAATTAAATAAAGCTCTATATAGGGATAAATTACAGCAAATTTTGCCTATTTTTTGATGCCGTATGGCACTTTTTAAATATTAAACATGGAGGACCACAAATGTTAAAAATAAACCTTCAATATTATCGAAAAAAGTAATATTTTTTTCAATACAAGGTTAAAACTTATTTTCTAAAATAAAAATCGATTACCGGCACAGATATCTACATTATCGACTGATGGTAAAACCAGGAAAAAGCTGATGCACAAATTTACCGACATAAAAATCTACATTACCGACTGATAGTAAAACAAATTTCAAAATTAAAAAAATTCTTCCTCTTAATCCATCTGTCGGTAATGTAAATTTCTATGTCGGTCATTTTTTATATCATCATTTTCCTGCTTTTACCATCAGTCAATAATGCAGATTTCTGTGCCGGTAATCGATTTTTATTCTAAAAAAAAGTTTTAACCTTTTATTTAAAAAAATATTACTTTTTTCGATAATATTGAAGATTTTTTTTTAACATTTATGGTCCTCCATGTTTAATATTTAAAAAGTGCCATATGGCATCAAAAAATAAACAAAGTTTACTGTAATTTAAGCCCATATAGAGCTTTTTTAAATAAATCTATTCTGGGCAGAGCGCAGTTTTTTTTAATAAAAAAAATAAAGTATAAAAAAAGAACTAAAAAAGAGAGTATAAAAATATGTTATTGGAAATTTATTCTTGAATCAGTTCAAAGATTGAAAAGTTATTATATGCACTTAAGGATTATTATTTCATAAAAAAAGGGAAATAAAATATCAGCTTTGATGTATAAAATGAAATTCCGTTCAACGTAAATGACGCGGATATAATATGAAATGCATCAGTGATTGCTTGAATTACATCCTATAGGTTAGAGCAAAGATGGTACACGTTATTATATGTAGTGAAATATATATAAGTTCGCTTATATATATATATAGTAGAGACAGAATCTACTTTCCTTGATGAATATGTGACACTGCCTAAGCGAAAGCTTTGTGACACTATCTGTTTGATAACGCCAGTTTCCTCGGCAAACTTAATACTACAACATTTACGAAAATTCGTTAAAAACATACACACATTTAATAAGATGTGAAAAATAATCTCTTGAAAAAATATTAAATTTCATTCAAACTGTCAAAAAATTGTTAATTTTAATAAAGTTTATATAAATTTTTCCATTCTGATTCGAACAAATAAAAATTCTTATAAACGCAATTTTTCTTTCATCCCTTTAATTATATAATTAAACGTAATTTTTTTTGATTTCTGTAATATGAAAAATTGGTTTTACGGAAATTTTGTCAAAAAATAATTCGACTAAAAAAAATTCTATCTAATGAAATTCTATATCAAATAAAAAATCTAATATGAAGTTTTCAATTAAAAAAATAATATATGCATTAATGAATTATCTTTTTTCTCTTATGATAAAGATTCTTTTAAAATATTAAAAAAGTAAATAAACTAAATTTTATAGAATTTAATATACTTTACAAATTCCAATGCAGAATCTGTTTTTGGATTAATTACGTTTTATATAATTTTAACGAAAGTCTTGTTGATTCAATAACATAGTATGAGTATGGAAAAATTTTTTTTTTAAATTTAATTAAAATACAACTCGAAATTCTGAAAAAATTAAAATTTGAACTTCTCCCTTAAATTTCAATTACTTTTCATGAACAATTTTTTTTATCTTTTTTCATAACTTTGAACAATTAATCGTATAGATTTTAAAAATTAAAAAATTTTCTAATTTTTTTCCTTAAAAAATAATTTGTTTTCTAATCGTTTATTACAAACGTTGTATGGAATTCCGCATCGAAATTTTATTAACGTAATAAGAGAAAAATCTCAAAGAATGTAATAATTTCATTTATGTTATCAAATAAAGTAAAAATAAAAAAATTATTAAAAAAAAAATGAAAATTTAATAAAAAAAAATATAAACTTATATAACAAATAATTTAAAAAACATATTTTTAGAAACTTTTTCCTGTTCAGTAGTGTAAAAGTAAATTAATTAAAGTTCCAGTATTAAATACGAGTCATGCGATATTGCAAACAATTTTGTAATCAACAATTTAACGAGTTTTAGTTGTTTATTTATACCACGTTAGTAGAAACTAAGACAATACAGTAAATAGTCATCGAACACAAATGTCATTAAAAAATATTTTTAAATAAATAAATGAAAAATGGAACAAAAAATTTTTATCCTCTTTTTCATTTTTTGTATTATTTCATTGCCAAAAATGATATTGTCCGATAATGGTAAGTTAAGAAAAAAATGAAATACTTATATAATTTTTAAATAAACATAAATATTTATTTTGAACTAAATATATAATCTAACTAAATAATAATTTTCAAATATCAAAATTTTTTTAAATATTTTAAAAGTGTGTAACTTGCCCTTGGAAACTGGACTATGTAAAGCTTACTTTCTACGATACGGATATGTTGGTTCTAAGAGAAAATGTGTCTCTTTTACATATGGAGGATGCCAAGGAAATGGAAATAATTTTAAAAGCGAGACAGAATGTAAAGCAAAGTGCAGCAGTAGTTTCTTTAGAAAAATAATTGAAATATTCAAGAAATTATTTCATTTTTAAAAATAAAGTAAAATTTCCTAATTTATTATTTAATTATTTTAATTAATAAAACAAAGTTAAATCTACTCTTGAAATATATATAGAATTTTTAAAATGAGAAAAAAATCTTATTTTTCAAAACGATCATGTATCTTTATTACAAAAATCTACGTCATATTTTCAGTAAAAAAAAAAAAAAATTGTCACATATACATATCTATTTTTATCACTTATGATAGGAAAATTTTCTAAAGAAAAATAAGGAAATAAGCTAATATTATTAATATAAGCAATAATATTTTTATTGAATTGAAAAATTTTTCTTTTCAATAACAATTATTATTTTTTTAATTGTATTTCAAGGAATTCAATATTACACTGTGTTTTTAAATATATAAACTCGACGCATTATCTTATAACGAATTATTTATAGTTAGAAACTATTCAGTTCATTTATTATTTGCAATCGTTTAAAACAAACGAGAAAAAAATTAATTTATAATTACATTTGAAAATAATTCATTTGCATTAATTATACAACTAAGTTCACTGATTATAATTCTATAATCAATAATATGAAAATTATTTTAATTTTCCTTATTTTTTACATTGTCACACATTCTGAAAATGTGCTGTCAAATAACAGTAAGTTCATTTAATAATTTAAATAAAATAAAAATAAATTAATAATAAAATTAAAATTTTTTTATTTAAAATCTTATTATTTTATTTAATACTATGAGTATATAAAAACGATATAACAATTACATAATCATACAAAAATAAAGTTGTATGAATCAGAAACCAAACTACACTTTATCTATATACTGACGTGCACAACTGAAATACAGTAACTTGTTTTTTTTATTTAGGTCATCATTTGATCCTCGAAAGGTAGAAATAATTATTTTTATCATATTACAAATTTTACAAATTTTTTCTTTTTTTTGGTTATACTAATATTAATTACTCTGTATGCTTTTGATTGTAATGCCCTTTAATGGTCGTTGACCGTAGGCTATATTATATGCAAATAAAAAAAAAAAAAAAAAAAAATATTCAAATCAAATTTTTCATAATTTTAATTTCCATATATTTTTAAAAAAGAAAAATAATGGGCAATATAACCTAAGTTACGGTATTTCAGTTTTGCACGGCAGTATATTGGGAGAGGGGGGTATATAAAAATGTATTTCAATTAGATCTAAAATTTTCGACTACAAATTTTTTTTTTTTTTAATTTTGCATATTTTATACAAAAACCATGAATTTTGGGTGTTTCTTTATATGGTATTCACAATGAAAATAAAAATTTGCGGGTATTTATTATTATTACTATAGTATATATTTTTTTTGTTGACATAAAAATTTTGACATTTTTTTACTTTTACAAGTTTGTGACTTGCCATTGGAACCTGGTCCATGTTGGGGTTCTTTTATCCGTTATGGATATGATTCATCTAAAAAAAAATGTGTTAGTTTTACATATGGCGGATGCTTTGGAAATGAGAATAATTTTAAATCTCGAAATGAATGTGAAAATAAATGTCGAAATTCATAAATTGATTTTATTCTCTGAAGTTTAAGACAATTGCTTTTTATATATATCAAATCACATTTATATCAGCAATGAATTGTAACTGCAAAAATAGTCTTTAAACTTAATCAACGAATAATTTAAACAAGAGAGAAATGACAACTTCTGGTTCAAAAAAGGTTCATTTAATTTTCAAAAGCAATTTTGTAAAAATATAAATGACGGAAATATAAACTGATTTTGTTCTGTCAATTTAAAAACGATTATTGCTTCTCTCAAAAAGATCATTTATATTTATATGTTTATTCTGGAATAAAGTTTAATTTAACTTAACCATATATATTTTTATCTTACTCCAAATAATAAATATTCTACTTTAAAAGACCTTTAACATTTGTTTAACCTTTACCGTGTTTTATTTTTTACACGAATCACAAAAATACACTGCGAGAGGCTTTTTGTTTCAAATATTACAATTTTTCATACCAAAGAGAGCCCTAACTTCCGAACCGACCTGACTTTTATAGAAAATTTGTAAATTGTTGATGATACATAAAACTATATCTAACCTCCAAACTAGTTCCTACATCGCCTGCTCTCTATATGGTTTAAGTGCTTGATTGGTCAGAATTGGGTCAGAACCAATCATACAGAATTTTGAGAAAAATTCCGAATTAATCTTCATTCAATCTAATTTTCATTTGTACTAATCGTCATTTGTCCTAATTCTCATGTGACCTAATATCTTAATGTAACCTAATTCTTATTTGCTATAATATTTATCTGCCCTAAATCTTACTTGGCCTAAATCTGTAACCTAATACTTTTTTGGCCTCATTTTTATCTGACCTAATTATTACTTGTTCTAAACATCATTTGCCATAATTCTCATTTCAAATAATTTTCATCTGGTCTAATTATCAATTGAATTAAACGCCGCTCAAACTAATTTTCATTTGACCTGATTTTTATATAACCAAATTCTAATTCGGCCTAAACATACTATAACCTAATTGTTATTTGTTTTAATATTTATCTGACTTAAGGCCTCAATCCTATGACGGCGCAAATGCAGAATGAAAAGGAGAAAATAATGAGAGTGAAATGGATAACGATATATTTCTATCTCTTCTGCACTCATGGTTTTCTGCTTTGCATTCTGCATTCGCGCCGTTATGGGACCATTTAGGTCAGGTGAGAATAAGATCAAGTGAGGATTAGGCCAATTGAGAATTAGGCCAAATGAAAGTTAGGTCAGGTAATTGTTAGAACAAATAACAATTAGGTTATATTATGTTTAGGCCGAATGACAATTACGTTAGGTATATAAACATCAGGTCAAATGAAGATTAGTTTAAGCGGCGTTTAGTTCAAATGATAATAAGGCCAGATGAAAATTATTTCAAATGAGAATTATGACAAATGTAACGCTCCACGAGAGAAGGGACCTATCTCCGAAATAATATTAGGCTTAGTTTTCATGTACGGTGCACGAAAAACTGAGCCTAATGTTATTTCGGGGATAGGTCCCTTCTCTCGTGGAGCGTCACAAATGATGTTTAGGCCAAGTAATAAAAACTGTAAAAATAATGCCAAAAAAGTATTAGGTTACAGAAAATTTAAGCCAAGTGAGATTTAGGGCAGATAAATAGTATATCAAATAAGAATTAAGTTAGATTAAGATTAGGTTAAATGAGAATTAGGACAAATGACGATTAGTACAAATGAGAATTATATTAAATGAATATTAGAACAAATAAGAATTAGGTCATAAACAGATTTGGCCAAGTAACAATTAGTCCATACGACTTTTAGACCAATTGAATTCAGGTCAATTAAGTGTTAGACCATTTGAATTTTGGTCAATTAAGTGTTAGGCCATTTGAAATTTGGAGAAAATTCATGCGCCTCGATTTTTGACCCACTTTCCAATGCCGGAAACATTACAGTTTAATCTTCTTATTATTATGTACATACTCTTAATGGAGAAGTTAAGAATAAAACCCACTTCATAAAGTGACATTGTTAAAAAAAAGGATAAAAAGAGAAAAAAAAAGTTAGAGAAAGCGAAAAAAGAAACAACCAGGTGGTATCCTGGACGTAAAGTTGGTTGGTGGATATCAAACCACCAGTGATTTAGAAACTAGAATAAAAGCAAAATGGAAAGAATTGAAATGGCTAGAATCGAAAGGAAAAAACGAAGAGAGAGAGAGAGCGCCTCTTATCTAAAAGGAAGGACCAAAGGAAAAAGGAGGATCGACAAGAAGACAATTTCGGAAAGAGTTCCATTGAGAAGTAGACGTGGTGATCTTGGTTTTCGTTAAGTGGCAACTTGAAGCTCTTCTTCGAGTTCCAATCCCTTCGCGTTTGGGACAATCGATTTCTTTCCTCTGTGTGTATGTGTGGTTTATATTGGCCGACTGTGTAAACTCTTTCAAATACTAAAATCAACTTTTAAGGTGAACGTACTCATCATGTCAATAATCAATAAATCATTTATTAAAACGTAGTTATCTTCGTCAGATGGCAAACTGCATCAACAGCTGGACCAAATGTGTGACAATCGGTTCAATATATCTATATATAGACGAACATAAATGCCTGTTCAATGTTACGAGCGATTCATTAAATCCCATACGCGAATTTCCATCAAAGTTTGTATATAAAGGAGAGCAGAGATGATTCACGTTATAATAAACTCCATTTTACAATAGAAGCCTACATGATTTATGATTCAACTAATACGCATTAATGTATTGTCTTAATTATCAAAGTTAATTATAATCATAATTATAAAATTTAACTACAAAGAGTAAAAGGATTTGTTACAATAATAATCATATTGTTAATTTACACCGGAAAAAGGGTTTGATTTTGACAACTAAACGTTTGATTGGTATTTAAGCAACCAAAATTTTTTCGTTGCGTCAACAAAATTTTAGTTGTCCTAATAAAACTTTTGTTCAGGCAGCAAAAATCCTTTTTCTTTCTAATTATGATTGTGTCAGCCAAAGTTTGACTGAGACAATCAAAATTTTATTGAGGCAACAAAAGAAGAACTGTGGTTGCTTAATCGACCAAAAATTTTGTTGTCACAACCAAACCCTTTTGTCAGATTGTAGAACTAATAAATCTGGTTCTTGTTGCTACAATTTTTTGTTGTTAACAATTCAAAATTGTTGTGCTAATATTAAAACTATTGAGAAAAATAAAAAATTTTCTTTCACGCCATACCAGATTTGTATGTACAAATTTCTCCGTGTACATATTACCAATAATATTAGATATAGAATACTGCTAAGAAAAATGTGTAATTTTTCTCCATAAAAATAAATCCATAAGATCAAAATGCAATGGTATCATATATAAATAAGAGAATAAAGACAAAACAGCTGCGATAATAAACATAAACGATTCTACAAGAATAAAAAGACGTGGGGGGGTAGGGGAGTAGTAATGGTTTTGTCAAGAAATCCCCTAAAATCGTTTCGGAAATTCCTAAAGCATTATTTTGAGTATGTTATCGGTTGGTTTACTCGCCATTTGACGCTAAAACGAAGGGTTCGTCTATTGCCGGATGAGAGAAGCGGGAAAGACAGAAAGCGATAGGATAAGAGATAGGAACGAGCAAGAAGATCTCCTGCTGCTACCACCACCCTATTTTCTCCAACGACTGACCATCTGTCAGCAGATAACATATACATAGAACGGAACTGACTGATCATTTGCCACAACCACAGGAATTGCAATATTCACCAAACCCAGCATAGTTAATTACAACCGTTGTTTCCAACTCCCAATTAACCTATCCAATTATGATCTATATCTATATAAACAAATATTGTATGGATATATATATATAGAGAGAGAGCATTGTCACCCATATTCACAATTAACGTCATGCGAATATGTTATAATTTCTCAATTATCTCATCCTTAATAGATGAAAAAAAACATAGAAGATTAAAATAAAGGAATTGGGTTCAAAAATTGAAAAAAAATAAACCGATAGAAAATTAAAACTTTTCAATTACTTATTACAGTATTTGTTTCACCAAATATTTTCAATATACGAGCGCAATATAAATTAAATTTTCATTTGTAAACTATACTTTAAGTATATTAAAACTTTAGTAACAGGTTGCAAATACAGTTCAATAGCTGAACAGCAACATCCCTAAAAGTGGAAAGTTTAAAATTGTTTTCAAACTACTCGACTAATGCCAAGTTGAAAGTTGTTTCATAAATAATCCATTAAATCAAAATTTATTATCGACGTAAATTTAAGAAATAATAAATAAAAGCATAATTTTAATATTTATCCAAAGCGTTTTAGTGTCTCGCGGGGGCAATGAATATCAAGCAACCACGAAACAAAAGCAGGAAGCTTTTTTGATAGGAATTAACCACGTGTGTTTCTGAGGGAAAAATACACGAGAGAGAGAGAGAGAGAGAGAGAGAGAGAGAGAGAGAGAGAGAAACTGTAAAACATAAGCACATGAGGCGTTTGTGAATTGAGATCAAAGGTTGAAAAATAATGCGCGCCTTGAGCAAAAAGACTTTTTTGTATAAGATGCTGGGGTAGGTTTGACGAGATCGACATTAGGGTGGATTTTAAGGGCACAAGTGCTTCGTGGTGTATCTCTTTCGACGTGTACTCGAGTACCCCTGAAGGCATAGGTGCTTCAGACTCGTTATAACATATTAGAAAGGAGCCAACGAGAGTTGAGTTTGTTCAGAGGGTCGTAGGGATTATTAAGCACGATTTCTCCAACGCTACCAAACTATATGCTCATGGTTCAAACGACTCTAGTGTGTTACCAACTTAGCCTCGGGTTATTTCTAGCAGATATCTAAACGCCTCTAACCCTCCCCATATAAGGGGACACCGGGCTCCACTCGATTGTTATTGCCGAATTTTAATCAGTTTTATTTGATGCGGCTGCGAAAATTGCCTACCGGATAATACATTTAATGATAAGGAAAAAAGAGCATTAACAAATGATATATGTATATTTACAATATTCTGGAAAAAGGCAAGTTTCGAGAAGTATGCCTTGTTTTATAGAAGAATTTGAATTTACAATTTTAGATCATTTTGATATTACAGAGTTAAAGTTCGAAAAGGTACTAAAGAATCTGAACATCATTGGAACTTTTGTCCTACAATCGTTGGTCACATTATTTTCAAAAAATAATTTGATAATAATTTTATGATTCTAAAACTGGTAGATCTGAATTATCAGGAATCAAAACTCTATTAAGATCCATATTTTGAAAATCAAGTTAAGCCAGCTTTGAATACAGAAGATGCTGATGAGATTCAATCCACTAATTGTAAATGGGAATTAGATTCGAATACCACATATGCTGTAATGAAAACTAAGTAGCATTGCACAATGTAACATGCTTCTAATATTTAAATGCTAATCATTTCATCGGCTTTTGGAGATTGAATCTAGTTCGGCCATATTGGAATTGCACTCTCAAAATTCTACAAAATAAAAAACTTTTTTGGAATCGTGATTTTAAGAAGCTGATATATACACAGAAAACATTTATGAAAATCAGTATATAAGAAGTGTTACATCTCGAATTCACTCTTGAATTCGCCTACGGTAATGTCAACATCTGTTAACCAGTCTTGAAGTCGTCGTCAAACTAGTCTTGAACTCGCCTACAGTATTGTCAACATCTGTTCAACGAATCTTGAATTAGTGTTCGTTATCATTGAAAACAGTGATCAAGTATTTGTGAAATCCTCATCGATTTTTTAAATCATTTGTTCAGTACTCATCGACGAAAACGCTACAATTTTAAAGGCTCCCTTCTTTGTAAATAAAACATCTCCATCAACGCGGAAAAAATTAATAAGCTATTTTATTATGTTAAATCTCTCAGGTTTCAGACGTTTAACAATATTATGAAATATTTTTAGCTTTCTTTTAATCCTTCAACTACTGCTAATGTACCTAAAGTCTGTATTTAATTGCCCTCAGCATATTTTTAAATCTGTTATATGTCTATGTGTGTAAACTATAATTTATTAGTGTTTATTAAAATATTTATTGCAACCTCAGTGGACTGAATATGTATAGCTTATTCTGAGATCCCCATTTTTGTCCCTTCCGCAGAAGCTTGCAGAGTAATCCAAAGTAAAGCCCCATCTCGCAGGAAGGCTATAAAATATTTACATCCGTTAGATACTCCCATTAGATGCTTCGGCTTATAGAGATTGCAATACCAGCAACCACTTAAAATTGTACCTCCCTATTTATAATTTCAAGCAAATATTCCACAATTCCTAGATTTAGGAATTGTTTCAAATTACAAATATTATAGAACCACCAAAAAAAAAAAAAAAATAGAATTGTATAAATTCTCTTTTATGAATACATTTTTTAAAAAAATCCATTGTTTGTCAAAATAATTGAAAATAAAACTACTTTTCATAAAAAACAGAGAAAATAATATATATGTTTTCTTTTTCTGAAATCAAATTTCCTTTATGGGAACGAGCGCGTTTATAGCTTTTCGAGTAACTTTTGCTAAAGTTTATTTTGCGTCACAACAAAATGCTTCACTACTTGGGAAAACTTTTCCAAAGGTTTGAGTGAATACGCTCGCTTGCACTCTCGAAAAACATGTTTATTAAATCTTTAGATGATGGATATACAGTAACCATAAAAACATTGTCAGAAAATGGAATGGGGAAAAGTAATGAGATAAGTTTTCGTAAAATTGTACTAAACACAAAATTGTTTGAACCAAATTAAATTTAGAGAATTTATCATCGTGAAGTGAAAAAAGCAAGAATCTCTTGACTATGACTTTGCTCTTCCACTTATTTAATAAAAGCTATTAAAGAATCATTTAAAAATATGCATTTTAAAAACTTACGCAAACGCCTCGACAAAAATTGAGTCTTTCCACTGTAAACATACCTGAAACAAAAAAAAAATGGTTAATAAAATTAATTTTAATTATGTCAATTGTAAAAAATAATTTTTCGATACATAATAGTTGAGAAAAATAATAATTTGGTAACTTTTTTCTAAAAATTGATTAGGGTAAAAGTTCTTTTAAATTGGAACCTAAGGAATTTAAAAATATGTGTGAAAACAATTTTTTTTTTTTGCTGAAATATTTAGAAGAAAGTCGAGTAAGAGATTGATAAGCGCAAAAAAGGAATATTGTAGAAGGGGGGTCAGATAAATGAGAGAAAAGAAAGTGGAAAAAAAGCGTTAAACGAGGGGGAGAACTTATC
Organism: Leptopilina boulardi; assembly: GCF_019393585.1. Taxonomy (NCBI): domain Eukaryota; kingdom Metazoa; phylum Arthropoda; class Insecta; order Hymenoptera; family Figitidae; genus Leptopilina; species Leptopilina boulardi. Next base: position 1,010,676 of record NW_026138003.1, read on the forward strand.
ACACACAAGACCAGTAGCTCTTTAGACACATCAGTCAACGAGTTAACGCGGTTATATCGCCTGCCTGGACCAGTAGTGCCTTCTGGCAGTTTTCTGGATATCCAGCGTCTCGTTTCCTAGGAATGGCAGCGTAGAACACGGGATGGATGTACTGCGGGCGTTATTAAAGGCGCGTCCGAAATACCGCGACGTCGTAATTTATAACAAAAGCCGTACGTGGAAGCACCCGCCATACTTGGGAGTAGAATGCCTGTTCAAAACAAATTGCAAACGACGCGCCTTACCCAAAACTTTTGCCGTTTAATCCTAACTGTATATATGTATATATAAAGAGAAACTTTCAGACGTCAAATTTTCCGGAACCACAAGATATAAATTAGGTACAACACAACTATTTTCACTTTATGCTCCACTAGCAAAGAAACTTTACTTCCTTCTGCACTTGACAAATAGCAAATCTTCAAAAAAATATATATATCCAAAAAATTTGCAATTTTAAAGTAAACTGATTAAATTATACATCAATTATTTAATGATAAAAGAAATACTTTTTTTTTAATTTAAATATCAAGCAGTTTTCGCCGTGTGGATAAATTTAATCCTTCGAGAGGTTAAAGGCAGAATATATCTACTGCTTTTACCCTAGTAGAAATTTGTCCCAATAATTATCGTGGCACTGGACAGTTGCGCTAGAAGCTGTCTAGTAATTTAACACTGCAACTAGCTAATTACTCGAATGGAATGTCACGCTTTTTTCGTCTAGTTATTGTCTAGTCCAACTTGATAAATTCTGATCAACGGTCCGATAGAAAAACTAGACAAATTATTTCTTTTAAATATTCTCAAAATTTGTCTAATATTAAGATTTAATGTAAGAAACTAATTATACAATAATAAATTATATAATTACATTAATTTTTTTAAATTATAATCTAAATTATTTGAAGAAAATATAATGTATAGTAAATTGTTAAAAGCATAATATTTGTCAATACTATTTAATTTTTAATTTTAAAAAAAAATTTTACTTGTGTAAAAGGATCACAAATATTTTCTGGTACACTGAAACATCCACTTTTTGATTGCACTGTAATGACGATTAAAACAAATATTTTTGTATTAGTAATTATTATACAATTATTATTATCAACTTTTAAACACGAAGAGAATGCAATTTCAACGAAAAATCTCGGGGGTAACGGGGAGCGAACACGGGTCCGCTGGGCGCGAGGTACGCACGCTACGCAATCTGCTATACTAACGATATCCATCAAACGAAAAATATAGCAGATATATTTTAGTTCAGTGCTGTAGCTAAAAATTGCATGCTTTATATAAATATTTTTACTATTATCTGCCAAAATACATATTTTAGAATTTTAATTTTTTATAATTTACTGAAAAATAAATTTACACTTGAAATAACAATTTTAATCAGCATAAATTTCATTAAACCATTATTGTATTAAACAATAGATATTTTAAATTTTCTAAAAATTTAAATTTAATTTTTAATTTTTTACAACTTAATTTTAATATTTTATAATTTAAAAATTTTTTTAATTTAGCTATTAATCCACCTATTATTATAATTATATATTTTATTTAAAAAGATTTTAAAAATTTAAGGCATAAAAACATTTTAATTTAAAAAAATAAAAAGAGAAATAAAATATAACCTATGTATGTAACAAGGCATATTTTTATTATTGCATTTTAACATTTTTTAAAAATAATTACTATTAAAATTATTATTTATTGTTTTCTAAGTGAAAAACTCAACGAAAACAGTAATTTTTATTGTTTTTTAATATCAAAGGATAGAATTTATAGGTTAAGTTTTCTAAATTACACATTTTTTTCAATATCAATTGAGAATAAACTTTCTTAATAAAAAAATATATGATATATAAATGGAACAATAAATAAAATGCCAATAATAGGTAATAGAATAATTTAATTTATAAAAAAGAAAAACATACTAATATATTCAAAAAACATGTGAATATAGATTTTATTTATTCATTATATTAAAATAATAAATTATATGTTAATTTATATTTACCTGAATTAATTAGAATTTTATTATTTAAGAAAATAATGAAATAATATAATAGTTACATGAACACAGATTTCTAGCACTTTTTTGTCTAGTTATTAGACATGTACTGCAGCGCTGCTGCCACGAAAGAAGACGAAAGTATAATTTCTAGAGACACTAGACAGTGTCATTCAAGCAACTGGACAAAAGTTGAATCTAGCCAATTTCAAGTTCAACTTGAATATTTTCTAAGACTGTTGGTCAAGTAACTTTACAGTAATTGTCTAGTTTGTCTAGAATCAGCGTCCACGAGAAAAACTGGCCAGTTACTAGAGTATTTCTAGTGCTTCCATGACAAATTTCTACTAGGGATAGAGAGTTTACACACTAAAAAAAATTTGCTTCGCATTAATGACTATTAACCATAGCAACTTTAAATCTAGTCAGCGTAACCAAGCATCCTAGTCAATTCAGTTATGTAGCTTGGTTAATATTGTCAAAGTCGATTTAGTAGAATTGACCCCTTGTTTCCTAGTATTGTAAAATATGTTTATGTTTTATTTTAAAAATAAACGTGTCATGTGTAGATCGTGTTAATCATTTCAAAAACGCTTGGAGCGCTATTTTTCAACTATTTTATAAATATGTAAAAAATTTTTTAATTAATCTCGTTGAGAATAGCTTTGAATTTTGTTTTGATTTATATAGAAAAAAAGGTTATTCATTAGATTTCAGTTCAATGACTGAATACATTTAGATACATGGTTCCAATTTAAAAATAAATAAAAATAAAAAAAATTCATTTTTTAAATATTTTTTTCACCGTTTCAAAAAGCCTGAAGGGCTATTTTTTCAAGCTTTAAACATGTGAATATAAAAATATTTTTAATTTCATTTGAAAAAATGCATTTATTATTATTAATAAAAACATTGTGGCGTTCATTACTATTTAAATTCTTTTACCAAATATTTTAAAATGAAAAGTTTAATGAATAAATTTTTTGATTTTTCGTCGAAAGTATATATACCTACTTTTTTTTTTTATTGAAAAATTAAATTTTGTTGAAAAAATGAATATATCTAAAATATAGAATAAAATAATGAATTATTTATTTATATATTAAAAAAATTAAATTTTCTCTAATAAAACAAAAAATGGGAATGAAATATTTTCTATTTTAACACACACACAGAGAGATATATAGAAACAGCTGTGTAGTTATGAAAATCGCTTAACTTGATTACTCCTATTAACGGAGGGCATTAAAACGCATTAACGAGTCCATCATTGTCGAAAGCTCTGCTTCGCCAGCAGATCCATTCTCTCTTTTTTCTCGCTCGAGTTTTTCTCTCTTGTGGGAAGAGTTAAAAAGTACGATCGACTCTCTCTCTCTCTCTTTGCAGGAGATGGCAGTTGGAAATTACAAAAGTAGAATGAAATGAAAACCCATTCTTTGACTGGCGTCATATCACGAACGCAATTGCAGCGTGATAATGGAATAATGTAATAAAAAAAAAAAAAAAAAAAGAAAAAAAGCAGATCAATCCCGATTGAACGAAAGAATGAGATGAAACGAATAGGATTTCCACAAGTAAAATCCACCTTGATATAGGATTTCTCTAAGACGTGCACTGACAATAAATGGCTACAGTTCACATCTGTTATTTCTTGTTTTCAATTCACCTCCCCCTCAACGAATTGCAAATCACAATTTACAATTTGCGAGACACATCAGTCGACGGTGCATTTCACTTCCCCTTGTCCAAATATATAGACAAATAATAGAAATAATGAAAATTGACAAGAAATTCAAAAAAACTCAAATATTACAACAAATGAAAATTTGGTATAGAAAAAAAATTAAAGCGGGGTCTGTATTAATTAATTATTATTATTATTATTAATTAATTAAAATACATTTTAAAAGATTTTTATTTAGTATTTATTTCGTATTTATCTGAAAAAAAATTATTTGATTCAAGTACTTGATTACTTAACTATTATCAAATAAATATTTACTTGAATAAAATAATTTTTATTTAAATTAAATAAATTGTATTTGAACCCAATAATTTTTGCAAATACCGTTTAATTGACTTAAGTAATAATTATTTGATACAAATAAAGATTTATTTGATAATAATCATGAAACCGATTATTTGAATCAAATAAATTTTTTTCAGTGCATAAAATTAAAATAAACTGTCAATAATTTCCAAACAATTAAATTTAAAAAATTTTAAAACGAAGTGCTACACTATTGGCAATTGCTGAAATTTTGCACCGAAATAATATCAAAACATAACCTAAATTATAGATTTACTCTGTTCAAGAATTGTGGTGTACCAGTTAATTATAACAATTCTTAAACAGAATACATTCATGATTGAGGTTATATTTAATATTATTCCGGTGTAAAGTTTAAAAAATTGGCAATACTGTGGAATTTCGTTTAAAAAATTTTTAAATTTAATTGTTTGGAAATTATTGTCAGTTTATTTTAATTTTATGCACTGAAAAAAATTTATTTGATTTTATATCGGTTACTTGATTTTTATCAAATTAATATTTATTTGTATCAAATAATTATTATTTGAGTCAATTAAATGGTATTTGTTTCAAATACAAAAATTATTGGGTGAAATACAATTTATTTAATTCAAATAAAAATTATTTTTTGTTCAAGTAAATATTTATTTTCCTCGAATAACGACACAAAAACAAAACAAAGTGACAGCTTCGGCAGCCATGTTTAATTTTTACCATTATACATATATATATATATATATATATAGGTAAGGTAAACGTACACAATTACGGCCTAGTACGTTATTACGTGCTATTTCTTTATACTAATTGAAATAAGAAATTGATAAAATGTTTCAACAAGTGAAAAATTGCAACACAAACTTTGCTATTTATTAGATCAATATTCTGTGTTTTAATTGCATCTATTTTGTTTATGTATTGAAAATAAAAGTTTTTGTCAGTCAGTCGACGACTGAGCTTTGTGCAATACAATATACTGTAAGTGACAGCTAGGACTGAAGGTGATCTTCGTAAGGATATTAAAAGTGAAGTGTGTTTATTTTTTAATTTATTTTTTAATTTCTTGATTAATTATGATCTATTTAAATTATATTTTCTATTGCTGAATTATTTTTAAAAGTTTTCTTTATATAAAAATACTTTTTTAAATAGACGGAATTATGTTCGCTCTTCTCACACGAAGTACATTATTCCGTTTGAAACACGTAAATAGGGAATTACATTGTTTTATATTATACTTATTTTAATGAATCTAATAAGAATATTAAATGTGTTTACATTTTTTAACAAAAAATGAAATTATAAATAAACAAATGAGGTAATTGCGTACTAGTATTTTATTAACCATATTTGAAATATTTTATTAGAAATTATATGAACGGAATTAGGTTCAAAACATTTTATACATACATTCATTATTCCGTGCTATACGCCGTATTTAAGTTTAAGTAAAATGGAAAAAGAGTTTGTTCACAATTCTTTAATTTTAAACTTATTAATTATCATTTCAAGAGGCAAATTTTTAAAAGTACGTTTTTTATAAGAATTATTAGGTATTGTCACGAAAATAATTCAAGCAAAATGTGAAAAAATATCAATTAAAAATTAATCAAATGAGTGGGACAAACTGGCGCTGGCTTGATAGAGACGATATCCTCATCTACGATGCTCAAGATGTTTTAAAAAAACTGAATCCTCTAGTATTATTTGATGACCGTAAAGTATATATGTTTAATGATTTATAATATTATTTCAAAACAAGTTAATGAACAAAGCGAGTAACCAAAGAAGAAAAATAATGACTGAATATTACAAAAATTATCATTTGAATAAACATTATTTTATTTGACATCTGTGTAAAAAATTCCCTTTTAAACACAATCTTAAACTAATTTTAAGATTATGTTATTAATATTCTTATAAGAATAATTATTATCAAACAAATTGATATTTTATATATAAGTATGTGTGAAAACCTGGAATATGCCGCAATTATGGACAAGTTGGAACGGAATTAGTTACATGACAAAATTTTTAGAACGGAATTACATACAATTGAAAGGATTTAAAATATATTAAAAAATAATATAAATTTAATTTTTGAACAGATATATAAAATGAAAAATTGAAAATGATTGATTAATTTTTACAATACAATTGTTTTCTTAAATTTTAAGTTACTTGATAAAATAAGAAAAATAAAATTCTCAGGAAGGGCCTTAACATGCCGTAATTGTGTACATTTACCTTATAGTGGATACTGTCAGCAGTCAGCGCTGTACTAACATGCAGCTAAATTTTTAACCGGTCGGTAATATAGAAAACTATAAAAAATTTCATTTCCAAATTTAACAAAAATAAGTGTGGCATCCAGACTAGATCGAAAGTAATCGAACAACACAAAAATCTTGAAAATATGACAGTTTTTGAGAAATCGCCGTTGATATGAACTCCAATTTTTCTGACTAACTCCCTAGACCTCGAAGTAAGATGTTGTCACGTCAAAAATATATAATCTAGACAACGTAATTCATTTATCTTGGTGAAATTTTCAAATTCCATGTGAATAAATAATGCATTTTTTCTGATTTCAACATTTTTTGAAGATTAATTATATATAGAGGAGTTGTAACATTATTTTCCCGTCAGTCAGGAGGAAAAAAAAATGATTAATGAACATTTCATCTTCGCCAGATAAGAAAGCACGCTACAAAAATGGTAAATATTTTCCAAAAATGTTGAAATGTCTCTCTCTCTCTCTCTCTCTCTCTCTCTCTCTCTCTCTCTCTCACGTATTTTCTGAACATTGTACAGAGCTTTTTTGAGATCTCTCTTTCCCTATGACTTAAGGAGAAGGCATGCAATAAATAATTAAGGGAGGACACATTAACGTGAAGTGCTGGAAAGCGAGATTGTCCCAGGGTACAAATTTATCACCACTACCACTACCATCACCTTGAACACTTTCTCATTCCTCTATTCCGCGCTTCTGGTACTATGGAAGTGTTGTCCTCTCTTTCTGCGAGAGTCTGGCCATATTTCAGTGGCATGCCGGAATCTTTTGTCTTCATAATATTTATCCCCCCGGATGGCGAGAGTAATGGAGCGACGAAGGTCTCCTGAGAAACGAAAGGAATGAACCAACGAACAGATGAACAAGATCGGAACTAAAATCCTTCTTCCCATATATATATATATATATATATATATATAGAGAAAGCTAAGACCATGCTTGCAGTATAGACCCAGTGTAATAGAGATATAGTCTGATAGATTCGAATAGAGAACGTTAAATCCACTGGGGTCCAGCGCAGTGAGATTCCAATCGGGCAAAAAAAAAAAAAAAAACAATAAAATAAAGAAAACCAGCCATGTGGGAGAAAAAAGGGAATGAGTCGTCGAACATTAAGAGAATTTACTTTTTAATAATACTGAGTTCTGTAAAATATCGTGAATATTACGGATAAACTCAAAAAAAGTTTAGTAGAAAATACTATACACATTTCTAGAATTTCATCCGTAATCATCACATTTTTGTTCTTGTAGCCAAATTTTGGTTGGCTGAAACAAAGTCGTAGAGTTATCTCAACCAAACATTTGGTTAGGCCAACAAAATTATTTGCTTGAACATTTTTAAATTCCAACCAAAATTTGGTTACGACAACCAAATAATTTAATTCACTCTCAGCTCGTATCTTTAAAGAACGCCCTGGTGCTCATCAGATTTCCAGAATTTGTTGAAAAAGTCTGATAAATTTTTGAGAAGACCCTATATAATGAGAAATAGTACTTAAAAATTTATAGACCAAAAATGAATTATTACGTCTCCTCTTTCTATCAATATTTTTAAAAGAAATTTTTAAACTCGAAACATTAGATTGTCAATACTTTTTTTCAAAATGATTCCAAAAATTTTTCAACCTGAAAAAGTTAAAAAATTTTGAAAGATATAATTAAATACAACTGAGATTTTATTTTACTGTGGAAAAATGTTGGGCTAAAAGAGTTTTCGAGTTGAAGAAGAAAGGGCGGGAGGGGGGAAGAAAGAAGAAGAAGAAAAAGGAAGAAAAGAAATTTTTTTGCATAAAGTACATTCAGAAAGGCTACGTGGCTAAATAACTTTTATGGATTGGGTAAAAGCTGGACGAAGGAGGTACATCTATTTCAAAAATGATTTTAGAGCTCTTCGTCGCTTCTTCTTCTATATCCTTCGACTTTGGACGTGACTCGTTTGCCAAAAGGAGAGACACGTTTCTGGCCTGGTGGCAACTGGAGGAGAAAGGAGCATGAAATATTGGAATTCTTGGACAAGCAGTCCAATCGTATCGCAACTAGCAGTATAAAATCGATTGAGGGGAGCGAGAGAGAGAGAGAGAGAGAGAGAAAGATAAAGTCCCCTGCACGCATATCCTTGCTATACTGTAACGATTCCATGAGCTATAAATCCATCGGCAACACTGGCTAATCTAAACTACTTTAGTCTTTTCGTTATTTCATGTCACTTTATTTTTAAATCGATTTTCACTTTACAAATACTAGAAAATTCACCATAAATAGCATTTATATGAGTGGAAATATTATTTCAATCTCCTCTCATCTTCAATACTAAATAATCCAATTTCTAAATGATCCATAATAATATGCCCGCATAATTTGCATATTATCTTTTTCAACCAACTTATCATATTCGTGCGAAATATTTCAACGTACTCTTTTATGATAGATAACATCATTTCATTAGGTATTATATTATTATTTATTATCAATTAATATAATTTATTGTATTATCAAAATAAATAACAAATAAACTGATTAAACAGATACAAATAATAATATAGAATTCAAATAATGAAATAATTCATATAATTATGTTATAAAAATTTCAAATAATTTTTTGGACATTTTATACTTTTCTTTTGTTTTCAGCAGGGATATTATTGTTTTAGGAACACTTTGGAATGCCAAAATCAGTTATTTTAATCTATACTCCACAATAGTTAATGAATATTAATGAAATTTTGTACAAACTTACAGTTCATCAAGTACTTTAAGCAGAATAAAGAGAAAAATTAATGTAACTTAACACTTTTGAATAAACTCAAGTGCGCCAAGCAACCCCTGCGCCAAACAGACCTCCCTGAAGTTGGCTTCGACGCTCATCGTGGAAAATTATTTTTTTCATGGTACCAAAAATATCAAGTCATTTTTAAAATCGTTTTGTGTCCACATAATACCTTAAAAAGTATTTCTCATGGTATTATTTGTATGGAAAATATTTTTAAAAAAATAATTTGCCATTTTTGGCCTTGTAAAAACAATTTTCGGCGCTGAGCGTCGACGCCAACTTCATGGAGGTCAAACAGCCCCGGTCTCCCCTACTACCACATGAGGAAGATTTTATTGTTAAAAAAATGAATGTTTTCTTGAGAGTGAATGCCATTTATTAACAGCTACCGAGGACACACGCCAGCCGTAAAATTCAATCATATTTCCATTAACATTTTGAAGTCCCCATACAAAAGGGAAACGCTCAAACTTTTGATAGGAAGTTCAGGAGCGAAAAGACTGTGTATACGTATAGGTAGGAAAAGGAAACGGGGGAGAAGCCACGTTTTCTATGATTTACAGAGGTCGTTAGTCTAGTTCTCTCTTGGTTTTTCTTCTGTGCGTGTAAGTTGTTTGAAAAATTTTCCCCAGGGCATTTGAAAAGCTCTTTTAACCCCCGCCTATTTGACCCCAAAAAAAAAAGAAAAATCTCGATGACTTATTTGTCAAGGAGGGAAGTGATGAAATTTATAAGGGTCGCATACATATATTTGTATGGAATATTACTTGACAATAAAAAAAAAAAGAAAAAAAAATATAAATTCAGTCATTTAGAATGTTTAAAAAAGAATTACGATACAATTGTAACAAATTAGTGTAAGCTGATACTCGGTATGGGTTACGTGGGTTGGTCGCTTTACTTACTTTAAAGGAACAAACCGTCGAAATTCATTCAGACTGTGTGCCTCCTCACCCCTTTTTTTCCAACAGGTTGAGAACAAGGCCACACAGCATAAATCCCTGAGGGTAAGATATTGTGTCAGAAAAAAAAGAATCGTTGTTGGAGAACGAGAAAACTACATGAAAAGGGGGAAGAAAAACGAGGTAGGGACTGTGTAAGGGAAATGAGAGAAAGAGTGAAGACTTGACCATTCGAAAAGTGGGGTGTAGTAAAATGACTCTGTAACTGAGTGTTGATTGCTTAACTTTTTCCACATTCCACTTTTCACTTTCCATATGTTACATCTCATAAATATCTCACTTTTTATTTCACAAACCCATTTCCCACTTCGACATTCTTCATCTCATATTCTAATTTCAATTTTCTTTTTTTCATTTCCAAATAGAAAATATTTTTGCCCAATTTTCTCTTAATTCTATTCTTATTCATGTTATTTAATGTGAATTTTATTAAAATTTAGTGATCAGGGGTGCGATTTTGTAACTTGACTTCACCTTCACTTCACTTTTACACGATGTTCACTTCACTTTCAATAGATTTTCACTACACTTCAATTTTACTTTCGCTCGATTTTCACTTTACTTTCACTCTCACTTAACTTTCATTTCACTTTCACTTTTCTTAAATTTACGAAAATCGATTGAAAATAGAGTGAAAGTGAAATGAATATCGAGTGAAAATCGAGTAAAAGTAAAGTGAATATCGAGTGAAAATCGAGAAAAAATGAAGTGAAAGTAAAGTGAAAATCGAGTGAAAATGGAGTGAAAGTGAAGTGAAAATCGACTTAAAATAGAACGAAAGTAAAGGTTAAGGTTAAGTGAAAATGGAGTAAAAGTGAAGTGAACACACTGCAAAAAGAAGTATCGTATTTTAAGATGTTTTGGTCGCCTTTTTAAGATGTTTTTTATAACTTGCTTCTAAGTTATCAAAAACAACTTAAAATGCATTAGTTTCTTAAGATATAAGATGGATAGGAAGATACTTTTGTTAACTTGCTTCCAATGTATCTTATAATAAGACACTTCTTTTTGCAGTGCAACGAGTGAAAGTAAAGTCTTCTTAAAAATTTATCAGATTCTTTTTTTTGAATAAATTGTGGAAATTTGACGAACTCCACGATGTTTAGTATTACCGATAGTGAACACTAGGAGCGCTGTCTTTGCGACGTTGGTGAAGTCTACAACGTTTATGATCAATGATTGAGAAGAAAAAATACCTCTATGAAGTTAACGTCGACGCTCAGCGTCGAAAATTATTTTTCACTGGACCAAAAATATTAAATTATTTTTAAAAAGTTTTTAGATCCATATAATGTCTTCAAAAGTATTTCTCAAAGCATTATTTAAACCGAAAATCTTTTAAAAAAATTAATTTTACATTTTTGCTCCTGTGAAAAACAATTTTTGGCGTTGAACGTCGACACCAACTTCATGGAGGTGAAAAAATATATTTCTATGCAAATTATTATTATTTTTGATCTAAAAGATTTTATGCAACGTTTCTTAATCAATAATTTTTTGAAAAAAAATTTGTAGGCAAAAAATTAGTTATTATTTTTTGAGTGGAAAATTTGAAAACTACTCATTAAAAAAATAAAATTTCTTACTAATTTTACTTACACGGGAAAAAGAAAAACGTTGGATTAATACCGTTTTCCGATTGGTTCAACGGCAAGGAGCGCTGTAGGCAGTGTCTGTTGGATCAACTTACTTGTAACAATAGATGGACAGTAGGTTCAACAGTAAAAGTCTGTTGAATCAATGCCGAAATCGTGACAGGGCCCACTGACGTTGAACCAATCGGAAAACGGTATTAATCCAACGTTTCTCTTTTTCCCGTGTAGTGATATTCTTTTTTTAATTATCATTTTATCAATTCTTCAGTTAAAGTTGATAAATAATTTGTTAGTAAATTAAAGTACAAATTGTTTAAAATCAACCAAATAATGCGTAATTTTTGAATTAGTGAAGTAGTCACGTGATGCAAAGGCAGCGCTCCAAGTGTTTACTATAGGTAATACTAAACGCCGTGGAGCTCGTCAAGATGACAAATTCTGATGAAATAAAAAGCCTGTAATATGAAAATTAGTTTCATGTAAAAATTCTACAATATAGAAATTCGGTTATATGGAATTTCTGTTTAATAATAATCTCGATAATAATTCAAAAAAAAAAAATGAAAATAAGATAAGTAAATTCTAGATAATTAATTGCTATAAAAAGAAAATTTTAAGAAATTAATTTTAGAACTTATTCGTGTGTCTCAAATTATTTTAAGAATATAATTTTCTCTATTTCTCTTAAACTATTTCTTGAAATTTAATTCAATTACATAAAATAAAAATAAAATTTTTACATTGAGTAAACATTGCATTGTTATATAGGAAACTGGCTTTAAGATAAGCATTTCAATCAGAAAACGTCGAAGCGAAGGATTTTCTATATGTATATATATATGTAGATACGCATACACAAGAAAACGGGAAATTCGCCCCTAGAATCGAGGCATTAGCGTGTAGGTCGGTTTTTCGCACCACGTCACGTCTGGATGACAAATCCCCAGTTACAACTCCTGCCAGAAAGCATTCTCTCTCTCTCCATGTCTTTCTAAGTCTAGCGCTCGCCTTCCTCTCCTTAGGCTTTATCTAGCCTTCACTTTGCCTTCAACTTTTCTGCTTCTTTCTTTTTTTTTACATTTTTTTCCTACTCTTTTCTCTCTCCCTCCCTATTTTCTTCCTTTCCTCCGCAAGCTTTGCGAGTCAAAAAGAACTGCTCGAATCGGAATGCGATTATGATTAATGGAACCTTCGTGTACTTTGATTCCAGGATGTCGTTACTTACTTCGAATAAAAAGGGCGTAAACAATTCCCGACACCACCCCATCGCTTTTCCTATTCTTCACTTCACACTCCCTTCCCTTCTTTATCTCAATTTATTATCTTAAAGAGGATTCTCTTGTCAGTTTCCTAATTAAAATATGAAACATTTCACGCGAGTCATATCGAGATATAGATAAAAAAAAAATTTATTTAAAAATTGTGTTTTCATTTCATAACAAATTTTGTTTTTTTAACTTTATTGTATTATTTAATAAAAAATTTTAACCAAACAATTTTTTTCAATTTGATTGATGTTATTGAAATATATTAGACATTTGTAAGCTTACCAAAAGATTGTAGTGTAAGGTTACTGCAAGATTGCACAATAAGATTATCGGAAGATTACTTAGTAAGCTTGCACCGTAAGTTTGTAGCAAGGTTGGTGCAAGGTTACCAAATAACCTTGCTTTAAACCGAAAAAAAATTTTTAAAAATGTTTCGTCTAATTTATATAATAAAATTATATAAATTAGACGAAACATTTTTTAAAAAAAATTTTTAGGTTCAAAGCAAGATTACTTAGCAACCTTGCACCAATCTTGCTACAAGCTTACTGTGCAGTCTTACTGAGTAATCTTGCGATAATCTTATTGTGCAATATTGCAGTAACCTTACACTGCTATCTTTCGATGCAGGTTACCATGCTAGCTTTCGATCAGGTGGGACATATCAAGCTTTCATCAAGTTTGAGGTACAAGGTTGGCAATATTGCGCGGCAAGCTTGGCGCAAGGTTGCTGTAAACTTTCTTGCTATTTGGGTACCAACGGAATTTTTTTAGGTTAGGAATGATATTTCTAAAAAATTATAAATTAACATGTACCAGAATAGTCCTGGTTAACGATATTAAAAAATTCTTAACAGGCAAACCGATATTGACTTTTTGAAAATTCGAAACTCGTTGATATATTTATAATTCATGAAAGAGGTAATTTGTTTTTAGATAAAGAAGGCTTTTTTATTGTCTATAAAGATATTTTTAAATATTGAGAATTTTTTTTTTTTTTAAAAAAAAAAGAAATTTCGCGTTCATTCTTTTCCATTCAATGTATTATGTGTCTCTTCTTTTATTTCGAGCTCGTGTGGTCGTTCTATAATGATTGACGAATTAGCTGAAGCAACCCTCGGTCCAGTTGGGATTCTCAGTTGAATTATTACTGAGCTTATCCCGAGGGAAAATTCTCCTCCTCTTTGGCCTCTGTGTTTTCGCTGAGAGAAAGAGAAAGAGAAGAGTTTTCGTCAATTCAGACAACAGGAGTCAAGGGACGATAAAACTTTTTAGAAAATCGAAAAATTTTTATATCATAAATATTTGTTTCCATCAACTCATTGAAAATCCAAAAGCATATAACACTTTTGCAATAAATCCAACATTTAGTTTAAAAAAAACATAGGAATTTACTCAACTATTGAAAAAGAAAAAAAGGATTTTTTTTTAAATATAAAAATAATTTATTATCAAACATATTTTTGTTGAAATTTTAGTTAATTAATTTCTATCTTACTTTCTGTTTCATATAATTTTCTCTTATTTATTTTTTTTTCTTTTCCTTTTATCTTTATCAAAAGTAATTAAAAGCAATGGAATATTCTTTCTTCTTGGGGGACAATAATTTGTAATTAGAAAAAGTGCAGTGAAATATTTCCCAAGACAAAGTGAAATATTATGAATCATGATATCTTACTCATTATCACAGATGAATTAAGTTCCAAGTTTGCCACGACTTTTGTTGGCTTTTCGCTATTAATCGTGACGTTATTCCTTCACTGTGCGAAGCTAAAGTGATTCAAATATGAAAAGATGAGAAATATAGATATAAGCATTGCGCGCAAGAGAGAGAAAGAGAGAAAGAGAGAGAGAGAGACTATCTGCTTTGGCCACTCAAGGTAATGAAACTTTATAATTTATCACGAAACCGCTGTGTAAACTCATCAAACAGTTATGTTTCACTTGGCTCTTTACACTCATTTCCTGCACGTTCTAGTTATCTAGAACATTTCTATCTACACAAATAAGTACAGTCGGAGAATAGACAAATAAAACTTATATTTTCTCTGTGAATATCTAATGTGGCAAAGAGTGATTCTATGACTGATTCACACGTGGTGTTGGGTGGGTTTATTAAATAAATATAGGTGTACACAACAGAAAAGTTGTAAATTCCAAGTAGCACAAAATCATGATAAAAGTCCATAAATTATATTTTCAACACAACAAGAGATAAATTTTCGTTTTAAACTTTGCGGGTAAATATATTTTTTATGTTTCTTTACTCTGTCGTTATTAGTATTTTTTTTTTTGAAGACGTTTGTGAAAATTGCATAAAAAAGGACGATAAAATTTTATAGTATAAAGGATATAAAGGACATTAGTCAAATTTCTCATTTTATAAGTCAAAATTATCTCTCTCAATTTGAATTAATGAAATTTTACTGGTGAAAAAGCTAGAAGTCGGTTACTGAATCATTTAGTGAAATTTTCTCTAAAAATCAGTCATATATCACTGATTAACAGTGGAAATTTTACTAAATTAATTAGTCAATCTGTTTTACCAATTACCGATAAAACAGATTGACTGATTCATTTAGTGAAATTTTCACTGGAAGTCAGTTATATACCTACTTAAGTTTGGAAGAAATATTTCTTTGATTCAAAGAAATTTTTCTTTAAGTTAAAAGAAAAAATTTGTTTGATTCAAAACACTTTAAAATTTCTTTTTTCGTAAAAGCAAAGAAAACATTTTTTAATTCAAACAAATTATATTTTTGATTCAAAAAGTGTGTTTAAAGAAACGATTTCTTTGTTTCAAAGAAATCTTTTTTCTGGATGCACAGTGAGTCAAAATGTTAAAAAAGTTGTCATTAAATGTATTTTTTATTGGAAATTTATAAAATTAA
Source organism: Leptopilina boulardi (assembly GCF_019393585.1). Taxonomy (NCBI): domain Eukaryota; kingdom Metazoa; phylum Arthropoda; class Insecta; order Hymenoptera; family Figitidae; genus Leptopilina; species Leptopilina boulardi. The sequence continues at coordinate 1,026,548 of NW_026138003.1, forward strand.
AGTTTTTAAAGTTCCTTGGGTCGCTAATTACGAATATGAAGTCAGTTTTTTAAAATTCAGAATGGCGGATCTAATATGGCGGCTATTTTTTAAAAATTTCAATAAAATCGTTTGGAACTTTATCTTATCTTACCTGCAAAATTTTATAATTTAAATATATTGCTTTAGAATGAAAATTTTAAAACTTTACTTAAATAAATAATAATAAATAAAAATAATAACGATTATAAAATTAAACATATGTAAATTTTGATTTGCTTTTATTTGATAATGTTAATTTTTAACTGTATTTTAAAATAATTTAAAATTATAAAAGAAACTAAAAGAAGAAGAAAAGTAGATAGAATAGAATAATAGTAGAATCAACATTAATTGTATAATAAAGTTTTCAATTTGAAAATTGTAAGAAAATTTATGTAACCCAAATTTTAAATTTTAATCATAAATTTTTAAGCATAAAATTAATAATATTGAATATTTCAAAATCTAAATCTTATTAAGTTTAATTTTTAAAGATTAAGAAATTTTTAAAACAAAGTAAATTATTGAAAATACATATTTCTGGATTTTTTGCAATGTGTCCAATAAAATCATTTTTTCTCAAAAAATCGCAAAAATTTCAAACATATTCTGAAACCTCGAATCAAAACATAATAAAAAATTCAAGAATTAACCCTTGGACTAATTTGGAACATAACTAAAATGATTAATATATTCTTTTAAGAATTTTAATAATTTAAAAATTATAAAATACGATTTCAACATTTCTATAATATAATTAAATATTTCAAAATCTGTCACACTTTACGTTTTAATCAGGTTACAAACTTTACATTGATAAAAAGCGCGAACATAACCGTTGAAAATAGGTTGACTTTATATCATGTTTCTATGAAAATCGGCATTTAAAAAGAGCTAAAAATTATATTTCATCGTACTCTGACTTATTGTTTATTGAAATAATATAATTAAAATTTGGAATTGAATTTTTTTTTCATTTTTTGCCAATTTTTGATGCATTCTGTCTTACTGTGGGGTGTAAGTTGAAACTAAACTAATTCACTGAAAAAGAAGAGAAAAAATTACTTTTAGCGATTGAGAAAAATTGCTCAGCTTTTTCTTATTTAAATAAACGGATGTTTTTTTAAAAAAATAAATAGACACTTTGTTCAGCACGCGAGAAATGATGATGATTTTATGGTCCACGCATTTTCTTTTGAAAGTAAAGTATGATCGTCTTGTAGGTGTTCTTTTTTTGCTATACGTATATACATGCAATAAAAAAATAAAAGAGGGATCGTAAAACAGGTGGTCTCATACGCTGTGTGTGTATATAGATTATTTTATGGAAAATCAATCACTTCTATTAAAAACGAACGCGGAAGAGGAAGACTCGAGAGTTTAAAAAGAAAAAAAAAATTATAGTAGAGTAGATGATTCTTGAAAGGTAAAACGGAAGAGCGAGGGAATATTGCAAAAGTTAGTGAGGAAGTTAACTTCTCTTTGCCCTTCTCGTCAACAAGCTGCATACAGAATAGCTTGTATACGTATACACGTTGTCGTCGGTGGCGTCGCGACGGACCTGCGTCTCGTCTCTTGTTCCGGGCCCTGCTTCTGTATAGTATGTGCTTTTGCCGTAACTCGACGTCCGATTTGACAAGAAGGAGGATGGAGGATGGGGAGAGGCACAAACCCTTCTACTATTCTATGCATGGAACGCCGGTACGTGGAACGCCTCTGTTGTCAAGAGTCTATATGTGCACTGAGCGAGCTGGTGACAAAATGCCTGAAAACGTTATACAGACTCGTCTCGCGCGAGAAATCGCCGCCAAGAGATGAAGATATATAGAATTGCGTTTAAAATTATGCGATACACAATTTTCTCACCATGTCTTGTCCTTCTGAATTATTATATATTACATACATTTTAGAACGGAGCAAATAGGTAGCGGCGTCGCTGAGAAAGTCCCTTTATCATTTGACTTATGAAAAAAAGGAAGGACTGATTTTCTGAAATAACAAATTTAAATGTAAGCACTTAAAATTGTTTTTTTTGTCATTTTAATTTTTCGATACTATTTTTTTCAAATGCATTTTTCTCGAAATAAGATTTTTAAAATTACTGTGCAATGTAGCTCAAAAAATTATCATATTTTCACTTAAAAGTTAGTTCAATTATAATAATAAAATACATGTATAAAATGTGAAAAATCTTCATTTTTTGCTTTCAGATCAAATTTATGAACACCACGTTGCACAGAAATCATAAACTCAGACGGGACTGCTCCTGTATCAATAGCTGCTAACTTGGAATATTTTTAAAATGGTTAAGAAAATTATCAGAGACAGCTAAATATATGTACAACATAATGTCATTCTTGCATTTAATTTGAATAATTTTATCTCTATCAAAAAAATTCCCGGAAAAAATTGGATAAAAATCAGCGTTAACAGCGATGTCGCACCTAAACTCAAATTTTCTAACAATTTCCAAAGTATACAAAAATATTCACAAAGAATTCCTTGAGGGAATTCACGAGGATTTCCTCATATCCAATATATATGGACAACTTTCCCTCGAGAATTTTTTAACTAGGAATTAATTTATTTAAAAATAATTTTGCCATATTAACAAAGTCCCTGAGAATTTTCAACTTGGAATAATATTTTTTTATCTCTTTGTCATTAACAACAATCCACGAGGATATTAATTGTATTTTTTTTTCGTTAGTCATTGAAAAAAGAAAAATCACAAAGATTACATCCATGAAGTTGGCGTCGACGCTCAGCGTCGAAAATTATATTTCACGGGACCAAAAATATCAAATCATTTTTAAAAAAAGTTCGGATTCACATAATACCTTAAAAAGTATTTTACAAGGCATTATTTGCACCAAAAATCTTTTTAAAAAAATAATTTGACATTTTTGGTCCTGTGAAAAATAATTTTCGACGCTGAGATTCGACGCCACCTTCATGGAGGTCAAAGATTCTCAACTTAGAATTATTATAATATTTTTTCTTCATTTAAATCCACAAAAATTTTGAGAATTGAAATTTTTATTTTCTTCTCCTTACAAAAATGCAAAAGGATTTTAGTCTTAAAATTATATAATCTTTTGACCTGCAATTATAATATTTTTCCGTCTTGTAATTCCATGAGGATTTTAAAATTAGAATTTTAAATTGAATTTTTATTTTAGTTCACTTTTTTGACAGGATATAATTTTTAATGTCAATAAATTTAATATTATCTCTGACAAATATTTGTTCCTCTCTTTTTTTTTCGCTTTCTTCAGCAACGAAAAAAATACAAATAAGAATAAATTTTTTTTTGTTAATTTTCATCATTTTGTGAACTCAAGTACGTGAGATTTGTTAGCCGATTTATTTTCAGGTTTTAAGGTAGAGAGATCTATTCAACATGCAAAAGGAAAGAAGAGAAAGAGAGAGAGAGAGAGAGGGTATGGTAAAGAAAGATATTCCTTTGAAATTTCATATGACTGGTACTTTTTCATAATAAATGGCCAGTCGCTGAAATGAAACCTTCGAGTTTAAATAAATTTTAAATGTTTTTTTTTTTACTTAAATTCAAGCTTTTATTCTACCTTCATTTATTCATGTAATTTAATATTTTTTTGTTCCATAAAGGCAGTTTTAATTTAAAAAAAACCGATTTTACACTTTTATTTCTTGTAAATTTAAATATTTATTTTGTATTATTATTTTCATGTTGTTGAGATTAAAATTCCTTTTGTTATAATTTTTAATTTTAATCCAAAATTTTGTCATTTATTCATGTAATTAAAAATTTTTTTGTTCCATAAAGACAGTTTTAATTTAAAAAAACATCAATTTATTATTTATTAAATTCCATTTACCACCATTAAGTTATATTAATAATCAAAGAAAAATTTCAATGAAACATATATTTTATGAAGTAATAGGTATAAAAATCTTTTATATGCAAACTGAGTTAAGTAACTTTAACATATCACAGTAAATTGTGGAGTATTATTTTAATACCAAAATGGATTACAATACTCTATTCAAAAATAAAAATGTTATATTATTATATTATATTCTATATTGATATGAATATTCATTAAATATATTATTTGAAACTTTTTTAATTAGACATATATATGTAAAATAAAATTATGCTTTTCTGCTGTAGTATTAAAATACATTTTATTAAATACAAGCATTGTATTGTATATTGATCACAAATGTTTTTCCATTGTGTTGTAATTTTATATATTATATTTCCAAGTGAAAATAATAAATCTGAAAAATTTGATTGTAAATTTCTTTAGTGATCCAATTAAAAAAAAAAATTTTACATTGGGCTGCAATTTGCAAAATATTTACTACTAGTGAGTATTTTAGTCGTAAATTATTATTAATTTTTGTCAAAACCTGTAGTGTGCGAAAGAAGATTAAAATTGTTGTCAAATATGAACAGTGAATTTTTTGAAAAATCGTAACTATTATATAAAAGGATGAAAAAAAATTTAAACTAAATGTTTTCGAAAAGTTTTTTCCGGCTCTTTCGAATGGTGGAAATTTTTTTTTTTTTTAATTCAAAATTTACTATTTTTTCGTAAAATCAAAAATATTAAAAAAATTTTTTTTTAAAAAAGGACCTTTTTTACCCTTTTAAAATGAATCTTCAAAATATACATTCTAAACTTCATATGATTTTTCGAAAAATCTAATGTTCCCATTTTTTGCTATTGGATCACTTGAGAAATGTTGCTACATATAAATCAAATACCTATAAATTTTTAAACTCTACAAATGGAATTGCTCCAAGATTTTATGGTCTTTCGAAGTGGCACAAAGATAGAATACCTATGAGACCTACAACTTCTTTTATTGTAGGAATCCAATATATAATTTATCTAAATTAATTTAACATATACTTTAGAAACAAGATGGGGGTCCCTTTTTATAAAAGAAGTTTATGTTCATTTCATGAACATTTTGCTTCCTCATTGCGCAAAGCAAAAGATTTGCTTCCTCTTGGAGGAAGCAAAAAATTAATAATTTATATACATATTATTTTTAAAATATGATAAATGATTTCAAAAAATATATCTTTTTCCACCTTTTCCACTCTTTCAACCGTTTTATTGCTGTTATCGACTGATTCCGGTATAATCGCTTTTTCCGTTACAGCAGATTCCGGTTCAATCTTTTTAGTTTGAATTTGTTAAATTCATTAAGGAATTCTTCCTTAAAGATTTATTCTTTAAATTTAAATGAAATCTAAACTTTATATATATACCAATCAGTTTCTTTTGACGTAAGGAATAAGATTATTATATGTATTGCCTTTATTTTAGCTTTGAAACAATTTTTTTATTAAAATCGATTTTTTGAAAAAAAGTAAAAAAAAAATTTTTTTTTAGGGGGTACTTTCTAAAATTGTTGTGTTCATTTTGAGATATTAATGTGACAAATGTACATACCGAATTTTAGCCAAATCCGTTAAAACGTATTAACGATATCGTGTTCACAAAAACTTTTTTAACTAAAATATGAATTTTTGAATTTTGAATTTTTTAATTTATTCTTTAAATTTCAATGAAATATAAACTTTATATATACCAATCGATTCGTCTTGATATGAGGAATACGATTTTACTATGTATTGCCTTTAATTTTGCTTTCAATAAATTTTTTCGATTAAAATCGATTTTTTTGAAAAAATGCCAAAAAAATTTTTTTTGAGGGTATTTTCTAAAATCATTGTGTCCATTTTGAGATATTGATGTGACAAATATACGTACCAAATTTTAGCCAAATCCGTTAAAACGTATTAAAGTTATCGTGTTCACAAAAAAATGGATCCACACACACACATACACACACACATACATACATCCGGACAATTGATCAGGGACTTATATATGACATTTATAAATAGAAAAAAATTTGTTTGGTGCATTTCTAATAATTTCATAATTTGAAGGACTACATAGCTTCCTCCAGAGGAAGCAAAATCTATTAACATTGAAAATAATAATTTATTAACAATAGTAGTGATCTTAAAAATAAAATTAATAACATTTTTATTCCTCAAGAGTTTACCTCATTGTTTTTTACATAATGTATCTATGAGCCGGGCTACACCGAGAGCCATCCAGGAGCATTAAATTTGATGATCTGACGTATTAAACGAGTAGATTATATTCGCTTCACAGAAAAACAGTTTACTTAAATTCCGTATCATAACCTTACGGAATTTAAGGTGTGATGTGAGTCAGTTCACTCTATACATGAAAGTCAGTATCAAGGCGATAACCTTAAATTCCGTTCCATGTAGCGACTGAAAGTTAGCTACTATCGGTAACAAATTATCACGTAAATTACTGAAATGTATTATATTTAAATTTATGTTCAAATAGGTATTGTTTATTGTTTAACATTTTATAACTAATTTAAAATTAAAATTTTACAATTCACTGTTTTTAATTAAAAAATTATTATTTTATTTTTAAAATTTTAATAAAATTATTAAATATTGCAAAATATTGAAGGGTTTATTAAATTTATTTTATAACAGCGTAATTAGGGCGTTAAAATTAAAAGTTAATAATTATTTTGAAACACATTTCCAAATGTACAAAAAAATTTTATATTAACAAATATATCAATAATTAAAAGGTTAACCTATATAAAATTAGAGGAAATGAATAATTCAATAAAATTTTAACATTCATAAACACAATCACATACACGTGCCAGTCACGCTTGCGCCTTGGCACAGAATGACTTTCCGTTCAACTTGGATGAATTTCAGTTCTTAAAGTAACAAATTATATATGGATATATAAGATACTTACTTTATGTAAGTTACAGCAACTTATTTTCAGTTACTACATTAATTTAAGGCTAGAATGAATGTAAGTGTATTTAAATTTTAAGTAAAATGTTTTAGTGTGTTCTGCTCAGAATATTTGTGTACATCTGCAATCACAGTTGCAATAGTGACAGGTTAGAAAAGGCGACCACGTGGTCGCCAAAGCCAACAAACTTTTTAAACCTGTCCCTATTGCAACCATGGTCGCAGATGTACACAAACATTTTGCGCAGACGCGAATATAATCTACTCGTTTAATACGGCAGAGCATCAAATTTAATGCTCCTGCTTGGCTTTTGGTGTAGCCAGGCTCTATGTATACTTTGCATACTTGTTTACGATACAAAACACTATTTTAATTTTATAATCTGACAATTTCATAAAATAAATATTCAAACAAATAAAATTCAGAATTTAATCATGTGTGAACAATAAAAATATACTTACATTGCATTTAAACATAAAACATTAATATAACATGTTGCACAATGCAGATTCAATCACCAGCATAATTTTGACAGCTGTGGCAGCTATTTTTGTTTTTATTCAGCTTGCATGTCCAAAATATTAGTTTACACATTAAAAAATGAATTATTAAATTTACTTAATAAATGTTGAATTTGTTTTTTATTTCTTATTAGAATACAATAATTTTAGAAAATATCGAAACGGGAATTTTTTTCGTTTATTTGAACGTTCAAAACTTAAAAAGTTTAAAGATATCTGCTTGTCGCAGTAGGAGCAGCGCCACTAAGCACTAGTTAAGTAGTAAGACTTTTACGATCGGTAATTCAGAAATCTACATCAAAATTTTATTCTCAAAAAAGAAAAAAAGAGCGGAGCATCGAGATTAAACCATAACTAAGCGAATGATACAAAAATCTTGAAAAAACAAACTTATATTTTCGAGAAATGGCCACGCAACAGTATACGCCTACTTTTCGAACATCACTCCCAATAACTCGGAGTAAGACGTTGTCGCATCAAAAATATCCTAAAACTTTTATAGTATCCCTCATATTTAATGACAAAATTTTATCATCAAAATATAAAAACAAGGTACAATAAAATTTGTATTTTTAATAGTTAAACTACTATTTTAGTTACGTAATAAAAGTTGAAATTAAAAAAAAACTAAAAGTTGAATACAAAAGAAAATGCTGCTTAATTTCAGAACGGTCCCTAATGAATAAGCAGCATAAAAAAAAAAAAAAAAAATGAAACTGCTGTTAAAAAGTGAATTCATTATTCCCGGTCAATTAGGTCAGTTGAATAATCCGTTTTGTACCATGGGTATACAAAAGTACTCTCATATATACACTTTATATCTATATCTCATGTATAGTGAAAAGTGCATTCGGGTGGCGAAGTTTAATAGCAAACGTCCGTGTCAATTCGTCTCACTGACAATGTCCGTCCTCTCCAATTTCGCAATTCATAGTTGTAATTTCGCGATTCTTCACATGCGTACCTCCTGTCGTATTTTCGCAGTTATATATAGCAAGGGAGAGAGGGAATTTTGCAACGGCCCGAGAGATACAACACAAAAAGCATAAAGCTTCTTCCTCACACACACACACACACACCAAAAATTTTTTTTTTATTTTCCCTTCTTTCTTTTTTCCCTTCTCCTATTCGCATTAGAGTGTATATGTATATGTCGCTCCCTTGCAACGACGCGTCGCGAGGAGTGAGGCTTTGCTATTGCTCTAATTTAAAGCGTCTCGCGTTGGGCGATGCTGGAAGCGCATTGTAGCGAAGGCGTATATGCATTGCATACTAGGCGGCAAAATATAAGGGACTCTACATGGGAAGGGTTTGTCGAGGGTTAAATAGGGTGGTTTTTAGGGTGTTTTATATAAGGTGGATGAGGGACAGTGGAGAATAAAAAAAAAACAAAAAAGAAAGAAAAAAAAGAGGATGAGTGAGGCTTTTCAAGCAAACTTGGTAGCCTGAAAGTTTTTTAAAGATTGTCACCTCTTGGCTCGCTTTTTTTTTCTCTCTCTCTCTCTCTCCTCTCCAATGACAACAACCATCACATTCACTCAAGTAGTGTCATCAACAAGCGTCTCTCTCCACTCGAGATGGATTGCACACACAAAAGTGCGCACGACGAAGCCTCGATTTGTATGCACATATATACACAAGTCTCAATGGGTTCGGTATCCACGGTGACGTTAGTGAGCGCGTTTTAGCTTGATTGTAAATGCAGATGTTGGGGATACAGAGAAGAGATTGTTTCGGGTGCAGATTGAACGTGTAGGACGAACGGGAGACTGAGAAGAGAGGCTGAGTGGAAGAAGGCAGGTGCTATGCTATTAGTACACATCTATACATATACAGAAAGAGAAAAAAAAAAAAAAACTTCCGTACTATGTCTTCTTTTACCTTATACGTTACTTTATGAAAATATATATTATTTTTACATCACTTTTTTTTTATCCTCAACTCTGAATATTTTCCTTCTGCCTTTTATTTATCTCCACGCATTTACATTTCCTATTTGTTTCAACTTTGTCTATATAAATGTGTAACGTTTGTAATTATAGAATCAATATTTAGCTCGCCGAGCCAAGGTTCGTTTGATTCAAAATACAAAAAATAATAACAGGGTTAATTACAAAACAAATTATTTATTTACAACGGTATTTACAATAGTCAAAAATTATTATCGAAGATTACAATTAAATTGCGGAAGTCGGTTTCAAGTAAGATTTATTGGCGTCTATCGAAATATGTTGAGTCGCGGAAACGAAAATCGGCATCAATCTGGTAATGTCGCTCCTTTGAGCCGCGAATTAACGATATCGGCTTCAACCCGCTGTGAATCTATTAATATACTGCCTAAAAATTCGCGATGTCTTCATGAACCACGAGTAAAACTCGTGTTCAATTTATACTAAGTGTAAAACTCTCTAGAAACGGAGATAAATGAACGGTAATAAAACGGAAACAATATTCGTGATTACGATATTAAGTTACTTTACAATTTTCTTACTATACGTTACGTTACTGTACAATTCGTTACAATACACTTTGTTACGTTATTTTAAAATTGCAATACGTTACTTTACATTGTGTAAAATATCTATCAATTTATTTTTCATCAAAGTTTTGTAAATTTTATTTAGATGACCTTTAAAAAAAGGAATAAAAAAAATTATATCTTAAAGTTACAAAAAATGTGGCTTTTTTTTCTTTTTAGTAGAAAAACTGCTTCTCATACCGATAGTGTGTTCCAATTTCCAAAAGAGCATCGAGATTGAAAACCATTGAGGCGAAAAATCTGCTACCGTGAGATATCGTTTCCCGATCGTATGGATTGGCTGTTTGTGACAAAAGGTGTGGGACACACAGGCAAAATGAACTCTAAAAAACTATTAAGGATACGCCGACAGTGTGAGATGAAGCAGATTGTGTGCGGGGGGGGGGGGGATTTAGAAAAAAATGATCTAACTAGGAGAAAAAAGAAAGAGATCCCTGAGCTAATAAATTGCGGCTTTCCACTGGCGACCACAAGAAAAGAGACTGAGACCCGGTGGAAAGATCTTGAGGAGGTTCAAAACCTTGGGACGATTAAACTTTGAGGAAAATGTTGTTGAAATCCCTGCTCGTGCTGGATCTATCAAAGAGTGAGAGAGAAAGAGAGAGAGAGAGAGAAAGTCTTTCTAGGGTTCTTTAAAGGGGATTTCACCAGGAAGGTTTGTTTTCTTTCTCTTCCAAGCTTCAAAGGAGAATTTTCAGATTCCTCAAGACGTTTGTTCATCCGACCAATCGAGCTTTCTCTTTCCGAATACGAACCTTCCACCTCAATGGCTTCATCCCACAGGATTCTTTGATTGCCAGAATGTAAATAAGGTGGAAGTAACATGGCTTAACTAGCGCTTCAACCGCTTTCTAAATCACTCCTCATGTCAAAAGACAATATAAATCTCTCGCGAAAATTCCTTTCATCGCAAAAATCAAACTGTTTTCTTTTTTTTTTTTTTTTTGCTAAATCGATAATTATAGTTTATTGATGTTTAAAATAAAATTTAAATGAAGCGTTCATTAATTTTGGTATAATTTAAGTAGAGAAACAAAGAGAAATAAAAAAAATTGGATACACACTCAAAGAAACATTATTTTTGAACTCATGGTGCCCACTGTAATTTGGAGAAAAAAAATTTCTGATTTTTAATATTTATAAACAATTTTTTCTCCAGTTCATTTTCAATAACTTTAGCTGTAATTATTTATTTATTTATATTGGACTCGTTCTTTCGACTTTGAAAATACATAATTAACCCATAACTGGCACCATGGGTCCAGTAGACCCGAATATTTTTCGAGATAAAATTAATTGAATGTGTAGCTTTTGAATTTTTTTTTTTATTTTAATATATATTAATTTGACATATTCTTAGTAATTTTATAATTTTTTTGATACAATAATTTGATACAAAAGAATAAGGATATACTTCCGAAGTAGGGGTACCTCCGATTTTAATAAAACTTGGTATACTACATTGACAATTATAAATTTTTAATTTTAAACTAAAAAGTCACTTTTTATTTTGCAAAATAAATACCTTTTTTGCTAGTCCTACTGTTGTGGTAATTTTTTCCTTTTAAAGAATATACAGTATAACCTTAAATTTTAAAGTGATAATATTAAAATTTAAATAACTCATGAATTTTTAAGTAAAACACGCACAATTTTTTTTAACTAACTTAAAGTAAGTTAATCCCTGTAAAACTAATTACATTTTAAAAAACACATCATAAGCTACCTCAAATTAAATTTTGGTGTAAAAATATTTAGGTAATACCGGCTGTAAAATACACGTTTGTATACGTCGGGTCCAGCAGACCCGTTGTGCCATTAACGTTCGAATGCGGAATTGTGCCAGTTAAGGGTTAAAGTTCAAAAAAATTAATTAAAAAAAATTTTAATAAAAAAATGCCGATTTTGAAAAATCGTGAAAAATATTTTTCATTTTCAAAAAAAAAAAATGGGTAGAATTTAAAATTTTTTGAAAAATTTGTTTTGCACCATTCAAAAGGGAAGGAAAAAACTTTTTGAAAGGTAAAAAAAAAATTTTAACCTTATAAGAGCATGTAATTATTATGTATAAAAAATATATTTCTAACCTTAATCTGCAACTGATGTATATATTTTGGATGATAATATGTTCTGGAAACACACACACACACTTAATTAACCCCTTCGCAGTCCAGTTAAAAATCGCTGGTGGGCCTAAAACGGTCCGAAAAAAAAGTTTCCAAAAAAATATGACTTCATCATATTTAAGGTTTTTGTGGTCGCTGAATTCGAATTTGAGGTCAGTTTTTCAAAATTCAAAATGGCGGATCCAATATGGCGGACAAATTTTTAAAAAATCAATCCAATTTGCCTGAAATTTGTTACTCGGGGGTTTTTGGGGTCGCTAAATTCAAATTTGAGGTCAGTTTTTCAAAATTCAAAATGGCGGATCCAATATGGCGGACAAATTTTTAAAAAATCAAACCGATTTGCCTGAAATTTGTTACTCAGGGGTTTTTGTGGTCGCTGAATTCGAATTTGAGGTCAGTTTTTCAAAATTCAAAATGGCGGATCCAATATGGCGGACAAATTTAAAAAAAAAATTTTTTAATTTGTCCGCCATATTGGATCCGCTATTTTGAATTTCAAAAAACCGACCTCAAATTCGAATTGAGCGATCCCAAAAACCCCCGAGTAACAAATTTCAGACAAATCGGATTGATTTTTTAAAAATTTGTCCGCCATATTGGATCCGCCATTTTGAATTTTGAAAAACTGACCTCAAATTCGAATTCAGCGACTACGAAAACCCCCGAGTAACAATTTGTGGTCAAAACGCATTAATTTTTAAATTATCCGCCATATTGGATCCGCCATTTTGAATTTTGAAAAACCGACCTCAGATTCGTAATCAGAGACCCCGAAAACCCCTGAGCAACGAGTTTCATGTAAATCTGATAAATTTTAAGTTTTCATGGTCGCCATTTTGGGTCCGCCATTTTGTTTTTTTGAAATCTGACTTCAAATTTGGATTCAGCGACCCCAAAAACCCCCGAGTAACAAATTTCAGGCGAATCAAATTAAATTTAGTATTATTTTTTTGCGATGGCCATATATGGCCACTTGCACAAAGGTGGCACGACTTTTTCTGGCCACATATGGGCCCTGGACTGTCAAAGGGTTAAATTATGGGATACAAAGTACTTTTTCTAAATATTTTAGCGATCGCGATTTTAAGAATTTCGAACACTCCCGGAACAAAAAATTTACTAAACTGAAAAAAAAAATTTCAACACTCTACAATTTTTTTTTGTACTTTTTAAAATTACAAAATTAACACTCACGTTGACCACGTCTAAACAGGTCAATACACGAATTGCAACTGATTTAATTACGTTTGGAGATTGATTGTTATGACCTTCAGCTTAAGGTACCCTTTGTATACTTAAATGTAAACATCCAGCTCGAGTTACAGGTATAAAAGTAATATTTCAAAATCACAGACAAATTTAAAATGCTTATAAAAAAATCAAAAAAATAAATAATAAATATTATTTTGGACTTAATTTATTTTATTTCAATTATTGTTTCAAATTTTTTTTATCAATTAATTTCAAAATTCAATAAACTTTTAACGAAATTTAAACTAATTAATTAAAATTTAATTGAAATTCATTTACAATTATTTTGCAATTTAATTATTTATAATTTCAATTTTAAATGGAAACTGTTAATTCTTTTTAAGTATTCATATTTTATTAATAAATAGTTTATTAGTTATTTATTTACTGTTACTTTATTAGAATTCACTGTAAAATATATATATGGATAGGAAAATATACCGTAAATAGTGGAAAGACTTTAATCCTTCTTTTTTTTAAGAAGAAAAAAAACTGATACGGAAGAAGGACTTAAAATCATATATTTTGTTAAGTTGCCATACACTCTCTACAAATATTGACCCTACTTATTATTCCCATTCTCTGTTTGACTTTTCCCTCGATTCAAGAAAAGTAAAAACCAAATGGCAATATATGTATCCATTTCGAATGCATTTCTCTATTCACATCACATATATATATATATATATATATATATATATTTTTCCGCACATATAACTTTACAGCATTTTTATTTACAACATTTTAAACTTTTCTCTTTTGCAATGATAAATTGAAACACATAAGAAATAAAAAAAAAGAAAAATATTTTATATTGCAAAGTACATTTTTTTTTGCAAAAATTTTCCCTATTATGTGATATTATTTTTATTTTAATTAAATGAGAATTTTTTTATATTTTTATTTTTACTTTAAAATTTTATTAAAATTCTTATATATATATAAATACAGTATATTTATAACACTTATTAAGAATAATTTTGAAAAATCACACAAGTATAGGAGATCGAACCCAGGACCCTTAAGTCATATGTCAAAAACATAGGTTAAAGCGAACATAACCTCAAAATTCAAGGTTCTAGGTCTCTAGGATTCAAGGTCATAAATCAAACATAACCTCAAAATTCTAGGGCATAGGTTTCCAAATTCAAGGCTTTAATTCAAACATAACCTCAATTATATGCAGACGCAGTACTAAAATCGAACAACAGCAATGTTGCTCGAAAGGTTAAGTACACTATCTAAACGTGTGTTTAGTACGAAATCTGTGTTTAACTTTTTTCAGTGTAGGTAAAACATAACCTCAAAATTCAAGAACATATGGTCAAGGGACCGTTGGGTTAGAGGCTATGTCCGAGAAACATAACTTCAAATTCCCCTAACCAAAAAACGAACATAACCTCAAAATTTAGATAAAATAATAATAAAATAATCAATAAGTTATTAATAATTGTATTAATAATAAATAAATAACTTTTTTTTTTTACAAAAAGTGATCTTAAGGACTTAGTTTATTTACATTTTTTCGAACAAGGAAAACAGTTAAGGCCCTGACCAAGGCCTCATTTAAAATAGGACAAAGTAGGTCAATTTTCTACACGGGATATATAATATAAGGACGAAAGAGACCGAGAGAGAGAGAGATAGAGAGAGAATGTTCAAACCCTTTCGTCACTCCTTTCGACAGTTTAATCCATGAAACAAGCGAACGCGTCTTGCACCGTCGGTTTCCGACCTTGGTTAACCCTCACTCGGTTAACTGGATCCTAAGCTTTACTAAGCGGGGACCAACGAGACGATTAGGGACATGGAGCGGAAACTCACGCGAAAGGGTTGTTGGATCGTAATAATAATCATGATAGTCATCATCCCCTCAGGGGGAGGAGAATGGTATGGACCACGTTTAAGGGGGGGAAGGTGTGCACAGGGAAAGTTGTTTTCTCACTGCGACGATATACTCGGGGCGCAAAGTCTCGATCACTTCAACTTGCCCAGAACCAATTTCAAGAGAATATTGCTTAAAGTTCTCACTCTCTCTCTCTCTCTCATACACACACAATCTCTGTCCAAGAAGACACTGACATTCTAGACTGGTTTCTATCCGTACGTCGAAAAGTTTACTACAAATTTCTATAAGCACCTCTTCAACGATACTTTCGTTTAAACGACCTAAACGACCGTTTAAAAGTTGCGAATTCTTTACAGATTTTCTTTCTCTCTCCGTTATATAAGAGACTTCCCTTCGCAGAGACTCTATAAGCCAACTTTTAGGAAAGAACGTTCTTAAACTCCATTGTTTTAAATTTATAATTTTTTTTTTTATTACAAACTTTATACGGATTCCCCTCATTGCAATTTCTCCTCTACAAAAAAAAAACAAAAAAAAATGAAAAAAAAACATATTCTTTTAAACCGATGTATTTATAATACTGTAGGATGTTTTGTATTACTGATAATGAACACTAGGAGCGCTACTTTCACATCACGTGACGTGAAAACTATCCATTAAAAATGTAAAAATATTCTACTATAATTTAAATTTAGAGATATAATTTTTTTGGTGAATTTCTTTTTTAAGACAATAATATCGATTCAATCTATTCAATTTTATATAAAGAAAAAATTGATTGACAATAATACAGTCGACCCTCCCAATAAAGCCGGTCTACGCGGAAAGGGGAAGCGTTTTTCGTGGAACTCAAGTTCCCCCACTACTCATGCTTCCTAGCTGCGAAAAGTTTTCCGCACACTATCTCAATAATGCCGGCGCATTATTACAAAAAATATACATGTGTAAGAGAACAAAAAGTTGTTTTGCTTAGCGGCTCTATTGGGAGACAGGTAGATCAAATTCAAGCGACGGACTTTCTGGCGCGTGAGTGGGGGTACGAGTTCGAGCGTCAAGTGGAGAAACGGCTTTATTGAGAGCGGCTTTATTGGGAGGGTTGACTGTAATTAGAGGCACACAAACACAATCTCACACACAGTTTGCTTGATGTCTATCCCATTCGTTTGAAGGGACATCTAGCAAGATGAGGCGAGCTGCAAAATCGAAGAACCGTAATAGTGGAAGAAAATTTGCTGACTTGACTCTCGAATATCCGCGTCGGTTGCGAGAGAAAGATGGTAAGCGGGTAAAAAAGGAATCTTGTCATTTTTCTACGCTCGCTCGCTCCAGACAAAAGATTTAGATCCCCTCGGATTTGTCCTTATGATATCGATGAAATATAATATAGAAAACGATGGCTCAAACTAATATAGAAAAAAAAATTAATAATAGTAATAATCTTTAATAACGGCAATTTTTCAATTATATTTTTAATATGAACAATAATTTTAATTAATTAATTTTTATTTAAAATAATTCAAAAAATTTTCAATAAATTTATAAATAATTTATCTAATTATTGTTAAACTGTTTTTAAAAAAAAAATCATCAACAATTAAATGGAATTATTTTACACGAGTATATTTATTTATTTACACAAAAGTCACGCATAAAAATTTCTATTTTTATTACAAAAATTTGTAATTAAATGTAAGTAATTATCATTAAAATTTTTTTAATAAATAATTTTAAAAAATTGTAACACATTATTAGATGTAAAAATTTATAAATATATTAGTTTACAAAATTTAATATTAACAGATAAATGCACAATAATATTGAACAAAAATATTAAGAATTGTATAAAGAAGTATCAGATAAATAATCTGTGAGTAAATGTAGCTGTATTGTCAGCGTATATGACTCGCGTACCAAAGGTCCTAGGTTCGATTCTCTTCATGTGTGCAAGATTTTTTAAAATTATACTTTAATGTTTTATATACTGTATATGGGCAGGTCCACGCCATTTCAATATATCATGGACTTTGACCTCTTCGATTTGGCTGAAATTTTTTGTAAAAAGATGTATTTTGAAAATTTTTTGAAAAAAATCGAAGGATAGTTTTAAAAACAAGATTTTAATCTTAAAATTACAAAAAATAAGGTAAATAATTTTTTTTTTAATTTTTTGCATTTTTACATTTTTGCATTAAAAAAAAACTTTTAAAATTGATGCATTTTTAAAGAAGTTATGAGCATTCAAAAATAAAAATTTTTTTTTCAAAAATTTTGAAAAATTTATATCTTGTAAACTGCTTGATGAAAAAATTTGAAAAAAATCAAGAAGCTCTTTTTTAGGGGGTACAAAACGGTGAAAAAAAATTTGACCCAAATCGAAGATCGAAGTACATTGAAGTCCATGATGTATTGAAATGGCATAGACCTGCCCATATACAGGGTGTTCCAAAAGTATGGAAAGTTGCAAATATCTCGAAAAGTACGAATTTTCGTAAAAAATGTTCAATACAAAAGTTGTTCCAAACAAAAAGATCTACATTGTTGAAACCAAAAAATTGGGCCCCGGGCCCAATATTGGGCCCTACAATGAAAAAAGTAGTTTTCTTAAATGAGACCACTAATTTTGAATATCAAATTCGTAATCCCCATGAAATTCTGCGTTCAGACATGTGGTATAAGTGTCCAAAATATTGGGCCCAATCCAAGATATCGGGCCCAACATTTTTCGACAAAGAAATAAATTTAAAAAATCGTATATTTGGGGGTTTTTGGGGTCACAGGATTACAAAATTCAAAGCTACTTTTCAAATTGGGCACATAGCCCAATGTAATTCCGCGGCCCAATGTAAGGCCCACAGTAAAAAAATTAGTTGTCTAAAATAAAACCCACTAATTTTTAGTATCCATTTCGTAATCGTCATGAAATTCTGGATTTAGTTTTGTAGTACAAATGCCAAAAATATTGGGCCTAATGTTTAGGATTGGGCCCAAAATTTGTTGACAAAGAAATAAATTGATTTGTAGAAAAATGTTGAATGTTGGGCTCAAGGTCTGGAATTGGATCCAATATTTTTGTAATTTGTACCACAAGTTTGAGACTAGAATTTCACAACGATTATGATTATGTCAACAAATTTTGAGCCCAATCCTAGACATTGGGCCCAATATTTTTGGCATTTGTACTACAAAACTAAATCCAGAATTTCATGACGATTACGAAATGGATACTAAAAATTAGTGGGTTTTATTTTAGACAACTAATCTTTTTACTGTGGGCCTTACATTGGGCCGCGGAATCCTACATTGGGCTCTGTGCCCAATTTGAAAAGTAGCTTTGAATTTTGTAATCCTGTGACTCCAAAAACCCCCAAAGATACAATTTTTTAAATTTATTTCTTTGTCAACAAATTTTGGGCCCAATCCTAAACATTAGGCCCAATATTTTTGGCATTTGTACTACAAAACTAAATCCAGAATTTCATGACGATTACGAAATGGATACTAAAAATTAGTGGGTTTTATTTTAGACAACTAATTTTTTTACTGTGGGCCTTACATTGGGCCGCGGAATTACATTGGGCTATGTGCCCAATTTGAAAAGTAGCTTTGAATTTTGTAATCCTGTGACCCCAAAAACCCCCAAATATACGATTTAAAAAATTTTTTTTTGTTTGTCGAAAAATGTTGGGCCCGATATCTTGGATTGGGCCCAATATTTTGGGCACTTATACCACATGTCTGAACGCAGAATTTCATGGGGATTACGAATTTGATATTCAAAATTAGTGGTCTCATTTAAGAAAACTACTTTTTTCATTGTAGGGCCCAATTTTTTGGTTTCAACAATGTAGATCTTTTTGTTTGGAACAACTTTTGTATTGAACATTTTTTACGAAAATTCGTACTTTTCGAGATATTTGCAAGTTTCCATACTTTTGGAACACCCTGTATAAGAATTTTCATTAATTTTTAGTCACTTTCTACTGAAACTTTAGTAAAAAAAAATTTAAACTACTAAATCAAATAGTAATATTTGACTAAAAATTAGTAAAAAATTTTACTAATGTAAATTAGTAGCTCACTTTTCACTAATTCAAATTTAGAGAGTAAAATAGATGATTTTTTAAAATTATTTGTCGAAGTGTTAATAGCAAAATAATTTTCATTTTTATAAGAATTTTTAAGTTAATTTATTTATAATCTACCATGTTTAAATTAAAAAAAAAAATAAAGTCTGATATGGTGCGAGTGCGTGAGAATATAATATAGCGCCGTTGACATATATTTTTAAAAGCAAACAAGTGAGAAACTCGTTTTACACGCGAAACATGAAGATAAACTTGAGAAAAATGAAATTGGAAAAGCTCACTTCCTCACCGTCAACTTGAAATTATGTTCTTTTCTTCTATATGAAGGCAATAAAACAAAACAACTTGAAATTTCTCATATTCCATGAAAATCTTTTCTTTGACAATTTTTATTCTCTCTTAATATTTATTCTTCAATATATTCTTTTTACGATAAACATAATCGTAAAAACAAAAGTACTGTCTTAAAAGCAGTAGAGATTTGCAGTAAAAGGTGACGTTTGCCAGTGGAAAATATATTTTCCATTTCTATCCCTTTTAAAGTGTTCGGATCGAACTAACGGAAAAGAAAAAAAGAGAGAGAGAGAGAGAGAAAGAGTCAAGGTTCTTTCATGTCTGGTATGGAGGTATATATATGTATAGTCAGTTCAGAAGATCGGAAAGCAACAAAAGGGGGGGAGGGAAGGGTTGACTTTTTTCAGAGGTTGGAGAAAATTTCGAGATTTACACTCGGTCTAAAAGCTGGGGGATGGTTTATCGGTCAGACGGTTTATCCACTCAACCAGGTCGTCTTTTGCTTGCAGTATAGAAAGTCTCATGTAAAATACGCCCGGTATTGAACGGCAAGGCAAGGGGTCGCTACATACTTTCATCCCTACAACGACCTCAATATTCTCGTCTTACATATAGGTATATATGTATATAGCCCTGAAGATTTCTTCAAATAGCAAACCTCTGTTTCACTTTTATTACTTTAATATTAAAACATTTCTTTCATCAAATTTATCCCATTGCCATATATAAATTTATCCACTGTTATTTAAACAGTAATACAGTTTATCAACAATTAGAATTTTATTTACATAAATAAAAGTACATTTTTTTCCAAAAATAATTTTTATAATTTGTATTATTATTCGTTTTTATTATTTTTATTAGTATAATTTTTTTCATTATTATTATTTTCATATAAAATTACTTTAAAATATTTTTAATATTAAATAATTGTAAATGAAAATTTGAATAATAATTTAAAAAAAAATGCTTCATTAAACTGATTCGAAGGAAAAATAAAAGAGATAATTTAGTTATTTTTATTTGCAAAATGTATTTTTAAATATTTCTGTATTGTATAAAATGCTGCTAAATAAGCGCTAATTAAATATTCATGCACTTATTATCATTTAATTATATTTATAACAGTTAAAAGCACATAATTGGATTTTGTCTCGTTATGTTAATTTATCTTTGTTAATAAAACGATACGATTTTAATCACAGAATATTAAAAAAAATACTATATATATATACATATGTTCCGCTTTGCTGACTAAACTCAGTCGTTTCTATTGCGAACAATTGTATTAAACTTTTCTCTTCAATGTAGCCGATTAACATATATGGTTTAAAAATTTTTTTAAATGACAAATTTCAATCAGCATTTTCTATAATTATTATATATTTTCCAATTCTAACTCAGTAAAAATTGATTAGTAAAATTTCACGAATTCATACAAAAAATCAATTAGTAATTTAAAAATTAGTTAAAATTTTTTCTAATTACAATCTATTAGTCTTAAAATTCTTTTTAAATAAATCCAAATAATAAATAAAACAAAACCTAAAAAAAATTACATTTTATTCTATTTTTAAATTTCTATGTAAATAATATTTATTTCAATATTTTGCTCAGGTAATAATCAAACCACAGTTTTGTCTGACCAAACTTGACTAAAACTACTTAAAAATTATAACGAAGCTGAAGTACGCAACGTTTATGATAAACGATTTTTAAAGTAATAATTTTTATAATGAAAAATTTTATAATTTTTTGCCTAAAAAAATTTTTTGCCTTTTTAAAATTTGTTGATTAATGAAAACTACAAGAAATATTTTTTAGGCAAAGAATTATAGAATTTTTCATTTTAAAAATTATTTCTTTAAAAATCGTTTGTCATAAACGTTGCGTATTTTAGCTTCGTAAGTTATAGTATATAAATTCTCATTTATATATTTTTATTTTGCGTTTTAATTTCTCATATTTTATTATCAAATATATAAAGAGAAAATTTTATAATGAAATGATTCTTAAATTAAAGAAACATTAAAGCGTTATATTCTTTATGGACCACTTTTTTAGTCCATTTATTTCTCGTTTCAGCAATTCCTTTCATGTTTTCATTTCCTGGTAGATATGGTGAAAAATGAGTAAAGCATTAACGTTGAGAAGTAACTTTATCTAGAAATACAAGATCTAAAATAACATAGAGAGAGAGAGGGGGGGGAGGGAGGGGGAGAAAGAACAAGAAAGCAACTGCAGTGTCTCATTATCACAAGAGAGAGGGGGGGGAGGGGAGAAAAGAGAGAGGTCTGGCATTATCAGGAAAGAAATTAATAAAAGATGCCTTCAATGGGTTTTCTTTAGAGTGTGAGTGGCGAAAGATAATTTTCCGGATGGTGCTCCATCAACCATGCAGACACCTTTTGTGTTACGTGCATGTTATTATATACATATAAATATATAAATATATATATATCTTTCCTCATTCCGTAATCCGTATTCCACTTTCCACATTCTATATTCAGGATTCCACATTCCCGATACCATTTGCCATATTGCACATTTTGGACACCACTTTCCGTATTTTCCGGATCCTACGTTCCCCATTCCACTTTCTACATTCCGTATTACGGATCCCACATTTCGGATTCTACTTTCCATATTCCGGATATCACTATCCACATTCTGTATTCCGGATTCCACATTCCGTATCCCACATTCTGGATTCCACTTTCCATATTCCGAAAATTTACGCACGTGTATCAACGAAGCTGAAGTACGCAACGTTTATATAAACGATTTTTAAAGAAATAATTTTTTAAAATGAAAAATTCTATAATTTTTTGTCTAAAAAATATTTCTTGTATTTTTTATTAATCAACAAATTATAAAAAAATAATTTTTAGGTAAAAAATTATAGAATTTTTTTTTTTTTTTAAATTATTTCTTTAAAAATCGTTTATATAAACGTTGCGTACTTCAGCTTCGTCGTGTATCATACAACATTTTTTGCAACACCCACCTCTAAAGTTAAGTACCTATTATGAAGAATTCCAACTCTCTATTAGAAATAATTTCGATTGTATAGAATTAAAAAAATCAATCGAAGATCAGGAAAAATATCATTAAGCAGGAGTATATAAATTTAATACACGGAGAAAATTTATTCTGTAACAATTACAGAACTGGTACAGTACTGCTCGGACGAAATGCCATAAACATTAAAAATTAAATAAAAGTATATATTAATAAATACATGTTTAGAAGTGAAAAAACATATGAGCGTAGCCTTATATTCATTACAGATCAGTCTTGTAAAATAAGGAAGACCTGGCATGACTCTGTCGACGCTTGCGACTGCGCGGAGCGAGCGTGCCATTCACAGACAGTTCTGTAATTTTTGCAGCTCCAAACATTAATTCGTTCGGAAGCAAAAAAAAATATATATATATTCTCTATTTATTCACGTATAACCGGTTTCGTAGTCACCTTCGTTCGAGTATTGTTTTCACTCACACTGCACACACATATATATTTTCAATACGCTCGCTTGTATATATATAATCCTAACCTAAACTAACACAGTATTAATACGCACGCACTATTACAACCGCGATACAAAGTATATTTCGAACTGCTCTTCACCCTAAAAAAAGTAATTTTCAATCTAGAGGATTCCTCTAAAATAAATGCATATTTTCCTCTTAATTTTGGTATCAAAATTATTATTCTTCATTTAAGAGGATTTTCCTCTTAAATTAAATGTCGACATCCAAACCTCGTAAAATTGTTTTTAATGTCAAAGCCATCAATAAAATATTTATAATTTCAATCAAATAATAAAATCTTTGCAGAAAATACATTTTTAAATTAAAATTAAGTAAAATTATAATAGTTCATTTCAATATAATAATAAAAATTGTTTTTTAATATAACATTAACAATGTCATGTTTTTGGTTAATTATCAACATTTTATATTGATAATTAAAATACAAAAAATAAGTTTTCATTAATCAGTTGTAATGATCAACGAGATTTTCAGCGCAAAAATAATTTTAAAACATGATGATATGTTTAAAAGTTAACATTTTTTATAGGACAGAAAAAAATTTCATATATGAAATTATTTAACGTTTTAAAACTTTTTTAAAAAAGTAAATAAAAAGATTTAAAAAATTCGAAAGATTCAAAAATGGGGTTATAGTATTTCTATTTACCTGAGTAGTAAAATTTCACAAGAAATATCCAAATATCATTTAATTTGAATTTAACTATATTTTCTGTATTTTTAATAAAGCAAATCCATTTTTTTGTCCTTTTTGTTGACATTTTACCAGAAATATTAAAACTGAAAGGTTAAAAAACAACTTCACAACTATCATACCCAGGGAAAGGGATCAAACGATTACATTATTTCTTTCCGTTTCCTTTTTTTAAATCTTCTAAATTTAAAACGGAAAATCTTAATTAAAGAGTAAAATACAAAAGGAATCCTTTTGTCATTCTTCCATTAAAATGAAGAATAAAAATATTCTACATTTCAATTGAATAATCTTGTTTTAAGAGGAAATATTTAGAGGATATTAGAAGAGGAATTTTCCTCTAAGTATAAGATTACTTTTTTTTGGGTGTTATATACTAACTTCAGAAATTCTTTTGCGCTTGTGAGAAACTTTATAAATAATCAAAACTTTATTTAATTAACAAAAATTAACCTTTCACTGTTATTATCTTTCTTATGATTACCAAGGTCAATTTTCATATAGCAAAAATGTAGTATTTTACTTATATTTTTAAAATAAACTAATTCATTTTATTACAAATTTTAATTAAAGCAATTGTTTTTGATATTTATATTTTCTAATAAATAATATTATAATATATTTAAATATATTATTTATATATAAGAATACTATATATGTTTATAAATTAATTAATTAAAATTATATTTTTCATTAAATAAAAATATTAAATATATATTAAAATTTACTTAATAATTTAGGATATTTTAACAGGGATATAAAAATGAATAACAGTCTATAAATTTGTTGTCAAAAATTTTATTAGACGCGATCAGCTCGTGACGTCACGACACGTCACTGCTCATAGCGCTACAAGCCTACTACAAGCCAGTTCTGTAATCGTTTCAAGTCTAAACAACACTGGTTGCAAAACGAAAAATCGGATCTCGATTACAGGAGCGCTTATGACAATTTACAGATACGTTCTGTAATTTAAGCAGGTCTATTTTTAAAAATATTAGAACTGCTTTGTAACCATCACAAAAGTGGTCACTTCGTCCGAGCAGTACGGGGCAGTTCTGTAATCGTTACAGAATAAATTTTCTCCGTGTAGTAAAGTTCGTTTTTTAATTTTGTGATTTTGTATGGTCTAAAACAATCCAATGTGAGAGAAATTTCGGAGCGTAAAGTAAATTTCAGTGTGTAAAGTAATATTTCAGTGCGTAAAGTAAATTTCAGTGCGTAAAATGAATCACTTTACACACCGTTTGAAAAAGAGCTTCTTTACACACAGTTTTCGGTGTGTAAAATTTAACTTTAGAGGTTAGTGTTGCAAAAAATATTTTTTTATCATTTTTTGATTAATGAAAACTACAAGAAATATTTTTTAGGCAAAAAAATTCAAAAATTTTTCATTTTAAAAAAGTATTTCTTTAAAAATCGTTTATCATAAACGTTGCGTACTTCAGCTTCGTGACTTACGAATCTTTTACTTAACAGTAAGTTCTTCTTGATTATTAAGACTTCATTACATTAGCTGTTTTTTATAACTAAATTATCTTTAAATTTCTAACATCTAATTCGTAGAATATAAATTTTCACAAAATTATACAACTATACAACAAAAATACTGTCAGTTATTGTAAGTTTTAGAACACAGAGAAAACAATAGTCTAACTACGTTTAAATCTTAAACCCAAAATGACCTATTTATGTGATTTCATCCGGGAATTTCGATCAAACCCCAAAAATAAAATAACTTTGAAATTAATTTTAAAAAATGTAATTTAATATAAAAAAATTTATTTATGTATTAAAAAAGCTATTATTTTTGAAGAAATATTAAAATTCACATTACTTGGTTTACTAAAGTGCATCAAATATAATGTCCATGCTCCTAATATTTCATATAATATACGTATAATAATCAATATATTCAAAGAGAATATCTTAAATCTATTAAAAAGATATATGTATATATATATAATATTCTGTGTGTAATATTAGTATAATGAGAATTAATTTCATGGTAACTTAGTGTCAGTTAATAACGTTATACTTATATATGGAAAAGCTGGTGTTGAACAGTACTTAGTGGATGGTCAAGTTAGTTTTGGATCGAGTAACCCGTACTGAGTTAATACTCGACCAATACTTAGCCACTATGTCACAGCGATTAGGTAGTCCGATTTGCGTTTACGTAAGCCTCTTAAGACCCTGAATATTTAAGCTTTCAAAACAATTCTGCCAAAGAGACATGGACAAAAAGGGTTACTTAGTTTATGAATTCACTATATATAGAACTGAATAATAAATCAACATAGGATTAGAAGTTTTATCTCTTCGCGTCTCATAGAATTTCTCCATTGTCCTTTATGCCATAGGGCAACATATTATATTGTGACGTTGCAAATTTTTGCAATAGTCTCACTTTTTTGACATCGATATGGAAAATTTTCATTTTAAATTTAAAGTTTGGCACTTTTTTTTGGAAATATTCTAAAAACATGATAAAACAATACGAAACCTAATTTCCACTACCTCGTTGCGAATTGCAATAAATTAGTTGTTATACTGAATCTGAATTAGTAAACATTTTATAACATTTGTAGAAAACAATCAATAACTTTCAGTAACTGTATATTCTACTTTTACGCCTTTTTCATAGAAGAAAGAGAAATTTACATTGGTTTTTGAAGTCAAAGTAGGGTCTAAATGTATTAAAGTTACAACCTACTTTACGACTTCTAAAACTTAATAGACCCTAAAAATTCATGTTCAAAGTGGAGCTTAAATTTTGATTCGGATTTTGATCAGTTTTTCGTCAGTTTGATTAAATTAGCCTATTTAGTTTAATCAATTTTTGTAAAGTAAAATTGTAATTAATAATTCATTTTGATAAACGAAAATAACTTTCCTTCTTAAAGAATTTTAAGAGTAATATAATTAATAGTTACAACCACGCTATTTTCTAAATGTCAAAAGAAGATAATAGAATTTCGGAAAAACAGTTTAGTTTGTTTCTCTTCTCTTTTTACAGCTATTAGATTTTATTCATTTCACAATATATATATCTATCAACGATTAAAAATTATTATAAAACATGATTTTTAAATAGTCTTCCTTTTATCTTATCTATAAAAATAATCAATACGATTATTACTCCATAGGGATGATTCACAAATATGCGAGTCATTGACTATCACATTTGACCGCCTTCTTGTCCCTTAATTAAGCCATTTAACCGCACCGCAAAAATCTATAATAGAGGGATGAAAATCACCGAGAAAGAAAGAGAGAGAGAGGGAGAGAGACAAGAAAAAAGAGCAAGGCGGCTCTCTTTTAGAAACCATCAAGATAAGGGTCACTTTCTCAAATGGGCTATCGTTGTTCGCAAACTGTCTCGAGGCGGCGGTCAGAAATTATGGCGATCCGATAGAAAGACCTCGATCATGATTGTTCGAAGGGTGTGGTCACCCCTTGGCAAATGGTTCCTTGATAGGTTCCAATTTCCACAGAATGCATGTATAGGGCAATGAATAAAGAAAATAACAAAGCCATCGATTATGAACTTGAGTCATTGGCGTCGTCATCAAAATTACATTAAAAAAAGAAATGAAAATTAGTACCAAAAATTAAAGGTATCCAATTTCACTAATGGAGTTTCCTTAATTTTTTTTCAAAACCAATAATATTTTAGACAACCTATATATTTTCCTTACTATTATTTTCTCCACAAATTAAAAATCGCAACTTTAAGAGTAGGGACATTCCTTTAAAAACCGATATTCCATGCTAAAAAATTCATTCCAGTACAAGTCTAAAAACAGTTTAAGTATAAAAAATAATTTAAAATTAAATTCACTCTCAGTTTAAAAAGTTCAGTCTTCAGTATATTTTCTCAACATAATTTGGTCCTTGAACCATTACTATTTATTCTTTTTATTAATGACATCTCTGTTGTTTTTGAAAATTGTTTATTTTCACATTATGCTGATGACTTAAAGATCTATAGGGCTATATTAATGACACAGGCCAACAAAATTAAAAAATTTGTTTGGTGGAGCAAATGTCAAAGCTGTTTCTGTTTTTCACTTGACAGGTAGAACCTTTCACTTGAGCTTAAATTAAAGCTTAATGTTTTAAATATAATCCCCAAAAATCACAATTCCTACATCACGACCTCAAAGTTATTTGTAATCTATTTTTGAGTTGCAAAAATTATTTTTGGAATAATTTGAATGCGTACCTCCAGCGATGAAATGAAAGGTCATATAAACTTTTTTTAGGCTTAAACTAAAGTTTGGTACTACAATCCCTAAAAATTAATTTCTAGCACCTTAACCTCCAAGTCATTAGTAATAAATTGTTTACTTTCAACAAAGGAAGCTATTTTAACAATATAGTTACCAACAGTTTTGAGGTTATTGTTGCCATCAATTTTTAGAGATTGTGGTCTAAAGTTTAAACTTTAGTTTAAGACCAAATAAAAGGTTCTATGGCCTTTTTTTACAGGTTACTTTACATTATTTAATTGAATGGTGCAAAATAAATTACCTTCACAGAAAAAAGTTGGACTCATATTTGTTGCATCTCAAAATGAATTCATGTTAAACGACATAGAACGTGGCGCCATCTGCCTGTCTCATTTTTGATGCGTATCAAATTGAGTATAAATTTTGTACTCAATTTGAGATTAGTTTTTTTCTGTGTTCCATTGAATATTTTAAAATGTTCTGTAATTTTTTTCTCTCGTATTAAACTTATTATTGAGCATCAATATGTGATTGATGATTCAGCATTAACCAGAGTATATAAAATATGTGATCTTGAGGTTGCATTGTGATGAGGCTAAAGTCCGCAACGTTTTCAAAAAAGGAAAAATTAAAATAGAATTATTTTTTCAAGTCAATTTATCTTTAATTTTGATTTGCATAAACTTTCAAGATAAATTAATTAGTTTTATATAAAAACCAGCTACTCCCGAATAACTTTAATTTTAAACCAAAGTAATTAATATTGTCTAATTATTTTTTTCGTTTTCGTTTTAAAAAAGTTGCGAACTTCAGTAGCATGATGCATTGTGTACTAATTTTTCATTTAATGATCACATTTTGGAGGTGGTTTCAAAATCATATAGAGTTCTTGGTTATATTATACGAAATTGCATCTAATTTTAAAAATCGTGTGGCTTTTAGGATTCTCTATTTTTCTCTTGTAAAACAGATACTTGTAAACTTTTCGCAAAAGTCACCATATTATGACTATCTCATTGATAGATGTAAGAGAGTACAAAATAGGTTCCTACGGTATGCTGATAGACTATTGAGTTTAAATTATGATTTTCTGACCAAGTATATAGTAATTTACGTAAAGAATTATATATACCAACTAATGAGTCTTTTTTTTATAATAATTTGCTTTTGTTATAAAGAATTATTTACTCTCTAAATTTGAATCAGCGGAATCTCGATGATTCTCAGCTATAAGTATACCACTGATTCTAATCAGCTTATATGCACTGATGAATTAGTGGAATTTCACTGATTTTTCAGCGTATATCCGCTGATTGGTACCAGTGGTATACTTATCGCTGATTCAAATTTAGAGAGCATGATTTAATAGTTTCTCCTCTTTTGTTATATTCTACAGCATAAGCTTTTGAATAAATAATTTTTATGCCTTTGACGGAAATGCTCAATATTAAATAGCATTTTTTTCTTCACTATTTGGATAATATTACATGCTACTTGGGAATGGTCATTTGAGGACATAATTATATAAACTTGCAATAAAAAAAAGAAAATGATGAGAAATAGTATATTATGTGGCAAGCACGTAAAGTAGTACTTTTTAGGTGAGGATGTAATTTTCAGTACGAGCTGTCGTTAGTGCGACGTAGGTGAGACGAAGGCGAGCTGTAGGTGAGATGAAGACGAGCCGAAGGCGAGTCGAGTCGAGCCGAAAGCGAGCCGAGTCGAACCGAAGTCGCACAGACAGCGAGTATTGAAATCATCCGAACCTAAAAATTACTACGTGCGAGCCACATACGCTATTTTTTTCGCCATTGTTATGAAAAAGTGAAACAATTTTAAAGAAAAAAAATAATAAAAATTGATAAATAAAATAAAAGCAAAAAAAAAAATTATGCAAAAATTAACAACTGCCTAAAAAAGACTTTATAGGGCAGTTTACTGCCTAAAAAAGACTTTATACGGCAGTTTGCTGCCTAAAAAAGTCTTTTTTAGGCAGTTGGCCCAAACTGCCTTAAAAAGTGCTACTTTATCTGCCCAAAACAGGCACAAAAAAGACACTTTTTCATGTCAATGGCGAAAAAAAAACTTTTCTGTTCGACAGTATTTTATAACATAAGTTTTTGGGAGACATGTTTCGCAGATATCCGGATAAATTTCATTTCCTGAAAACGTTTCAGCCCAAAAACCACCAACTTAGATCCCAGGAAACGACTAATATGTAATCCGGTTCCAATATCCTGTCCCATCCATTGGTAGTCTCGTTTCTCACTCCCTACCCTCCCCCCCCCACCTCTTTTGCAACTTGTTTCCACTTGTACATCATTTCTCGATCCTTAAAGAGGGGCTTTCAAATTTCTTTCATGTTTCTCGGGCGAATACGCATATATTGAGAAATGTATATTGAGAGTCGAATAAATATATGGCAGGAAGAAAAATGCCTCCCCAAGTCGACAAGAAACGTACACATATACATATATATGTATACATACATAGATAGATAGAGTCGAAGAAGAGCATTTCCTCCTCCGGTATCTTATAATTCCGGCTGCAACGTGAACGCTGATGCGCTTCACTTCTTGGCATTAATATTCGATGTGAAGGGCATAGACCGTTCCGGTTTTTATATGGGATATTACGCTGAAAAGTGATGCAGCCAAAGACGGAGTCAGTCATTTTTCTTATTAAATTGAGCTATAATGTATTATATATGCTGACAGAAAACATTTGCTAAAATAGTATCATAGTTATACTTAAAAAAAAAAAAAACAGAGAATTTTATATACTTTATCGAATGGAAAATAAAAAATATATTCAATGAAATTTTTTTTTTCTTTTGTAAATTTATTATCAACTATGATCTTTTTTTTTCTTATTTTATGACGATTCGGGCATAATAATAAGTTTGCTGTGGGAAGTAAATTCTCGATTTTTTTTCATCTTTTTTAGCAGCTCCAGCAAACATTTTAGTTTTTGTACCAAATTTTTTCAGCAAATATTCGTTAGCATCTGTTTGAAAACTTTATTTCAAAAAAGTGTATTTTTGAAATTTTTATTTTCTCAAAATTGCTTATTTCTACTTGATCTAAAAATAATTATTTGTGTAGATAAAATTTCCTTAGAATAAATTTCAAA
Source organism: Leptopilina boulardi (assembly GCF_019393585.1). Taxonomy (NCBI): domain Eukaryota; kingdom Metazoa; phylum Arthropoda; class Insecta; order Hymenoptera; family Figitidae; genus Leptopilina; species Leptopilina boulardi. Next base: position 1,057,685 of record NW_026138003.1, read on the forward strand.
ACTATACCAATATGAAAATTTGAGTCATCCAAAACAAGAAAAAAAAGTATATAACCTTACTCTTCCAACTTCACTTAACTTTTAGAAAACTTCTTGTTCTCTGTATACTATATCACAACTCTACGAAACTATGAGTTTGAAAACAGGAATTAAGTAAGCAAGTACAATAAAAAAAATTGTTTTTTAAGAGGCACGACGAAAAGAATCTTATATTGTTGAATCTTTATATACATATAGTTGGCAAAGTATTAAACAAAGTTTTTTTTTTGCAAAGTCTCTCTTAAATAAACTTTTAAATAAAACTTATTAATGTTGTTTTTGAAAATGTTGAACAAAAAAATCTAAAAAACCACTAATTTTTACAAAAAATTTTATAAAATATAAAATCAGTATATATATTCGTTAGTAAATTTATGTTTCACATTGAAATAATTCTTAACCATAATCGCAAATAGTTTTCCAATTAATTTTTTTTATTTTACAGAATTTTTAGGTAAAGAATTTTTATTTGGCAGAATTTTTATTTTACAGAATTTTTTCTTTATCCAAATAATATTTATTTAAAAGAATTCTAATTTAACCGAATCTTAATTTAGCATAATTCTCATTTAACAGAATTTTAAGTGATTCGAATTTTTAAGTATCAAAAATTCCAATTCACCGAATCTTCATTTGTCCGAATTTTTGTTTGTACGGATTTTTCATTTCGATAGAATTCTTAAAAAGACGAATCTTCATTTGTCCGAAATTATAAAAAGTGACTGAATAAAAAATTGACAGAAAAATTTCGGTGCAATTTTTAACCCCTTCACTGTTATTGACCTCTATAGAGGCATAAAAATGTCGTGCCACCAGTGTGCATGACCGCTATAGCGGCATCTCAAAAAAAATAAGTAGACACAAAATATGATAAATTATCGATAGTTTACTTCATTATTTTAATAATCGTTTACTTCATTATTTTAACAATACAATAAACTTGTCAATGGGTATTCTTAGATTTTCGGGTTTTTTTTAATATCAATTTAAAAAAAAAAAAAATTTTTTCCCACATACGGGACACTGAAGCTTTATTTTTGCTACACTGCGAAGGGGTTAAAATTGAACAATCAGTAATTATCAAGACACTTGTGCAAGGTAAATTTTAAAAATTGCGGCGTGAAATCTTTATGTCCATTGTTTGTTCGGACAATTTATGATAAATGAAAATTTGAAGTTTTAAGAATTCTATCGAAATAAAAATTTGTACAAACAAAAATTTGGACAAATGAAGATTCGGTCAAATTAGAATTCTTTTAATAAGTTTTATGGGATAATCATAAACACCGAATACGTTACAAAAAAATATTTATATTGTCAATACTTTTGTTAACCACCTCTTCAAAAAAAAAACAAAAAAAAATTTCCGAAGCAAATTGCTTTGATTTTTGGATTACTTTATATCGTGAGCAATCGTTACTTTCTGATAAAGCCTAGGCGAAAAAACAATGGCAAACCGTCAATTATCGATGTCGTCAATTCTTTTCAAAGCACCATCAATTTATTTTGAAACAAGATAAATGTCATGGAAAAAGAAAATATTGACTGTACGAGGTGAATATGCCACATGAAGCAAGCCAGGGAGATAGAAATTTGTGCCCTTGTTAGTGCACAAAAAGGGGTAAAGGATTGGAAAAATTCTCTTTGAAATGCGAAATATATATTGAATAGAATATATAAAAGAGCAAATTTTAAGTGAACATTCAAATATACGTTTATATATATATATAAACGTAAAAATGGTACAGAATTTTTCCCAACAATTGCAAACTTATGCGTGCCAGTTAAGATTATTTATAAATGTCAAAAGAGCATTCATATAACTTCTCTTCAATCTTGTCTTTGAGAAAATATTATATTCCCCTCTCTCACACTATATATATATATACTTTTTTTTCCCCTCCACTATTTCAACATCGATTTCCTAATCGTTCATTTTGGGAAAAAATGTTCCCTTCATCATTTTTAGAAAAATATCTATCATTCAACATCCCTAACTCAAGTGATCATTTATCTCAAAAAAATTTAATCAAAATTTTTTTGTTACTATATAATTGTGACAATTGTAAATAACAATTATGATTTCTACTTTCTGTATTAATTTGTCAAAAATAACTATACTAATTATTTAACTCTCTATAATAAATTTTATCCTCTTGCCAGAAAGAGAGGAACATTTTCTCAGTAATTAAATTTCGTTTTTTTTTTTTTTTTTTTTTTTTTTGGTTTCAGCAAACTGTAATTAAGTCGGACACAAGATTGAATTCTAAATGTCATTTTCCAGTGTTCAAGTTGAAAGGGCAATGCAATCCATTTGTTTTCGTGACGGCTGAATAATTGATTTAACAAACTTTTTCTAACGGACTAATTCAAATGTGGAATTGGTGGCTATTTCGTAATACCGTTTTTTTTTTTTTTTTTTTTTTTAACTCGAATCTTTTTGTGGATTGGGTGAGCGAGTCACTCAAATGCCAAACGCATCACCGTTTGCCTTTACCTCCACCTCCTCGTCCCTCTCCTTCATCCTTGGTACAACGTGCATGACCAGCTCGTTCGATTTTATTTTATTCACAACAGAAGCCGACGATCGTTCACCGGCGGACACGTGCCCGAAAATTCAATGAATTTCCTTCCTCTCCAACAATCGAACAGTTTTTTCATATAATCTATCTTCCCTCGATTCGAAAACGCGATTCTGCATTATCCCCGCGACCTGAATGGAAAAATAGAGAATGCTATTGTGTATGAGGCGCACCAGTATTTTATATATATATACAACGATAAATATATATAACCGTAGTATGCAAATTGATATTATAAAATTATATTTTTCCCTTAAAACATTCAATGGAATGTAGAGACAATTATTAATTTTACAAAACTCGCGTATTCCATTTTTTTCGAGAGTGAAAATAAAATAATTTTTTCTCGACATCGACTACTGAATTATATATTACTTTTTACAAATATATACCAATATGAAAAAAATGTTATATTATTTTAAATTAAAGCCAAAAAAAACAAATATATATATATATATATATATAGGACAAAAAGAAATTAATACGCTGCAGTTGAAAAAGTATTTTTGTTGGCAAAATTTTGCTACAGAAAATACAATTATTTGCTGCGGGTCGATTACGAACCTTTTACGGATTCCATATTCCGTATTCCAGATCCCACATTCCGGATTCCACTTTCCATATTCCGTATTCCGGCTTCCACATTCAATAATAATTATTTTCGTTGTAATTTTATTTGTTTGTTGTGGAATCCGCAATATGGAATCTGGAATCCGGAATGTGGGATACATAAGGTGAAATTCGGAAAATGAAATCCGTAGTACGGAATATGGAAAGTGGAATTCGGATGAGCCAAAAGTTTTGAACGTTCAAATGAACGAAATATTTTTTTCAATCTTTAAATTATTAAAAATTATAATGGCAACGTAAAATAAAACAGTAATAATAACTTTAATTTAAATATTTAAAACAATATTTTGTAACAAAATTTGTACATAAAGAAGTTGAAAAAAAAATTTCGTTCATTTGAACGTTCAAAAATTTTGGCTCGTGAATCCGGAAAAAGTTATGTAATCGACTCCCTGGTAAAAAAAAATTTGCTGTCACACTGAGAAAAAAGATTTTATTATTTTAAAATTAAAGACAAGTTTAAAAATGATTTTATTAAGTTCAACAAAATTTAGAAGATTAATTTAACAATATTATTTGTTCAAATATATATATATATATACAATAGCTTATTTTACTCACAAGTAACACTACCCAAGTGCCAATCGCCGATTGACTTGAGTCTTTGCGCATTTTTTAGAGGAGCTAAAAATATTCGATACGTACATTTTTATATCGGCAATGAAGATGTTGTAAGGGTTGAAAACAGGGGTTGAAAAGTCATATTTTGAGTGGCAAAATATACATATCATGATCATTAAAGAAAGTTTAATTAAAATCCTTATTTCATTATTTAAAAAATGTTTGACACTTCTTTCTTGATTTCCTAAAAGATACTGCTCGGTAGAAATTACCGTTATAAACCTTTTTGAATGGGGTGAGTAAAACCTTTAACCCTTTAAGAACCAAATATACAAAATTTTTGCATGATTTCACAACCAATTTTTCAAAGTGATTTGAATCGCTTGAAACTTGTTACTCGGGGGTTTTCGCGGTCGCTGATTACGAATTCGATGTCAGTTTTTCAAAATTCAAAATGGAGGATCTAATATGGCGGAAGACATTTTGAAAATCAACTGCAATTTGATTGTAACTTGTTACTCGGGGGTTTTCGGGGTTGCTGATTACGAATTCGATGTCAGTTTTTCAAAATTCAAAATGGCGGATCCAATATGGCGGATGACATTTTGAAAATTAACTGCAATTTGATTGAAACTTGTTACTCGGGGGTTTTCGGGGTCGCTGATTACGAATATTTTGCAATTTTGAAAATTGGTTTTAAAATCCTAATTAGGAACCTTAAAAATTCACAGATAATTTATTTTTTATCTATTCTACATGAGTTTCGTTACGAAATTTTAATCACCCCTTTCCCAATTTTTCGCCCACCATATTAAATCCGACATTTTCAATTTTCCAATTTTTAATCGAATTCGTAATCAGCGACCCCGAAAACCCCCGAGTAACAAGTTTCAATCAAATTGCAGTTGATTTTCAAAATGTCTTCCGCCATATTGGATCCGCCATTTTGAATTTTGAAAAACTGACATCGAATTCGTAATCAGCGACCCCGAAAACCCCCGAGTAACAAGTTTCAAGCGATTCAAATCACTTTGAAAAATTGGTTGTGAAATCATGCAAAAATTTTGTATATTTGGTTCTTAAAGGGTTAAAGGTTTCACTCACCCCATTCAAAAAGGTTTATAACGGTAATTTCTACCGAGCAGTATCTTTTAGGAAATCAAGAAAGAAGTGTCAAACATTTTTTAAATAATGAAATAATGATTTTAATTAAACTTTCTTTAATGATCATGATATGTATATTTTGCCACTCAAAATATGACTTTTCAACCCCTGTTTTCAACCCTTAAAACATCTTCATTGCCGATATAAAAATGTACGTATCAAATATTTTTAGCTCCTCTAAAAAATGCGCAAAGACTCAAGTCAATCGGCGATTGGCACTTGGGTAGTGTTACTTGTCAGTGATAAATTTTCTAGAAATGTCAATTTTTTATCAATTGTTAAAAGTAAGTTGTTAAAAAATTATGTATAAACAATACAAATTATATTTTTTTTTAAATAATTTTTTGACAACTGAAAAAAGTTAAAAATTGTAGAGAATCTTTCACTGAAGTGAATAAAATAAGTTTTTGTTTCGAAAAATTGAATAAAAATTGCGTTTTTTGTCAAAACTGAAAGAAAAATATCAAAATGTTAAACAAAAAAAAATTTGAAAACCTTATATATAGTAATGAACACCATCATGTAATTAATTATAAAAAAAGTGATATTGTAAAATTAAAATAACTTAGTGTATTTAACCAACTTTTTTCCATTAACTATCAATTTCCTTTTTAAAGAACCACATATTGCATAACCAAATAATTGAGTAAAATAAATAATATTTTTTTTAATGCATCGCAAATCTCACAAAGCTGTTTTTATCTTGTTAACCGTTTGACGCGCAAACGAAAAATTGTCAGGATTAAAAGATTTAAGAGAAATTTCATACAACTGTGACAAAATGTATATAAATAAATATGTGTGTGTGTATATATATATATTTTATTGTTCAAATAATTCGCTGCCTTTAAAAGGTGCAGCTGAACAATATAATGAATAAACTGTGAATATCACAACTTTCCATTTAGAAAACAAATAAAATGGTTTCGTATCATATAAATTCGCTTTAAACTATAAACGACTATTATAAAATTTCAATTATTTACATTTAAAAAAATCAAAAATTTATATCAAAATGAAAAAAAAAAAATTAATTAGCTACAATTCCTAACGGATGTTAGCTGACATTTGATAATGAAACTGAAGTCCACAACGTTTTTATAAACGAAAACGAAAAAATAATTAGATAATATGTATTACTTTGGCATAAAATTAAAGTTATTCGGAGGTAACTGGCTTCTATAAAAAGATTAATTTCTTAAAAGTTTGTGCAACTCAAAATTAATAATAAAATGACTTGAAAAAATTATTCTATTTTAATTTTTCGTTTTTAAAAACGTTGCGGACTTCAGGTTCATATTTGATACTGGAACTAAAATGTTTGCCAGGATTAGTTAGGAGGAACTGTAACTACGTTACAAATTATTGAAAATAATTAATTTATAGATTAAAAATTTGTTAAATACTTGAAATAAAGAAGATCTGCATTATATAAAAAAAAGTATTTTGTTTAAAAATTTTGTAAGCTAATAAAATATAATAGAGGGCTGAGTCTTTCTCGAGAAAGTATCTTTCTCGAAATAGAAATAAAAAATGAAAACTTAGTATTTGATTCCTTAATGCGAAAAGTCATATTCCATCCAATCGTGAGCACTAACTAGACTATTAGACTGAAATGACCGGATCCTTGTAATGAAGCGTTGGCGATTTTGCCGGAGATTAAATCCTTTATCGTTCCAATGTCTTCGCAAAGGATTCATCCAAGGCTTTCAAGGAAACGATGCTCATATCCGTTTTCATCGGCAATAATATCGTCAACGATAGCAGTAAAATTTTACCCGTGTTCCGCTCCAATGATATGTCGAGAGAGATCGAACACTTCGTTTAATTTTCAACAAAAGAGATATCACTCTTGTCACCTTTCGATGTTTTACTACCGTGTCCTATAATTCTTGTCACTATACATATATATATATGTATATAGCCACGTTATATATAGAAATAGAGAGAGAGAGAGGCACTTGAAATTGAGAATTTCAGCTAGATTATATGTCACGTAGGTGTCACCTTATTGGTACATTAGACTTTGATACAACATTGTCCCCTATAGACTTCCTTCCTAGACACACACTCTCTCCTGACAATAATCTTCCAAAGTGCTAAGACCTTTATGGTCTCGAACGAGATAGGTTGAGTTCTAAACTGCTAATACCTTCTTCATGATCTCGCGATGGTGATAGTCTTGGTAATATGGTGAACGTGCTCGAAATGAGGTCCATCCCGAATCTACCTTTCGACTCGTTACCGGTAATCTTTTAAGCACCTCTACAACTAGAAATCTTGGTGTGTGCCACTCGAAATTCCCAGAATACGTCAGATTCTCAAGAGATTTTTATCTCTCAAATGAAAAAAAAAGGAATCTCATTGAGAGAAATTGCATTTTAGATTATTTGCGCCCTTATCAAAGAGTTCGCATCTATTTGCTAATGCTTTATTATATATAGTGCGGTTGAGAAAGGATTCATTCAACAATCGGAAATTGATACTTGAAATCAAATTCAATAAAATTATTCAATTTTCCACTTGAAATAGAGAAAGATCCATAAAAATCGTAAAAGAACATTTGCAGTATGTTTCTAATTTAAATAGATACTTCTACATTAAATAGGCTAATTGTTTTTTGAAGATAACTACACGGAAAATACAAACTAGCCTTTTTTGCATGAAAATGATTTATCCTTTAATAGCAAGTAACTTCGTTTACCTATCGAAGTATAAACTAATGCATTTTTAGCGTAAAGTAAGATTCAGGCATATAATAATTATTACAACAAAAAATAACAAAAATCAACTACTACACTGAAAAAAATGTTGCCCGAGAAATTCAACTACCATTGTGTAGTTGACTAGAAAGTAGTTAAAATAACTACTTTTTTTCTTAATCTAATCATGTTCATGTAGTTAATGTAACTATTTTTAAGAAGTTAATAAGTAATAGTTGATTTTACGTAAATATGTAGTTAAAGTACAACTACAGTTCGGTAGTAAAATTAACTTTCTTAAGGGAGTAAAAACAAGTGGAATTGTAGTCAACTCAAAAATTTAAAAAGTAGTAAATCCAACTCCTATTCACCAATTATATGAAATGTAGTAAAAGGAATTATTTTCTTTAATTAATATGACTGCTTTTTGCACTGAAAAAAAAGTCTGGTTAAAATAACCAGAATTCTGGTTAATCTAACCAGAATAAAAAGTTATATATACCCTTACTACTTTTTCTGGTTAAAAGTACTAGAAAATTTGGTTAAAAAATTCTGGTTAATTTTACCAGAATTTCAAGTTAATCTTACTAGAATTTCAAGTTAATCTTACTAGAATTTTTCTAGTTAAAAATTTTTGGTAAAAAAATTTCTGGTTGATCTTACCAGAAATTCTAGTTAATCAAAGAATTAATTAAATTTATTATTATTATATTATATTATAAAATATTATAAAATATGAATTAAAAAAATTTGTATTATGTACATATAAATGCAATCAAACAATAACACCTTTACACTGCAATTCTCTTAATAATGTTTATTTAAATATGATTATTCAGAACTAAAATTCTGATAAAACGTGTCGAGCACGTTTTCAACATAACCTTCAAACTATTTTCCACACGAACGGGTTTGCCGTTCGTCAACAATTTTTTCACTTATATTATAAAATTAATTAACCAACCTTTAAACAGATCTTTTAATTCTCCCAAACCCCAATTTTCCAGAGCTTGGTTAACTTTTTCATCCATTCTTGCGATCCGCACGATAAACTATTCGAAAAAGAACAACAGACGCTATGCAGTGTCCGCGAACGCGCGTTTTTAACCAGAATTATTTTAACCAGAATAATTTAACCATACTTATTTAACTAGAACTGTTTAGTCTTTTTAACTATATTTTCTTGTTAAAATAACTAGAAATTTTTTAACCAAACGCATCTAGTAACTTTAACCAGAACTTTTTTTTCAGTGTACTACTTTAAGTAGTACATTTTTATTATTTTAATTAATTCGATAAACTTAAAGAAGATTTTTGATGTAGAATTTACAAATCGTTTTCAATTAAAAATACTACTTTAAGAAGTAGACTTTACTACTCAAAGTGATACACTAATAAAAATATGCTATTGAATCAACAGCATTTCTGCCAAAGGTATAAAAATTATTGATTCAAAAACATATGCTATAAAATTTGTAAAATATTTTATAGATTCTATAGCATATGCTTTTGAATTAATAATTTTTATACCTTTGGCAAAAATGCTATTGATTTAATAGCACATTTTTCTTAGTGTACAATAGGCTTTAAGAACATTTTTGTTGTAGAATTAACAAATCCTTTGTGATTAAAACAACTACTTTACTTTACTGCACTATGCAATTAAACAACTTATAATATAATTAAAAGATGAAAAATTTACAAGTCAAAACTTAAAAAGAATAGTTATAGCAACTAATAAAAGTAGTAAAAATGACTACTTTAAATAGTTAAATTCCCGTCGGTTAGAAATTTTCTCTGTTAGGTACATAATCGTTAGGGCATAAAATAAGCGTCAGTATAGGAGAGAGGATGAAAAAGTCAATTCTACTGATAATAAACAATTATTATAAATAAAAAATAATTTTATATTCCTATTTTAAGTAGTAAAATCTATACTACTTAAAGTAGTAGTTTCAATTGCAAAATATTTATTAAATGTACAAAAAAAATGTTCTTAAAAAGCCTATTGAACCACTTTCAGTAGTATAGTTTAATACTTAAGGGTAAATGGGAACCTCCCACGTGACCTAGTATGGGAAAATGTGTTTTACCCTTAAAGTAGTAGTTTCAATTGCAAAATATTTATTAAATGTACAAAAAAAATGTTCTTAAAAAGCCTATTGAACCACTTTAAGTAGTAAAATCGACTAAGGTAAATGTACACAATTACGGCATGTTAAGGCCCTTCCTGAGAATTTTATTTTTCTTATTTTATCAAGTAACTTAAAGTTTAAGAAAACAATTGTATTGTAAAAATTAATCAATCATTTTCAATTTTTCATTTTATATATCTGTTCAAAAACTAAATTTATATTATTTTTTAACATATTTTAAATCCTTTCAATTGTATGTAATTCCGTTTTAAAAATATTGTCATGTAACTAATTCCGTTCCAACTTGTCCATAATTGCGGCATATTCCAGGTTTTCACACATACTTATATATAAAATATCAATTTGTTTGATAATAATTATTCTTATAAGAATATTAATAACATAATCTTAAAATTAGTTTAAGATTGTGTTTAAAAGGGAATTTTTTACACAGATGTCAAATAAAATAATGTTTATTCAAATGATAATTTTTGTAATATTCAGTCATTATTTTTCTTCTTTGGTTACTCGCTTTGGTCATTAACTTGTTTTGAAATAATATTATAAATCATTAAACATATATACTTTACAGTCATCAAATAATACTAGAGGATTCAGTTTTTTTAAAACATCTTGAGCATCGTAGATGAGGATATCGTCTCTATCAAGCCAGCGCCAGTTTGTCCCACTCATTTGATTAATTTTTAATTGATATTTTTTCACATTTTGCTTGAATTATTTTCGTGACAATACCTAATAATTCTTATAAAAAACGATACTTTTAAAAATTTGCCTCTTGAAATGATAATTAATAAGTTTAAAATTAAAGAATTGTGAACAAATTCTTTTTCCATTTTACTTAAACTTAAATACGGCGTATAGCACGGAATAATGAATGTATGTATAAAATGTTTTGAACCTAATTCCGTTCATATAATTTCTAATAAAATATTTCAAATATGGTTAATAAAATACTAGTACGCAATTACCTCATTTGTTTATTTATAATTTCATTTTTTGTTAAAAAATGTAAACACATTTAATATTCTTATTAGATTCATTAAAATAAGTATAATATAAAACAATGCAATTCCCTATTTACGTGTTTCAAACGGAATAATGTACTTCGTGTGAGAAGAGCGAACATAATTCCGTCTATTTAAAAAAGTATTTTTATATAAAGAAAACTTTTAAAAATAATTCAGCAATAGAAAATATAATTTAAATAGATCATAATTAATCAACAAATTAAAAAATAAATTAAAAAATAAACACACTTCACTTTTAATATCCTTACGAAGATCACCTTCAGTCCTAGCTGTCACTTAAAGTATATTGTATTGCACAAAGCTCAGTCGTCGACTGACTGACAAAAACTTTTATTTTCAATACATAAACAAAATAGATGCAATTAAAACACAGAATATTGATCTAATAAATAGCAAAGTTTGTGTTGCAATTTTTCACTTGTTGAAACATTTTATCAATTTCTTATTTCAATTAGTATAAAGAAATAGCACGTAATAACGTACTAGGCCGTAATTGTGTACGTTTACCTTACTTACATCTTGAGTTGTTTTAACATTTTTAAATTGAGTTTTTCATTTTAAAAAATTATTTCTTTAAAAATCGTTTATATAAACGTTGCGTACTTCAGCTTCGTGCCTCAACAAAATTTTAATTCTCTTAATTAAGCTTTGATAAACAACCAAAATTAGAAACAAAGAATTTTCGTTGTCTTAACTAAAGCTTGATTATAGGACCATCAAAATTTTGTAGACAAAACAGAAAAATTTTGGTTACTTAAATAAGAAACAAATTTTTTGTTGTCATAACCAAACTCTTTTCTCAATGTAGGACAAATTTTAAACTCTTAGAAAGTATTTAATATTATATTCATATCAATATTAATTTTCTTTTTTGTAAATAAATATAATCAAATGTTACGAACCAAAGGTATAGGGGAGGGGGGAAACTGAAAAGTAACGACCATAGTTTTCCTAATAAAAACCTCAAATTATATACATGTTTACCAACTCTGGCCCAGTGTGCTTTTAACTCCTAAATGCTTTTTTTTTGTTGCATATATGGTGAATACTCGCAAAGATGCCAGGGCTTTATGAAATATGTATAAAATTTTCAAATCCACATTCTGCTTTTTCTCTGTATAAGAGTCGTGGTTTTTTATGAATGTATTTCCGTAAAACAATGTAATGTTCTCAAAGCATAAAGAAGGACTCATGCAGAACTGTGTCGCAATGCGTCTCTCCCTTGAATTTTACCATTGAAGCATCAGAGATTTTAAAAAAATGTTTTATATCACTTACATATATATATATATATATATATATACTTTTTCACGATGATAAAGACGAGAAAGCGTAACAATACAAATATATAAGTGTGTCAAAAGAAAAAACTTCTTGAAAAGAAAGTAAAGAAAAATCAGACAAATAAACGAAAAAGTGCAAAAATAAAAGAAAAAATTGAATAACAAGAAATTGGAAAGTAGAAAGAAATTTTTATTAACATGATGCGGCTATTATGTAATTTGATTCTACACTTTATTGTTAAATTTTCAATTCATTTCGATGTCAAATTCATTTTAACTTTGACATTGAATTTATTTTGTTATTTTACATAAAACTTTATTTCCATATCGGTGCTAAAAATTTTTGTGGTAAGATGATGCTGAAGTACGCAACGTTTATGGTCAATGAGTAAAAAAAAATCAATTTTTATTTAACACGGAAAATTATAAAATTATTAATAATCAAATTGTCATTTGGTTCTATTTTGATACCTAAAATCGGTACTATTTTAGTACTTTCTTTTTAGTGTTAAGCATCGTTCAGAAAAATGTGTACTTTTTGAGATATTTGAAAGTTTCCATATTTTTTCAACACTCTGTATAATTTAGAATATTTTAATTCTTCAAAAAGTGATATAATTTATTTTTCTAAATGACTGTATTTAGAATGAGAAATATCTTAATTTTTAAATAAAATTAACAGTATAAAAGCTTCTGAATTACATTATTCATAGTTGGGACAATTTCACCCCCGAAAAAAAGGGAACTGTGGTTGGGACAAGTAAATGATATAGGATAGAAAAAGAAATAACAACGGAAAACGAGAAACAAAAGGCCAGAAGTTTAGGCGTCTTTCTGACAGGAAGTTCCGCCGCGGACTCTCTGAAGTAGCACTTCCTGCAAGAAGGAATAGTGGTGGTAGTGACGATGGCACGAACTTCGTGTCTTGCTTTTCCATTTTCTCGCATAGAGAGAAAAGAAGGGGGTTGAAAGTACCGCAGCCTCAAAACGTAATTAAGGGAAGAAAGAGAAGGTGTATTATTAAAGAGTGCGCGGAGTCTCAACTGACAAATGGACGAAAAGAGAAGAGCTGCTTTATTTTTTTTTTTATCCCCACGGTAGAAAAGCGCGTCCTCGATTATGAATAATGTATTATTAAAAATTAAAACTGGCCAGCAAGTTGCTGCCTCTTGCGGCTAACTTCATTTCCTTGATTACCCAGAGATCTTCCGGAAAATTTAGATAAATCTCTCTCTCTCTCTTTCTCTTTCTCCGCTGATGTGAAAGCATTTTTGGCTTGCTTCACTGTAACTTATGAACTCAAACTTTTTCGAGAGTTCGTATATAATCTACAAAAAAGGGGTGTAGTACCTCTCTCACAAAAAGAGAGATCGCGAGGGTAAAAGTCATACAACTTATATACTCAAGAGAGAGTGTCTTTCTCAACTCGACAATTTGTCAAAACGATGCGAATCTTTGACAAAAGTTATACAACAATCTCTCCACTTTTTTTTTTTTTTTTTTTTTTTTAATATAGTTCGCAAAAATATTTGTCCTTTCAAGCAAGAGTGGTAACATCATCAAAAGGATCGTTTTCTTCGACCTATAAAGAGAGGAAAAACAAATTCCAATTTTTTTTTTCCCCCCGTTATGAAAATATAAATTTTTCTTGTGGCTATATTTTCGAGATATCGAGAAGAGGATATCTTTTTCCCAAAAGAAGTCGAGAGTTTAGAAATAAAATATTTATATACATCGAAAGACAATTTATTGACTATATTTCCCATCGATAATTCACATATATCTCCTCTCTTGTTTTTTTTTCCTCATAAATTTATGATTTCTTGGGCTAAATAAACATTATTATTATTATTATTATCGTTAATAATACATTCCATGGAAATTGTTCGTTTAGCGTAATAAGGGGGAGAAAAAAATTTCCCAAAACTTTAGTTAAATATTTATTTCAATAACGAAAATGTGATTCAGTAAAATTGATATAAATTAATTAAATCACTCTTTCTAATTTATTTTCCCATGTGTTCATTTTATCCTGATTTGTCTCTAATACACTTTTATTTATTATAATTAATTAATTTTTTTCAATTTTCATTATATTAAAAATATTTCAAAAATTTTAGTAACATTCTTGAGTAAAAAAAAATTTTTTTCTAAAGTCTAAAATAACATTTTATGTTTTTTGAATGATTACTAGAAAAATATACGACTTACCAATTTTTTTTTTTTGAGCGAATAATAGTCAACTTATTCTCTTACCTGTAACAAAAATAAATATAAAAATTAGTATAAAAAATGCAAAAATATAATACAGCATTCATTTTATTTTAATTAAAGTAAAAACTGTAATTGAATATTGAAAAGTAAAGAAAAATAAAATAAAACCATATCTTATTTTAAAAAACATAATTTAATGAATTTCTTGTTATAATATAGAATAATTTTAAAATGAAACAAGGAAAAGGAAAAAACAAACAAAAATAATTATAATTTAATGTAATTAAAATTATGCAAAAACGATTTACTAAAAAAAAAGTAGAATTAGAATTTTTAACAATTCGTGAGCGTTATTGAAATACCCAAAACTGAAATATTCAACACTGGTAAATAGAACGGATATAAAAATTTCTAAAATTCAAATAAAAAAACAATTTAAACTATAAATATTCAAATCTATAATAAACAAACACCGAAATTGTTTCCTTTTCAATTATGTATAAACGAAAACAATTTAAAAAAAGAAAATAAACATTGAAAACTAATTGATAAAAAAAAAATTTGTAATTTTTTAAATATTTTTATTTTTTTAATAATCTTCTTGGGTCTATAAATTTTTTTAAAAATTACTACAACAATGAAAAATAAAAAAGTACCTATATTAAACAATTTAATAAATTATGAATTTATTTTTGAATATAGAAAGCAATGTTTTATAACAAACTTTAAAATAAACATATTTTTTTATTCATTTGAACGATAAGAATTTAACAAGGAAAAAATTACAAATTTTATTGAAAAATAAATATTTTATTTTAATTATTTTCTCCCTTTATTGTAAAAAGATATATCGATGTTTCAATAATAATCGAACATAACCTCAAATTTAAGTCATAGTTCAAGAAGGCGAACATAACCTCAAAATTTATATCAAATATTACACAACAAAAGATGGAAAAAAATTTTGTTTAAAAGTCACAAGTCGAGAGACGATTATAACCTAAAAATTTTATAGCTATTAATCAAAAAAAAAAAATTTATATCTTTAAACATTTGGTTTACTATTTTATATATCCAATATTTTGTTTATTAAATTTTTCCTTGACAATATAAAGAATATATTTATATAAATTTAACTCTATAAAAAAGTTTTTCGATTTAACTAAAACAAAAATATTATCGAAAAAAAAAATATATATATATGTATAATATAACAAGAGTATTGTTACGATGACCAAAAAAAGTTGGAAAATTTTGCTCGGTCAGACTGACCCGTCGACTACGATTAAATTGAAATTAGTTGCAGAACTTTTTAATTGCAGATTCGATAACGCCGCCAACACAGAGAAGAAGTACAATTTATATACGAGCTCTCTCAATCCCGATCTCACTCCATCCTTACCCTCCTCCCTCTTCACTTTTCTCGACCAACTACACCCTACCACTATTCCACGAGTTGTTCGACTCTCGCTTCTAAAATCCGGTACATCGACGCCGGAAGCAGTTATTATTAAATGGAAAATGGGAATAAACTTCTTACTCTGTTGCTCATTTCCTGACTCACTGCGCACAGATCCAATAAAGAAAGACACGCATCAAAAATCCTCTAGTAATTCCAAAAAAAAAAAAAAAAAATACTCTTTTTTTTATACGATTGCACGGAATTTACGATAAAAAAAAACTTCTCATGAATAATGTATATTAAGTATAGCTGTTCTTTCTTAGCCTAAATAAAAAAAATTTCTCCAGACAGAAAAATGTAATGAAATTTTGTTCAGATTTCTCTGAAAGAATCAAATTTTTCTCTTCTTCTATATTTAAAAAAGTTTAAGATTAGAGAGAAAAGTTGAAAAATTTTTTTTTTCTCAAAAAATTTCTTCAAGAAAGTTGGAAACATCATTTTTTTTTAGCATTCCCTAAAGTTCTAAATATTCAAACAAAAAATAAACCCTTATGTGATTTGTCTTGTACGATCGATGATGAAATTTTGTCCGCTACCTCCTCTCCGAACTGATGAGCCAAAAGTTTTGAACGTTCAAATGAACAAAATATTTATTGCAATCTATAAATTATTAAAAATTATGATGTCAATGTAAAATAAAACAATAAATTAAACAATTATTAAAATAATCATTTCTTTTTAGATATTTAAAACAAAATTTTGTAATAAAATTCGTATTTAAAGATGTTGCAAAAAAAAATTTCGTTCATTTGAACGTTCAAAACTTTTGGCTCATATACGATTTTTAAAGAAATAATTTTTAAAAAAGAAAAATTCTATACATTTTTTGCTTGAAAAATATTTTTTTTTTATAATTTGTTGATTATTGAAAACTACAAGAAATATTTTTTAAGAAAAAAATTATAGAATTTTTCATTTTAAAAAATTATTTCTTTAAAATCGTTTATCACAAACGTTCTACAATACCAATATTTAAATTTTTTGTTCAGGAAATTAATTACAAATGTCAAGTTATTGAAATAAAAAAATCATGAAACGATAAATATTTAAAAACGACTTTGTCAAGTTTTAAAATTTTGCAATGTTTAAAAATTTTTTTTCATACTTTTAATATCAAATACCTTTGGTTTTACCATATATATAATTATATAAAATATGTTATTACAAAGCTTCTTAATTAAAGGAGTTTTCAAAATTTTAAACATGGAATTTAATTAATTTTCATAAATTGTAGTTTATTACATCAAAAATTAAATTATAGTTTATTAAACGTTGTAAACTTTTGCTGCAGCTCAAAATTTGTTATAGAATTATAAATAATTTTTTATTAAATTAATTATAAACAATAAAAAATAAAAAACCACTCCCAAGTTTAAGAATTAATATTTTGTATTCATTTCATGAACACTATGAAATGCAAATATTATAGAAAATTTATATCTCAATTTATTTTCAGAAAGAATAATTTTTATTTTATAAAAATTTTTTAATTACTACTCTAATTTAAAGAAAACTTATTTAATTATGTGCCTAAACTTTTGAACGTTCAAATGAACTTTCACATCAAATTACGTTTGCTAATATAGGAACAGCGAACAAAGATGCTGAGGGGTTAAAAAAAATTTGCTGTGAGAATTAATTTTCAAAAATTTTTTAACCAATATTATATTTATCACAAAAAACTTTTTCCATGGTCATAGCAAAAAATTTGCCTACGGTTACTATAATTTTGATAAATTCGACAGCAAACATCAGTTAGCATCTGTATAAGCATTTCCTTTTTTTCCACTCTCTAAATTTGAATCAGCGGAAAATCGCTGATTGGGTAGCTATAAGTATGCATCTGATTCAAGCAGCGTATATACATTGATAATTAGCGCATATACACTATTTCATCAGTGTATATACGCTGTTTGAATCAGCGGCAAATTAGTGACGTTTAGCTGATTCAAAGAAGGAGGGCCCCTAAAGCCTATATTTCGCCCCCTTGGGATTTTAATTTAAATGGTTGAAAACTTTCTCTTATAGTAGAAAAAATAATTTTTCATTGATTTTAGGCGAAAGGGGGGTGTTTTGGTCAAATTAACCCTTAGATTTTAGGGTTTTTTTTTCAAAAAAGAGTGTCAAAAAAACATGCAAAAAACATTTTCCAAATGTTGAGCAATTGGCTTGAAAATCGTTGCTCGGAGGTTTTCGGGGTCGCTGATTACGAATCCGACGTTAGTTTTTCAAAATTCTAAATGGCGGATCCAATATGGCGGATGACTTTTTGAAAATCTAATATTATTGGCCTGAAAATTGTAACTCGGGGGTTTTCGGGGTCGCTGATTACGAATCCGAGGTCAGTTTTTTAAAATTCAAAATGGCGGATCCAATATGGCGGATGACTTTTTGAAAATCTAATATTATTGGCCTGAAAATTGTAACTCGGGGGTTTTCGGGGTCGCTGATTACGAATCCGAGGTCAGTTTTTTAAAATTCAAAATGGCGGATCCAATATGGCGGACTTTTTTTTAAAAAAAATCGTTCAGACTTGCTTGAAGTCTTTACTCGGGGGTTTTTGGGTTCCCCCGAGTAATTATTTTCAGACAAGTATATTAAATTTTTTCAAAAGTTGTCCGCCATATTGGATCCGCCATTTTGAATTTTGAAGAACTAATGCTGTATTCGTAATCAGCGACCCCGAAAACCTCCGAGTTACAATTTTCAGGCCAATAATATTAGATTTTCAAAAAGACATCCGCCATATTGGATCCGCCATTTAGAATTTTGAAAAACTAACGTCGGATTTGTAATCAGCGACCCCAAAAACCCCCGAGCAACGATTTTCAAGTCAATTGCTCAACATTTGGAAAATGTTTTTTGCATGTTTTTTTGACACTCTTTTTTGAAAAAAAACCCTAAAATCTAAGGGTTAATTTGACCAAAACACCCCCCTTTCGCCTAAAATCAATGAAAAATTATTTTTTTTACTATAAGAGAAAGTTTTCAACCATTTAAATTAAAATCCCAAGGGGGCGAAATATAGGCCTTAGGGGCCCTCCTCCTTTATAGAGCATGTAACAAAATTATTTAGTTGCATGAAGAAAAATGGAAAAAACGAATAAAGTAACTTTTACTATACTTTAAAAGTAAAACCGAAACTGTCCGCAGTTTGTGCGCATTTCTGTCGCAATTTTTACTCCAGAAATAGTAAAATTTATTATTTCTGGAAGAATTTTTACTATTTCAGGAGTAAATTTTACTATTTCTGGAGTAAAATTTGCCAGAAATGCGCAGAAACTGTGGACAGTTTAGACTTTACTTTTAAAATAGTAAAAGTTACTTTATTCGTTTTTTCATTTTTCTCTGTGTGGACCAAACAGTTTTTATTTCCTCGGACGAAATAATTTTCTCATTTTGTCAGTGTGTAAATAGTTTTAGTGGAAAATATTTATGAAGAAGAAAATAATAAATCGGATTGATCACTGAAAATATGAAATACCTTGAGAAATATATAAAATAAATGTGACTCGTTAAATTCAATGTATTCAATTGAAAAACAATTGGATAGAATTGCAGTTCATATATGAGTTGAAAATAACTTAGCGCAGAGGAAACATCGTTCGTACAAGTAGGATAGAAGTTGGTTTGAGAAGATGGGGCAAGTTAAGAGCAATTTCTCTCTGCCTCTTGACCAGCAGCAGCAGTATAACAGTAGTCAGGGGGCAAAGGGAGCAGCAGTTCGTTCGAGAGTAGAGAAACAAGCTCTCGAACCATCAGGCACTTCGAGAACTCGGACTGAACCAACGGCCGACATAGGAGTATTTGTTTAGGAGCAAAGTGTTTATCCGGCTATGGAAGTAGATGGAGGTTCAAATGCTATGAGAAAGAGAGAGGGAAAGAGTAGTCTCGAGAAGAGAAGATTAGAATGCAAGAGACTCGAGACTTTTGGAAGCTAAAAGAAAACTGGATAAGTGAATTGATTTCATCGATGAGATGCTTCCTTCTTTCTACATAGCATTCACGAAATTTTTACCATTTAATTCTCGAGATTTAAAAGTCTCTCTCTCTCTCTCTCTTTTTTTTGTGCTTCTCCACGTATGTCACTTTAATCAGTAAGATATACGATTGGTCGCCAAAGTTAAATCTCATCTTTTTCCTATCCGTATAGAGTGAGGGAGTGAGAGATGTTTGTCGAAAAAGTTGATTTTCCTTCATATCGAAAACTTCAAAGTTCTTCTCCGATAAGCCGATGAAACAGTAATGAGATATTGGCATGAACTTGCTTCGCAGAAGTTTCCAAGCTAAAACTTATCTCGTATACATATATATATATAGTGGGAAGAGTACAGTTTAGTAATTTCTGCGATAGTTTTGCGAATTAAAGATGTTAATAATCCAACAAGGTCGCCGTAGCAAAAGTTTTCTCTCCATATTAATTTTAGAACTAATTTTTTTATTAAAGGAGTAAATAAATCTTATTTACATAGACAAACAATAATTTTTCAAATATTTCATTATTGTAATGTTTCAATATGTTCATCGGATATTTAATTTGAAGGGGGGAAGAAGAAAAGATTTACACAAACCAGTGTGTGTAGTATAAGAAATAAGGAAATGAAATCAACTACCGGGACAACATAACATCTTGTTAAACCAGTTGTAACAAGCTAAATAACGCTTGGTCTACTAAATAATCTTGTAAGATCCAAAAACGTTTGCTGAAAGGTTCGTTTGTACTGCGGAAAGGAGAACCCTCCATCTTCTCGTGTCGAGCGAATTTCAGACTGAAATTGAGGAAAAGGTCAAACAGAGAAGCTGGTAATCGTATAGGATTTCGCGAGCAGCACGTGGTTCGTAGATCTCTGGGGTAGTTCACCCCAGTATCTAGAAAAGACCGACGTATCAGGACCATAGGGGAGCTTTCTCGTTCATTAACCGAGTACAGGATATATATATATATATATAAAAAAAAGAGACAAAAAAATAATGAAAGGGAGAGAGAGAGAGAGGAAAAAAAGGTAAAACGAAGCAGGTGCTTAGTCTTGAAGCCCTTGGCACCCGCTTTTGCAGTTGGCCAATTCGCCATTGGCTCTCACAATTGTATATATATATATATATAACGCAAAACTGCGGTGAACCACCCAACAACCTAACCGTAAGTAGCCATAAATTTTGAACGGTTAATATACTCTGGCACTATATAGCTGCAACGAGACTTCGCGGGTCGCGTAGAATTTCGAGACAACCATACCATTGCAACGCAACTATTGCAATCGCTTCTGGCAAGTCTGCAGTAATATCCCAAACTGGTAATTTTATATTATTTTTCCTGTTCTTATTAAATATTTCGTTGCATGCATGAGGAAAAAAATTAGCTTTCACAATTAAAATCAATTGCTATTTTCTTGATAACCAATTATTACCTGCTAATATAATCTCTAAATCTGAATTAGTAGAACTATTATTTTTCAAATAAGTACTTAAATAACATACTAGCCGTGGTTTACGCTTTTCTAAATCAATAAACTGTTGCTGTTGTTACATTTTTTTTTTGAAAAAATTAAAGAAAACCGTGTGTTAGTTTTTTCCAAAAATGTCCGCCATTTTGTCAATTTTGCAAAAATGAACAATCCCTTAATATGCGCAATAGCTATTAACACACTGAAATTAAAACTTTTTGATTTTTTGGTTTCGGACAATCCATGTCAGAGATTTCTCATCAACCGCGCGGAAAAAAAATTTTTTGTGGAATTTCTTTTCAACTACCATTTTCATGCATATAAAATTTACAAAAACAAATAAGAAAAATTTTTTCATGTATTTCGGGAGTGTATTTCTTTAGTCTAACAACTTATATGTCAATATTTATAATATAAACCAATCAGAAAAATTCTTGAAAACAGCCTTCATTTTAGCGCGTCTAAAGTGGATAGACCCCTTAAGGTATAAACGCTTTTATAACAATTATAATTTTTAATAATAATAATAATTATTATTATCTATCAATAAAATTTTAAACTAACAAATTCCATGAGACAAACAAATAACAACAAATAATTATTAATTGTTTACAAAATAAATAATATATAAAAATTGTCCTGTGTTAAAAATGACATTGAAGAATTGCACTTGGCAAGAGAAGAAAAGAAGAAGAAGAAGAAAAAACTATATTCGCGAAATGACTCCGGAAATATAACTCTTGAGATAAATTGTTCCAAGAATGAAAGAAAGATAATTAAATTTTGTAGGTTCTCCAAAAAGTTGATCGTGATATGTGAAAATAAAAATCATTTCGTCATGATGGTATTTGATAAAAAATAATATTCTTAAAATAAATTTTTTTTTTTAATAAGAATATATAAATTAATAAATATTATTACAAAACATGAGAAAAGCTACAAATTATAATCTTTCTTTCCTTCAGCAAAATTCATTAAAATTTTACACGTACATTCTTTTTCATCAATTTTTTTTTTAAATCAACTTTTTTAAAACATACCTTTGACAAATTAAACATTTTTGCCAATAAAAAAATATAGAAAGAAATACACTCGGCATTTTTTTTTTTTTTTTTTATTAAAGCACCTTATTCCATCGCAGTTTAAAGACCATTACGAATGGAGGAATATCATGCCTTATACATACTAAAACAGAAAAATATGTAATAAAGTCCACTTTATTATGAACCATTTCAAAAGTGAAACTCGACTGACTGGCCTTCTGTACAATAACAGTTAAAAATGACAAGCGAGATAAAGTAAAAAAAAAAAAAAAAAAAATCTAACTCACTTTACGTATCATCAAAAACAGAACAAGTTTATAAGGGAAAAAGCGATCCTCGCTTTTGTCTCTCTGAATAGCAACTTTAAAAAAAACCATTATATCAAGAAGATGAACTGAAGAATAAAAAGATACCGCTCGAGGGTACATTTTGTAAAAGCATACTATATATACTCTATTATAGCGAATTGTCATACTCATTTTTCATCTCATCGAGAAAAGATACGTATAAAGTCAAGAGTGAAGAAAAGTGGAAAACGAATAGAAAAGACGGTGTGTGTGTGAGAGAGAGAGAGAGAGAGAGAGAGAGAAAATGCAAGAGAGACACTCTCTAAGATCACGTCATAATGAAGTTTTCGCGGAAATAATAAAACGTGAACTAACTCCACATGACTGGCAAAGCTCATTATTGCGGTGTCATTTTACGAGTACCTATATGACATAAATCCGCAATGTCATGTGGTAAAGGTACTCAGGGCATTTACGGATTAGCGTTACGTACCTGAGAACCACGCCCGACCAGTTAATTCAGATTTAAACGTGGCAACGCCGCGGCAAAGGGGAATGAAATGCGGAAATATAGGGAGGTTGAAGGGTTAGAAAGGTGGTTGGCAGAGCTCGCGCAACCCAAAAAGGGGGGGGGAGTGAGATGAGGGTAGGATGGCAATTTAATAAACGCATGCTCGCGGGTCGCAGCAACCATTCCGCATAACCTCAAACCCAGGTGAAAATTCCAAACAGTGGACCCGCGTTTATTTCCTCTCCCACTCAAACGACCTCTCTCTCTCTCTCTCTCTCTCTCCTCATCTAAAACTCATACTTTCAAACTATTCTCCACATACACACTTCTCTTGATTTTGATCCTAAATTCTAATTCGTGTCCTCTCTTGACACTTTCTCATGCATGAGAAACTACTGATTTCGCCTCTGTTGCGGTTCAGCGAAATCGTCTTGCTTCCGGCCAATGGATTATTCCCCTATTATATACGATTGATTATTCAATCCAAAGATTATCTCTCGAGTTGGCAATTTACGCATATGTAGTGCTAATTGCTTTCAGATTATTGCACGCAATTTCTGCACAATACATATACCTATGTGTATGAGAGTGTGAAAAAAAAGGAATTCAAATTTCATTTCAAATTATTACAGGAAATGAAAAAAAAAAAATTGATGAATTGAAATGAGTGTTTCTACTAATTCTGTATCAAAAACTGACAACTAGTACTGATCCAGTTATATAGCGTAGCATTATCTGCTATTATTGTTAATTATTAAATTATTATTTTTTACTGATAGAAAAGTATAAATGACGAATAAATAACATGTTTTCTTTGTCTTTACAATCAAATAGTGACCCACAATGTGCCTGAACTTCTAAACGTTCAAGTTTAAAAGTAAAAAAATTTCTTTACTAAATTTTACTAAATTAAAATAATTCATCGACATTTGTCTGACTGCTCGTTTACCTATACTACTGGATATCTTACATACGCGTTGTATTTTCATGTGTCTGAAGTCCTGAATGTTTAAATTATGGAATTTGTTTCATTGTTGTACATTGCAAGAAATTATTTAAGAAATTTCAATAATAGCAAAAATTTATAAAATATTTTTCAATTTAGGGAAAACGTATCTAAATGCGAAATATTGATATAAAAAGTACTAGACTTTTGAAAATACCAATTTTTTCCATTTTGACACGTTTTCTCTAAATTGTAACATATTTACTAAAATTTATGCTCTATTTAATGAAGTAAAATTTTTTTTTAACCAAGAAAAATTTTACTAGTTTCAAGTAAATTTTCTTGAAAAGAAAAAAAAAATCAAATTAAAAATCTTCTCTTTAAAATTATTTAACTTTTTAGTAACTTCAAATTCACAAACCGCAAAACGATCTCTATAGCTTTTATCATCATGATGAATCTTTGAAAAGTGGCTTGAATAGACACCAGAACACACACGCGCATATTAGTAAAAACTCAAGTGTAGATGCGCTTCATAATTTTTTCAGGCGGACAAAAGTATATATGTACACCGAGATTACATAAGACTCTGAAACCGAATGCATATAGTTGTTTAGGTTGTTTCTCGTATAAAAGATTTTTTTTTTTCGCCACACATTATGCACGTATCTGCACGCTGACTTGCCAAAGCTCTAGATTTTTTTTTCTTTTTTTTTTTTTAACATCGCCTACACTCAGATAAGGGTTCAAGCATATCTCGCTCAGTTTAATGCTACCAAGTTTTAACCTCAATTTCGCCTGGGAGAGAGAGAGATGCTTAACTTGAAAAAGAAATTATAAGGCTACGATGAAGCTTATTTTTAAAACTACACTTATATATCCCCAGAGAATCCAAATTTATCGCCTTAATACAAAGAATGAATTTTTTTTCTTCGCACGCGTTTAACTGGGAAAAATTCATTTACAAACTAGAATAAGCATCGCATATTTTTCCAGATGGGACGCATAAACATTAAAAATTCATTTCAAAAATGTGAATTATTTTTTTTTTTTTTTTTGAATTTAAAAATACTTGTATTAAGAAAAGAAAAACAATATATAGAATAATTTCAATAATAATTTTATTTTTTATATACCTAGTTTTACTAATTTTTCAATTATTAATACAAGTAATTCATGCAGGGCACAAAAAAAGGACAAAATTATATGAGAGATTAATTGTAACAATAGGCAAACAATATGTATATATATACAATTTACATTTAGATCTATGTGCAATTTTGCGGCTCTACCAATCACAATTCACCACATTGCTCAGGCACTTAACACGTGTCTCCAAGCGGAATCGGGCCGCGCAGAGAGATAATCGAGTTGTCGATGAGACTCGTTTCCTCTCGTCGTATCCAAAGTGATTTCAATTAATATTTCTGCCCTCAATACTCTCTCTCTCTCTCTCTCTCACTCTCTCCCTCTCTTCTTCTACCTCTCTTTCTTGATAATTCAAACTGCTAAGATAATTTCGTATAACTCATAACCATCAAACTAATAGTTCAACAATCTTGCAACTCACTTTCAAGGCAACTTAAAATTAATGGGAAATTAGATATTCACACAAATGAAATTCAATTCAATTTCGAAGCGTTTTCACTCATTTAAACTTATTCATGATCAATCTAAATTTTTGGAAAGGCGGAAAGAGAGAGAGAGAGAGAACAAAATTTCACAAAAAAAAATCATAATTCTATCACTCCAACAATAATTTATTATTTTTAGTTGAAAAAAAGATTTGATTAATAATATTAAGTATCATAAAAATTTTAATTTAGATTAATTATATTAATCAATTATTATTAATATCATTAATTTAATAATGAATTTATCCCTTGGTGTAATGAATAGTAAGAAAAACAATTTTTAACAATCCATCCATTAACAATCCACTTGGATGGATTGTTAAAAATTGTTTTTCTTACTATTATTAATATCATTGTTAGTTATCAAAATCGATTAGTGACAACACTGCAAAAAGAGGTATGTTATTTTTACACACGAAAAAAAAAAGTAGAATTTTTACCCCAAAATCGGTATAAAAATTACCTGCAATAAATTTTATCCTAGTTGAGGGCGCCACCGTCTATGTGAATTAGCATTGGTGAAAATTACCCGCAACAAACTTTACCCAGAGTTTTTTCTTTGTAGATGTTTTTTTATCATTTATTTCTAAGTTATCTAAAACAACTTAAAATGCATTAGTTTCTTAAGATATAAGATGGATAGGAAGATACTTTTGGTAACTTGCTTCCAATGTATCTTATAATAAGATACTTCTTTTTGCAGTGAGTTTTCAAAATTTAGATTTTAAGCAGACTTCCGTTTCAAAATGCAAAAAATAGGCACATCTTTACTATTTTTTTCTCACTCATTTTTATTCTAAATTAAAAAACTTTTTACACTTAAAAAAATATAATATAATAAAAGGAGCAATTTTCGTTTTGTTTTTAAATTATTATTTAAGTACTATTTTTAGAAATATTGAAAATCTTACAAAACCTAATCGCATAACTGAAATTTTGGCAACGAGTGACAGGCATAACAACATAATTGCAATTCAGAGAAAAACAATTGACATTCTTAAAAAAAACCTAACCAAATTCATAGATTATTTTTAAAAAAATTTGTTTTAATTTTTTTTTTTAAATTTCATATTCAATAATATAATAATAGAATATAAATAAGTTTATTTCATTAACCTTCCCTCCTGACTGGAGATTTTTTATATACGCGGTTGACGAGAACCCATACCACCCAGGGTGGGTCAAATGTTTTCTTTTTTGTATATTGCAATAAAAATTTGAAATCATCCAATTTGTTTCTGAAATTGTTATAAGTTACCAAATAATATATTTTATTAATGTTTTGTTGATTTTTCTTATGTTTAAACAATTTATTATTAATAATTTATAATTTTTTCAAATATGGGTGAATCTCTCGAAAAGGACAAATGCTGAATTAAGAAAAAAAAAAAAAAAAAAAGTTCAAAACCACTGTTATGACTATTGCTATGTGAAGAGAAGGACCTAAATAAGTCTCTAAAATACGTTGTTACGATCTTTATGAACATTATTGTTTAAAAAATAATTGTTTAATATAAAATAATTGTTTAATATTTTGTCACCGATACAATGATCGAATCCGTTTAAATCTTGTTACTCGAGGGTTTTTGGGGTCGCTAAACACGAATCCGGTGTTAGTTTTTCAAAATTCAAAATGACAGATCCAATATGGCGGACGACAATTTCAAAAATCAGTCCAATTTACTTGAAAATGGTTATTCGGGGGTTTTCGGGGTCGCTGATTACGAATTTAAGGTCCGTTTTTAAAAATTCAAAATGGCGGACGACAGATTTAAACATCCATCCAATTTACTTGAAAATAGTTACTCAGGGGTTTTTGGGGTCGCTGATTACGAATCTGGAATCAGTTTTAAAAAATTCAAAATGTCGGACAATTATCTTTTAAATCTATTTAATTGGCTTCAATATCGTTAATTAGGGGGTTTCAATAACGGTGAACACAAATCTGAAGGTAACCCAAGTAACCATTTTCAAGTAAATTGGATTGATTTTTGAAATTGTAGTCCGCCATATTGGATCCGCCATTTTGAATTTTGAAAAACGGACCTCAGATTCGTAATCAGCGACCCCAAAAACCTCCGAGTAACCATTTTCAGGTCAATCGGATCGATTTTTTAAATTGTTGTCCACCATATAGGTTCCGCCATTTTGAATTTTTGAAAACGGACTTCAAATTCGTAATCAGCAGACGAAAATCTTGAAGGAACGATTTCGTTTGATTTTTTTAACATTATTATTCGATAATATTACATGTTCTTTTTTTTGACATGGCCCCCTTTGACCCCCTGTAATTCCGAAAGGGGGCATATGCTCATCTTGAAATTTTGCAGGGATTATTGGGTCATCATATGTTACCATTTGGCATAAAGAAAGTTTCAAAATTCGAGGTACGAAAAAGGTGCATTTTTTTGCATGAGGTTTTATAATCGATGGATGTGACTAGCGATCACGGAGGGGAGTTTTCTTCCTTTAGGCGTAGCCAAAATTTATTGATTCTAATATAAAAATAATAAATTTTATAAAAAAAAGTAATAATAGTATTCGCGATATTTAAAAGAATATTCTAAAAATTATTAATAATATTTATTATTTATTTATCAAAAAACTAAATTTAAAGTGGTCACGGAGGGGAGTTTTTTTGTGTCGACGAACATTGCGAAACTGAAAATCTTTCTGACACTTATTGTTTTCATTTCTTTCATGATGTTGTGTACTGACCAAAACAACATCGTCACTGTAAACACTTTTGAATTCTTCATTTCTCAATTATCATTTTTTTTTTTCATTTACTCATTATATTTGTAATTGGTCACGGAGGGGAGTTTACTTTGCGAACAAAACTTATTTAATTCTAGGAAAAAATATTTTACAAATATTCTGTTTTACACTTTATAAATCAATTATAAATAATGTAATTAGTAGATGTTACTAGACAAAAGATGTTTTCCTATTGCAGTATGAATGCAATAATTCTTCTTTAAATAAAACTTACTTCGCGAACGGTAACGGAGGGGAGTTTTTACACTATATAAACATGATTATATTCAATTATTTAAAATTGTCAATTTTTTTTTATAAAATCTTATTAAATTCTGTTGACTTCTATAATAAGGCCCGCAACATTTTCAATTATTATAATTATTTATTAAAAATAATGTCATGAACGTGTCATTTGTCTTTTTTGTGAGAATGACCCATATACCTACAGCAAAATTTTATAAATTCGTTACCTTTTTTTACAAAATTATTAATTTAAAGGTTATAAATAAAATAAAATATATAATTAAATTTGTAACAACTATTATGATAAATTGTTTAAAAAAATAATTGTTGCTATTTATTAACATTTTTCATAATATTCCTAGAAAGTTGCAATTTTTTTTCTAATTTTTCAACTTAACAAGCATAATATAATAGCAAAATTTGAAAATAAACTGCATCTTTCTAGGTGCAATACAAAAAAGTTAGTAAATAACAACAAAAAATTGTTTAAACAAATAAATTGTCTGGATGATTTCAAGTCTTTTTGTAAAATAGAATTAAAAAAATATTTGAATCATTCCGGTTATCTCCGTACATACATTGATAAAAGCTATAAATAATCAAGAAGAAATTTTTTTAAAAAAATTTATTTTTACATTTTTTAAAATTAAGATTTTGTTCAGTGACTTAAAATCGCGATTTACAATTTAGGCAAAACTTTAGAAGATAGATAATGTCAATTCGGTCTGACTTATACCCTGGGTAGATATACACAGAAAAAACGCTGGGTAAATTTTGTTGCGGGTAATTTTCACCAATGCTAATTCACATAGACGGTGGCGCCCTCAACTAGGATAAAATTTATTGCAGGTAATTTTTATACCGATTTTGGGGTAAAAATTCTACTTTTTTTTTCGTGTGATATCCAGTACGGTGAAGGTTAACTTTTTTTTCAATAATCTGCTAATTTATTTGTTTCCGAATCAAATTCGTATTTCGTTATCAAATTTATTTTTGTAATTTGACAGAAGCAAAACAGAGTAAAGTTGGTTACATATTTAACCTTGACCTGCGTAATCGCATAAGTACATAAATTTTGCTGGTAGACCAGAAATATGTCAAATTTTCCTTCAGTTTGTGCTTTTTACCAAAAATGATAAACATATTTTAAAAATACAATAATTAAATAGTTAGACTAAATGACAAATACCAAACATGTTTGTTAATTTTTCGATTTAAGAAAGCTAAGACAACATTAAAAAATAGTTTTTCTCGAAATCGTGACAAATGCAGATATTCTGTTGTGCCTTTCAGCCACATAATAGATGTCAAAAAGAAAAAAATAGTAGTTCTAAAAATGTACTTTCAATAGCTTAAAAAATTCACCTTGATATTTGCGATAAGTTAAGGGGTTAGGGGTAGTCAGAGGCACGAAAAAATGAGAATTTTCAGTATTTTTTTTTGCTATTAAATAATTTTATTTTACAAAAGTAGTAATATGGTATTATTAAACAATGTTTTGACTTGAAGTCACGAAAATTTAAAAAAAAAAAAATTTTTATTTCCGAAGTTACAGCTGTTTGTGTTAACCCAGTTCCAAAAAAAGGTCCTTGCGGTGACAATCATAAGTCCTTGGAGATTAATCAGAAATCAATCGGATAAAAAAAATTAGTTTTATAAATAAATAATCCTGGGCCTGATCGAAGGATTTTTTTTTTTTTCAAAAATTAACAAAATGGCGGCCTCAGGAAATTTTTGTCTAGATTTTTGGGAAAAAATCAACAGTTAATTGGTCTTAAAAAATCGAAATTTTTCAAAAAAAAAAAAATCCTTCGATCAGGCCCGAGTTTATTATGTATTCTAAAAGCTGTATAAATTTCATTAAAATCGACTGAGCGGTTTTCGAGTTATAGTTGTCACCAGTTCAAAAAACATAGTTTTGAGAAAAACGCGTTTAGTTTCACACTAGATTTACGTACAAAAAAACGAATTATTAAATTACTTACACCGAGTCATCTATTCCTGGGCCATATTAATTTAGGTACTACTACATATACCCAAGTCTAAGTTCATCGATGACAATAGAACCCTAAAAGCCGATTTCTTGCAGCTGACACTAGCTGCAAGCGCTCCCGAGCGCTTTAAAAGGCCCGAGCTCTCTTTGTTATTTGTCGAATAACTTAAAAACGAATTATCGGATTAACTTGAAATTTTCAGAGATTATTTTTAAGATATTTTACTTAACGAAAATGCAAAAAAAAAAAATTTGATTTTTTGAAAATTCTGACTACCCCTAACCCCTTAAACCACCCATTTTATTTTTTTTTTCAACATGAGGAGGTAAAATTTATTATTATATACATAAAGGAACATGATATTTTATGAAGAACCGTAAGTTCGGATAATTTTCTCTCTCTCTCAAGTTTGACATAGTAAAAAAGTTGCTAAACTAAAAAAAAAAAATACGACACTTGAAAGTTGGGTCAATATCCCAACTTCAAAATAAACTCAGTTTTTTACGTGAGCCAATGAAAATATGTACCTAAATAACCTGAATGTTTTTTTCGGGTAACAGAAGGCAATGTCCTGAAAGTATCAATAGCAGAGAGAGACGCAAGTGCAATTTACGCGTCCAGTCACAGTCAATTTCGATCTCCAATATTTGACTCCGCCCTTTCGTTTCGGGGGCAGCACGCCTAGAATTGTGTCGAGCCTGATATATTTCAGGCAACACTGTGTTATACCTACGACCTTCCACCTCGTGTGCCACCGCCACCTCTTCTCCATGCAAATCTCGAATCCAGCAAACCATTTCAGTCGCGCTATATCCTTTTCCCTTTCCATCGAGAGATCCATGTACACCTTTCACTCGATGTATATATGTACATATACAGTCACAAGTATACTCCCAATAGGGTTGCTTCAAACTACCACCTACGAACAGGTTATAACCGGTTTTCCGGTTACCCAAACTCTCTAGACACGAAATCGAGTTCGAAACCTCGCAAACTGATGTAGCAACGAATCGAGGATTGAAATTCGCACGATGGAAACAAGAATGGAGTTGGTCATGATCGAGGAAAAAAAAAGTCGATACATTGATGGTGAGGGGGATGGGTCTCTAATTTTAAAATACGACTATTTCCATTCCAGGCAATCAAATTGTTTTTCAATTTTTCTCCACATATATAAACTTGTTGCTATTCGTGAAACAATTAAAAAATCGTGTATAAAAAATGAAACAAAAAAAAAAAAAAGACATTGGCGATTAATTCTCTTAATATTATAGTCTGACAGTCAATCGGCGTACTCACATTTTTTTGCAACCAAAATTTTATAAATTCTTAATTATATTACAGCATCTCGTTTTATTTAAACCAGCTAATTAATGAACAATTAAAATGTTTCTGTATGTATGAATACATTTAAAATAATTAGTAATACTATACTGACGTATGGGAAAAAATCATCGATCATTAAATACAATTAAAAATCGACGTAGCTCATGATGAAGTCAATTTTTAAAGTTTGGTAAAAAAATGTGATCTTCGAGAACGGGCCGCGAACGCGTACACAGGGTTAGCCATTAGATAACTTTTTCCAGATTCCACATTTCGGATCTCAGATTCTGAATACCACATTTCGGATTCTACATTTCGGATTCCACATTCCAGATAACACTTTCCGTATTCTAATGTGGGATCTAGAATACGGATAGTGAAATCCGGAAATGTGGGATCTAGAATGTGCGGATTGGAATGTTGAGCTTAGAATGTTGGGCTTGTAATAAGGGGGGTTTGGAATGTTTTGGAATGTTGGGCTTGAAATGGGGAGTTTGAAATTTTGTGCTTGAATGTTTAGCTTGAAATGGGAAAATGTTGGGCTTGGAATGTGGAATACGGAATGTGAGGTTTGGAATATGGAATACGAAGTGGGTTCCGGAAAAAGTTATGTAATCGACCCCCAGCATTGTCAAATTTTTTTTTTTGAACCATTTAGAAGCCTTTTTATATTTTGATTTACACACCTAAGAAGGGTTATCTATTTTAATTTTAAAATAAAGTAGTAGCTATCGCTTTAAAATAAGAGAAATTTTCAGCAGGCGTTTGTACAGTTTTTGATCTTCTATCTGTCGAGTTCTAGATGATTCTAATTAGATTTTTTTAACATTTTTGAAGTTCTAAGGTATTTGGGATAAGAGAGACGTTACAAAATTTACAAAGAAAGGGATACATTGGATTGGATAAATGTAGAGAAACCCCAAAAAGGTGGATTAAATTTCCAAAGGAGGAATTACTTTCTCAGGTTAGGATAAATGTAGGAAAAATCCAAAAGGGTGGAGTTAGGACAAATTTTGATAAGTTGCATGCATCGTTGCCGTGATAAACTTTAGTGCGCGTTTTAAACTTAATCTATTTGAGTTTAAACGCAATTATTCTAATCCTAAGAGTTAAGATAGTTTTTACAGTATAAAATAAAACATTTATGATAGATTTTTTCTAAATTACCAACAAACAATATTGAAAATAGTAAAACTTATGACAGAAAATGACAATTTTATAAAATTTTGTTGCGGTTTCTTTATTCTTTAAAAATAAAAAAAAATTCTTACAATACTTAAAAATGATAGTACCTAATTCCTCCTTCCATATAGCCTTAGAAATTACAATAATCTGCAAAGTATTAAATACAATTAATGTACCTCCATGAAGTTGGCGTCGACGCTCAGCATCGAAAATTATTTTTCATGAGACCAAATATATCAAAACATTTTTTAAAAAGGTTTAGGGTTTATACAATGTCTTAAGAAGTATTTTTCAAGGTATTATTTGGATTGACAAATAAAAAAAAGGGAATTTGAAATTTTTGATTCTACGAAAAACAATTTTTGGCGCTGAGCGTCGAAGCCAACTTCAGGGAGGTATTAATGTAAATTTCCATTCTAAATCATATACTTAATTGTAAATTCGTTGACAACTAGGAAACTAAGTGAGTTAATTTTCCCTCCCTTCACTCGAGAAACTCTCTCGCGACTCTCCGCGTCTTCCTGTTTCGCCACTTCAATACACTCATTATCACATATGAAACTGAACTTATATATAGAACACACTAAAAGAGATAATGTCGAGTTTGAGGTTGCCAAAGGATAAAGGAGGAGACGACGATCTGGTTAGTGGGGTTACGTACCCTCCGGTGAGTTTCCGGTGACAAGACTCTGCAATTATACTATATAGCAGTTTCATGGTGAATATGGGGGAAGTGACATGGGGTCGGAAGAAGGACGAAAGGACTCACCAAGCTTGAGGATGGAGGGGAGAGTTAAAGGGAAATTCTCAACAATGCATCAACGAGAAGAGCCGAACTCTTGAGAGATAATCACAGAACTTGCACAACTCAAGTTCCTCTACCTTTTCATATATATATATATATAGGCACCAAATGTGGTTACAATAATTGCAAAAGATTTAGTCTCACAAAAGAAGCAGTAATTAGCTAACAGAAAAAAAAGAAGAGTCCAATTTATCACACCAGCCAAAGTATTATATGGCAAAACAAAAAAAAACTTAGTAAAATAAAACACAAATTGGCTAATCTTGTCACAACTTCTCATTAGTTTCCCAAAGTTTAGAATACAGTTTCCGCTCTTGTTAACCCGAGCAGAGAACTCCAGTGGTGATAATGTTACAAAGATCCTTTGTATGCCTCTACTTTGAATACCACTGACTAACAACTACTATCCGCACTTGTTAGAAAAGGCATCAACTTATACTATAATGGGTCCGCTTATAATAATGCATCTCATATTTCATTGTACTAATAGCACTCCGCACATATTTCCATAGAATTGAATCTCATATATATATATAGCAATATAGTTTGTGCTATTTTAACGGAATTGACGAGCTTCGTTGACCTCATTTTCACAATGACTTTCCCATATATATATATACATATATATATATATACTAGAATGTATTTGCATATATAGTAATTTAAATGTATATAATGAATTGACAATTGATTCCATCTCGATATAAACATATAGCTAAATAGAAAAAAATTTTAAACTATTGTTAACAACTCAATAAACGGGCGTAATTATCGGATTATAATTATAATAATAATGATAGATGTGAAATTGTATAATAAATGAATTGCTGTGAATCTAATTCGACTTTAGTGTGCGCAACCCTTGTATTTTCATACAGTGCGCATCAAATGGTATCGATTTCAAAATTAATGCATTCAATTGTATTTAAAACAATGAAACACAATATCTCAAAACTTAACAAATATATAATATTACAAATAAAATGAAGTGTTTTCCATACAAAGAGAACGATGCTGCGAAGTACACAACGTTTATGATAAACGACTTTAAAAGAAATAAATTTTTAGGATGAAAAATTCTATAATTTTTTACGGAAAAATATTTCTTATAGTCTTTGCTCTGCATATTTTTCAAATACCTGAAAATAGATACATTTATTTACTAAACCCAAAATGACATACTTTCCGTGCAGGTAGAACAAAAAGAATTTTATTTGCTATATTTGATTTTTAACATCGAGAGGTTATTTTTCTCAAAAAAGGTCGTCATCTAGATAGTCTCTCTTATTAAATTTAGTATTTATTTACCTTAATTCACTATATATTTAATTTAATGCTTATATCGATAGTAAATTTTATTGTTTAACGGTTTTGCAGCGGCGATTTTTATCGAACACAATTTTTTTTTTTTTTTTTGCCTGTCGGGAGAATTGTGGTTGCAAGCGACGATCGCATAGTTGAGTAAATGAAGAGAGTACTTTATAATCCTCTGGGCGCATTGAGTAGCTTTTCACGGTTAAGGCACGTCCACCCGAAAACTATATATATATAGACAGAGACTGTATCTTCTATGTCGAAACTGAACTGCTCCCTACAATAATTGGCATGATCGTAGTTGGAGAAACTTCATGGATCCATCTATCGCGGGAAGCCTAATCAAATTAAAGTGGCAGCCATCAAACGCTTCAGGTAATTACGTATACCAAATTCTCGACGAGTTTAAACTCACCTCTGTATAACACTTGGCACACGTATAGCAAACTCAACTCTCTCTATATATATATATATATATACCACCGTGTTCTAAGTGCAAGTTTACACTTGTCTCTCGCTATCTTTCTCTTCCGCGCATTTCCTTTTTCGATCCACCTGGTATCTAACATCGATTACCGCACTAGGCCCTTCACCTCTCTCGTCCTGCCCCCATACTCCTCTTCTTTTTCAGGTGTCGTGCCATTACTCAGTTTCTCTTAAAATGCTTTATAGAGTTCGATAGCCAATAGAAATTGTGCAGCTTACTTTCTTGAGTGTTCAATTTAGAAGAAAATTCCATTTTGATGGTAGGAGAAAAGTAGAAGTTTGTAAGATAAAGTTTTAGACGCATACTAATTTTGATTGTCTTAATCTTGAAACTTAATTTGATTGCACTTGATTTGAATTGAAAGTCATTATTATCCTCGATGAAGCAATTTCAATGCGTGAAAGTATATATATAGTCTTTTAAAACATACATTCTCATTGAATGTCAACAGTTTCTTGGACTATAATAATCAATCGTGTGTCTTAGATGTATGTTTCTTAGATGAAGATGTGTGTAATACTACAAACTGAAAATCATTAAAAGGAATGTCTTTCTCTCTTACTCTCTTTCTCTTGAATTTATCGTGAAAGTTTCGTCAGTTGGAAATCCGAACAAAAGCGTTTTGTGGATACTACCCGCGAGTTGAAATCTCTAAAAACTTTATCACGGATAAATAAAGTTTCTATATGGTTTTAGAATCTAAACGTACTTTTGTGTGCATTCAGACATTGGTGGTATTATGTGATTTTTCTTTGTCTCCTTATGTTTCGTCTTCTCCACTTTTCTATTTAAATGTAAAGTCCCATGATACCTTGTTTGGACAATTTTATTCAAACGAGAAAGCTGCACCTTTAATAAATGTATCCAATGCAACTTTCCTCCTCCTCCTGTATTTTCCTTTCGAGTAAAAACACAATCGTGTTTTATATATTATCTCCATTTTGTAAAATGAATATATCAAAATGTACAAAAAGTATTATTAGATTGAGGTGTCTAAGTTGATTGAACATGTAACAGATTGATATGAGTTGAAAATTTATGAAAAATATATTTTTGTTTCTATAAAAAGAGAGATCGCTATCATTTTGTTATAAGATATAGAGATGAAGGGATATTGACGAATTGGAAGTGTTACAGTTGAACGCACTTGTCACTATAGTGTGTAGTGGTATTCCAGTTTCTGCTTCGGCTGTCTTTGTCAAGTCATCTCTTACATTGCGATCCTTTTGTTGTGTCTTGCTCTGCATATCGTTGACGATAAAAGAAGATCTGCATAAGTTACGTATGTTGGGAAAAATAAAAGGCATTTCCTGTTGATATTATCGTTGAGTTTTGTGAAAAGTTTCCACGAACTGGCAATGGAAGACGATTATAGTAAGACTGATAATTTTTCATGGGTTGCAAATTTTCATCTCTATCTATACATGCCTAACATGATTTTCTACTGAAACGTTTTCGATATCTTTGAATACATATCAGCCATACAGTTTTGCTCCATAAACATTTCACAAAATCGAAATACAAAGCAAAACATTTTGTTTGATCAAACGATATTTGCAGAAAAACGATTGAAAAATTGGTTTGGTCGGATTCTACACTTTTACAGATATATGTTTTTATTGAGAGAATTTTTACGAGTGAATACATTATTTTTGCTTTGCAGTTATTAAAAAAAACTAATACCAAGGGATTCTACATGATAACCGTATAAAAAATCGATATCTTAATTCTATCATAAACCACCCTAAATCTGCAAGCTTTTAAAATCAAAATCTGAAAATTCTCAGTCGTGCATTTTCACTTATTTGTCGGGGAAATTATTCAACAGTGCAAAATGCCTTCTTTTCTTTTTTATAGTAAAAGGACTGTTTCATTCAGATAACATGTTTTAGGTTATCGGAATCAAATGTGAAGCTTATTTAATTTTGATTCCGTTAACAAAACGGTTTGAATTCTTGTAATTCTGCCATATAAGTAGATAAATACAAATTCAGTCAGTCAATTTGCTTCATATTCTTGTAATTTAAGTTTCATAATCAGTAGTAAAAATAAATTAAAATCAGACTCCTTACACTAGAATAAAATCTCTAATTCGCTATATTCGGAATTTAAAACACTATGAAATGAATTCTACATCAGTTAAAGTTGAAGGTTTATTTCTTCAACGGACGAAAAAGAGTTACACGGAGAGAGAGAGAGAGAGACTCTTCGTTAATTCCATTGTATTATAAAGGTTTGCTTGTACGCGCGGTTGAATTTTGCGGGGTGTATGTCGCGTGCGACTGAGTTTCAGCAAGGATTATCCATTAATTCTCAACGTGGCGTGATGTCGGTGGTGTTAAAGCGGTTTGCTGTAGATTTAGATCTGGTCCTTCTCACTCCTCACTTTCTCTTGGTCCGTATACAGTTTTGTGATTCATTCCACCGTAACCAAGTTTCTATCTGCTGTTTTTATTGCGCTACGTTTTTTGTTAGGTTATTGCTCGTAACAGTCCGGGAAAAGTGCTTTACATGCTCTTATATATCATCTATATAGATCCAGTGGCCTTATGTTCGCGCGCAGTACAAGAAAAAAAAATCAAGAAAAGAAAGGAACTTTTTCGTTCCTTTTGCCCTTTACCCCTCGGTTCAGAGGATTGAAAGTGCACAACTGAAAAGTAAAAAGAGCAAAAGCTCACGCGATCCAAGATGTATCAAAGATATTATAAACTTTGCAATATCTCAAAAACATATCTTTCCCCGAAAAAATTGACCAAAAAAAAAAAAAAAAAAAATTCAATTTCAGTATATGTGCGCTGATTAACGGGTAAAACGAAAAAGACGGAGGGAGAAAAAACACGAAACTTCCCTGATGTGCGGAAAAAGTCCATACTTTTGGATCAGAGCCAAAAGTCCATCGATATCATTTCGTCCCAGTTTCGCAAGTAGGTGTCAGCTTATATCCTGTCTTTGAAAAACTTTTCGCATAAAACCCACTCTTCCCCAAAGCATTGGATCAACTCTGGATCGCGATTCAATTCTATCGTGAGGGGGCAAAGTCCGCTCTCGGATATATAACTTTTTTTTTGCGCAGAAATTCTTCACAAGAGACGTATCAAAATTGCAAGTTCGATAGAGGCGTCGTCGATGGAAGATCCTAAGTCATTCGCAAAATTTAGGACAGTCTCTCATGAAAATTGCATTGGCTATAGACTCAAAGCTTTTCTCTCCTTACACACATACACCCGGAAAGATCGTTTTTCCTATACATATATACCTTTTGGGAGGCCTCAATTTATTTTAGAAAGATCCTCAGACGTGGTACTTTAGTAACAAGTTCCATGAAGCAAGTGAATCTTTATCGAGTGTGGCCCAGCTGTTCTCTACAGCTGGTACAAAAAGCTTTCTCCCTCGACTTGCAACAAACTCTGTGTCGTGATTTTCAAGGGAAAACTGTCGTGCTTTGTCGTTGGCAAATTACCCACCTTCAAGAACCAAGAAATTCCCAAGAGGAATCTAACAAAAGACAAATGTCAAAAATTTGTTTTCATACCAACTACAATTGTAAATATTTTGCAGTTTTATTATTCACTCTTTCTTGGAGGAAATTTTTTTTTTTTTTATTTATATTTTCCACCAAAACTAAACATGTTTCTATATTCAGTAAAAAACATTTCAAAGTGTGTGAAAGGTGAGAGAAAGAGAGCGAGAGAGTTTTAAATAAAATACCAAAAACGTGAATTCGGTAAAGAACTCACGTCAGAGGAATCTGATTCGTTTATTTACGAATATATATGTATGTATATATATATCTCAATAGACATAAAAGCCAAAAATACGCTT
Organism: Leptopilina boulardi; assembly: GCF_019393585.1. Taxonomy (NCBI): domain Eukaryota; kingdom Metazoa; phylum Arthropoda; class Insecta; order Hymenoptera; family Figitidae; genus Leptopilina; species Leptopilina boulardi. Next base: position 1,097,307 of record NW_026138003.1, read on the forward strand.
GGAAGCGTATTTCCTTTATGATAGAAGTTTCGCTCGCGCCGCCACTTAGGGATAAAGAGTTAAAGTTTTTAGTACAATAAAACCCGTAGCTTCTTGCGGTTTTAGTGCTTTTTCACTTTGAATTGAGTCACAAAAAGATGTTCGCTCTTTAGTTTCACAGCTCAAAAAAATATCAAAAATTATTTTTAAAATATGAATAACAAATGCATTGAATATACAAAAATAATGATAATAAATTCAATACATAAATATCAATAATAATTAGGTCTATTAAGCTGGCACCACTACTTCAATATTTTTAAAAAATCATTGTGCCACGATTTAAGGCTCAATTAGGGCTAATTACCGCTGACATGTAAAAATTTGCCGCTCCTCATTTTTTTAAAAAAAAGTCCATTGGTGCTAGCTTAACGTTAAGCTAGCACCAACAACTCTATAAACTCAACAAATAATTCAGAACCAAAAATTTTCAAATGCTATAATTTAAGGCTCATTTAGGGCTCTCAAATGGAAAAGGAAAAAATTTTCTAAAAGCAACCCTTAACCCAAAAAACTACCCTTGCCATTTTTTTAATGTAAAACAATTACGAAATCAATATTGTTAATTTTTGGTTAGTTTTTCTTCTGTTGTAAGGGGATTCTTTCTGGGTTCGGTACCTTCCCGTGCCATCTAGAAAGTTAATTTGAACCCCTTTCCGAAATTCCTTTCCAAAGATTCATCATTAAACTTGCAGTTTAATAAACTGAAACTTTAGAAGAAAAGAAAAAGCTTGAAAAAAGCTACAAGCAAATACTACTATCTGCTAATTTGATATCGAATCTTTATTTTGGAAAGGGATTCAAATTGACTTTCTACATGGCACCAGAAGGTACCGAAACCGGAAAGGACCCCCCTACAACAAAAGAAAAGAAAAAGCTTGAAAAAAGAGCTTTCTTTAAAAAATCAAAAACAAAGTTTTTTAAAAAATTTTTAAAATCCATTGAACTTTTTCAGCCTCCCACACCTGATTATCAGTTTTGGTGATGAAACACACGACTTAGGCAGAATTTAGGGCTCAATTCGGGCTCAATTAGGGCAATGAAGCAAAAAGAAACCATGTTCCATTTTTTTTAAAAAAAAGCCTTCTTGGTGCTAGCTTAATAAATAAGTTGGCATCGAAAGCTCTTTAAACTCAAGAAAACAGTTCAGAACTGAAAATGTACATGTGTCCTTATTTAGGGCTCATTTAGGGCTCTTGAATAAATCAATTAAGAATCATCCAATATTTCTTGAAGAATGTTATTTATATTTAGACATTCATATAGTCACAAATCTACAGATATCTAGCTTTTACGCGGAAAAATTAGTCTCTTAGAATTTAAGCGACTAACCGAAGAAAGTCGGATATGAATGATTATTTTCGACAATTTTTAAATATTTTATAACTTTGGAGGAATGTCGTAGAATTTCTAGAAAACTAGTAGTGAAAAAAGAAGTTGCTGAAATATTGTATAACAAGTATTTTCAAACTTCAGCGACTTAATACACCATTATTTATTTTTGGAAAAATTAATTGTAAAAACGAACTTCCCGCCTAATCCTTTTAGAAAAATGTGCTGCCATCTTTGTTGCATATAAGAAACTGTTTTTTGTTTAGAAGTAGAACAATGGTTGGATGGCATTATTAAAACTTCTATCTTCTGTGATGTACTAGCGCCGCCGACGGCCGCAAGCGGCCATCTTCGTTGCTTCTGTTCCTTTTTCAATTTCCATTTTATTCATTTCATTTTAAAAAATGATTTAATTTCATCTTGTGTTTTTTATTTCATATCGATTCAAAATGTAAAAAAAATTATGAATGGGAAATAAGAGAGATTGATTTACGCTATAATCTCTCTTGCACTAATCATTTTCTGCTTTTTTTATTTATTTTAAATTATACTCATCTTTATGCTACTCCGTACTAATTTACTTATAATTGTTTATAGTCTGTTGATTAAATTAAATTAAATAATTTAAATTTCTGATAAATTGTAAAGTATAATATAATATAGAGAAAATAAATTTTTCAGTCTCATAAAGTAGTCACAGAAATGGTTAATTTAAAAAATTACATTCAATCGATTTGTGTGCAATCAATTTTTTCTTTTTTTAATGGAAAAATGAACTGGGTTTCATTGTTTTTTACAAATAATTCATTTAAAAAATTTTTAAGTTACTTATTCAATTGTTAAATCAAACTTAATGATTAATACCTATTCATAATTCTTTGCACGCAAAATTAACAAAAAAATTATATTTAAATTTATTTATATTTTAAAAAATTTAATTAATGAAATTACTATTTTGAAGAATTTAAATTATATTAGAGTTATTCTGTAACTCATTTGTCAGTAATAATAGGAAGAGTAGTAATAATTTTGATAATTTCTTTTTAATAAAAAGTAAACAAAAACGCAATATATTAACTTATATTGAAATGAGTAATTTTTCATTTCAATATGTTAATTTGAAACTATAAAATAATCTAAATAATTTTTACGTGTTCAGAAATAAATAACCTAATAAATTTAAATAATAGCGCTCATTTTTCAATTATGAAAGAAGCGACTGCAGCACCACCTACATACATTTCTAATCTTGATATACGTGTCGCCTTTCTATAATGATTTCACATTCTCAATGCTCATTCCTTATTTCGATATTTTTCGAGTTCAGTTCATCACTGTTTTTTTTAAGAAAGGAAACAAGTTATTTAGTATCTTTTTTGTTTTCTAAGTCATTAGTATTTTAATCGTATATTTTCCATACGAGAAACAATGGTTTCTAAGCCTGGCAGAAAACCTTTCATCTCTGATGAAGAAATAAAACGAGTTATTTTGGAACGAAGAAATGATATTTTTCTCAGTGAAAATAAATTAAAATCAAAGAAGGATATTGTTTGGCAAAAACTTTCTCAAGATGTAGGAGCTAAGATAAGTGCAGGAACATTTTATTCGAAACTCTGCGATTCACACTTTAAGAGTAAAATCTTTGGACGACAAAAAACAGTCGATTCTCAACTTGATAATTCCTTGGACCAATCTAACCTAAAAAGTGACACTTCTGTTTCTGAAAAAAATACTTTAAAGTTCGCTATCTTTGAAAAAAAAGATGAATTTCAGAAACTTTTGATTTCAAAAGAATTCCATACCAAAAAGGGTGTCAAATTTTGTTTCCGATTAGAACCTGGGAGATGGGAAGATTGGATATCCAATAGAATTTGGGATGTTTCGAAATTGTCGTGTGGATTTAATTTCCACAAACATTATATTAATGAAGATGCTTCTGCAGGCTCTATCAAAGGTAATTATTAATTTAAATTAAAAATATGATTGCATTGCATAATACTTGTTTACATTATCCTAACCTTAAAGTTACTCTAACAGTTGTTTTCGGTATTCTTTTCACATTTATAATATTATAAAATTACTTGAATATAAATTTTTATAATTTTTGTATAATTCGATAAAAGGAAACTTTCAAATGATTAATTTACATTTTTTATATATTACATAATAATTTTTAGCCTTAGTTATAGTACTTTTTTACAAAGTGTCCATTCTCTGGTGAGTGTCAATTCATTGGTACCATTACCTTACTTCATTTTTTATTCCAGTATAGAAATTTTTAAAAATATTTGAATGAGAAAAAACCTTGTTCATTTGAACATTAATAACTTCAGGGATATTAAAATTACCATTTCGTTGAATTTAAATAAGATTTTATAAAGAAAAATTTGTGATTTACTTGTGGGTTATTTTTTTCGAGAAGACAGCATAATTATTTTTATGAACTTTTTTTTATCAATATCGAAAACTGAGAAAAAATAATAATTAATGTAAATAGAAGTATAATTAAATTCAAATTCTAACTTTTCTTATTTGAAAATATATTGATTATAATGTTTCATATTAATTAAATATTTTCAGGTTACTGCAAGTGTGGTACTACATTGGATTGTAAAATTGACAATTCAACATATGTACATGAAGTACACATTGACTGCATTGTAAATGTGGAAAATAAATCGCAAAAATGCAAAAAAAGATATTTGAGAGGTGTTGTGAGAAACGAAATTGCACAAGAGTTGATGTCGAAAGGTGCAGAATTGTACCGAACGGAGCAAGCCTCTAAAAAAATGAAATATGGTGATCCTGAGCCGGGATTTCTGCCGAAGGCATCAACTCTAAGGGTTGCTAAAACCGAATACAAAAATTCGACTTATCTCGATCCAGATCCTAGGAAAGCGATAGAAATTATGAAGTATACGTGTTGGAGTAGTGCCATCCATACAATTGTCCAAAATCCATTTCGTGTTAGTTTTTGGAACACGCATCAAATCCAGTCATATTATAGATATGCTGAACAAGGGAATCCTGAAATTTCTGTCGATGCTACTGGCAAACTGGTTAGCCCATTTCTAGTTTTTGAAAACTTTACAACAGGACATATTTTTCTATACCTCATAGTTGTCAATGAAGAGGCCGGACAGTATACTGTTGGTCAAATGTTGAGTTCATCCCATTCAACAGTAACAATTTCACACTTTTTAAGTGAATGGGTTGCAGCAGGTGCTCCCAGTCCTAAAGTTGTCAACTGTGACTCATCGAAAGCCTTATTGGCATCAGCAGTGAGAACATTCACTCAATACCAAACTATATCAGAGTATACTCAAGCCTGTTATGAAGGAATCCTTCCAAATTGCTACATAAGAATTGATGTCGCACACTTTATAAAATTGTACGCCGATGTCTTAAAAAAATTGACTAATTTAAGAAAAGTGCGAATATTTTATAAAGCTGCGATTGGCCAACTGATATTGGCACGAAATTTGGAAGTAGCAAAAAAGATTTTAAAGGCTATTTTAATAATAGCTCAAGCTGAAACGGACGGTTACTCAATACAAAGAAAAATCAAAACGCAATGCGAAATTGAAAGGGATTTCTTGAAAAAAATCATAGATCCGAAAGAACTTGAAATTGATTCCGATGAAATTTCTGAAGATAATTGTCTTGATCGTCCACAAGATGATACAATTTTTGAGAGTCTTGAAGATAATCGTAACTTTTGGTCGAATTGGTTTGACTCTGTGAATCGAGAAGCTGTTGCGTTAATCAAAAAAGAAATTGGTGACCATGATAACGCGTACTACCTGCCTAAATTAATTGAAAAACTTCAAAAAGATTTCGCGTGGTTTCCTCTTTGGTCCTGCATTGTCAGAGACAAATTCGGTTTTGGCAAGATTCCTGGTTCTTCTGCGCCTGTTGAAAGCCAGATAAAAGATATAAAGAAAGATTTGTTTTCTTCATCAAGCTCTTTAATGAGAGTCGATGTATGTATTGATAAGTTGTTAACTTATTTCAATGGCAGGTCATTATTAGTCGAAGCGAAGGCAATGGAGATCGAGAATAATATCAGTGTCACTGAGAGTGAAAAATCTGTGTCAAAAATCCAGGTCTCTGAAGAAAGCTCTTTTTATTTAAATGAAATTTCCTTTCAAGATGGACTAGAGTCAAAAATTAATAGTAAAGATTCTTTCTCGAAAATCAAGACTCCTGAAATTTCTAGTTCTCTAAATGAGGTATCCTTGCTAGAAGACCAGAAATCAAAGAATGAGAGTGAAAACACTATCTCCAAAATTCAGGTACTTGATGAAAGTTTTGGTTCTTTAAATGAGGATTTTCAAGAAGATGCACTGGAATCAAATTGTGATAATGAATTGTCAAATGGTATGTAAAAATATAAGAAAAATAATAATTATAAGTACAAAAAATGAACAGATCTTTCATTCTTAAACGCTATAACTGCAGTCCAAAGTAAAAACCTTGTAACCGTATTTTCCGTTAGATCGTGATTTGTCCAAAACCTAATGAAATTTCGACCTTACGGAAAATACTTTTACTAGGTTTTTACTTTGGACTGCAAATAAGTTACTCACTAAATTTGAATTAAAGATAATGTAACTCATAAAGCAATTAAAATTCAGTTATGAAAAATCGTATGTACACTAATTAAAAATATTTGTTCACTAATGCGAAATAATTTTTGAATATTTTAGCGAAATTTTTTATGACTCATCAGTGGGCATATACTAATATCAGTTGTTGTCATCTACTTGTACATGTTCATATTGTTATTTTTATTTATAATTCTAAGATTGGAGAATAAAGAAATCTTTCTTGTAGTAATAATTTAAAAGATCTGTTCAATTTTATTTTTAATACATTGTTCAATGGGTTTCTCCGAATATGTGAATCAAATCTTTTTTAATAATATAGGCATTATATTCGGGTCATTTATATTTCAGATATTGTTTTGAAAAATTTTAATCGTGATAGATTGAAATTAGAAACCTGCGAAATTTGCAAATCGAAATTTACTTCCAATAAATCGCAAAAACAGAGTATCCAACAAGTTCTATGTGATAAATGTTTAACCCTGGAAAGTGCAACGTTAATTCTAGAATCACGAGAGAAGGAAAATTGGCGAGGATTAATATTAAACCCTAATAAGCGGACTAAAAATCAAAAAATTTCCAAATATTTGGATAAAAATCAAATGACTTTTGATTCCTTATCTTTTGATAAGCTAAACAAAGTACCTATTTTGAAAAATGGAAATGATCCGACATTGAAGGTATATTTTTTCTTCAATTTATTTTATTGAATAATTTATATAATCAAATATGAAATAATAATGCATTAAGATTTTGTAAAAAATTATTTAATTAATTTCTTTTTTAAAGGCTGTTCAAATAGGGAAAACGGCATATTCGTTTACAAATACATGTGCGTTCGATGCGATATGTCAAAATTTTATTATTGGAAGTGTTGACAATACTGAAGTAGAATCGCTTTTAAAATTACTTCAGAGAAATAATAAAATTGCTGAATTAGCTCTGTATGTAAAAAGAAATGGTACCAAAAATTCTTATAAAAAAAGGGGCACTATTCTTGTAGAAGCATACAGAGATTTGGAAAAAGAAAATAGAGCAATATGTAATGGGATCGTAATCTTCAACTGTCTGACAAATGCCTTCGATTTATCACGCAAATTATTCACTGAATTGCCAACCTGTGTGATTAATTTCAAGTGCAAAACTTGCAATGCCAAAAAAGTGCAACGAACGAATCATTTTTTCATCGAAAACAGTTGTTTAAATGAAAAGATTGGAGAGGAATTAAAAAGTGACAAACCATGCAGTAAAAGAGGATGCAATGGTAGCGCTCAAGCAACCTTTGTTGCAAGTGGTAATATTGATTTTTTATTATTTCTAATCTGCATAGGGCAACAGAGTATCGTATTCCTTGAATTTAAAAACTAAGTCGATATAGTAGGTTTCAGCTTCACATTTAGTGAAGGAACTTAATATGATTGATAATTTGTTTGTGAATAATTCCTGGAAAATTCAAAAATATATATTTACTTTTTCTATTCGCAGGACCAATACTTTTTATTCAATTGGCCAATATTACAGAAACTATTGACCTCGATAATGTGCCCATTGCATTTTCTGATATGATAGGAAACGTAGACAAATTCAGCCTTTTAGGGGTTATTAACTACTTAAATGCCAATCTTCAAAGGAACTGCGATCTGAGAAACATTGGAAGTGGTCACTATACGTGCATTACACTGAGGAATAAACAATGGTACGAAATAAACGATTTGAGAGGAGGAGAAATGCGTGTGATAAAAACAAAAAAAGATAAGCAGATACATTGTGAGTTTCTCATTTATGTAAAGTCAAATAAATGAGAACCACAAAATTATCGTTTAAATCAGCACCAAAAAATTTGTAACTATTGTCAAAGATTTTATAAAAATAAGTAGAAAAAATTTTTATGTAAATTAAAGAATAGTATTTATTGCTTAAAAAATTGTAGTTTGATTTTGGATGATTCTTTCTTGATTTATTCAAGAGCCCTAAATGAACCCTAAATTATGGCATAGTCAAAATTTAAATATCTGTTGTTTTTTTTTGAGTTTCGAAGTGAATTGTGCCAGCTAAGTGATAAAGTGGCACCATCTCCTTTTTAAAAAAAATATAAATATTTTTTTTTTGATTTAGAAATTTTTTGTTAAATTTCTTTCTACGCCCATTTGAAAGCCCTTAATGAGCCCTAAATTATGGCATAGTCAAAATTTAAATATCTGTTGTTTTTTTGAGTTTTGAAGTGAATTGTGCCAGCTAAGTGTTAAGGTGGCACCATCTCCTTTTTAAAAAAAAATATAAATATTTTTTTTTTGATTTAGAAATTTTTTGTTAAATTTCTTTCTACGTCCATTTGAAAGCCCTTAATGAGCCCTAAATTATGGCATAGTCGAAATTTAAATATCTGTTGTTTTTTTTGAGTTTTGAAGTGAATTGTGCCAGCTAAGTGTTAAGGTGGCACCAATTCCGTTTTTAAAAAAAATAAAAATATTTTTTTTTTGATTTAGAAATTTTTTGTTAAATTTCTTTCTACGTCCATTTGAAAGCCCTTAATGAGCCCTAAATTATGGCATAGTCAAAATTTAAATATCTGTTTTTTTATTTGAGTTTTGAAGTGAATTGTGCCAGCTAAGTGTTAAGGTGGCACCAATTCCGTTTTTAAAAAAAATAAAAATATTTTTTTTTTGATTTAGAAATTTTTTGTTAAATTTCTTTCTACGTCCATTTGAAAGCCCTTAATGAGCCCTAAATTATGGCATAGTCAAAATTTAAATATCTGTTTTTTTATTTGAGTTTTGAAGTGAATTGTGCCAGCTAAGTGTTAAGGTGGCACCAATTCCGTTTTTAAAAAAAATAAAAATATTTTTTTTTTGATTTAGAAATTTTTTGTTAAATTTCTTTCTACGTCCATTTGAAAGCCCTTAATGAGCCCTAAATTATGGCATAGTCGAAATTTAAATATCTGTTGTTTTTTTTTGAGTTTTGAAGTGAATTGTGCCAGCTAAGTGTTAAGGTGGCACCAACTCCGTTTTTAAAAAAAATAAAAATATTTTTTTTTTGATTTAGAAATTTTTTGTTAAATTTCTTTCTACGTCCATTTGAAAGCCCTTAATGAGCCCTAAATTATGGCATAGTCGAAATTTAAATATCTGTTGTTTTTTTTGAGTTTTGAAGTGAATTGTGCCAGCTAAGTGTTAAGGTGGCACCAATTCCGTTTTTAAAAAAAATAAAAATATTTTTTTTTTGATTTAGAAATTTTTTGTTAAATTTCTTTCTACGTCCATTTGAAAGCCCTTAATGAGCCCTAAATTATGGCATAGTCAAAATTTAAATATCTGTTTTTTTATTTGAGTTTTGAAGTGAATTGTGCCAGCTAAGTGTTAAGGTGGCACCAATTCCGTTTTTAAAAAAAATAAAAATATTTTTTTTTTGATTTAGAAATTTTTTGTTAAATTTCTTTCTACGTCCATTTGAAAGCCCTTAATGAGCCCTAAATTATGGCATAGTCAAAATTTAAATATCTGTTTTTTTATTTGAGTTTTGAAGTGAATTGTGCCAGCTAAGTGTTAAGGTGGCACCAATTCCGTTTTTAAAAAAAATAAAAATATTTTTTTTTTGATTTAGAAATTTTTTGTTAAATTTCTTTCTACGTCCATTTGAAAGCCCTTAATGAGCCCTAAATTATGGCATAGTCGAAATTTAAATATCTGTTGTTTTTTTTGAGTTTTGAAGTGAATTGTGCCAGCTAAGTGTTAAGGTGGCACCAATTCCGTTTTTAAAAAAAATAAAAATATTTTTTTTTTGATTTAGAAATTTTTTGTTAAATTTCTTTCTACGTCCATTTGAAAGCCCTTAATGAGCCCTAAATTATGGCATAGTCAAAATTTAAATATCTGTTTTTTTATTTGAGTTTTGAAGTGAATTGTGCCAGCTAAGTGTTAAGGTGGCACCAATTCCGTTTTTAAAAAAAATAAAAATATTTTTTTTTTGATTTAGAAATTTTTTGTTAAATTTCTTTCTACGTCCATTTGAAAGCCCTTAATGAGCCCTAAATTATGGCATAGTCAAAATTTAAATATCTGTTTTTTTATTTGAGTTTTGAAGTGAATTGTGCCAGCTAAGTGTTAAGGTGGCACCAATTCCGTTTTTAAAAAAAATAAAAATATTTTTTTTTTGATTTAGAAATTTTTTGTTAAATTTCTTTCTACGTCCATTTGAAAGCCCTTAATGAGCCCTAAATTATGGCATAGTCGAAATTTAAATATCTGTTGTTTTTTTTGAGTTTTGAAGTGAATTGTGCCAGCTAAGTGTTAAGGTGGCACCAACTCCGTTTTTAAAAAAAATATAAATATTTTTTTTTTGATTTAGAAATTTTTTGTTAAATTCCTTTCTACCTCCATTTGAAAGCCCTAAATGAGCCCTAAATTGTGTCAGGGTGGATTTTTAAATATCTCGTTTTTTATATGGTTTTTTAAGCGGTTGGTGCCAGCTTAACGTTAAGGTAGCACCAACCCCTTTTTAAAAAAAAAAAAAATCAAGTAGAGTGTTTTTGTTTTTAAATTTTTTTTTGAAAATTCTTTCTATGTCCAATTGAAAGCCCTAAATGAGCCCTAAATTATGGCATGGTAGAATTTTAATTATCTCTTTATTCATTTAGTTTTTTAAGCAGTTGGTGCCAGCTTAACCCTAATAAAATATCGGATATTTAAAATTTGACTTTGCCATAATTTAGGGCTCATTTAGGGCTTTCGAATGGACGCATAAAGAAATTTGAAAAAAATTTCTAAATCGAAAAAAATTTTTATATTTTTTTAAAAAAGGAGTTGGTGCTACCTTAACATTTGGCTGGCACAACTCACTTTAAAACCCAAATAAAAAAACAGATATTTAAAATTTGACTTTGCCATAATTTAGGGCTCATTTAGGGCTTTCAAATGGACGCATAAAGAAATTTAATAAAAAATTTCTAAATCGAAAAAAATCTTAATTTTTTCAACAAAAATAAATACTTTGGAATTTAGGGCTAATTTAGGGCTCCTAAATGGAATTACATTGGGAGTTCAAGAATGATACCGCAACTATAAAACCAACCCAAGAGTAGTTCAAACTTAATTTTTTCAAAAAATAAATACTAAGGAATTTAGGGCTTATTTAGGGCTCTTGAATGGAACTACTTGGGTGTTCAAAAATGATACCCCAACTTTAAAAACCACCCAAGAGTAGTTCAAACTTAATTTTTTTAAAAAATAAATACTTAGGGATTTAGGGCTAATTTAGGGCTGCTAAATGGAACTACTTGGGTGTTCAAGAATGATACACCAACTTTAAAAATTACCCCAGAGGAGTTCAAACTTAATTTTTTGAAAAAATTAGCAATAATTCCTAAGTATTTGTTAATTTAAAAAATTAACTTTGAACTACCCTGGGGTAGTTTTTGAAGTTGGTTTATCATTTTTGAACACCCAATGAAATTTTTTTAAAAGCCCTAAATAAGCCCTAAATTCCTAAGTATTTATTTTTTAAAAAAATTAAGTTTGAACTACTCTGGGGTAGTTCTTAAAGTTGGGGTATCATTTTTGAACACCCGATGTAGTTCCATTCAAGAGCCCTAAATTCCTAAGTATTTATTTTTTGAAAAAATTAAGTTAGAACTACTCTGGGGTAGTTCTTAAAGTTGGGGTATCATTTTTGAACACCCAATGTAGTTCCATTCAAGCACAGAAAATTAAAAGGTATTAAAATAAGCTGCAACGCTTCTTATTTTAATCCATTTTTACTTATTTTAAAACCAAAATGAATTAAAATAAGAAAAATTTGATTAAAATAAGAAGCGTTGCAGCTTATTTTAATACCTTTTAGTTTTCTGTGAGAGCCCTAAATTCCTAAGTATTTATTTTTTGAAAAAATTAAGTTAGAACTACTCTGGGGTAGTTCTTAAAGTTAAGGTATCATATTTGAACACCCAATGTAGTTCCATTCAAGAGCCCTAAATAAGCCCTAAATTCCTTAGTATTTATTTTTTGAAAAAATTAAGTTTGAACTACTCTTGGGTTGGTTTTATAGTTGCGGTATCATTCTTGAACTCCCAATGTAATTCCATTTAGGAGCCCTAAATTAGCCCTAAATTCCAAAGTATTTATTTTTGTTGAAAAAATTAAGATTTTTTTCGATTTAGAAATTTTTTATTAAATTTCTTTATGCGTCCATTTGAAAGCCCTAAATGAGCCCTGAATTATCGCAAAGTCAAATTTTAAATATCCTACTTTTTATTAGGGTTTTGAAGTGAGTTGTGCCAGCCAAATGTTAAGGTGACACCAACTCCTTTTTTAAAAAAAATACAAAAATTTTTTTTTTTCGATTTAGAAATTTTTTAAAAATTTCTTTCTACGTCCATTTGAAAGCACTAAATGAGCCTTAAATTATGGCATAGTCAAATTTTAAATATCTGTTTTTTTATTTGGGTTTTAAAGTGAGTTGTGCCAGCCAAATGTTAAGGTAGCACCAACTCCTTTTTTAAAAAAAATATAAAGATTTTTTTCGATTTAGAAATTTTTTTCAAATTTCTTTATGCGTCCATTCGAAAGCCCTAAATGAGCCCTAAATTATGGCAAAGTCAAATTTTAAATATCCGATATTTTATTAGGGTTTTGAAGTGAGTTGTGCCAGCTAAGAGTTAAGATAGCACCAACTCCTTTCTTTAAAAAAATATAAAGATTTTTTTTTTGATTTAGAAATTTTTTTTAAATTTCTTTCTACGTCTATTTGAAAGCCCTTAATGAGCCCTAAATTATGGCATAGTCAGAATTTAAATATCCGATTTTTTATTAGGGTTTTGAAGTAAGTTGTGCCAGCTAAGAGTTAAGATAGCACCAACTCCTTTTTTTAAAAAAAATATAAAATTTTTTTTTTTGATTTAGAAATTTTTTTAAATATTCTTTCTACGTCCATTTGAAAGCCCTAAATGAGCATTAATTTATGGCATAGTCAAAATTTAAATATCTGTTTTTTTATTTGGGTTTTAAAGTGAGTTGTGCCAGCCTAATGTTAAGGTGGCACCAACTCCTTTTTTAAAAAAAATATAAAGATTTTTTTCGATTTAGAAATGTTTTTTAAATTTCTGTATGCGTCCATACGAAAGCCCTAAATGAGCCCTAAATTATGGCAAAGTCAAATTTTAAATATCCTACTTTTTATTAGGGTCTCCTTTCTAAAAAAAACTATATGGTGGAGTGTGTTCTTTGATTTTGAATTTTTTTTTGAAAATTCTTTTTATGTCCAGTTGAAAGCCCTAAATAAGCCCTAAATTGTGTCAGGGTGGATTGTCAAATATCTTGTTTTTTATATGGTTTTTTAAGCGGTTGGTGCCAGCTTAACGTTAAGGTAGCACCAACCGCCTTTTTTTTAAAAAAATAAAGAGCGGTAAATTTTTTATTTTGAGCGGTAATTAGCCCTAATTGAGCCCTAAATTCTCACATAGGAGATATTTAAAAATATCAAACTTGTGGTGCCAGCTTAACAGACCTATAATAATTCAATTAATAGAATATTTGTTGAAAGAAATAAAATCATTAAATTATTATATACAAATAATACCGAGGAATTATTTATGTCTCATTTTGATTCTCAATATTCAGCATTAATTATTGACGTTCATTTATTTTGAATTTTCAATCATTATTGAATGAAGATAGAAATACACTTTAATGAATTGAATTAAAAAATTATTTTCATGTAACATGTAGACACTTGTTGTTGAATAAATAAAAGAATTATGTTCATTAAAAAAATTTCAACTTGAAACTATTGAACAAAAATTAGTAGAAGTAGCAACATAGTGCCTTTAATGCCTTTAATACGTCCGTGAAGCTGGCCGGAACATACCATAATATGAAAATATTCACTACATGAGAATTAAGGGCTCATTAAGGGCTAATTAGGGCTGTGTGTCTTGAATTTTGGGCTTTTGATTTATTTAAGGAAAATGACACCCGGCTAACTTCATATTGAAGCTGGCCGGAAACACGCATAGCTTCTATATTACTGCTCCAATTAACTTCTAAGTGGCAGAAACATTTAGGGCTCATTAAGCCCTTTAAGAATACTCTATATTATTAGTTGAAAAGTTTCAGTTTTTTAAAAAAAATCGTGGTTCCGGCCTGCTTCACGTTGAAGCTTGCCGGAAACACGCATAACTTCTATGGCACTGCTCCTATTAACTTCTAAGTGGTTAAAAAATTTAGGGCTCATTCAGGATTACTAAAAAAACGCAATTTCTTATTCAGAGCACTACCATTTTATAAGAAATTTTTTCAATAAAGATTTTTATCGATCAGGTTTTATACATTTTATACGTATATTACGTCGAAAACGTATTATACGTTCAAAACTTCGTGTGACGCGTCACAACCCATCACTGTTGTGCAGGCTCAAGGTATTCGATTTTTGATATCGATATAATTCTCGAGTTTCCACAATGTTCTGTAATGAATTTAAAGGTTATGTTGAAAACTAAATTTTTTGATAAAATATACAATAAATCAAGGATTTTTAAAAATGTGATAGTTTTTATAGTTACAAGTTACAGTCAACTTTCAGAATTAATCCATCCACTAAAACTTTCCGTGAAAAGAGTGAGAATGGAGTTCCAAGACGCTGCTTTGCGTTGCGTTTTGTAACTAGTCCATGAGTGCGACTACAGTGAACATATATCTGCATCTCTCTCACACTCATGGTCTAGTGACAAAACGCCGCCATGAGAATCTTCCCTGAAACTTTCCGAAAATTTCAATTAGTAATGTTGGCAGTTGACAAAAATACAGGGATGGGTAAATGTCGCAAACTCAAGGTTTGCTACGTATGATACCTAAAATATGTAGTACACGTAACAAATTGTCGCAAACGTCGCAAACCATATTATAAATATAACCTCACTTTTTGGATGTCAACTCGGACTCGCCTCATCATCATAACAGATAAATTAGAATAATGTCTCAGGCAACTCAGGTAAATAGATCTACTGGTAAATATAAAGAGATGAAATATTCTTTAACTAATAATTTATTGCACTTCAGTTTAATAATTTTTATTAAGTTAATAAGTGTTTTTATATGTCTTTACTCTTTACTTTGAATTTCTATAATCCTACAAAAAAATCTCGTCAATGCTTCTGAAAAATTAAATATAGATCTTTTTGATTTTTATAAACAATCAAATCAATCAAACAAAAATTCAAAGACTAAACACATAGCGGGAACCAACTAGATTGAGGTTATATTTGCTTCTGACCATTACGAGTGCCTACGTCATGAAATGTAACAAACGTTGTGTAGCAAACTGGACAAGTTGTATACACATGTAACATACGTAGCACACTTAAGGAGCTTCTACAATAGCTCCGTTTGGCAAGTCCAAGTCCAAGTCGGTTGGAGTTGGTTGCGCACGCATGGTGTTGCCAACTGTCGCCGAGTTGAAAATGAAAAAAAAAATTGTGCGTGATCTCGTGCTCACGATATAGTTGAGGTTATGTACCTTTGAAGATGTAAACACGCTGTAAAGTTTAATAAATTATTTGTTGTTGTTCCTGTTGATGTTGCCGCCGTCTCATCGTTTTTTAAAGAGAAGAAAAATATAAATTAAATTAAATTTTTCTTTTATAAATAACAAAAATTTTTATGGCAACACATGAAGAAATTCATTTATTATTTTATATATATTTATATATATATAAATATATATATATTATTATTGTATATTTCTTTATTACTATATTTATATATTACAAATATAAAATTCATTGCATGTGTGTATTATTCGGGGAAAAAAATTTTGTTATTTATAAAAGAAAAATTTAATTTAATTTATAGTTTTCTTCTCTTTAAAAAACGACGAGACGGCGGCAACATCAACAGCAACAACAACAAATAATTTATTAAACTTTACAGCGTGTTTACAGCTTCAAAGGTACATAACCTCAACTATTTCGTGAGCACGAGATCACGCACAATTTTTTTTTTCATTTTCAACTCGGCGACAGTTGGCAACACCATGCGTGCGCAACCAACTCCAGCCGACTTGGACTTGGAGTTGCCAAACGGAGCTATTGTAGAAGCTCCTTTAGATAACATACATGAAGTATGTTACTTACCCATCTCTGCAAAAATAGCACATTTGTCCAGAGGCGCATTGGACTAGCGGCGCTTTTGGTAACTTACTTTTTGGTAACAGAGGAAAGCTTTTCGATGAAGTAGACATAAATTGTGTGCAATTTTCGTGAACGAATATCGTGTTTTTCTACAGTGTCTTGATGATGATTTAAGAAAAATGTCAGTGCAATCTGGAAGACAAGTAACGGTTCCTAGAACCGTAGTTATTAACGTTATTAAAAAACGTATTAATAATGTTTTCAATGAAGATGACCCAACAAAATTAACAAGTAAAAATGATCTAATATGGCAGCAATTGTCTTTAGATTTAGAGAAAAAGTTGAAACCAAAAACACTCTACAATATGATGTGCCAAAAAACATTTCGACGTCTTGTTTGCGAAGAAAGTTCTTTCCAAGATGAAACTACCAGTGACGAGTCCGGAAATGATAGTAATCACGCTAATAATAAAAAAGAAAAAATATGTGTCTTTTATAGAAAAAAAGAGGAGTTTTCAAATCTCATCGAAAAAAAAATTTTAGTCGTCTCAGTCGTACGGGAAAATCCAATATTATAGTTAAAAGAACAGTTTTTAAAAAAGGAGAATGGCAACCATGGCTGACAAGAGCTTTAAAAAAAGAGGGCAATATAAATTGTGGGTTTCGTTTTAAGAGAAATGATTTAAAACAAAGTGGATTTTCAGGAACCATAACAGGTGGGAATATATATATATATATATTTATTTATTTATATATATGTAGATTAATTTATACATCATTCAATTGATTCATATTTTTAATAGATAAATATTATTTATAACAATATTTAATGTATACTTTTGAAATACAGTTCACATTTATTTTTTAATTTTTACGAATTTTAATAACTGGTGATCCTTATCAATATTGTTGTCACTATGTAGTTTCTTTTACATTACACAGCCACACAAAAAAAAAAAAGTACCCGGGCCGGGAAATGAGACCATCATTTTTTGATGTATTTTGATGCGCTGAACACGAATCTGAAGTCCGTTTAGCTCCATCACGTCAGGATTTTGACATAACCTCAAAAAACAGCTGATTTTAAATGACAGGAGAAATTTTTTAAATAATGGCAGATTTGCTTGAATCTTGTTACTCGGGGGTTTTTGGGGTCGCTGATTACGAATTTAACGTCAGATTTAATAAATTCAAAATGGTGGATCCAATATGGCGGACGAATTTTTAAAAAGTAGTTGGATTTTTACGAAAATTGGTATCTAGGGGTTTTGGGAGTCGCTGATTACAAATTTATCGTCAGATTATTCAAATTCAAAATGGCGGATCCAATATGGCGGACGAGTTTTTAAAAAATAGTTGAATTTTTATGTAACTTGGCCGATACTGGGGTTCCGAGTCCCTGCATCGTAATACGTTTCCTACGTGTGTCTGCCATGACGGCATCAAAGCCATTATCCAGGGACTTAGCCGGATAGCGGACAAACTCCGTTGCCCACCGTCACCGCGTGGAGGTACCCTGGATGCAGACACATGTAGAAACATAAAGATATTTGACCACCGTACTATATCTGCCATTTTACATTTGAATAATCTGACGTTAAATTCGTAATCAGCGACTCCAAAAAACCCCATGATACCAATTTTCGTAAAAATCCAACTACTTTTTAAAAATTCGTCCGCCATATTGGATCCGCCATTTTGAATTTATTAAATCTGACGTTAAATTCGTAATCAGCGACCCCAAAAACCCCCGAGTAACAAGATTCAAGCAAATCTGCCATTATTTAAAAAATTTCTCCTGTCATTTAAAATCAGCTATGTTTTTTGAGGTTATGTCAAAATCCTGACGTGATGGAGCTAAACGGACTTCAGATTCGTGTTCAGCGCATCAAAATACATCAAGAAATGATGGTCTCATTTCCCGGCCCGGGTACTTTTTTTTTTTTGTGTGGCTGTGTTATCAATTGATAATATTTAAAATAATCGAATTTTACATATTTTTCTTTGCTGAAATATCAGTAAGAAATTTAATGGAAATAATTTGACGAAACAACGTATAATAATCGAAAAGTTTTGAACTCAATTCAGAAATAAAATTTTGATTTATAAAAGTAAAGAAGTATTAGAAAGCAAATGAATAGCACTTTGTTAAATTGGAGTGAGACTTCTTTCATTTTTTATTCAAATTTACTTGATAGAATTATTTCATTCATATAAGTTTTTGAAATTTGTATTCACAAAATAACTAATAACATTAAAATTGTCATTTATATTGTAACGTCGGTTTTTTTGTTTTAAGAAAATTTTTTTTTGATTGTCAGTAAAGCTTAGGTACAGGGTAGAAGAATTGCAAATTAAAATTTATTATCATTAAAATATTTTAAAAATCATTTTAACTTACTTGCTAGCTCTTTACTTTTTAAAATACGTTCAACTCATTAAATAAAATTCTTATTTCTTAGGGCGGTGTAAGTGTGGTAGCACATTAACGTGTACAATTAGTGATCCTGGTAGCGATGCCGTAAAATTTTATTGTGCTGTAACTAAAGGAGATTCTAAAGCAAATTGCAGTAAAATATATTTACGAAATCCAATTCGACAGAAAGTAGGAAAGGAGCTGCGAAATAAATCTGTAGAAATGTACAGAATCAAGCAAGCAGCAAAATATATGCATTCTGATGATGACCAAGAACCAGCAGATTTACATACACGATTGGTTTTGGCTAAAGTAAAATCTGAGCATCTTGCTTCCGAACATCTTGATGCTGTTCCATTAAGAGCAATAGAGAAATTGAAATGCCATATGATGCCTAATACAATCCACTTTATTGGATCAAATCCTCCTTTTATAATTTACTGGACATCTTTTCAGAGACAAATTTATATTAATTACGCAGATAGAGAAGTAGCTTGTATTGCAGTAGATGCTTCTGGCGGAATGTTCAAACCTATTCTACTCGGTGATGGTACTTATTCTGGACCATTGTTTTTATATTTAATAGTTGTCAATGATGAAGAAGGACAACTCTCAGTTGCTCAACTTATTAGTGGAAGTCATTCAGCTAGTAAAATTGCTTTTTGGCTTACTGAATGGGGTTCTACTCTAAAATCATTGCCAAAAGAATTTGTTAGCGATTCGGCAAAGGCATTGCTAATAGGGGCAATAAGAGCTTTTCCAGGATTTTTAACTATAGAAGCTTATGTCAAGGCTTGTGAAAATTCTACATTGCCTCCTACTTACATACGAATCGACGTCGCACATTTCATACACTTGTATGCAATTCTATTAAAAAAAGTTCTCACCAAATCGATCCGAGTATTTTATAAAGCAGCAATCGGCTTACTTATAAGAGCGCAAGACCCCGAGTCAGCGAAAAGAATTTTAAAAGGAATTTTACTATCGGCCAGATGTTCAACTGATGGAAACTTGTCTCAGAATAAGTTATCACAATGCCAAGAAGAAAGAGACTATTTAATGTCAAAATTGAAACCAGATAACGACGAAGAATCTGATGAGGACGACGACGACGATGATGATGATGATAATGATGACACCATAAAAGGGGATAATTTATTTGCATCTAAAGAAACCAAAAGTATTTTGGAAGATGATAATTCTAGTTTTACATGCAAGTGGTCACAATTCGCTGAAGATATTGATGAGGAAGTAAAGCTTATAGCTAAAAATGAAAAAAGTCAACATGTCAATGCATATAAGTTTCCAGAACTTGCAAAAAAACTCGTCAAAGATATGAAGTTCTTTACAATGTGGTCTTGCATTGATAGAAATAGATTTGGGTATGGGAGAATACCTGCATCTAGTGCTGCCTGTGAAAGCGAGTTCAAAAACATAAAAAAATTAATGCTAGAATCAGAGAATCTTCCTATAAGAGTGGATGATTTTCTTCGACTGCATGTGGAAACATATATCACAGGGCGATCACGTATTGTTGGTGTTAAACAAAAATCTATCGCAGCAAAAGATATTTACACACCTACTGACAGTGACAGCTCTGATGAAGACATTGACAAATGTAATAAAGAACTTTCTTTAGAAATATCTAGGTCCATCAGTATTGAAGATACCGAGGTGACCGAGATTAACCAATCTACAGTGGATACGAGTTTCTTAAATTTGTCAAAAGAGTCTGAAAATGATTCGATTGAAATAAACAACAAATCATCAGTCAAAGGCAATAAAATGCTAATCATGTGCAATTTGTGTAATGTGAGTTTTGACAAAAACAGAGACTCGTCGATAGACAGTGAATACGGAAAATTATGTCTTAAATGTCAAACTGTGGATAGTGCACGTACAATTTTAGCAACTCGTCAAGAAGAAAATTGGAGAGGAATGGTTTCTAAAAAAAAATCAACTGAGTCAAAATCACGACAACGTAAATTGGAAATATTACCAAAAAATAAAAATGATAATGAAGATACTAAGGAGAATATTGAGCCGATTGCCAATAAAGAAAAAATAAGAGATATTAAGAGATGCAAATCTGGAAAAACATCTAGATATATTGATGTTAATCTAGAAACATTCGACAAACTTTCAGAAAAAACACTGGGAAAAGTCCCCATCTTTAAAAATGCTAATTGCGAGAAACTTCAGGTAAAGTTTACAAGAATTCTTTATATATAAAAATATCGTGAATGGTTTTTTCTGGTAATTTTATTTTAATTATTTTTACTTACACATATACTCAGATATACATAAAAAGACTATAGTTCTAAACATTGAAATGAAAGAAATCTTTTGTCGATATAAATAGTTTAAAAAAGTATTAACTACAATAAAAACAAAAATCGTTAAATGATCATTTTGAAACATTATAGGGGAAAGGTGAAGCAAAACCGTTCACGTTTTTGTAATTTGCGGTTTACAAAGAATCAATAAAACAAATTAATTCTATTTTTGCTTAAAATTCATCTTTGAACATTAGAGAATGAGAAAAAATAATTTATCAACTAACTTAAACCATGTTTTTCAAAAATATGCAAAGTACCCGGTTTTGCAAAATCAGTTTCATTGTTACATAGTGAACAATTGATTTCGATTCTTTTAATATTTTTTAATAAATAATTAATATAAAATAAGAATAATAATATAAAAAAATATTAATAAATAAATATTTTAATATATTGTTTTTAATCGAATTTTTAAGAATGTTACTTATTTTTCTTCTTTTACAATAAAAAATCACAATTGAAATTATTATCTTCGTTACTGTAAGATTATATTTGTTAAAAATTGAAATATCAAAAGTCAAACATCGATAGAACAGATATCTCAAAACACATATCGCTTCTTTTGCGGTAAAATTTAAATATCCATTGTGTAATGTATTTGAATATACATGGATTTGCTCCACACAATTTTTAACAAACTGTAAAATTTTCAGCCTATTGTTAATAATTTAACTGTTAGTTTTTCATTTCAATGTTCAGGACTCTAAAGATATATAGGGGATAAAATTTATTGTGAAATAATTAAAAAAAGTTATTACTATTTTAGTTAAGATAAATGTACCAGTTACTGTGAGAATATAGCTTCAGATTTGAATATCTGGATATTAAAGTTTAATATCTAGATGTTGACAGTAATAATATATTTTTATCAATATATACTTTCAAATATACAGTTTTCTGTGTAGTTTACATACATTACTTATTGTTTAATAATAAATAATAATCATTACAAAGTCGCAGTAATTGGTACAGTTACGTTATAATCGCTTTTAAGCAGGGTATCAAATTTGGAAAAAAACAATATACTTTCGCCAACACCTGTGCGTTTGACAGCATCGCCCAAGTATTGCTGGTTGCAGCACATGACAATCCTCGCATAATGAAAAGCTTTGAAAATCTGAATGACATTCCAACAATAGGCCTAATAAACTACGTTCCACTACGTGGAATCAAAGGTCACTTTTACCGTCAAAGAGATGATATATTAATAAAAGTCACTCCTGAAAAACAATGTCAAAAAAAGTTTGGAAATAGTTATCTAGTTCACTGTGAAACAGATGTGAAAGAATTGGCCTCAAGATTATTTTCTCTTACTCCAAGTTTCATTGAAAAATCGACTTGCACTAAAGGCTGTTTAACGCGCTTCAATAAAATAGTGACATTTTCTGTTTCGTCTACAGCATTTCAAGACCCACTATTTAAAGATGTAATTAATCAATACGGCTTATTGAAAATTCTCAAAATCTGTCCGAAAAATAAGGAGCATGGATTCATAGAAAAAACCGTGTCCCAAACTGGTAAATACAAATAAATTTTCATAAGAATATTTTAGGGACATTCTAAAGACATCCCTCGTCCCAGTACTCCTTGAGAAAATACCTGTTTTTGTTATGACGCTGAAGTTACCAACGTTGATTCGATGAATCAACGAACGAATTTTACGTTTTCAGATTAGTTTAAAGGCCAAGAACCAATTTTTTAAAATTGAAGCTTCTTTGTTTTGGTCTCAAATACATCCTTAAACAATAAAAATCATCAACCAAGGCGGGGAATTATTTAATTTTAGGAAAAGAAATTCTTTTTGTCGATTCAACGTTGGTAACTTCAGTATCATTTTTTATTCATTAAAAATTAACCTTTCAACTTTTATCTCCCAAAATATGTCTCTTTAACAAACTTTTATATTTCATTTAAAAATTTAATAACAATATAACTTTTATTAATATAGGCCCATTCTTGTTTATCGAGTTACAAGATCCAAATTTGCTGAGCCTTAAGGAGATACCAGAGGAAGTAAATGACCCTTCAAGTCAAGAAAGGAAATATATTTTGTTGGGAATAGTGAGTTTTATTCCACCTCCTCCTGTGACTAGACGTTCTACCGGCAGCGATTCCACCACAGAAGCAATAGGTCATTATGTTGCATTTTGTCGCAGATTTCGTAATTGGTTCATCTACAACGATTTACTAGAAGTCACTAAAAAAGCTGACATTAATAAGAACAAAGTTCTACCAGGAATAATCATTTATTTTAAAATTTAATTTTTTTCAGGCAATGTAAATGTAATTTAAATCACCAAAGAAACATGCACAACGTTTTAAAAATTCCTAAGTTTGTATCATTTGCTTGTAATAATTTGTTTAAGTACATTATTTTTTAAACAATTTTTAGTTTCAAAATTAATTATTGCTTCTACAGTCCTGTTTCCAATATTATTTTTACTGATATTTTTATTTGAAACTCTAAATTTAAACTTCCCCAGTTATACGATATTCTGTTCATTTTTGTCGCGTACATTATGTGAAGTATTTTTTTACCACACATTTTTTAAATTTTTACGTCAAAGAAAATTTCAACTTTTAAGTATTTTTTTATTAATTCTCATAAAAGTAAGTATTTTAGCTTATTTGGGTTCTCTGAAGATGTATCTAAAGGTATTTACTAAATAAATAAATAAATTTCAGCCAAAAACGCACCCTGGGACTAAATGTTACGTGTATTTTTCCCATGCTTTGTACGTTTTTCGGGTTTACATGTTTAAAAATTATTTGACATTAGGCAAGTACGCGATTAAAAAATGAGACCGCCCATGAGAAATAAACGAAAATATAAGAAACTTTTTTATTTGAAGTTGTTGAGGGCAAGTTGCTCTACAATATATTGATCTATTTATATTTGCTTCTAAGCAGCTTTATTGCCTAAAAAACATTTTTGCAATATTTAATTTTAGCCCCAGTCTCCCTTAAGTGTATAGAATATAAATTAGAGAACAATAAGAATTAAATTAACTTGTTAAGGGTATGTAGAACCAGCCAACTTCAATTGATACATGTATTAATATTCTCACCAGTTTTCTTACAAAATATAAAATAATTCTTGACAAAATATGAAGAAAATGGAATTTTAATAAAAGACACATAGATCTCTAGTCTAATTAACACAAAATTTTGCTTCAAAATATTATTTTTCATTAAGTAAAAAGTTAGGCATTTTTCGAGAAAAAAATACAATCGAATACAAATTAACATTTAAAAATTGAATAAATTTACAATTTTCTATTGAAACATTCATTTCTTTAAATGTCATGTCAATTTCTTTCCGATTATCTTTTCTTTTCTGAAATTGTCGAAAAAATGAATGTTTAAATAGATAGTATTAATAAACATTTTATCGACGGGGTCATCGAATTAATTTATACAAGGTTATTATCTACGGATAACATGACTGTAAAAATTCGAGTATTCGATGATAGTTCGAGCCAAGCTCGGGCTCGGCTCGAAAAATTTTCGGCTCGGCTCGGTCATTCGAGCTTTTTGCACACCCCTACTATTTATCCTATTTATCCACTCAAGTTATGCGTGTTTCCGGCCAGCTTCAACGTGAAGCAGGCCGGAACCACGATTTTTTTTAAAAAACTGAAACTTTTCAACTAATAATATAGAGTATTCTTAAAGGGCTTAATGAGCCCTAAATGTTTCTGCCACTTAGAAGTTAATTGGAGCAGTAATATAGAAGCTATGCGTGTTTCCGGCCAGCTTCAATATGAAGTTAGCCGGGTGTCATTTTCCTTAAATAAATCAAAAGCCCAAAATTCAAGACACACAGCCCTAATTAGCCCTTAATGAGCCCTTAATTCTCATGTAGTGAATATTTTCATATTATGGTATGTTCCGGCCAGCTTCACGGACGTGCCTTTAATAGCTGTTATATTAATTGAACCTACTTTGAATATATATATTGAACTTACTTTTAGACCTATAATGAACCTAAATTGGACATACATTGAACCTAAATTGGATCTAAATTGTATCTATAATTGACTTACATTATGCCTACATACATTGTAACCTATTTTAGACCCATATTGAACCAATATTCGACCTACTTTAAATCTACATTTGATCTACATTTAACCTATTTTAAACATACGTTAAATTTATATTCAATCTATTTCGAACTTACATTAAACCTATATTGGACCTACCTCAAATCTACCTTATAACCTACAATGAACCTAAATTGGACATACTTTGAACCTACATTGGACCTAAATTGTAACTATAATTGACCTATATTGTACAATTTTTGGACCTTATAAAACCTAGATTTGACCTACTTTAAACTTACATTAGTCCAACATTGAACCTAAATCGACTTTATATTAAATCTATTTTGAATGTACATTAAACCAATATTGAACTTAAATTTAGCCAACTTAGAACCCTTAGTGAACCAACTTCAACCAAGGAACATTAAACAGAGGATGAATGGACGCCAAAATCTCGTTAGAAAATTTTCTGTCCTGAGCCATAAAACCCTAAAAATGATAACAGAGCTGTTAATTGTGGATATTAAAATGAATGTCTTACTAGGGGTAGGTCAAAGTCAATGCAATTTTTACATAGAGCTTAAATAGAAAAATCGCATTGACTTTGATCTGCTCTTAAGGCAAATCATTTATTCTTCAATTAAAGAATAAATTTTTTATTCACTTTCTGATTATCTCAGCTAAATGATTTTCATTATAACAATGCAAAGAGATCATTGTCTAAATTATAGTTTTTCTTTGATGAAAAGTTTGAGGACCCTAATTTGATTGGTCAAAAAAAAAAAAAAGAAAAGAAAAAGAAACAAAAGAAAAAAAGTTCCACTAACTATAGTGGAAGTTTTCTCATATTACGTAAGTTAAAAAACAAACTGAAGAAAGGGGAAAATATATGAGCTGTTCAACTTTAATTCCAGACTCGAAGGAGTCTAACGACTTCAAGACATTAAAGGTCTCGGCTCATTGTGCTTAGCTAACCACGTGCCTAGCTCACCTCACACAAAGACGTTCCGTAACAGTTCGCAAACTCTGAAGAACTTCGTATTAGACTACCTATAAGTTGGCGCTAAGGGATCGGCCTCATAGTGCGAGAATTTGGAAATAGTTTCGTTCTCCCGATAACGAGAGGGAGATAGTCCCTACGAAAGAGAATGGAGGAACGAAGAAGAAGTTAGAGTTTAAAGCTGATACCTCCCCCAGTTCTCTTAAAACTTCGACGATCAAGTAATCCGCTTCCTAATACGAACCGTGTCTCTTTTGCAATTTCCCCACATTTCTTGTCCGGTCGAGAGTTTTATTTCAAACTATCGCAAAGATCAATAGTCGGGAAAATTGTTCCCTTTTACTACATAGATATAATTCCAATTCTCTTTGTTGTATTAAAATCAATTTAAAACTGATTTCATCAAATTGTATTAATTTTTTTTTTTTTTTTTTTGCTGTAAAATTATTTTTATAATGAAGATCGAAATTTATTTCCCCCTCTGGTCATCTTTTTTTTGTCTTTTAAAAATAAGATTTCTATTGTTATATATACATTCAATTAGAAATGACGATATTAATTTACCAATAGTTCCAAGTTGGAAATTTTCATCGTGTCGTTTAAAAGCTTTACAAACTTCCGAGTTTCATTCTAGCAGAAGAGGTGAACGGATATCGCTCTTATTCGCTTCATTTAATTTGAGAGAGGTGATCTATCAAGTAAATTAGGTCGTAATTCATTTAATTGAAGATTGCAAGATACCAATATCGAGTGGATTATAGATAAATTGCTAAGATACTTAGCCTTCACTTTCGAGTTTAAACTAGAAATCATTGCCAGACATCGGACAAATTCCTGACCCTACTTTAGTATAAACTCACAGAGTCTAGCCTACTGAGAGTGAGAGAGGGGGGGGGGAGATTCCATAAAGGGACAAGAGAAGATTCTTGTGCCAAGAAAACCGAATAGGAATTCACATTGAATTGGTCGAATCGGAAGCCGTTCATTGTCACGTGGCCCAACGGCAATTAGCAGGTCCATTCAAAGGTAGTTATCAGTCGTGTGGAGATGGGGATCGGCCGGAAAAGAGATTTGTGGAAGATGAATGTGGTTTTTTTTTTTTTTTTGCAATATTCGAAAAAATACACACGCCTCTCTTTTGAAAAGCATTTAACAAGAATAGGGAATGCATCATCACACAAATCAACAGAAATAATCAAGTTAGGGAAAAGGCGCCTTTCATTGCGTAAATTCATACTAGATCCGCCGAAAGGAAACCATCTTCAAAAGTAACGACCTCACATTAGGAATTGAATTGCCAAGCGCTCGTTAGGATACCTCGAAGCGGGCCTATTATGCGCGCAAAGCGGCCGGAGGGCCTTTAGAAAATTCACGGCAACCGCCATTACCGCAAAGTTTGAGGCCATTGTGAAACTCATAGCCATTGTAAATAGTGATCAACCTTCGCGCAATTGTTCCGCTTCGACAATTCTTAATCGCCAAGTAATTCTTGTCTCTTTCTCTATCTTTTCAATAACAATGAATAATAACTTTCGACAGTTTTTAGGCGTGTCTTTCCTTTCACGTTATTTATCAACGAAACAATGCTTCAACCCCCCATTCATAATTAATTCATACCATTTAGATTAAATAATTTTTCACTGTTGCGATATTCCCTTTTTCAGTATCAACTGTTTCATTAAATTTTAATATATATAGAATCATTCATATTTACATAATATAGATAATGGGTGAGTGCTAGGATCATCAAATGCTATTGATATCTCTCATAAATTTGTGTCTGTAAAATTTTCAAAGTGAATATTAGCCAAAAAATAAAATTGTGTCTATAAACCTGACGTGCCAGCTTAGACTATGCAAAATAAAACTTTTAAAGTAAAAATGTAACGGTTCAATTTTATATGTGTTCGTATTTTTTTTATCAGATTCAGCAGCCATTTTGACGAAAAATATTAAGAAATTGATTAATGTAAAATATTCTTTGAAATATTAATTAATTCTAACTATAAATGTTAAATTATTATAAATGAAAATTAATTCAATTTTTATACAAAATCAGTTTTATTAATATTTAATTAGTATCACATTGTTGAAACAGAAATATATCCAATTGCATTAAATATATGAAATCCAGGAACAGGTCCATTAAATATTTAATTAGTATCACTCGACTAAAACAGAAGTATCCGATTTAATGTTCAATTAAATGTGAATTCCTCTAATAATTTTTTCACTTCTCATTGCAATTGTGTTCTCACTTGACCTTTCTCTCTCTCTCACTTTTATTCTAACGCCTTTCAATTTCAATTCCAATTGGATCCATTCATTCATCACTGTTTCTAGACAACCTCATTATCTTCCCCCTAACATCGAGAGTGATTCACTCCAACAATTGTAATTTCTCGTGTTTTTTTTTCATTGCCCTCTCGTCAGGTCTATTAGCGAAACAGAGGAGCACTCAAAGTGGAAAAGACGAATGAGCTTTGAGAAAGTCACTATGGGCTACATTGAGAAAAGCATAGGCAAGGAGAAAAGATGAAGAATTCAAGTGGTGCAGAGAGAAAAACTACGGGAAATTTCAGACAGCAGTTCAATTCTCCGAGAAGTACGATTAGTTAGACTTGACATGGTTCATAATGACATGCAGTATAACTGCCAAGGTTTGTTCAAAGTCATACTCGTATTTCAGTCTCGGTTCCTCTCTTTAGAGTCGTTATCTTTCCTCCCTTGTTTTCCAAGTGAGAGGAAAAGAGAGAGAGAGAGAGAGAGAGAGAGAGAGAAAATGATGGTTCCTGCGACGACCTAGAACCTGACTCGCCAAAGGCCTTCTGGGCTTGTCTAAAATCCCTCCTTAGGAAGTTTACTAAGAGATTGGAGTAGCCAACTTCCGGCTATGACAGCCTTCCGACTCCCCTACTCTGTTTCCTCTTTCCCATCATCCCCTTTCTCTCTTATTCTCTTTCCCTTACTCTCTCTCTCCCTCTCTTATACCCCAACAAGCAAAGTCTATCTTTCTCGAAGCATAACGTTATCGGTTTTAGTGCATTGGATGGGTTTCACCAACAACCAAAACTCTATCAACTACTTTAGTCTGCCAGGGTCACGTCTTCTATACTTCGACATCACCTAACATTGATATATGTGCCTTTAGGAAACTCAACCTGGAGATGAGCTTAAAGGATGAGTCTTTGAAGGAAGCCACAATTGGTTAAGGTCCTTCAAACTCACCCGGTCTTCTTAAACCTCAATGATCAAATCCTAAGGGATTATCTGTGCTTGGTATAATTATAATTAATCTCCAAAGATATCTGTCAATTATAACTGTTATTTGTATCTATACACAACGTTAATTCGCACACTGTTACTCTTCTTGATCGCGTTATGTGATTTATCTCATTGACAGTCATACAGCTGACGATTTTTGTATCGAATTATTATTTTTACTCTATCTTGACAAAATCATAACCAGTTTGTCTGGCTAAGAGTCGGAGAAATCTGTTTTTTAAACGTTCAAGTCTCAATATTGAAGCAGTAAATTTTGTTTACCAGTTTCATGGACTCCTGGGCGATGCTGCCTGTTCGACTTTCGCGTATTTCTGTTATTAATTAATTTTCCTTGTTCTCTTAAGAAAAGGTTCTAGTTCAAATCGTCAAAAAAAAATTTTAAATGATTTATTTTCGGTCTTAGAGTCTTCAAAATTTATTTTACAAGTTATAGCATATTAGACGAAAGAGTGTGTCGACCGAAAAACAAGTATAAACGCTCGCTCACCATATATGGTCCTGAAAGAACTGATTAGACGTAAGTTTAAAAAAACAAACGTTACATTTGATTTTTCTTCGTCAAACCTAAAACGCGTTTTTCTCTAAACACCTTCTTTTTGCAAGCGGTGCGCGATTCACTTTAAACGGCTGAACCGACTTCGATGTTTGACGGGTCAAATTAAAGCTTATTCAATTTAAAAAGAGGTTTTTCTTTTTCAAATGACCCGCAATTTTTTTAACTCTTTCGTGCCCCCGGAAAACCCATCGTACGGATTTGTTAAAAAATTGGTACTCGAATAGGGTTTTCGGGATCGCTGATTACGAATCCGATGTTAGTTTTTCAAAATTCAAAATGGCGGATCCAATATGGCAGAATTTTTTCTTTTTTTTTAATTGCTTAGATTTGGTTAAAAATTTTTACTCGGTGGTTTTTAAGGGCACTGATTACGAATCTGGTGTTCGTTTTCAAAAATTCAAAATGGTAGATCCTATATGGCAGACGACTTTTGAAAAAACTTAATGTATTCGTCTGAAAATAGTTAAAATGGCGGATCCAATATGTTGGACGAATTTTAAAAAAACATCTTTAAGTACTAATTTTATTACAAAATATTTGTTTTTATTATCTAAAAAGAAGTTATTAATTTAATAATTGTTTAATTTATTGTTTTATTTTACATTGTCATCATAATTTTTAATAATTTATAGATTGAAAAAATATTTCGTTCATTTGAACGTTCAGAACTTTTGGCTCATTATTAATGAAAACTACAAGAAATATTTTTTAGGCAAAAAATTATAGAATTTTTCATTTTAAATAATTATTTCTTTAAAAATCGTTTTGATAAACGTTGCGTACTTCAGCTTCGTTCAAATTTTATCTAGTTTAAAAATATGAGTGCATTGTCAAAAATGTCTTGATTGTTTGAGCAAGGTTTGATTATTATTATTATTATTTAATACTAATTTACTGTTTAGTAATTGTTACAAAGCTCATTTGTCATTTTTTTTTTTTTTTGTTTGATTAAGTCAAATATTATCGAGTGCTATTTTCGCAAGAAAATTGGAAAACTTTATTTCAAATCAGAAAAATTGTTCCCCACAGTTGACTTTAATCAGTCTTCTCGATTAGGACGTGATTATCCATTAGAGGTAACGGAGGAGGGTGAGATCGACAGAAACGAAAAGAAGTGCTATTGCCGTCCTGGGAGAAAGAGAGGGAGTCAGATGGATTGAGTTTTCGCATCGAGCGAGCAGTAAGTTAATTGGTCTCAATGTAATCCTGAGGAAGCTAAATAGAAAAAATGTGTGCTTTTTATCGCGTCACATACTTCCTTCAACTGACACCTCATTTCTTCCCTCTCTGTACAGTAACGAATGGAGTGACGTTTATATCGCACAATAAATCACAATTGACATAAGCGAAGGGAAACTAAATAACAAAAATATATTTTTTTTTCCCCCTAAAAGAAATACAAACAAATATATAATAAAGAATATTTTATTTTCCTTTAAATAAACTATATAGAAATTGTATGTCAAGAGTAAAATTGAAAAAATGTATAATAATACATGCATCTGTTTTTCAGGAAAAATTCTGCAAATCGTAAAGTCAAACCGATATAAAAAAACAAATAAACCAAGAACACACCTGTCCAGAGGCACAAAGACGTTCTCATACGAGCTTACTCGGAACATAAAAGAGATATCTCTCAAGTGCCAGACAAACAAGCTGTTACTACTGAAATATCTTTCTCTTTCGTTCTCTCATATCATCAAAAAGGAAGGGACAGGAATAACGTTTCAGTAGTAACGGTCTTTCACTCCAACATTACAGTCTGACAAGGATAATACGAAATTTCCGGAAAAGTGAGTGTGTGCACTAGAATGATGATCACTCATATATATATATATAAGAAGGTTCCAAATGAAAATCTCTAATTCACCTTTGAGGTGCATTCCATTTTTAAAATACTACAAAATTCAGAATTCTCTAGAAGAAACTTGTTATATTCTTTTAACTTTCTGAACGTTAAAATAGTCACAAATAAACATTTTTTATTTAAAAAAAAAAAATAAAAACATTTTTAATTAACGTTATCTAGTTTATATATTTTCCACTAATGAATAATTTCATCTAAACTTATTGAAAAAAAAAAAGTTTTTTCATCAAATCTATTGGATGGTAATTACTAAAAAAAAAATTTTTCCATTTAAACCAATATTTACTATCTATAATATTTAATCTTTGAAAATTAGAATTTTGTACAAACACTCGAGCGCTGCGGACCAGAACGCAACACAATAGTTGACGATAGTAGTATATGGAACTCTAATTTTCAAGGATTAAATATTCTATAGTCCAACTTTTTCATCTATATATGTCTTCATATAAAAAAAATTGCAGTTTCGTTTGAAAAAAAAACTGTGTCATTCTCTCAAAAATAGTCCAAAATTTTAATAATAATTTTCCAAAGTTTAATGTTTGAGAGAAAAACCCTTTTTTAGTTCGCACTATTTGTAAAATCCCTAATGCAAATTTATAATTTAGAAAATAAAACGAATAATAAACTGAATTTCCAATATAAAAATAATAAATTTTGAATTTCAAATTCCTTAAACCAAGTTGAATATTTAAATTTCTGCAAAATTTGTAAAATAACACAAAACAATTTGAATACTAAATACATAGTTGAATATTAATTTTTTTTATGACACAAACAACAACGGACCAAATAGTTAAAATTTTCTCAACAATCAACGATAACTGGTATTTCAGCGAAATGAGAAAAAACGAAAACTATGAACTTTGAATTGACAAACTTGGCAAAGAAAAATGTTTTTTTTTTTTTTTTTTACTCATTCGACAATTTCCACGTATTTCTGTCTTTACTGACCTATCACGGTGTAACTTTTACCTCGGCAATGGCCGCGAGGCGACGTTCACTTTGGGAGTGAGAGAATAGGGGAATGGGATGCCCGAGGGAGTTTTAACGTACGGTCAGCTTCTTCTCGCAGCCCATTTGGGCCAAACTCATCCCCAGACTTTAACTCGCCACCCTTTCTATTCTGTACACAAACCTACTTCAATCCACATCGACATACACACAACTTTAACTGTCATCTACACACACCCACCCACACACACACACACATACACCATTCAATGCACCAACTCGAAACTTTTATCTTCGCGGCTTTTCGAAGAAGTCAAGCGACAATGTTTCTAAGATGTTAGACAGTGCGGAAATTCCAATAGAATTCGGAGACAAAAATTTCCAAACCTCCAATTTCTATTGGATTTCAGTCTTCAAAAAAAAAAAAAAAAAAAAAAATCTCCAGGGACATAGAAATTTTAACATTATTCCTAATTACCACCTCCTTATATACCTAAACAAAAGCTAAAATATGCTCTGCAAAAACTCGTGTTTTCAAAACACTTTAATTGAAGAAATAAAAATTCCGCGTTTTAAGATTTCTTTACACTGACAAGTAACACTACCCAAGTGCCAATCGCCGATTGACTTGAGTCTTTGCGCATTTTTTAGAGGAGCTAAAAATATTTGATACGTACATTTTTATATCGGCAATGAAGATGTTTTAAGGGTTGAAAACAGGGGTTGAAAAGTCATATTTTGAGTGGCAAAATATACATATCATGATCATTAAAGAAAGTTTAATTAAAATCATTATTTCATTATTTAAAAAATGTTTGACACTTCTTTCTTGATTTCCTAAAAGATACTGCTCGGTAGAAATTACCGTTATAAACCTTTTTGAATGGGGTGAGTGAAACCTTTAACCCTTTAAGAACCAAATATTCAAAATTTTTGCATGATTTCACAACCAATTTTTCAAAGTGATTTGAATCGCTTGAAACTTGTTACTCGGGGGTTTTCGGGGTCGCTGATTACGAATTCGATGTCAGTTTTTCAAAATTCAAAATGGCGGATCCAATATGGCGGAAGACATTTTGAAAATCAACTGCAATTTGATTGAAACTTGTTACTCGGGGGTTTTCGGGGTCGCTGATTACGAATTCGATTAAAAATTGGAAAATTGAAAATGTCGGATTTAATATGGTGGGCGAAAAATTGGGAAAGGGGTGATTAAAATTTCGTAACGAAACTCATGTAGAATAGATAAAAAATAAAGTATCTGGGGATTTTTAAGGTTCCTAATTAGGATTCTAAAACCAATTTTCAAAATTGCAAAATATTCGTAATCAGCGACCCCGAAAACCCCCGAGTAACAAGTTTCAATCAAATTGCAGTTGATTTTCAAAATGTCATCCGCCATATTGGATCCGCCATTTTGAATTTTGAAAAACTGACATCGAATTCGTAATCAGCGACCCCGAAACCCCCCGAGTAACAAGTTTCAAGCGATTCAAATCACTTTAAAAAATTGGTTGTGAAATCATGCAAAAATTTTGTATATTTGGTTCTTAAAGGGTTAAAGGTTTCACTCACCCCATTGAAAAAGGTTTATAACGGTAATTTCTACCGAGCAGTATCTTTTAGGAAATCAAGAAAGAAGTGTCAAACATTTTTTAAATAATGAAATAATGATTTTAATTAAACTTTCTTTAATGATCATGATATGTATATTTTGCCACTCAAAATATGACTTTTCAACCCCTGTTTTCAACCCTTACAACATCTTCATTGCCGATATAAAAATGTACGTATCAAATATTTTTAGCTCCTCTAAAAAATGCGCAAAGACTCAAGTCAATCGGCGATTGGCACTTGGGTAGTGTTACTTGTGAGAAAAATGTTTAGCATCATCTACCAAAGTTTAGTTGAATTGGTTATACAGTCTATCAAAATTGGTAGGTAAGTTAGGTTATATTAGCCATGTGAAGTCTATTTCAGACATCTTGCTCTTTGGAAGTACTATTCGTAATTACGAAAAATTTCTTTCAGTGTATGACATTTTTTACTCTCTAAATCTGAATTAGTAAATATGTATAATAATTTGAATTATTGACTCACTTTTTGCTTAGAATTAGTAAAATTTAACTAATTCTAAAGCAAACAGTGAGTCTCTCTTAAATTTTACTAATTGTTAGTAAAAGTTACTAATAGTTAGTAAAATTTTACTAATTCATAAGCAAAAAGTAAGTCACTAATTATAATTAGTAAACATTTTTACTAATTCAGATTTAGTGATAGAACGTCCAAGCGCCCGTCCTGCCGGAAGGCTTTTTTGGATGGCCCTATATATATGAGGGTGGTAAAAAGGGAACTCAAAATTTTTTTCTGTCACCCTTTCTTATTAAAGTAGACGTAAAAACGAAAAAATTCATGCGTTAGACTTAAAAAAAAAAAATATTAAACCATGATTCGAAGCCTTCAAACTTTGCATGTTTGCTACAAGCCAAAAAAACTGTTTTTCGTAATTCACTGTAAAATCTACAAAAACCAATATTTTTCGGTCTAACTACTCTCATTTTCTTCTGAAGCCTTCAAAGAATAAAATGTGACAGTTTATTTTAAAAAAAATTAAGTTTAAATATTTTTTTGGATTTGTCAAAATAACCCTATAAAAACATCCTTTTTCTTTGAATTCCCTAGCCTAGGGATTTTAATTTACAAACTTAATGTTTACATGCGCTAAAAGCTTGTGTTTTTACCTTTCCAACGATATATTTTACTTTTGGATTATCTGAATCCATGTTAATTTTATAAAGCGATTTCGGAGGGACTCACGTGAATCTTTTTCATCCTGCCGGAAGGCTGTTGGACGTTCTATCATTAGAGAGTAAACGAAACAATTATTCAAATAATTTTTTTTAACTTTTATTTCATTTTGTTTTTTATAATGTATTTTTTTAAATGCAGATTCATAAAATAAAATAATATTGATTAATTTTATTGTTTTAATTATCAATTAGAGATAAATAATTATAATTTATTGAAAATTACAATTACTATTAGATCGGGCAAATCACCATGGCTCTGGTCGGGTTCCAACTATATTATGGTCCAGATCAGGTTGCCAGATCTGGACACGGTCGTGCCTGTTCTGGGCCCGACCAGGGCCCGGTCAAATTTTTCTGCATGGGATGTATAAATTCAAAGAAATCATCAAAATTCTATAACTTTTTTGTCCTACCTGCACGGAAAGTGTGTTATTTCGTGCACTTGAGGCGGTCGCAAAGTAAGTGATTCCCGCCCAGAGATGGGGTGAGCGGGCGCAAAGTACATTCGCGCCCGCTGACGTCATAGAAGCGGGCGCAAAATACATTCGCGCCCGCACCATTAAAAAATGTATTGTTTTCATTTTTTGTGACATAATAAACATACGTAATATACGTAAACAACTACATGTAATTTACCTTAAGTATATTATCTTCCCAACCCTGATGGAACATTGAAACAAGCGGACTTGCATGCACTCAATAATACACTTTCCATGCAGACAGGACAAAAAATGTTGTTCGCAGCACGGGCGCAAAAGGTGATAGTGTCTCAGGCGAGATTATGAAGAAACCTCCCCTTGGTTTCTCTAATCTCGCCTTCGCCACAATCACCTATTTTGCGCCCTTGATACGAAAATAACTATTTTTGATACTTTCAAAAAAATTTAATTTTGTAAATTAATTAAATGCATTCTTACTGTGAGCATACCATGTAAGCTTTTGATCAGGTGGGACAGTTGAAGCTTGCAGTAAGCTTGCGGCAAGTTTGCCGTGCAAGGTTGGAACTATTGCGCGGCAAGCTTACTGCAAGCTTACGTGCGATCTGGGTAAAAATATTATCGACTGTATATAAAAAAAAAATTTATCGACTGTTTGTAAACATATGAAATACTCAAACAAGATTACATACGTTTAAAAAAAAGTTCACACGAGATCAAATGTGTGGTGTCAAGTGAAGTAAAATAACATCTTCCCGGAAACAAAACACATGTATATATATATATATATATATATATATATATATATATATATATATATATATATAGATG
Source organism: Leptopilina boulardi (assembly GCF_019393585.1). Lineage (NCBI taxonomy): Eukaryota > Metazoa > Arthropoda > Insecta > Hymenoptera > Figitidae > Leptopilina > Leptopilina boulardi. The sequence continues at coordinate 1,133,949 of NW_026138003.1, forward strand.
TGTTCCAGAATGAAAGTACCAGAGGGGCAATCGTAAAGATTAAGTGCAAACGATGCAATAAATGAATCGTATAACCGTAAAAGACTTTGCAAGATCGTATGTAATACATGTTGTAAAGTTTGGTGTATCATTGCCCTGTAACTCAAATACGGATAATTTGCTGATGCATTTTCCCATTCTCATTTTGTAGAGAGAAATTTATTTATCTCTACAAAAACAGCTATTACAAAATTTAATGATTCTACGTTTACTACTTTCCACAAGAAATGACCAACTTTCAAAACAATAGATCTTAAATTACTCGCGCTTACTCACGCTTTTGCGGACTTGAACCATATATCTATTTTGCAGTTTATTTCCTTCGTATAAATACAATATTCCAGACTTTTCCGATAAAACATTATACAAATGAAAAATGATTCTATAATCAAAATTTTAGATTATATATTATGATTATCAACAATACGAGTATTAAACAAAAAGTTACGTCGATAAAGTTTACAACGTTTATGATTAAATATTAAGTAAAAAAAAAATATAACATTTCATTAGGAAAATAATAAAAATTTTATTTTACATTGTTGCTCGTCTAAAGTTATAAAAAAATTTTTAAACAAAATTACAAATAATTTGCCAAGAAAAATATTGTTGATTATAAATGTTGTGAACTTCACCAACGTCCGAAGCTGAAGTATGCAACGTTTATGATAAACGATTTTTAAAATGAAAAGTTCTATAATTTTTTGCCTAAAAATATTTCTTGTAATTTTCATTAATCAACAAATTATAAACAAATATTTTTTAGGCAAAAAATTATAAAATTTTTCATTTTAAAAAATTCTTTCTTTAAAAATCGTTTATCATAAACGTTGCGTACTTTAGCTTCGTACCGACGTCAAAAATTTGACAAACAAATATGCAATAAAGAAGTTTTAAAAATTATTACATGACAGAAATAACTTTACATACCTTATATGTGTCTATTAGATATTTACCAAATAAGATTGACGTCTTACCTGAAACAGAACAAAAAGACAATATTACTAAAAAATATAAAGGTACAATTGTACATTTAAATGTTAAAATAGTCATTAAATGTTTTGAATCAAAAGTGTGAAAAGTAATGGTAAATTTTATGTTCTCTCTTAAGAAGAAAAGCTATAAACGAATCGTAATACAAGTTTTAAGATTCAAATAACGCATATAGTACATTTTCATCCAAGGTTCTAAAATTCAGTGCGACATGAATATATATAGAGCGATATATATATATATAAGTATAAGATGTTTAAAATTTAAATCCACTTTCTCAAGACAACGAATAAGGGTAAAATCTTTAAATATTATTACACCTTACATTTTTGCTATTATTAAAGATAAAATTATATAAAAAAATCGTTAGTATATATTTTTTAAATATTCATTTTTTTCTTTTATTTAAACTATATATAATACACTGAGAAAAATAATTTCGTAATAATAAGAAAATAATTTAGTTGAGCTTTTTTAGTTGGCGTTACAAAAATATGGTTGTCACAACAGAATAGAAAGTGGCAATAAATCGGGAAGTTTAGTTGGCTCGACCAAAAAATATATTTGAAGCTTTCATGTTTACGAACTAAATAGTTTGGTTCCCAGTACTAAATAGCTGACATACTGTATTGCGCACGCGCTCTTCTCGTAAATATGGCGTCGCTTCCCATTCACGAAATGTCAACATTAACCATATGTCGTTCGCGTCGTGAAGTTTCAGTGTTGAAGTTTTTATGTTTTTCAGACATTTTTTAAAAAAAAAGTTTGTGTAGTGAAAATAAATAAATAAAACTTGTTACAAGAACGAAAGTTTTTTTCCAGCTTTTATACATTGTGAAAATGATTTAATCTCAAATTGTTAGTAGGATTCGTAGAGTAGTGGTCAGCGTTGTCGACTAGCGTTGCGTAGTCTGAGGGTTCGAGCCCCAGCAGTGTTAGGTTTTTTCCGCGATAGAAATTAATTTAAGTAGGCATAGGTAGGTTATATAAAGAGAAAAGGGTGAAACAAAAAAATAAGTTGGTTGAGAAAACAAAAAAAAAATTTTCATTTAACTAAATTTTTTGTTTGCTTAAAAACAATAAGTTAGTTGTGCAAAACAAAAAATTTGGTAGACCGAACAAAATGATTCAACGAAAAAACTTAGTAGCCCGAACCAAACGGATTAGTTGCACATATATCAAATAAAAAATTTGGTAGAGAGAACCAAACTTTGGTAGATGATACTAAACATTTTTCTCAGTGTATATACATATATAGGGTCAGTTGGGGTAAATGGGGACAAGAGGTTTTGGAGCTTAATTTACAGTTTTAAAATGAAGTTCAACGTCAATATATTATATATTTAGAAAATTTCATAAAGGGGTAAATGGGGACAGCATAGTTTCTAAGAAAGTTTTAAGAAAAAAGTGTCCTTAAGTATATTACTGTATTAAGGGATGAAAAAACTTGAAAAAAAATTTGTAGTAGATATATAATAATTGAACCAATTGAAATTTTTTTATTTTCTTTTATTTCAGTATTTTGTCTCGCATTTGAAAAAAACAGACTTAAAAATAATACCAAATTTTTTTCTTATTCCTTATGACTCCCATATCAGAAATTTACTTCAATTTTTGATTTGTGTCATTATTAACCAAATTAACAAAAATCAAAAATTCAGGGCATTTCCATGAAAACACGGACATAGAGTTGGAATTTTAAATTTAGTTGTACGTGTTAAATAAATGGTCCCTAGTAAACAAAATACATTTAATTGTATGATTCAAAAGACATTTTTAATTAAAATAGTTTAAAAACTATATTTTAAGTATTTTTATATACGATGAGTACAAACGGAAAAACACCTTGCACTGAGAGGCATATTTCGAAACTATATTTCAGAGACTTACGGTCATTATACAAATAATTTTTCACTTGTATCGTGTAGTGCAACTCCTAAACAACTCAAAAAAATGTTTTTTAATTATTCTTTCGATATTATTTCTAATATTTAAAAGTATTTTAAAATTTCAAAAAACAATGTCCGTGCGTCACGAAAAAAATGCATTTTTTTATTTACAGCAATTACTACTGCACTATATAACTTGAAATCTCGGATACAAAGCTAATTTTTTATCCTGAATATTTTCCCATAGAAATTTTTGTAACTTAACACAAATTATGTCTGATATTACCGTGACGCACGGACAAAAAAAGTGTAAATTGTTAGGTTACCCATCTGTAGGTTACAAATTTCAATTGTTTTTTTTTTGAAGTGAGGTTAATAAATGGAAAAATTTTCAATAACAAACTTGAGAAATGTGTACAACAAAATGACACCAAAAAAATCTTCACCTCTTTCCGCGGCCCAAAGGGCAGCTGCATATAGGCAACGCAGAAAAGAAAATGGTTTAGGTGAAGAAGATAAAGTAAAACAAAGAGATCGAATGAGATTGAAACGTATGAATTTGAAAAAAGATACAACAGCTTGCAAGAATTTTAGGTTAAAAGATGCTGAAAGAAAACGCAAAAAAACATTTTATCCGTGTTGTAAATGGAACTGTTTTGGGAGTTAAAGAACACGCACGTTCTTCCACAGAGCAAGAAGTAGCTCTATTTTAATTTATTTTAATAAATTTACAATCTTATTTGCCATGTTATATGAAAAGTATCTCATTTCAAACTTCAACAATAAATATAATTTATAACTACATACTGTAAAACCTAGCAACAACTTTAAATAAATATAATTTCGTTCTATTTGTGGTATTAAACATTATTATTTATATTCAATATATTTAATCGATATAATTATTAATTATTTTTTTATAAAAGCATGTAAATATTTGTTCAAATATTAATTTATAACATATCCTTTTATACATTTTGTAACATCTGAATACAAACTCCTATAAAAAAATCGAATAATGTCCGTGCGTCACAATAGTCAAGTCCGTGCGTCACGATGATAAAATGCGTGTGGATTCCCCAAAATTTATTAAAAATTTTTTAATTTTTTTCAAACTGCTTCTACATGGATTACTTATTATATTGGTATATATTAAATATTTTTAAAATATTACAATTCGCAGAAAATTTATAAATTACACCGAGCTGTCGAAAGGTGTGTCCAGAAAACGTCCGTGAATCACGTTTCATAATTTAACCAAAAAAAGGTGTAAAGAAGGAGAAAAAGATTTTTTAACATAGGTTTTAGAAAGATTTGCTCATTAGATTTTCAATTTCAATTGACTTTTTGTATTATCAATTCATTTGAAATTACTAGAAAGGCTAAAACAATAAAATTTGTCATACAAACGTCCGTGCGTCACACGTGGAAATGCCCTCAAGTGAATTTCTGTTATGGGAGTCATAAGGAATAAGAAAAAAATTTGGTATGATTTTTAAGTCTGTTTTTTTTAAATGCGAGACAAAATACTGAAATAAAAGAAAATAAAAAAATTCAATTAATTATTATATATCTACTACAAATTTTTTTTCAAGTTTTTTCATCCCTTAATACAGTAATATAATTAAGGACACTTTTTTCTTAAAACTTTCTTAGAAACTATGCTGTCCCCATTTACCCCTTTATGAAATTTTCTAAATTTTGGGGCAAATGAGGACAGTCAGTTTCATGCGTTTAAAGCTTATCTAAATTTTTTTCTGCTGCATAAAATTAATCCTGGGAACGTAAATAACAAGTTAAAAAAAATAAACCCGCAAATATTACCTTTTAAAGGAAGAAACTTACGTAATTTGTGAAAAATAGACGAAACTCAAGTACACAACGTTTATAATAAACGATTTTTAAAGAAATAATTTTTTTAAATGAAAAATTCTATAATTTTTTTCCTAAAAAATATTTCTAACCCTAAATCAATTTTTATTAAATAATTAAATAGCGTTTAGAAGCAAAATATAATAATACAAATTTTTCATATATTGTTTCACATTTTATCACGTTTTCTTTTTCTTTTCAATCAACTCAAAACAATATATGATGGGAACACGTAGACGAATCGCTATTTTCTTATGGGCCATAAAAAGCAAAATAAAAATCGCGAGAAATCCCAATCACATTTAAATTCATTTTAGAGTGATACAATTTAAAACGTGTCGTATTAAAAAACTATTGGAGAAAACAATTATTAATTTTAACAATATAAAAAATTATCAATTTTCTATAATACAGAATTTTTATATAACCGAACAGTTCGAATTAACTTCCGACAAAAACTTTTGGGTACAAATTTTAAAATTAATCAATCACAAGTTATTTAGAAAGTTTTGATTGATTTTAAAATTTGCGCCGAATGTTTCTTCGAAAAAAAGAAAAATTCTATTCAATAAAAAATTCGATCAAATAGAAATTTTATTAAATGACTTTTCGGTTAAGTAAAAATTATGTAATTTAAAAAATCGGTTAAATGAAAATTCTGTCAAATAATAATTCAAACAAATGAATATTCTTCTAAAATAAAAGTTATATTTAATGCAAATAAATAGAAATTGATAAAAAAAAATCGAATTTTTAGTGAATTTAAAAAAAAAAATTTCTCTCTAAAATGACAAGTTTTTGGGAAATCACATAATTTTTTTCTATTAATTATTGATAAAAATAAATATAATGAATTATTGAAAAATAATTTTTCACGGTCAATTATACTTGATATAGATAAAGAAACATTTCTCGTGAAATACGATCCTTATACGCTGCTATATACGTACAAATATATAGCCAGCGAGCACGTATAGAGAGGAAACGAAATGCCGAAGAGAAAAGGGTTGGAGGTACATTAACTATGCATATAAGCCGCGAAATTGCCCTCTCGACTGGTAATTACCAGTTTTTCCTGTAAAATTAAAATTTTCCACTTATCGTCCAACTCGAATACACAAAGTAACACGTTACACGCTTTTCCTACAAGTTTGCGTTTACCTCTAAGAGATGATGCACTTTAATACTTCTCTATTTTTCCTCATCCCATCTTTCCCATATATATATTATATATATATATATATCTGGACTCTCTTTCTAATTCCCTTTGCTGACCAGCTTTTCACTAAACCATATAGACGCCTTTTAAATATTTTTGAGAAAATATTCCTTTTTGAAAATAAACTTCCTCCTCTACATAAACTCAGGTAGATAAAATTAAAATTAACTTTATTCATGGTAATAACTTTCAAATAATTTTTTTTTAAATTCCAATTTTTTTTACATTTATAGTATTTTTATAGAAAAATTAATAACTAATTTAACTTATTTTAATAATATTTTCTATAATGTAGGTAACAGTAAGTATATAAATTTTTAAAAAAATTTTAAATGATTCTTTAATCTAATTTAAATGAAAAAATTGATTATACACATTGTGCATATACAAAAATGTGCAAACAATAATTAATTAAAAATAAAGTTAATTATTATAAAGTACACTGTGAAAATTTTGTATTGTATGAAATATTATTAACTTTTATAATGTAGTAAAATGTATGAGAGAATTTTATTGGATTTATTTCGTGAAAACAAGAGAAAACATTAAAAAAAAAAAAAAAAAAAAGGCAATCAATAACTGCTTTTTGTTCGTCTGAATAGAGTGCCAATCAAATTTTCTCTTTAGCACCTACTATTTATGCAAAGTCGTCACGTAATACGGAGCTTTTTTTCTAGACAATATCGGAAATTAGCAAACACGATGCAAATTATTAACAACTTTTATAATAAACTTCTCATTCAAGGTGTTGTATCGAAAAAATATCAAATATAAATTCCAATTAGGAAAATATTAAAACTACTATTAAATATATATAATTTTATAGATAAAACCATTCTTAAATATAAATAAAATAACACAAAGCAGTTTAAAAAGTATTACAGTTTTTTTTATCACATTAATAATCATTAAAAAAAGTCTATTAAAATGTAAATAATGTTTTTCAAATTCCATGAGCTTTCAAATGGTACTAACTTTTTTGTAAAAAACATAAATTAATATTCAAAAAATTGTATTTTTTTTTAGAAAAAAAAGTACATGTAATTATAATTCATAAAAAAAAAATATTTTTTTAACCTTAGTCTGAAATAGATGGATATATTTTTGACGAATAATATCTGCTGGAAACACACGCGATTTAAAAAATTTTTTAACACTCCCGAAACCGTTTTTAAATTAGAAAAAAATTAAAAAACAAAATATTAAAAATTAATAATAAATTTTAATAAATATATTAAAAATTTAAGCGATCGCGATTTTAAGAATTTCGGACACAATCACGGAACAAAAAAAAGTTTACTAAAATAACCCACAAATTTTTCGTTTGCAAATTAAAAGATTCGAGCTTTTATCTCTCGATAAAAGAAATATATACAAGTTTAAAAGAGTTAAATTTTGCTTTTGAAAATTACAAAATTGACACTCACATTGACAACGTCTAAACAGGTCAATACACGAATTGCAACTGATTGAATTATGTTTGGAATTTTATGACCTTTGACTTGAGGTATCCTTTGTACTTCAATGTAAACAAACAACTTGGGTTGCAGGGATATAAAGATAATTTCAAGATCGTATCGACACAATTCAAATACTTGGAAATTTTAGTTTTTAAAAAATATTCTTTCATTTGTATATGTACATTAAGAATGTGTTGGATTCCAAATAATAAATTTGTAGATTTTTATTTAAAACTTTCTTTATTAATTTGGGAGTCCTTCTTCGAAAGCAGTCACGACTAATCTCTGACTTTTGGAAGATTACATGTAGCTTATATATTAGTGAGAAAGAAAGAAAAGATAAAAATATGACAAAGTTCTAGTCCTTACAAAGTTCAGTTTACATAGATATAAAATGACTAAGCCCTAGTCCTGTACATAATAATGATTCAATACTTATAAACTTTGCCCTTTTAGATAGTAGAAAAATAGAAATGAATTTGATCGTGAGAAAGACTCTTACAAATATAATATTACAATTTAAAAATACATAGACATATAACATCTCCCTTTTTTAGATTGAAGACGCAAGTGTTCAAATCTCTAGTAAAAAAAAATTATTATTTATTTATTTAAATTTCCTCTTTTTTTTATATATTTTTTTTTTTATATATTATATTTTTAATTATTTATTTTATACGTATTACAAAAATTACAATTGGATTTGTTGAATTTATATAGGTGTAGTACTTCTGCGAGATTTTATTTTGGATGTAGGTGGTGAATGTAAGATTGGAATTGATGTAAAATCATCGATTTCTTCTGCTATGCTCCTCCTTCCGGCTTGCTCTATGTCCTCGCAGGAATTTCTTTTTGAATACACTACAACCTCCTTTGTGTGGAGATTAGAGTCGAAATTACAGTTGACGAAGTTTTTGATCGTTGGTGGTAAAATCTGTCCCGTAACTGGATCTGAAGTAAAGCAGCACCATTTTTTTATCCAGCGGAGACATCCGCACCATCGGCAACAGTTACCAATTATGAATAGTAACATGACTGATCCAATCATTGCTAAAAGAATTGTATACCACTTGGTATGGGTAACAATGAATGGTTCGTTTATACGTTTGTTGATTATTTCGTCGAGTTCATTTAATTTTTTATTTGAATATGTGAGGTCTGAGAGGTCGATGTTCGTTAGATGTATTGGTTTCAAAGGAATGGATTCAATATGTTTAATATCTACGTTTCTAATACAACAATCATCTTGAATTATGCTGATATTAGGTATATGGAAAGTTACGTTTGTGTCAGCGAAGTTAGTTGTTTCTAATGCGTAACGATTGGTGTAACCCTTGCAGTGATCTTGTAACTTAACTAGACCTGTCTGATAAAGGATGACATCAGTTATTTCTTCTTTTGTGTTTCTACAGATGATTGTAAGTGTTGTTGGCCTCTGGAGTACGTAGAACCATTGATTATATCCTGCGTATTTCCAAGTTTCGATGATGGCCTTTGTAGTTTTAATCTGGCAATCCTCGGGCAGTTGATTAGTATGGGGTAGCAACAGTCTGACTTCACACTCAGGTTGATCCGTTACTTGTGTGACGTATGCGTCGAAACAGACGTACTTTCCCTTTAAATACTCGATACAATCCGACAATTTTTCCAAGGAAAGGAATTGGAGTTTTGATTGAGATAGTAAGAGATGTTGATATTTGGGAACAATGTAGGAAAATATTGAAGAATTTGCGTGTTGAATTGGAAGTGGGATTAAATGATAAAGATCAAAATGCATTTTTGATATCAGCGGAACTTGAATACTAAAAATAGTTATTTTACTAGTGTGAAATACATCAACTTTTAATAATTTATATAACATAGGAAAATGTTTTTCATCTGGAGTAATTAATAATTCATATTCTCCATGATATTTATTTAATTCTTCTAATAATATTTTAGGGGTAATTATTAATGGAGATAAAATATTATATTTAGCTAAATTTATAGCGTCTATATATTCACTATAATCTCTGGAAATTTTGTTTGCTAATTCCAGTATTGTAGACGTTTGAAATGTAGTCAATGTCTCTAATTGTAAAATTGATGTCTCGATATTAGTATTGGACATAAAATTGTTAATTTTTTCTGAATTAGAATTTAATATTTCTTCTTGACTTTTTAAAGAATATAATGAGTTATTAAAGTTTTTTATAGTATTAGAAACAATTTGTATTTGAGATTTCAGAAGAGTTTGTACTTGGTTATTATCATTTATTAATTTATGAATACTTTCGGAATAGTATTCTGCATCATCGGCATCAGGTATACCGAATAACCAATTGACTGCATAAGAAACACCGTTCATTAAACCACGACGTTGACGATTTAAAAATTGAGTAGTCAATTGCTGAAGAATCTCATTTTTTCTATTTATTTCATTTATTAATTCGAATATTAACCGTAAAACTCTTTCACAATGAAAACTAACATGTCCTCGCGCATAAGGCGCATCTGATAATTTTTTACAAAGATATTGACTTTGAATTGCATTATTAACCACTATCATGCGAGCATCATTTAGATGTGTGAAATTAATGTGGGCTAAGAGTGTTAGTTTAGAATTTGACATCCTGGCTATTCCTTTTTTATCATAAAGAATTCCGCTTGTATGATTTAGTGGTGTGTTTGTGTAAGGTAAACTAAGGATGAGTTTTGGAAGTAGAAGGAAAAGAAAGATCGTCACTTTCATCTGGAAAATAATGTTGTAAAAGGTTAGTATGGTATGTAATTTCTCTTTTTCCTATTTGTACGCCTACAGTTTGATTACCATAAACTTTTGTTACTTTGTAGGGTCCTTTTACTCGAGGGGTTAATTTTTTACTCAGTCCAATTGTACTTTGTTTATTTAAAACACAAACGAGATCGTTAACATCGAAAGCTTTGGGATTACTTTTCTTGTCGTAATTATTCTTGCTATTTGTTTTTGATTTTATTATATTTTCTCTAGCGATTTTAAATGAAACATTTAGCTTGTTTTTTAAAGCGCGAACATAATCATCATAAGAGTAATGAAATTTAGGCTCTTGTGTGATTGACGAAGGCAAGTACGCTTTTGATCCGAAAAGAAGTTCGTATGGCGTGAAATTAGTAGATTTGTGAGTTGACGTATTGTAGCTAAACATAGCAAATGGTAAGTACTCGTCCCAGTCTGTTTGGTCGTGTTTGACATAGTGTTTTAGATAATCTTTTAAAGTGAGATGGGATCGTTCTAGTGCACCATTTGTTTGCGGGTGATAAGGTGTTGTCAACAAGTGTTTTGAATAGGTTTTGAATGGTTCACTTAATTTTGATTTTGGTTTAGACTTTTATTTATTTATTTATATAATTTTTGACTTAGAAATTTTATTGTGCAACTTTGATTTTTGAGCCACATTTAGATTTAGAATTTTGTTTTAAATTTAGGAATTAAATCTTTTAATTTAGACCTATTTATATATAACAAAATTGTTTTTATTCAGAATTTTGATTTAAAATTATCGATTTAAGATTTTGATTTAGAGTTCTGAATTTAAAATTATGATTTTTTGATTTTCTAATTCAACATTTTGTGTCAGAATTCTTGATTTAGGATTTTGATTTTAGAATTTGCGATTTAAGATTTTTGATTTAGAATTCTTGACTTAGAGTTGTGATTTAAGATTTTCTGATTTAAGATTTTCTGACTTAAGATTATCTGATTTAAGATTTTCTGACTTAAGATTTTCTGACTTAAGATTTTCTGACTTGAGATTTTATGATTTAAGATTTTCTGATTTAAGTTTTTCTGACTTAAGATTTTCTGACTTAAGATTTTCCGATTTAAGATTTTCTGATTTAAGATTTTCTGACTTAAGATTTTCTGACTTGAGATTTTATGATTTAAGATTTTCTGATTTAAGATTTTCTGACTTAAGATGTTCTAATTTAAGATCTTCTGATTTAAGATTTTCTGACTTAAGATTTTCTGATTTAAGATTTTCTGACTTAAGATTTTCTGACTTAAGATGTTCTAATTTAAGATTTTCTGATTTAAGATTTTCTGATCTAAGATTTTCTGACTTAAGATGTTCTAATTTAAGATTTTCTGATTTAAGATTTCGATTTTAGATTTTTGATTTGATTTTTAAATTTTAATTTTGGATCTTAGAATTTAGATTTTTTGATTTGAATTTTAAATTTTAAGTTCATCGGCCTTGAAATTAATTCGTATAGGATTACAGTTGATAACGTATTGATATTTGTTTAACTGAAATCGCCATCTGACGATTTTTGAAAATTGATTTTTACCATTAAAGGGCCATTGAATTGGCCTGTGGTCAGTGTAAATCGTGAAGAGTTTACCGTGGAGATAAGGTCGAAAATTTCTAATGGTACAGATAAGGGCTAAAAGTTCTTTCTCCATTGTTGAGTATTTTTGTTCTGCTTTATTCAATTTTCTTGAATAGTAAGTGATGGGTAGGTGATTAGAATCTTTTAATTGAAATAAGACACCTACAATAAAATGTTCTGAAAGGTATGGATATATTGCATGACCTGAATTTTCGCATGTTTGAATAAATTCGCGTTTATTGAGCTGAAGTTGTGATTGCTTAACGCAAAGTCTTTGAAAGACATTTGTTAATTTGTTTTCGTGATTTTCGAAAGATGATCCATGTATAACAATGTCATCGAGATAAACGAACCATTGATTTTTATTCAAACTTAGAAAAACAGAATTCATGTGTCTTTGAAAATACGCAGGTGCATTTTCAATGTGAGATGTCGAGAACGCGTCACCGATTATCTTATTTAGATTTCGATAGTCAATTACTATGCGTCGTTTACGCTTACAAAAAGCATTTAACTTGTTTGGAACTACCCAGAGTAGACTTGACCACGGATTCATAGAAGGACTTACGATATCTTGTTTGAGCATTTTATCTATTTGCCTACAAGCCTGAGCTTTATTTGTTTCGAGTTGGAAAAGAGGTATTGGTGATGGAAACGCCTTAATTGAGATCGTGTATTTGTCATAATCAATTTGACTTTTTTGGTTGTGGAAGAAATCGTGACCTAATAAACCGTCGAATGGAATATTTGTTAAATTATTTATTAGGTGGAATTTTGAATGAATAGAATTTTTGTAACATTGCAATTGAATTTCGATTTCGCCTAGAGTTTGAAGAGGCGAGGAAGGAGAGATACCATTTAAGATAATAGATTTAGGATTTATTATGTCATAAATTTTAAGACTCGTGTTCTTTATTAATGAAATAGAAGCACCGGTATCAATTATAAATTTTAGAGTTTTGTCACAAGAATTAGCAGAAGGTGATTTTAATAACACGTATGTTAAATCGTTAGTGTCAAGTAAAATGTTTGATCGTAAAAACGTATTGAATGTTTGACCGATTTGGTCAGAATTTGAAGTTGAAGGAATTGTAACGTCATTGTTACAAAGATTTTCATTGTTGGTGTTAATTTGAGAAGCTTGTTGAAAATTAACGCTTTGATTTGAGGGGCGATTATCTGAGTTTAAATTTTTATCGCGATTTTGATTTACCCATTGTCTTTTTTTACATTCTTCTATAACGTGACCGGGTTTTTTACAATATTTACAAAATTTATTTGAATTAGATTCAGATGAACGTTGATTTGTTCCGTTAAATGAAGAATTTACATGATTTATTGATTTACCTTGAGAGAAGTTATTGTTTTTATTTTTATGATAGCAATCTTTGGCTAAATGATTAGTTTTATGACAAATGTGACATTTTTGAGAAGAAAAATTAATTTTCGTGCCTAAAGCTTTTTCTTCTGCTGTGGCAGCAGTGAGCGCGCTGTTTAGAGTTTTAAATTCGCGATATCTTAACATTTGAGAGATTTGTGGATGTGTATGGTAAATAAAACGATTCAAAGTCATATCGTTAATCATAGCTATTCTACCCTTTAAAATGTCTTTATTAGTTTCAGTGGTATGAATTACGGCCAAGATTCTTGAAGAGAGATCTTCTAATTTTTGATAATAAAAAGATACACTTTCGTTCGGTCTTTGTTTAATATTATTAAGTTCTTCAAGCAATTGATCTAATGATCTTTTATCTTGATACAAATTGAGTAACAATTCTGAAATCTCCTCCCAATTGGTGAGATTACAGTGAATATCTATTTGCTCTCGGGCTTTACCGATTATTTTACTTTTTACATATAATAAAAGGGGTGTTTTTTGATTTTCCTTAGCTATTTCGAACACTGAATCTACTTGTTTAACAAAGCTTCTAATTTTGAATCTATCTCCGTCAAAATTGTCAGGTAGTAATTTAGTAAGAAATTCGAGTGATACTGAATTAATTACAGCACTTTGATCTGGATCAGGCATTTTTCTTTTCTTTTAGGAATTTGAAGGAATGAATTTGAAAGAATTGAGAAAAAGTCGGAATGCAATCGAATACTAAAAGTGTCAGTACTTACGTTGAAGATTCTCGGGTGATGGAGTTGCTAATTCCAAGACGTCAACCTGAGAATGTTGTCTCTGTTGTTGGAGTTGCTAATTCCAAGATGTCAACTTGATAATGTTGTCCCTGTTGTTGGAGTTGCTAATTCTAAGATGTCAACCTGGGAAATGTCGTCCCTTCTGTTGGAGTTGCTAGTTCCAATACGGCAGTCGGAAGTTCACTTTTTTTTTTTTTGTAGTTGCTGACTCGTTCGCGGACCGAATTTCAACAATTAAAATTGTCACTCGTTTTTAGGATGGAGTTGCTAGTTCCAAGAATCACTAATATAGAGTATCGGACCAATCCGTATCCTCGTCGCCAAAAATTATGTTGGATTCCAAATAATAAATTTGTAGATTTTTATTTAAAACTTTCTTTATTAATTTGGGAGTCCTTCTTCGAAAGCAGTCACGACTAATCTCTGACTTTTGGAAGATTACATGTAGCTTATATATTAGTGAGAAAGAAAGAAAAGATAAAAATATGACAAAGTTCTAGTCCTTACAAAGTTCAGTTTACATAGATATAAAATGACTAAGCCCTAGTCCTGTACATAATAATGATTCAATACTTATAAACTTTGCCCTTTTAGATAGTAGAAAAATAGAAATGAATTTGATCGTGAGAAAGACTCTTACAAATATAATATTACAATTTAAAAATACATAGACATATAACAAATGATTAAATATCAAAAACAAAAGGGGGACGCATGATTATGTTCTAAAAATCATTAGTTAGAATTTTCATTTTATGGAATTTCATTTGTCATAATTATTTATGAGCCGAATTTTTATTTGTTCGAATCAGTATTTTGCAGATTTTTTATCAAAAAAGAAATTCTATATTACAGAATTTTTATATAACCGAAAATTCACTTTACATAATTTTTATTTGCTCGATTTTTTTATTTAATGCAATAGGCATTTTAAAGAATTTTTTTTGGGTAGAATATAATTGCATAGAATTTTAATCTTTCAGATGAATTTCAATTTGTTAGAATTATTATTTAATATAATTTCCATATAACCGATTTTTCATATAGAATTTTTACTTAACCGACAAATCATTGAACGCAGAATTTCTAATTGATAGAATTTTCATTTGTCCGAAATTGAAAATATCCGAACAAAATATCGACAGAAATATTGCGGCGTGATTTTTAAAATCAACCATTCACAATTTTATTGATAATTTTTGATTGGTTGATTTTAAAAATCGCGCCGAAATCTTTCTGTCGATTGTTTGTTCGGTCATTTGCAATTTCGAGTTAAGTAAAAATTCTGTAGTATGAAAAATCGGTTATATGGAAATTATATCAAATAATAATTCGAACAAATTGAAATTCGACTCAAAAATAATTATGACAAATTAAATTCCATAAAATGAAAATTCTAACTAATGATTTTTAGAACATAATCATTCGTCCCGCACAAAAGGAAGTAGAAGTGTCCATTATTTTTAGTTTGCACGATGCTGTAGTTTTTTAAAAATGTTCAACCACATAATTTTGTTGGCCTAACCAAAATTTTTCGTTGAGATAACTCTACAACTTTGTTTCAACAAACCAAAATTTGGTTACAACAAAAATTATTACCTAACCAAATGATTTTGTTGCAAACACAAAATCTTTTTTCTCAGTATAGTAATTTAAAAAAAAAATCAAACCTGCACTTCTAATCTGCTGCAATTAAACACTTGTGCAATGAAAAATTAGTTCTGATACAATAATACATATATATATTTATTTATTTATTTCTGGGACTATAAATTTTTTGAAATCACTAACAGGAGGTTTATTGCGTGCAGCTCTATTTTTTATAATTTATAGCGTGCAAGG
This sequence comes from Leptopilina boulardi, assembly GCF_019393585.1. Lineage (NCBI taxonomy): Eukaryota > Metazoa > Arthropoda > Insecta > Hymenoptera > Figitidae > Leptopilina > Leptopilina boulardi. The sequence goes on from NW_026138003.1 coordinate 1,149,755, forward strand.
CGTGTCTTGATGCAGTAGTAGGTTCTTAGGAGAGCCTTCGGATTGGAATTTGGTGGTGGTGCTGCACCAACTATATGCGGGTGGAGTGTTTTGGTTCCAAGATAAAAAGGGCTGTAATGAAACATTATCAGAGTGCTCGATAAAAAAAAAAAAAAGAAAGAAAGTGTGAGCCCTCGTTGTATAGAGTGTTGAATTATGTCGAGGGAGGTAAGAGGGGAGGACCATAGTCTGGAGGGGCAATAACTCATACTGGTCCCTACACAATACCATTGTGTTCGTTGTACGGATTCTGCAGAGAACAGGCGCCGAATATACCTATATACCACAAGCACATATTATACATATATGTATGTGATCTATAGTATATGCGTATAAGTACTATCTACCAAAGCTTCTCTGTATAAGAAGACAAGAGGATATATATATACATATACAAACTGATATATACGAAAACAGTTTGTCTGCAGACATACACAATTATAAAAGAAACAATATACATGCACAAACCAAATATACAATTGCGTTCAACTCACACAATAAACAAATATACATCTACGTGTTAAATTTTATTTATGGACAACCATTTTATTGTATGTGCATCTGGCACACTTTTTTTTTACCCAAAGGAAACTCGTGATAGTACAATTAATATAGAAATAAAAGAATGATTTTTTTCACTCTTCTCTCTCTCTCTCTTTTTTTTTTGGGGGGTGGGAGGGTCGCAGTACTTTAGAATATCTCGCGCACGCTTTCGCGAGATAATTACAAAACGTTCAAAAAAAAGGGAACAAAAAAAAACTGTTACATTGCTGCCATAAATTCAATAACACCACAAGACTGCTGCACCAGAAATGCTGTAGAACGCGAAGCACTATAAGCATCACATGCATACTAAAACTTTGCTTTAAAAAGTAAAACACGTACACCTGTAAATTTCACCAAGAGCTATTGTCTCTACACGTTGTAAAATCAGATTTTTTTTTGTCAAAATCGAAAAACAGCAACATATACAATATAATATCAAAATTATTATATTATAATAATAATAATAATAATAATAATTTTGAAAGTAAATGTAATCCAATTTTACCTCGATATATATATATATATATTAGCTAAAATGGCTTTGATATTTGTGAAAATGAGAAGACATTATATAGAGAACATCACACCGCAGAGAATGAAGTAATCGATTTGTAATTATCAGCACACTTTAATAACACGAGTAGAACTTTAACACGAATGTGGAATTTAAATTAAAGTTGAATAAAACGAAATAGAAAAAATATTAGCTTATAAAACTAAATGTCTAGAAAAAATGTCTACAACGAGCAAATTATACACTTAGAATAATATTTAGTTCAGAGCAACCAAAATTTGATTGGGACAAAAAAAAAAATTTTCTTGGTATTTAAACAATCAAACTGTTTGAGTCAACAAAAAAATTTGGTTGAGTGTTTTTTGTTGGCATAACAAAAATGTTTGGTTAGCTCAATCAAATTTTTTTTTTTTTGTTAGGTCAACAAAAATTTTTGGTTGATTAAACAAACAGTTTTTTTTGTAAAATTAAAAATTTTATTCTACCTTATTTCTTTTCATTTTATCCTTTTTATTGATTTATTTATAAAATTAAAAAATCACTTGTCACATTTAAAATAAAAAAGGAGAGAAAGAGAATGACATATTTCATTCATAAAACTTGAAATTAGCCACTTAAATCATGTCAGTTGAAATAACATGACTCGCACCTGTCAAGATCAATCAAGAATAACCCTTGCGTGATCATTTTCGAGTTATTTCCTCTTCTTGTATACTTTCATTCTAACAAATATACTTAATCGCAACTTTTAAATTGATATGGGTGTTTCCAATGATTGAAAGCACTTGATTTCTATCATAATTTCCGGAGTCTTTTCTGTTTCAATATACATATATTAGGTAATAATTAATTTTAAAATAAATCATAAATTTTTATAAGAATTCAAATGATAAAAAAAAGAATCAAAATAATCAATATAAATATTACTTTTTTTTAATTCGATTTTATTTTTTGAATTTTCATTAAATTGTTGTTTATATTCGACTAAAAATTAATTAACGTGTTGCAAGAAAAAAATAATAAAGCATTTTCTCATGGAAAAACATTTGTGTAATATATAAGAACAGTTTATTTATTCATTTTTCTTTTTCTTTTGAGCCAGTGAGGAAAAAGCATTCTCTAGAAAAATTGGCCAATTATCTCTCTGTGTCATCTTCGGGTACAGTGTACCTGACAGGAATAAAACTTGACATGAAAAAAATACAATTATCAGTTTTTTTTTCAACATCAAGTTAAATTTCTCATATATATATATATATATATATAGAATGACTGAATATTTTTCAGTCTAAAAATGATTTTACATATAATAATTTATATATATTTAAAAAAAGACTTTCACAGTGAATAAAGAAAAGTTAATTATTCTATTATTTTATATATTTTTGTATTTTTAAACAAAAAAAATGAATATTTTTCATTTAAAAATGTTGATAATTTTGAATTTTTTTGAAAAAAAATTCTGCACAATTCGATTAAAGAGCTGGAAAAAAAATTTCGAAAACTTATAGGTCTACATTGTTTTCACTCTTTTTATATAATGATTACAAAATTTCTTTTCAAAGAATCCGATGTTAATATTTTTTTTTTTTATTGGATCACTTGAGAAATTTTGCCCCTTATATAAAATTTATGAAGATTATACATATATAAAAAGTAAGAAAAGAATAATCTTTTATATAATTGTATCAACTAATTAGCTTTTTAATCACCTTCATGAAGTTGGCGTCGACACTCAGCGCCGAAAATTGTTTTTACAGGACCAAAAATGTCAAATTGTTATTTTTTAAAATTTTTCTCCATCCAAATAATACCTTGAGAAATATTTTTTGAAGTATTATGTGGACCCAAAACGTTTTTAAAAATAATTTTCGACACTGAGCGTCAACGCCAACTTCAGGGAGATTTTTTTAAATCCATTATTGTTATAATTATTTGAAACTTGCATTATTTCAATATTATAAATTGAAGCCAAACTGTGAAAAGTATATTTTTCAAAAGTTTCTCCAAGAAATCATCTCACTCGTATCAATGTAACAGGAATTTGAAACCAGGAAAAATCTCTGATTCGCTCATTCATAAACATTCCGCAATCTTCCTTCTATCCCCGGAGAGGAGAGAGAGTATGCAGTGGACGAGGGACACTGGGATTGAATGAGGCGAATGCCTATGACATCAAAGAGAAGCAAAAAAAAAAGGGATGCTGGTATCTCTGAACGACTTGCGATCGCAATTTGCACCGTTTTGTGCTTGACGAATCCGTCAGTTCTTTTTGCGAATTTCACTCCAGAAAAGAGAAAAAAAATAAGAGAGTGATATTCGTTCTTCCCAATGGGTTAAAGGCCGTGAGAGTGACATCTCGAGGCGAAAGATGTTTCGTCCTTTTATATTCTACAAAAAAAATCCTTTTTCTCACTTCCCACTTTCTTGTCTCACATTCTTTGTTTAATTCTGTCGACTTTTCTTTTTACCGGAAGTTCTGTCATGTTAAAAATGAATATCATCTTGTTAGAAGAAAAAGAAAATCTCCAGAAGTGTTATTATATATAAGATAGAAGAAGAATACTATATTCAAAAACTTCCTTAACGCAATTAAAAAAAAGAAATATGAGGTTTTTTTTCCCCCTAGGAAATACACGTTTTTCTGATGTGCTTGTTAAAAACTGAGAATCTAGAGAACTGAATCATTTTAAAAGACTTCTTGACAACATTACTACATCTTGGATTACTTTTCCATTCGACATAGTATATATATATAAAAAAAAATTTCTTTTGAAAAGTTTTACAAATTCTCTATAATTGAAATCATAAAATAGAAACAAAAAAAGAATTGTTAAATCTGCTAAAAATAATAACAAAATTTAAAATACTTAATGTTATCTGCATCTTCCGTACACAAACCTTTTCGATGTCTTCCTCTCAAGTGAACGATTTTTATTGTTAGAAATTTCCATTACACATGATATAAAATTCTCATCGTTAACAATCGATAATTTGTCTCAAACTAATCAATGTTACTTTCCTTTATATTATCAGGGTGTCTAACAAGGATTGAGAAAAAAATTCCCTGACTTTTCCATGACTCCTCCCTGACATTTTTTGATTTTTCCCTGACTTTTTAATAACCTTATTTCTGCTTTCTTTGGACAAAAATATGGTTACTGACAAATTTAACAATAAATTAATTTCTAATGGTTGTAACAAATGATAATAAAAACCATTCAAGTTTTTTTAGATTAAAAAATTTTTAAATTCACAAAAAATTTTAATTTTTGTAGAAATTTACTTGAATGAAATTTTCTGAAATTCCCTAACATTTCCCTGACGGTTAGACACCCTGATTATAGAGTAATTAACTGTCGAAAATTAAGTACGATTTAATGAGTATTAATTTTTTTTACATTATTGATTCCCGGGTACAATTTTTTGGATTCAAAAATGTAGATGTCATATAAGAGTGTCAAGAATAGACACTATTTATTAAGTCACTTTAAATTTTTTGAATTTATGAAAGTGGCAGAAGGCCGAATAACAAGATTCAAAATTTGTTTAATTTATAAATATTCAATTTTAATATTAATGAGATCGACTCGGAAAGAAACGACTCATAATAAATTTATTTTGAGATTCACCGTCCGAAATGACATGATGAAGGCGACGATATTGCCTCGTTCCACAAACAAAAATTTTATTACATATTTTTAAATTAGACTTCACAAAAAAAGTAATAAAGGAAAACACCAACTTTATACTACGGACACCAGGATGAGAATGAGAGTAAAATGGCTGACGAGTCAAACTCGAAAGCTTCGCTAAACAGCGGCCTCTCTTCCCGGTGTTATTGATATCAATAAACATTTAATAATATAATACCTGCGACCAATAATTGATACGCAGTCGTCGGTAACGCAGATCCCCACACTATCCGATGTTAAAATTGATTGATGCGAGAATTCCATAGGAAATTGACTGCCAGTATTGATTTGACAGATCGTCAACAAAACAGTAATTTCATCTTCCTGGTGTTCTTGAATATTCGGGACTCTCATCCAAATATATATGGGCGATTCCACGTGAGATTTATAGTCGAGGTTTAAAATTCTAGTAAATATATTTTTTCCTTATTCTTTATGAAAAAAAAGAGACACCTATTTTTTTTTTTTATGGTCAAATTTTTGAGTTACGAATTTTCAAAATTTTGTTCAGTCAAAAGCAGACCTATTTTCAATTAAGAATAGCTCAAAAACTATTGTATTTAGGAAAATTTTGTAAAGACATAAAAAATTTGTTTTTTCTTCGACTTTTTAAGAATGTTAACAAAAAAAAAAAATTTTTTAATTTTTATAAAAAAAATATTAGTTTTTTATAAACAAATTAATGTTTTTTACATTTAGGCCCGATTTTTTTTTCGTATACCTACCTAGAAGTGTTAAGAAGACTTTAGAAAAGGTTTCAGAGTGGGCCTGATAAGTTTAATAAGTTTAAATAAATATTTAAACTCGGATTGCAAGCTTAATGCGCGCGCGGTGCTTTGTGAGTCTATTTAGTTTGAAAAGAAATTTTCTTTAAGAGGCACTTTATATTTTTTTAACTTGTTACATCTGTTTATTACAAAACGGATTTGTTAAAACTTTAAATATAAACATATTTAAACATTTCAATTGTTTATACGATTAATTAAATAGTTAGATTAATGAATTTTTGTTTTATTCAATTTTTACATATCACAATATTCGAAAAGAATTGTTTTTCAAATATTTTAAAAAATATTTTGAATCTACAGTATAGAACGGTTAATCGGAAAAATGATAAAATAAACGAATTTTCGATTTATAAAGTAATTATTTAAGTATTTATTTTTAATTATTTGATACGATAAATTAGGCAAAAATTAACAACTGCCTTAAAAAGTGCTACTTTATCTGCCCAAAACAGGCACAAAAAAGACACTTTTTCATGTCAATGGCGAAAAAAAATGTTTTTGGCCGAATTAAAAATTTGATTGTAAATTTGACGTGGAATCGACCATATACACGAGGAAGCTCTTCCCTTGATGACTTCTAATTTCAATAATATATAGCGATTTCCTCAACGTCTTTGTGACCCGTCGAGAATCCTCAATGCCTCGCGAGATTTTTATGACAGAACAAAAGGACAAATCAGAATCAAATAAATTTAAGGTTATGCTGCCTAATTGCAAAGCTTACACTATATACTATATTTTGCAGAAAAGTACACTTTTCTGCACTCAGTGCAGCAAAGTATTGATTTGCATGCAGAAAAGTGTCTTTTATTTCAAAGTGCAGAAATTAACAACTTTGTGCTGCATTTACATTAAAGTAAAGTATCACTTTTCTTGCAAGTGTTACACAAAAGAATATTTACATACACTCAGAGACATAACGATTCAAAAAGTATATGTATTTAAGTGATGATAATTAAGAATGTAGAAAATGAAGTTCTGAATGAGATTTATGAACAATGGGGTGATTTTGAACGTTGAGCGCTATCAAAGAGGACAATAATAATGGAAGAGGACGTCGAGACAGTGCGAGAGAGAGAGAGAGCTGGAAGAGGGCCGCCTTCGTTTCTTGTTCCGAGCTCTTGTGCATGTAAAGGAAGGCTTGATTCAGCCGGAAGAGCTATGATTTACTTTGAATAATAACTCAAAGGGTTTTAGCTCAGCATAGGTAAGGACACAGGAATGTGTCGGCGAATGTTCGGCGCCCACCCATTGGGCCCTCTTGTACAATCTCACCATTCGCTTATGCTTTCATACATATTTCAGAAACTTCAAAATCATACTTGGTAATTTGTTCTCGCCGCATATCCACCAAAATCGAAATGTCCCCCAAACTCTGTGTAATTCACCACCGGACCCACTTAATAAATCCTATAAATTATTATCGATTCGCGTTAAAATTTTTTACTTCACAAATTTTATACTTAGAAAAAAATAAAAAATCTTAGTAAATTTTACTAATACTTTTTTCTACTATTTTTCCGAGTTATAGGAGGTCCCAGTTAACTATAAAAAAACTATTCCAAAAACAATTAACAAATATTAGTAATTATAACTAAATTAATTTTTTAAATTGTCCTATGTGAGTTTAGTAAACTTGAATTATGTATTGGACAACTTTCATAAATAATTAATTTGCATATCAAAATGAAGTTGAAATTGTGGAACAGTAAAATATTTGAAAAAATTATTTCCAAAAAAAAAAAAAAGAATTTAATTGTATTTAGGTGAATAAAAAAATTAAAAATAATAAATTAACTGTGTACATTTTGAAAGGGAATTTTTGACTGGAAAATGGGAAATTAATAAAGCCCCATATAAAGTCGTTCTAACAAGTGATGCCCGGAAGTCATAGAGTCAGACCGGAAACGGAAATTAGCTGCAGAGCACAGAAACAATAGAAACGAGTGTGAACGTGTGCGAGTGCGCTCGAAAGCAATTGTTGCATTACCTGGGGGGGTCGGTGATCGCGCGCGCTCTCTAACCTTGTCGCCGGCACGGGAAAAGGGTGTGACTGTGACGTGATGCTGGGACACTGAAAAGAGGTGGAGAAACAAGGAAAATGCGACTCATCTAATTGAAACGAGGAGGCTGAGAAAGTGTGTAAAGGCTAGGAAAACTATTTGTTCAACTGCAGAAAAGACAAGATTTTTTTTTCTTGTTCCAACTTTAGGAGATATTTGTCACTATCATTTCTTATTCTAGTTTCTTATGATTTAAAATTAAATATTATTTCTATTATTATTAAAATTAAATATTACGAAACAATTATTATTAAGTTTTAGAAAATTTTTTAAAATTCCTACAATCTATTTTTTGAAATCATAAAATTTTCCAAAAAATTTTTGATGTAAAAATAATATTTCCAGATGCAGTTGAATTGTAAATGAATTATATTAAATATTAACCGCAATCTTAAATTTTTCTTTCATCATAAATAAATTGAAGAAAAATAATTTATTTTGAAAATAAAAAATAACATTATTTATGTGAAGTTATTTAAGTTATTACAGTATTAAATTATTAAAAGAGAATTTTCTACTGTTAGTTTATGAAAATGCTATTATCACTTAAATGAAGAAAATGTAGGTTATACTGAGATTCAAACTTCAAATTCTATTCGTTGCTGCTTTTCTTCGAAATCAAGAGAGGGTTAATTAAGGCGACTCGAATTTTAACGTGAATGATAAACCCCCTCGGGACGTATTCATTCCGAGACAAATTCTCCTAATAAAATCCAACAAAATAGAGAAATAGTCCAACGAACAAAATTTCTGGAAAGTCTTATATATAGTCGTTGCAGCAAAAAAAAAATTATTTGATTCAAATAATCAATTTAATTTATCACAGTCAGTGAATCCTTGGAATAATAAATTTTCTTTCTTCAAAAATTTCGGGTTTTTAATTTTTTAAATTTATTTTTAATTATTTATTTAAAAAAATGAAATTAAAAAAATAATATAATTAAAATTGAAAATAAATTATATAAAGATTTGTAAAAGTGTGTTTATATGCGATTTACTCGGGGAATAACAGTTTTACGACTTTTGCTACTATTGAGAGTAAAACGTTCAGTAGATATATTCGAGTTTGGTCAGACAATAGATTGGAAGTAACGTATATATATATATATATATATTGAATGTGCAGAGTTGTATATTTCAAGATACAATCGAGGTCGCGTAATGCGAACATACAGTCCCATATGCTGAAGACGATCGGATCATCTGTGCGGGCACGATTCGAAGAGCAAAAGAGAAAAATATAAGGGGAGAAAACACGAAAGACGAGCAAAACGGAATAGGAAACCCATATACATATATGCATGGAAGAAATAAATGACGCGAGCAATCCCGTCACGAATAATAATCTACACTTGAAATGAATTCCACTTTATTCCACTGAATATATATGAAATTCAACAAATTACTATGATACATAAATGTATATGTATATAATGTTTTTTCATAAAACTTTAATAAAAAAAAGTTTCTACTTTATTAAAAACATTACTAAGGTTATTCCACGTCAGAAATATCACAATCTGCAAGTGGTTCGTCGATTTTAATGAAAATTGGTAAAATTAGATCTTAATATAAGAGCTGTCAGTCAGTAAAAAAAAAAATTCGAAATATCTAAAATTGTAGGAGTTACACGACATTGAATTTTGACACTGCATTTTCTTTATTCCTTTATATCTTGGTCAATTCTTAACCGATTTTTATGAATCACGCATCAATTTTTACATAAAATTATGTACTTTCAGAAAATTATAAAGTGCAAATAAAAATTTATGGAATCACACACTAAATAAAAAATATAATGCAATGAAAATATAATTATTTTATTTTTTAATGAAATGTTAATAAAAAACAAAATCATTATATTTTTATTTCACCATTTTATTTTTTCAAAAAAAATCATTTTTGTTTCTTTCTGTGCTAATTGATGCTGCAAACATTTTTTTTGAAAAAATAATAATTAGGACTTGAATTTAAAAAAAAAAAAAAATTTATCTCAAAAATGCCACTTACGTATTACCTTAACAGTATTGTGCAAGACCAGAACAAAAAGAAATTCTTACAACAATTTTCGAAAACCTTTAATAATAAATAATTCAAATTTAAATTCAAAAATATGTGTTTTACTTAGAAATATTTTTTTTTAAAAATTATTTTTCAAAAACAAATTTTGTACTGAATTGTGCTAATCTAGCACAAAAAGAAACAATCATAATATTTACAAAAAATTCAAAATAATTTAATTTTAAAATTCAAAAATAGTTTTCTTTTACTCAAAAACACTCAAAAATTATTATTATTTTTCAAAATTGATGGACTAGTACAATTCAGCACAAAATTTTTTTTTTTTTTTTAAATTTTTACGAAGCTGAAGTACGCAACGTTTATGATAAACGATTTTTAAAGAAATAATTTTTCCAAAAAAAAAATATTTTTTTATAATTTGTTAATTAATGAAAACTACAAGAAACATTTTTTGGGCAAAAAATTATAGAAATTTCCATTTTCAAAAATTATTTCTTTAAAAATCGTTTATCGTAAACGTCGCGTACTTCATCAGCAAGATTAATTTTGTTTGAATTTTCAAATTAAATTTTTTTTTTAATTCAGCAGAAAATTTTTTTTTGAGAAATAATAATTTTTAAATAATTCTGAATAAAAACCCTATTTTTGAATTTAAATTGGAAATATTTTGAATAATTTATTATTGAAGATTTTGAAAATTGTTTTAAAAATTTCATTTTGTTCTAGTCTTGCACAATATTGTTTATTTTTATGCTCAAAAATGTTATTTTTTCGAAATTTGAGTCTTAATTATTATTTTTACAAAATAAAATGTTACAGCACAAATTAACTCAAAAATAACGCAAATTTGCATAAAAATTATTTTCTTAAAAATTAAATGGCGTTGCTAACTTCTTGTACGTAATATTAATTGACAAACTGAAAGAAAATATAGAAGAAATTTTAGTAAATATGTTACAATTTAGGGAAAACGTATAAAATTTAAAAAAATGTTATAAGAAAACACTAAATCTTACAATAAGTGTTATTAAAATTATTAAAAATTATATCGTGGTTCGTAAATATTTACTAAAATTTGAAATACATTTATTAAAGATTGAAATAAATTTTCAAAAGTCTATTTTTATATCAATATTTCACAACATTTTGATACATTTTCCCTAAAATTGCAAAAAAATTAACTCAAATTTTGTACTATATACTTATTTGAAATTTCTTAAATATTTTCTTTCAGTGTATATTTGCAAAAAAATAAAATATGTTTTTTACAAAGAAAAATATTTTTGTTATATACTTTTCTGTGAATTGCAACAATCATATAATTAAAGTATTGTGCATGATAATAATGAACCCTCCTTGGTGCAATTACATGTACACGTTGCTCGTTACAAGAAGGATACTTAAAACAAGTATCACCGAGGGAAAAGTTGTTTCGAATTTTCTGGAAAATGTTAAAAAAAAAAAAAAGGAAAAAAAAAAGAAATCCCCTTGTGTACAACTCAGAACCTCAGAGCCTAAACTTTTAAGAAAAAGACTGGTGCACTTAAGCTGCTTGTTGGTAAATAATTTACCAAGTTTTTGCGAATCTATTATTCAATAAAAAAAAAAAAAGTCGACATTACGCACATGTGAATAACACTCTACAGGCGAGCTCATAAAATGAAACACACACAGACACACACCCTTCGTGAAAAATAATACAACGTCTATTTTTTTTTTAATTCCTATATTCATCGTCAAAACGATTAACATTATACTAACAATTATCGTTTTCCCAAAACAGCACTTGTTTAAAACGAGATATTCTAACCCTCATAAAATTACTCCTATCATCAACATGATAATTAACATAAAATTTCATGTCGAACAGAAATTTAAAGTTTTATGAAAATTTCATCATACACATTATTCCTCCACGCAAATAGAAAATTAACAAAATTCAGGGGCAATAATTTTTATTTGAAAATTGAAAATTCAAAGAGAGTGTATATATAAATCAGACTATATAAGGCGCGGGATAATTGTCTAAATATGTTTAAGAAATTATTAATTAAAAGTATCGTAAAGGAATGAAAAAAAGAAAAGGAAGGAAAAAGTTATAGAAATAACTAGTAAACTGAAATAAGGTATCTTGAGAGATAAATTTTCGTTCGCGAATCAAGCGCATATCTATATTCATTCCTTTCAGAGAGTATACATTAATATTCATAACCTAAGAAATCAACGAGTGGCAAGCCAAAAAGGAAAATCTCGGTTGGTTGGACGATTAAGGTATTTGCCAGTATAAACAAAAAATTAATTTCTTTTCTTCTTTTAGAAAAAAAAAAAAAAGTTGAAAGAAAAAAAAACCATTATCTTATAACTCGTCAACTTAATGGAAAAAGTTTGAAAAAATTAATTTCAAAAATTAATAGAAATTTTAATTAATATAAACAAATTGAAATTAAATTAGAAAACTTGATAATAATTGCTTTTTTTGAAAAATTGTTAATAATAAATATTTCAAAATTCTATACATTTTCTCTAAATTGTTAAAAATTAGACTTAATTGACTAAAATTTCTCCTATAGTTATTGAAATTTTTATTTTTATAATTGAGAAAATTAATATCCAATAATTAAAAATCAAATATAATGATTTCATCAGGTGCGCAGAGCTGTTTCATATTTCTTCTTATATATCTGATATATTTTGTTGTTTTCTTGTTTTACTTTTAAGCAAGAAGTTTTCGACATCTGTACAGAAAAATTGCGGTTTGTAGTAAGAGTCGAGAGAGGAGTTTTGTGATGAGAGGAGAAAGGGCAGAAGTAAGAAAAGGGAGGGGGAAGAAATTAAGGTACGCCACTGTTATCGAACAAATGACAATAAATGGCGTAACACGTCGACAAAGACAGTTCCAATTTATTCCCTAGGCTCCCCTTGCTAGCAGCCACCTCCTTTCGATCTCATTCTCCACGATTGAGAAAAGGAATGAAGGCGAAATATTGGAAATACATCGGGGGCATACTGGAGGAAAATAAACGTATACGAAATCGTCTCGCAACAACGCAACTGGGTCACATCTAAAGATTTTTCTTTTTTTTTTACCCTCTTATAAAGTGAGAATTAAGAAGAAATCATTAAAAATTCATATTTCTTGAAATGTGTTCAATTTGATAAATTTCTTTTCATTCAAAAAATAAAACAACAATTTAAATTAATTTTCAAAATTCACGTCAGTGACATTTACAATATTTGAGAAAAAACATTTTTTTTTAACAATTACAATATTTTGAGTGAAAAAATGTTTACAATGTTTCTTAATCAATAATTTTTAAGAGAAAAATTTGTATGGCAAAAAATTAATTATTATATTCAAAATGAAAATTTTTTTTCAATAGTTCATCAAAAAAATTTATCTACACTGCAAAAACGGGTGTCTTCATTTGAGACACTTTTGTCCTCAATTTTAAGACGTTTTGGGATGTCTTTTAGAAAGACGCTTTGAGTGACTTTTTTCAAGACGCCAGAAGGGTCTTCATTGCACATTATTTAATTATTTAATTCACATAGTAAACAGTTTAATTCGGAATCTTGTTTATTTGTTTTAAATTTAATTTTTTTTGCACCTTTCGTTTATACAACAATACACAACTTTTTCACTCATCTTGATATATGTTTTATCCAATCGCTTACAAACAGATCACAACATTCGTGACACTCTCACGATGAAACCACGTGAAAAAGCTAGGTTATGTTAGACAGCGACCACCATAGATTCAAATATCGAGACGAGACGAATATTCCCGAGGTTACCCGAATCCACAAAACGTCTTCTTTGCAAAGTGTCTCAACGCGAAAATGTCTCAAATGAGCTAAAACGACTTATATTTAAACACTTTTACCGTCTACATTTTATGTCTCAGATTATAAAACACTAAAGTGACTTGATTTTATTCATTAGACGCAAAAAGTGTCTGAAATTTCTAGACACTTTATATTGAAGACAGATAAATTAGACATTTATTCTAGTATAGACGTTTTCAAAACGTTTAATGTCTTTAAATAAGACGTTTCGAAGACACGAGTTTTTGCAGTGTATTGTTTAAAATTTTTGAAATTTATCATATTTGCTTAAAATTATTGAGAAAATTAAGATTCATTTTATAAAGCGTTGTAACTTTTTTTTTTTAAACGGTAATAATAATTTCTGCAATAATTTCACAACATAAAAAAATTGAATATTTAAAACTAAAGAAATCTAATTTCAAAAATTTTTCTAACTATACAATAATTAAAAACCTATATGAACAACCAACAATTGTGTAGAAACACATTATTAAAGAAACTTATTTTTTCAATAAAAAAAATTCTTATAAATTATGTTCCATATACTTTCATGTCGATTTTAATCAAATTTTGCATATTAAGTAATTTAATTTTAACTTCTATCACAATACGAACTTATTTAAAATGCAATACAAGTCTAAAAACAACATAATATGCAATAAATTATTAACAATTATAATTTATTTTTCTGTATTTTTTTACAATTTTTATAATTTAATGTATTTTTTATCAATACTGCAAGATAGTTCACTGATGTTTAAATTTAGATTATATGAAATCAGTAAATATAACGTATTTTTACTATAATTACACCGAAAATTAAAAGTTATTTTTATAAAATACAAAGCAATTAATTTAACACCATATTGGATTAAAATAATACAATCGTGTCTTATTTTAAATACATTACAATTTTCCCTGTTATGTAAATGTGATTTATATTTACACGTATATAATGAAATTTAAATGATTGACATTTACCGACGTTAAATATATATTCATTCATAAAGTAAATTTATCACTGAGAAAATTGTTTAGTCAGAGCAACCAAAATTTGGTTGGGCCAAGAAAAAAAATTTTGTTGGTATTTAAGCAAGCAAACTATTTGTTTGAGTCAACCAAAAAAATTTGGTTGAGTATTTTTTGTAGGCATAACAAAAATGTTTGGTTAGCTCAACCAAATTTTTTTTGTTATAGGTCAACAAAATTATTTGGTTGATCAAACAAACAGATTTTTTGTAAAATTAAAAATTTTATTCTACCCCGTGTGGAAAAGTGAGGTGGGCCCCCAGTGGTGGCCCTTATGGATCGCCCTCATGCCATGAGGGGCGCATATGGATGATCCATAGGGGCCCCTCATGGAAACGACATGCTCATCGATGAGGGCGCCCGCATGGGCGATCCATGAGGGTGCCCCTACGGGCGCCCTTATGGGCCCTCACGTTTGCCCTCAAGTTTGCCATAATGTTTTTTAATCAATAATATTAATAATAAAAGTTAATTAATAATAAATAAGCTTAAGTTATGAATAAATAACATATTTATTTAATAATTATTCAATTTTAAATTAAATTCTTACTCAAATTGAATTTATTAATTAACGTTCTAATTAATTAGTGAAGTGAAGCTAGCAGTCAAGTTCAGCAGCGTCCCATAGGCGTATCACACGAAATTCGAGAAATATGCCCCGCTATCCATTATTGTCAGTAAAAAGCATTTTCGCACAAAAATTACAAAAATTAACACAAAAAACAAACAACTAATGAAAACTACAAACACCAAGACATAATAATTATTATTATAAATAAATAAATAAATAAAGAAATACATATAAAGTGAAATATTGAGTTCCTCGAGAAAATCGAGTGTAGAAAAAATTCTAGGGAGTTAGCAAACGATGGGAATCCAATCGTTACATTCTAGAGATGATTAGGAGTTATAAAAAAAATAATAACAATTTTTATTGTTATAAACAATAGCCAGCAGCCGGGCAATTATTAAATTTTGACAATTTTTGAGAAAATCGAGAATAGAAAAAAATCTAAGGTGTTAGGAAACGATGGGAATCCTATAGTTACATTCTAGAGATGATAAGGTGTTATAAAAAAATTAATAACAATTTTTATTGTTATAAACAATAGCCAGCAGCCGGGCAATTATTGAATTTTTGACATTTTTTGAGAAAATCGAGTGTAGAAAAAAATCTAGGGTGTTAGGAAACGATGGGAATCCTATAGTTACATTCTAGAGATGATAAGGTGTTAAGAAAAAAATAATAACAATTTTTATTGTTATAAACAATAGCCAGCAGCCGGGCAATTATTGGATTTTGACATTTTTTGAGAAAATCGAAAGTAGAAAAAAATCTAGGGTGTTAGGAAACAATGGAAATCTCATCGTTACATTCTAGAGATGATTAGGTGTTATAAAAAAAATAATAACAATTTTTATTGTTATAAACAATAGCCAGCAGCCGGGCAATTATTAAATTTTGACAATTTTTGAGAAAATCGAGTGTAGAAAAAAATCTAGTGTGTTAGGAAACGATGGGAATCCCATCGTTACATTCTAGAGATGATAAGGTGTTATGAAAAAAATAATAACAATTTTTATTGTTATAAACAATAGCCAGCAGCCGGGCAATTATTGAATTTTTGACATTTTTTGAGAAAATCGAGTGTAGAAAAAAATCTAGGGTGTTAGGAAACGATGGGAATCCCATCGTTAAATTCTAGAGATGATTAGGTGTTATGAAAAAAATAATAACAATTTTTATTCTTATAAACAATAGCCAGCAGCCGGGCAATAACAATTTTTATTGTTTATAACAATAAAAATTGTTATTATTTTTTTTATAACACCTAATCATCTCTAGAATGTAACGATGAGATTCCCATTGTTTCCTAAAACCCTAGATTTTTTTCTACTTTCGATTTTCTCAAAAAATGTCAAAATCCAATAAATGCCCGGCTGCTGGCTATTGTTTATAACAATAAAAATTGTTATTATTTTTTTCTTAACACCTTATCATTTCTAGAATGTAACGATGGGATTCCCATCGTTTCCTAACACCCTAGTTTTTTTTCTACTTTCGATTTTCTCAAAAAATGTCAAAATCCAATAATTGCCCGGCTGCTGGCTATTGTTTATAACAATAAAAATTGTTATTATTTTTTTCATAACACTTTATCATCTCTAGAATGTAACTATAGGATTCCCATTGTTTCCTAACACCCTAGATTTTTCTCTACTCTCAATTTTCTCGAAAAATGTCAAAATCCAATAATTGCCCGGCTGCTGGCTATTGTTTATAAAAATAAAAATTGTTATTATTTTTTACATAACACCTTATCATCTCTAGAATGTAACGATGGGATTCCCATCGTTTCCTAACACACAAGATTTTTTTCTACACTCGATTTTCTCAAAAATTGTCAAAATTTAATAATTGCCCGGCTGCTGGCTATTGTTTATAACAATAAAAATTGTTATTATTTTTTTTATAACACCTAATCATCTCTAGAATGTAACGATGAGATTCCCATTGTTTCCTAACACCCTAGATTTTTTTCTACTTTCGATTTTCTCAAAAAATGTCAAAATCCAATAATTGCCCGGCTGCTGGCTATTGTTTATAACAATAAAAATTGTTATTATTTTTTTCTTAACACCTTATCATCTCTAGAATGTAACTATAGGATTCCCATCGTTTCCTAACACCCTAGATTTTTTTCTACACTCGATTTTCTCAAAAAATGTCAAAAATTCAATAATTGCCCGGCTGCTGGCTATTGTTTATAACAATAAAAATTGTTATTAATTTTTTTATAACACCTTATCATCTCTAGAATGTAACTATAGGATTCCCATCGTTTCCTAACACCTTAGATTTTTTTCTATTCTCGATTTTCTCAAAAATTGTCAAAATTTAATAATTGCCCGGCTGCTGGCTATTGTTTATAACAATAAAAATTGTTATTATTTTTTTTATAACACCTAATCATCTCTAGAATGTAACGATGGGATTCCCATCGTTTCCTAACACCCTAGATTTTTTTCTACTTTCGATTTTCTCAAAAAATGTCAAAATCCAATAATTGCCCGGCTGCTGGCTATTGTTTATAACAATAAAAATTGTTATTATTTTTTTCATAACACCTTATCATCTCTAGAGTGTAACGATGAGATTCCCATTGTTTCCTAACACCCTAGATTTTTTTCTACTTTCGATTTTCTCAAAAAATGTCAAAATCCAATAATTGCCCGGCTGCTGGCTATTGTTTATAACAATAAAAATTGTTATTATTTTTTTCATAACACTTTATCATCTCTAGAATGTAACGATGGGATTCCCATCGTTTCCTAACACCCTAGATTTTTCTCTACTCTCAATTTTCTCAAAAAATGTCAAAATTCAATAATTGCCCGGCTGCTGGCTATTGTTTATAAGAATAAAAATTGTTATTATTTTTTTCATAACACCTAATCATCTCTAGAATTTAACGATGGGATTCCCATCGTTTCCTAACACCCTAGATTTTTTTCTACACTCGATTTTCTCAAAAAATGTCAAAAATTCAATAATTGCCCGGCTGCTGGCTATTGTTTATAACAATAAAAATTGTTATTAATTTTTTTATAACACCTTATCATCTCTAGAATGTAACGATGGGATTCCCATCGTTTCCTAACACCCTAGTTTTTTTTCTACTTTCGATTTTCTCAAAAAATGTCAAAATCCAATAATTGCCCGGCTGCTGGCTATTGTTTATAAAAATAAAAATTGTTATTATTTTTTTCATAACACCTTATCATCTCTAGAATGTAACGATGGGATTCCCATCGTTTCCTAACACACTAGATTTTTTTCTACACTCGATTTTCTCAAAAATTGTCAAAATTTAATAATTGCCCGGCTGCTGGCTATTGTTTATAACAATAAAAATTGTTATTATTTTTTTTATAACTCCTAATCATCTCTAGAATGTAACGATTGGATTCCCATCGTTTGCTAACTCCCTAGAATTTTTTCTACACTCGATTTTCTCGAGGAACTCAATATTTCACTTTATATGTATTTCTTTATTTATTTATTTATAATAATAATTATTATGTCTTGGTGTCTGTAGTTTTCATTTGTTGTTTGTTTTTTGTGTTAATTTTTGTAATTTTTGTGCGAAAATGCTTTTTACTGACAATAATGGATAGCGGGGCATATTTCTCGAATTTCGTGTGATACGCCTATGGGACGCTGCTGAACTTGACTGCTAGCTTCACTTCACTAATTAATTAACTGTCGGATATAATTAAAAGTAATAATAAATTAATTAATTAAAAAATTAAAAAATATGTAATTTATGCATACTATTAACGGATATTTTCATTTTTCAATTAATTCATACATAGAATTAATGATTAAACGCAAACCTGAGAAATAAATAAATCAAACGCATGGGGGGAATCGAACCTACGACCTACGGACTATGAGTCTAACGCTTTACCAACTACCCTACGCACGCTACTTCAAAACGAATGCTGACTTCTTGATGCTATTTAAACTTAAAAAATACCTAACAAAGAAAAGTGCTTAACATCATTTAGTTAAAGTTAAGATATTAAATTATATTTTCCAATCAAATGCAATTTATAAAATATAATTAATTATATGCTTTATGATTATTATCATGAATCATCTCAGGTGAATTTTCAAAAAAAGTGTAAATATATTTTTATTAAAAACGCGTTTTTCGTTGTTCTGAATCATTGGAAACATTCATTTTTTGTTGACAAAAAAATATTTGAATTTTGGACTTAGAAAATTTTGCTAATCGATCATGAGGGCGATCCATGCAGGCCCCTACGATGGCCCTCATGGATTCGCCATATGGATCAGCCCTCATGGGCCCCCGCCGGGGGCCCCGAACTCTTGTGGGCAAGATCGTGGCTTTTTCCACACGGGACCTTATTTCTTTTCTTTTTTTATCTTTTTTATTTATTTCCTATATGATCTCCTATATGATAGTAATAAATCCTGAAAATATAAACTCATTAAAAAAATATTTGTAGAAAGTAGAGGGGGTTGAAGTTTTGACGTTAAGGGTAACATTGTCATTTTCAAATCCGTATAACTATGACAAAAGTTAATGGATTTTAATTTATCTATATAATGAATTTTAATGCATTTTTCACGTACTTTTCAAAAATGTATACGAAATTTAAAAAAAAAATTTTTTGACCCCTTTTTTTCAAAATCAATCCTTATTTTTCGATTTTCACCCCTTCGGGAATTTTTTTTTTATTTTTTTATTTTTATTGGAAAGCTGAGGTTTTTTCACATGAGCTATGTAAATATGAAAGTGGGACAACAATAATTTTGTGAGAAACATAATATTAAATTAGACGGTGCCTACCTAAATCCTCGAAGATGATCTCCAGGTATACTCGTTATCGGCACCGCCTACTTTAATATTCTCTTAATATTCTCTACTCTAATATTCTCACAAAATTATTGTTGTCCCACTTTCATATTCACATAGCTCATGGGAAAAAACCTCAGCTTTCCAATGAAAAAAAAATTCCCGAAGGGGTGAAAATCGAAAAATAAGGGTTAATTTTGAAAAAAATTGGTCAAAAATTTTTTTTTTAAATTTCGTATACATTTTTGAAAATTATGTGAAAAATGAATTAAAATTCATTATAGATAAATTAAAATCCATTAAATTTTGTCATAGTTATACGGATTTGAAAATGACAATGTTACCCTTAACGTCGAAACTTCAACCCCCTCTACTTTCTACAAATATTTTTTTAATGAGTTTATATTTTCGGGATTTATTACTATCATATAGGACAACAATTTACCAAAGTATGAAGCCAATCCCAGAACATTGACTTTTTGGGCTTGGGCGATTGAAAAAGAATCTCTCATGAGCGCAAAAAATAAATAAGATTATGATAAAAGACATTATTATTATTTTTATTATCAGGTATATACTATTATTATTTTTAATATATCTGTGTAAATAATAATAGTTATTAAGCCGTAAAAATTGATAATAAAGTATATGTTCTTTTTATAAAATTATTATTAAGTAAATAAATTAATAAAAAAAAAAACTTTTCGTAAATTGTTTTAAATTGAGTTCCAAATTTAGAGTACGTCTATTATTAGAGCCAGTAAGTTTAGATTTAACAGTGTTGTGTAAATTTTCAATTTGGAAAGTTGTAAATTTCAAATTAGAAACTTGTTAATTATGTTCGTTAAAGGGGAAAACGAAAAATAAATTTTCTCAAAATTTTTTAACATAAATTGTGTATATAATTTAAAAATTTTGAAACAAATTAACGAGACAATATCAATTTTCCAAAATTAAGAGAATAGTATATAATTGTTGTACGGATGATATACTCGAGAGAATGTTGTCTTTTCTACCCTCGGAACCGAAAGAGAGAGAGAGAGAGAGATAGATAAATAGGTGAAATGGCATAGAGCACGCGATTCCTCGATAGGAAAGTGGATATCGGTTTCTACATAGTGGGTGCAATAACTTTGCGAAATTCTCACTCGGACTGAGGCGTGGTAAGTTGAACTTATAGAGAACCTGCAACGAGAATAGAGCGTACAAACCACCACCTGTATACCATCAGCAAGCCAACATGGCAGGGTTGCTTCTCGTGCAAGCTATCGTTCAATCTTATGCAATTCCGCCAGCGAAAATGTGGAGTGAACCGTCGGCGGCGTCGACTGCCGATATTATCCCTCGATAAGAGCCGGTATTGCAGTATCTACGCGCCCGTATTTGCGTTACACTCGTAACAATACACGTATCGCATATACATACCCTACTCTCTCTCTCTCTCTCATTTCATCAAATGAAACGTACGTGTCATATCGATTTGAATTGGGAAATGAGTGGCATTATATTATCAGGGAAAATAAGCCTTGCCTTTACTAATTTATATGCCACTCTTGCACTATGCTGGCGTGCGCAACGCGATTTCAAGAGACTATATATATATATGTATATACATCCTCGATTTCGCCTCGAGAGAGTTTGTAACCGGAAGTTCAGACTCACTGGATTTTACTACACTATTCTCATATATATATACATATCCATATAACGACGAGAAGTTCAAAGTCATGTCGAGCCTCAAAGCAAGTGTAGTTATATGTATAATATTTAACCAACGAATTCACTCAAAATATAAAAAGCATAAGGACATTTTTATAATTCCAAGAAAAAGAATTTTATTTTAATGAGGAGTGGTACACGTTACACAGGAAAAAAAAGTCTTACTCCGAACATAGTCTAATTTTTTATTTTGATTACACAGAAAAAACCTGAATTCAAATTGAGTATAGATTCGATACTCAATTTGATTCGCAACAAAAATGAAACTGGTTGTTTCATTTCGAGTTCTAAGGTAAAAGTATCAAAATGAAACAGGCAAGTTTCATTTTGAGAAAAAGAAAAATGGAAAAATATTGTGAAATAACAAATAATTTTGCACAAAAACATGAAATATAATAATTACAAAGAAGTAAATAACACGCTAGACTTAATATATTTGATTAAAAATTGCTTGTAATCGCGTAATAAAATAATAAAGGAAATATGTTTTTAGGTTAGAAAAATGAAAACATGTGTTTTGACACCTCCCTGAAGTCGGCGTCGACGCTCAGCGTCGAAAATTTTTTTCACGAGACCAAAAATGTCACACCGTTTTCTTAAAGTTTCTTGCTCAAAATTAAGCCCTACAAAACGTCAACCCTTCAGTCATCCCGGAACACGGTTTTTCACCCCTTTCAACCCCCATAACGAAAACACATAGAAATAAAGAAATTAAAATTCATATCTTATAAACAAAAAGCAAGACCAAAATTTTTATTGTTATTTTTTCATCCTAGTAATAGTAGACAACTGCTAAAAAAGTTTGCACCCCCAGGCCATCAGGGAAAGTTGTCATTTTCACCCCTTAAACTCGAAAAAATCGAAAAAATACTAATAAAAAATTCATTTCTCACAAACCAAAAGCGGGACCAAAAATTTTATTGTTACTTTTTCATCCTAGTAATAGTAGACAACTGTGAAAAAATTGTAGACCCCCAAGCCATCGGGGAAAGTTGTCATTTTCACCCCTTAAACTCGAAAAAATCGAAAAAATACAAAAAAAAAATTCATTTCTCACAAACCAAAAGCGGGACCAAAAATTTTATTGTTATTTTTTCATCCTAGTAATAGTAGACAACTGTGAAAAAATTGTGGACCTCCAAGCCATCGGGGAAAGTTGTCATTATGACGCCTAAAACTCGAAAAAATTGAAAAACTATCAATAAAAAATTCATTTCTCACAAACAAAAAGCGGGACCAAAAATTTTATTGTTATTTTTTCATCCTAGTAATAGTAGACAACTGTGAAAAAATTGTGGACACTCAAGCCATCGGGGAAAGTTGTCATTTTCACCCCATAAACTCGAAAAAGTCGAAAACATACTAATAAAAAATGCATTTCTCACAAAGCAAAAGCGGGACCAAAAATTTTATTGTTTTTTTTTCATCCTAGTAATAGTAGCCAACTGTGAAAAAATTGTAGACCCCCAAGCCATCGGGGAAAGTTGTCATTTTCACCCCTTAAACTCGAAAAAATCGAAAAAATACCAAAAAAAAATTCATTTCTCACAAACAAAAAGCGGGACCAAAAATTTTATTGTTATTTTTTCATCCTAGTAATAGTAGCCAACTGTGAAAAAATTGTAGACCCCCAAGCCATCGGGGAAAGTTGTCATTTTCACCCCTTAAACTCGAAAAAATCGAAAAAATACCAAAAAAAAATTCATTTCTCACAAACAAAAAGCGGGACCAAAAATTTTATTGTTATTTTTTCATCCTCCCAATAGTGGACAACTGTGAAAAAATTGTGGACCTCCAAGCCATCGGGGAAAGTTGTCATTATGACGCCTAAAACTCGAAAAAATTGAAAAACTATCAATAAAAAATTCATTTCTCACAAACAAAAAGCGGGACCAAAAATTTTATTGTTATTTTTTCATCCTAGTAATAGTAGACAACTGTGAAAAAATTGTGGACACTCAAGCCATCGGGGAAAGTTGTCATTTTCACCCCTTAAACTCGAAAAAGTCGAAAACATACTAATAAAAAATGCATTTCTCACAAAGCAAAAGCGGGACCAAAAATTTTATTGTTTTTTTTTCATCCTAGTAATAGTAGCCAACTGTGAAAAAATTGTAGACCCCCAAGCCATCGGGGAAAGTTGTCATTTTCACCCCTTAAACTCGAAAAAATCGAAAAAATACCAAAAAAAAATTCATTTCTCACAAACAAAAAGCGGGACCAAAAATTTTATTGTTATTTTTTCATCCTAGTAATAGTAGCCAACTGTGAAAAAATTGTAGACCCCCAAGCCATCGGGGAAAGTTGTCATTTTCACCCCTTAAACTCGAAAAAATCGAAAAAATACCAAAAAAAAATTCATTTCTCACAAACAAAAAGCGGGACCAAAAATTTTATTGTTATTTTTTCATCCTCCCAATAGTGGACAACTGTGAAAAAATTGTGGACCTCCAAGCCATCGGGGAAAGTTGTCATTATGACGCCTAAAACTCGAAAAAATTGAAAAACTATCAATAAAAAATTCATTTCTCACAAACAAAAAGCGGGACCAAAAATTTTATTGTTACTTTTTCATCCTAGTAATAGTAGACAACTGTGAAAAAATTGTAGACCCCCAAGCCATCGGGGAAAGTTGTCATTTTCACCCCTTAAACTCGAAAAAATCGAAAAAATACCAAAAAAAAATTCATTTCTCACAAACCAAAAGCGGGACCAAAAATTTTATTGTTATTTTTTCATCCTAGTAATAGTAGACAACTGTGAAAAAATTGTGGACCTCCAAGCCATCGGGGAAAGTTGTCATTTTCACCCCTTAAACTCGAAAAAATCGAAAAAATACCAAAAAAAAATTCATTTCTCACAAACAAAAAGCGGGACCAAAAATTTTATTGTTATTTTTTCATCCTAGTAATAGTAGCCAACTGTGAAAAAATTGTAGACCCCCAAGCCATCGGGGAAAGTTGTCATTTTCACCCCTTAAACTCGAAAAAATCGAAAAAATACCAAAAAAAAATTCATTTCTCACAAACAAAAAGCGGGACCAAAAATTTTATTGTTATTTTTTCATCCTCCCAATAGTGGACAACTGTGAAAAAATTGTGGACCTCCAAGCCATCGGGGAAAGTTGTCATTATGACGCCTAAAACTCGAAAAAATTGAAAAACTATCAATAAAAAATTCATTTCTCACAAACAAAAAGCGGGACCAAAAATTTTATTGTTATTTTTTCATCCTAGTAATAGTAGACAACTGTGAAAAAATTGTGGACACTCAAGCCATCGGGGAAAGTTGTCATTTTCACCCCTTAAACTCGAAAAAGTCGAAAACATACTAATAAAAAATGCATTTCTCACAAAGCAAAAGCGGGACCAAAAATTTTATTGTTTTTTTTTCATCCTAGTAATAGTAGACAAATGTGAAAAAATTGTGGACCCTCAAGCCATCGGGGAAAGTTGTCATTTTCACCCCTAAAACTCGAAAAAATGGAAAATATACTAATAAAAAATTCATTTCTCACAAACCAAAAGCGGGACCAAAAATTTTATTGTTATTTTTTCATCCTAGTAATAGCAGACACTTGTGAAAAAATTGTGGACCCTCAAGCCATCGGGGAAAGTTGTCATTTTCACCCCTAAAACTTGAAAAAATTGAAAAAATACCAATAAAAAATTCATTTCTCACAAACTAAAAGCGGGACCAAAAATTTTATTGTTATTTTTTCATCCTAGTAATAGTAGACAACTGTGAAAAAATTGTGGACACTCAAGCCATCGGGGAAAGTTGTCATTTTCACCCCTTAAACTCGAAAAATTCGAAAACATACTAATAAAAAATGCATTTCTCACAAACAAAAAGCGGGACCAAAAATTTTATTGTTATTTTTTCATCCTAGTAATAGTAGACAACTGTGAAAAAATTGTGGACCCTCAAGCTATTGGGGAAAGTTGTCATTTTCACCCCTTAAACTCGAAAAAATCGAAAAAATACCAATAAAAAATTCATTTCTCACAAACAAAAAGCGGGACCAAAAATTTTTTTGTTATTTTTTCATCCTAGTAATAGTAGACAACTGTGAAAAAATTGTGGACCCCCAAGCCATCGGGGAAAGTTGTCATTTTCACCCCTAAAACTTGAAAAAATCGAAAAAATACCAATAAAAAATTCATTTCTTACAAACAAAAAGCGGGACCAAAAATTTTATTGTTATTTTTTCATCCTCACAATAGTGGACAACTGTGAAAAAATTGTGGACCTCCAAGCCATCGGGGAAAGTTGTCATTTTGACTCCTACAACTCGAAAAAATCGAAAAAATACCAAAAAAAAATTCATTTCTCACAAACCAAAAGCGGGACCAAAAATTTTATTGTTATTTTTTCATCCTAGTAATAGTAGACAACTGTGAAAAAATTGTGGACCCCCAAGCCATCGGGGAAAGTTGTCATTTTCACCCCTAAAACTCGAAAAAATGGAAAAAATACCAATAAAAATTCATTTCTCACAAACCAAAAGCGGGACCAAAAATTTTATTGTTATTTTTTCATCCTAGTAATAGTAAACACTTGTGAAAAAATTGTGGACCCTCAAGCCATCGGGGAAAGTTGTCATTTTGACCCCTAAAACTTGAAAAAATTGAAAAAATACCAATAAAAAATTCATTTCACACAAACCAAAAGCGGGACCAAAAATTTTATTGTTATTTTTTCATCCTAGTAATAGTAGACAACTGTGAAAAAATTGTGGACCCCCAAGCCATCGGGAAAGTTGTCATTTTGACCCCTTAAACTCGAAAAAATCGAAAAAATACCAATAAAAAATTCATTTCTCACAAAAAAATAGCGGGACCAAAAATTTTATTGTTATTTTTTCAACCTCACAATAGTGGACAACTGTGAAAAAATTGTGGACCCTCAAGCCATTGGGGAAAGTTGTCATTTTCACCCCTAAAACTCGAAAAAATACCAATAAAAAATTCATTTCTCACAAACCAAAAGCGGGACCAAAAATTTTATTGTTATTTTTTCATCCTAGTAACAGTAGACAACTGTGAAAAAATTGTGGACCCCCAAGCCATCGGGGAAAGTTGTCATTTTCACCCCTAAAACTCGAAAAAATCGAAAAAATACCAATAAAAAATTCATTTCTCACAAACAATAAGCGGGACCAAAAATTTTATTGTTATTTTTTCATCCTCACAGTAGTGTACAACTATTGTCATTTTGATCCCTATAATTTGAAGAAATCAAAAAAAAAAAAATAAAAAATTCATTTCTTCGTCAAGATGAATCGATTTATGTATATAAAGTATAGATTTGATTGAAATTTAAAGAATTAAGGAAAACTGAAAATTCTTATTTTAGCTAAAAAATTTTGTGTTTCTTTAAATTAAAGTTAATGAAGTATTACACCTAAAATTAATTAAAATGTTCTTAATTTTTCAAAAAATTTAATTAATTTAAAACAGTTTTCAACTCATAATTTTTTTTAATCAATCTATTGAATTGGAGAAATTCATAGCTTCCTCCACGAGGAAGCAAATTTTTTTCTTCACACAATGAGGAAGCAAAATGTTTATGAATTAAATAAACATAAAAGAACCCTTCCTTGTTTTATATATATATTCTATATTACAGAATTTTAATAGAACCAAAAATTCAGTTCACAGAATTAATATTTGTTCTAATTTTTACTTTCTTGATGCGTGTGTGGCGGGGATAGAGCTAGAGCCGAGCGCGGACATTCGGCTGCGTTCGGCTCAGATCGGCACTTTGCTTTGCACTGGCCTCACTGCTCTCCCCACCAGACCCCGGCGAAAGTCTATAACTCCTCGGAAATCTTATTTTGCTTTTCTCGACATATTTGTTCGCTCTCCACTCGGACCCAACTTAAACTCGCTTTAAAGAAACAGTGAAGATTTAAATATTTTATGTTTGTGTCAATATTATTTAGAGTTGACACTTTCCTGATAAATTATGATATATTTTTCAGTGATTGAAATTTTTTATTTTTATCATGAATAAAATTAGAAACTTTTTAATATAATAATTTTTGAACATTTTTTGACATCTTGATTAAAAAAAAAAAATTTAGAACAATTTTAATTTTTAATTCAAACGCAATCATTTCGTTACAATGTTTGCTGTTAAAAAAATGAAAATTACAAAATTATAAAATGTTGAACACTTTCAATATTAAAGGATTTATAATTTTATTCATGATAAAAATAAAAAATTTCAATCACTGAAAAATATATCATAATTTTTCAGGAAAGTGTCAACTCTAAATAATATTGACACAAAAATAAAATATTTAAATCTTCACTGTTTCTTTAAAGCGAGTTTAAGTTAGGTCCGAGTGGAGAGCGAACGAATATGTCGAGAAAAGCAAAATAAGATTTCCGAGGAGTTATAGACTTTCGCCGGGGTCTGGTGGGGAGAGCGGTGAGGCCAGTGCAAAGCAAAGTGCCGATCTGAGCCGAACGCAGCCGAATGTCCGCGCTCGGCTCTAGCTCTATCCCCGCCACACACGCATCAAGAAAGTAAAAATTAGATTATCGTGGAGGAAGCTATGAATTTCTCCAATTCAATAGATTGATTAAAAAAAATTATGAGTGGAAAACTGTTTTAAATTAATTAAATTTTTTGAAAAATTAAGAAAATTTTAATTAATTTTAGGTGTAATACTTTATTAACTTTAATTTAAAGAAACACAAAATTTTTTAGCTAAACTAAAAATTTTCAATTTTCATTAATACTTTAAATTTCAATCAAATCTATACTTTATATATATAAATCGATTCATTTTGACGAAGAAATGAATTTTTTTTTTTCGATTTCTTCAAGTTTTAGGGATCAAAATGACAATAGTTGTACACTATTGAGAGGATGGAAAAATTAAATAAAATTTTTGGTCCCCCTTTTTGTTTGTGAAAAATTCATTTTTAATTTTTTTTTTCGAGTTTTAGGGGTGAAAATGACAACTTTCCCCGATGGCTTGGGGGTCCACAATTTTTTTACAGTTGTCCACTATTGTGAGGATGAAAAAATAACAATAAAATTTTTGGTCCCGCTTTTTGTTTGTGAGATATGAATTTTTTATTGGTATTTTTTCGATTTTTTCGAGTTTAAGGGGTGAAAATGACAACTTTCCCCAATAGCTTGAGGGTCCACAATTTTTTCACAGTTGTCTACTATTACTAGGATGAAAAAATAACAATAAAATTTTTGGTCCCGCTTTTTGTTTGTGAGAAATGAATTTTTTATTAGTATTTTTTCCATTTTTTCGAGTTTTAGGGGTGAAAATGACAACTTTCCCCGATGGCTTGAGGGTCCACAATTTTTTCACAGTAGTCTACTATTACTAGGATGAAAAAATAACAATAAAATTGTTGGTCCCGCTTTTTGTTTGTGAGAAATGAATTTTTTATTAGTATTTTTTCGATTTTTTCGAGTTTAAGGGGTGAAAATGACAACTTTCCCCAATAGCTTGAGGGTCCACAATTTTTTCACAGTTGTCTACTATTACTAGGATGAAAAAATAACAATAAAATTTTTGGTCCCGCTTTTTGTTTGTGAGAAATGAATTTTTTATTGGTATTTTTTCGATTTTTTCGAGTTTAAGGGGTGAAAATGACAACTTTCCCCAATAGCTTGAGGGTCCACAATTTTTTCACAGTTGTCTACTATTACTAGGATGAAAAAATAACAATAAAATTTTTGGTCCCGCTTTTTGTTTGTGAGAAATGAATTTTTTATTAGTATTTTTTCCATTTTTTCGAGTTTTAGGGGTGAAAATGACAACTTTCCCCGATGGCTTGAGGGTCCACAATTTTTTCACAGTTGTCTACTATTACTAGGATGAAAAAATAACAATAAAATTTTTGGTCCCGCTTTTTGTTTGTGAGAAATGAATTTTTTATTGGTATTTTTTCGATTTTTTCGAGTTTAAGGGGTGAAAATGACAACTTTCCCCAATAGCTTGAGGTTTCACAATTTTTTCACAGTTGTCTACTATTACTAGGATGAAAAAATAACAATAAAATTTTTGGGCCCGCATTTTGTTTGTGAGAAATGCATTTTTTATTAGTATGTTTTCGACTTTTTCGAGTTTAAGGGGTGAAAATGACAACTTTCCCCGATGGCTTGAGTGTCCACAATTTTTTCACAGTTGTCTACTATTACTAGGATGAAAAAATAACAGTAAAATTTTTGGTCCCGCTTTTTGTTTGTGAGAAATGAATTTTTTTTTGGTATTTTTTCGATTTTTTCGAGTTGTAGGAGTCAAAATGACAACTTTCCCCGATGGCTTGGAGGTCCACAATTTTTTCACAGTTGTCCACTATTGTGAGGATGAAAAAATAACAATAAAATTTTTGGTCCCGCTTTTTGTTTGTAAGAAATGAATTTTTTATTGGTATTTTTTCGATTTTTTCGAGTTTAAGGGGTGAAAATGACAACTTTCCCCGATGGCTTGGGGGTCTACAATTTTTTCACAGTTGGCTACTATTACTAGGATCAAAAAAAAACAATAAAATTTTTGGTCCCGCTTTTGCTTTGTGAGAAATGCATTTTTTATTAGTATGTTTTCGACTTTTTCGAGTTTAAGTGGTGAAAATGACAACTTTCCCCGATGGCTTGGGGGTCCAAAATTTTTTCACAGTTGTCTACTATTACTAGGATGAAAAAATAACAATAAAATTTTTGGTCCCGCTTTTTGTTTGTGAGAAATGAATTTTTTATTGATAGTTTTTCAATTTTTTCGAGTTTTAGGGGTCATAATGACAACTTTCCCCGATGGCTTGGAGGTCCACAATTTTTTCACAGTTGTCCACTATTGGGAGGATGAAAAAATAACAATAAAATTTTTGGTCCCGCTTTTTGTTTTTGAGAAATGAATTTTTTTTTGGTATTTTTTCGATTTTTTCGAGTTTTAGGGGTGAAAATGACAACTTTCCCCGATGGCTTGAGGGTCCACAATTTTTTCACATTTGTCCACTATTGTGAGAATGAAAAAATAACAATAAAATTTTTGGTCCCGCTTTTTGTTTGTGAGAAATGAATTTTTTTTTGGTATTTTTTCGATTTTTTCGAGTTGTAGGAGTCAAAATGACAACTTTCCCCGATGGCTTGGAGGTCCACAATTTTTTCACAGTTGTCCACTATTGTGAGGATGAAAAAATAACAATAAAATTTTTGGTCCCGCTTTTTGTTTGTAAGAAATGAATTTTTTATTGGTATTTTTTCGATTTTTTCGAGTTTAAGGGGTGAAAATGACAACTTTCCCCGATGGCTTGGGGGTCTACAATTTTTTCACAGTTGGCTACTATTACTAGGATCAAAAAAAAACAATAAAATTTTTGGTCCCGCTTTTGCTTTGTGAGAAATGCATTTTTTATTAGTATGTTTTCGACTTTTTCGAGTTTAAGGGGTGAAAATGACAACTTTCCCCGATGGCTTGAGTGTCCACAATTTTTTCACAGTTGTCTACTATTACTAGGATGAAAAAATAACAATAAAATTTTTGGTCCCGCTTTTTGTTTGTAAGAAATGAATTTTTTATTGGTATTTTTTCGATTTTTTCGAGTTTAAGGGGTGAAAATGACAACTTTCCCCGATGGCTTGGGGGTCCACAATTTTTTTACAGTTGTCTACTATTACTAGGATGAAAAAGTAACAATAAAATTTTTGGTCCCGCTTTTGGTTTGTGAGAAATGAATTTTTTATTAGTATTTTTTCGATTTTTTCGAGTTTAAGGGGTGAAAATGACAACTTTCCCTGATGGCCTGGGGGTGCAAACTTTTTTAGCAGTTGTCTACTATTACTAGGATGAAAAAATAACAATAAAAATTTTGGTCTTGCTTTTTGTTTGTGAGAAATGAATTTTTTATTGATAGTTTTTCGATTTTTTCGAGTTTAAGGGGTGAAAATGACAACTTTCCCCGATGGCTTGGGGGTCCAAAATTTTTTCACAGTTGTCCACTATTGTGAGGATGAAAAAATAACAATAAAATTTTTGGTCTCGCTTTTTGTTTGTGAGAAATGAATTTTTTATTAGTATTTTTTCCATTTTTTCGAGTTTTAGGGGTGAAAATGACAACTTTCCCCGATGGCTTGAGGGTCCACAATTTTTTCACAGTTGTCCACTATTGTGAGGATGAAAAAATAACAATAAAATTTTTGGTCCCGCTTTTTGTTTGTGAGAAATGAATTTTTTTTTGGTATTTTTTCGATTTTTTCGAGTTTAAGGGGTGAAAATGACAACTTTCCCCGATGGCTTGGGGGTCTACAATTTTTTCACAGTTGGCTACTATTACTAGGATGAAAAAATAACAATAAAATTTTTGGTCCCGCTTTTTGTTTGTGAGAAATGAATTTTTTTTTGGTATTTTTTCGATTTTTTCGAGTTTAAGGGGTGAAAATGACAACTTTCCCCGATGGCTTGGGGGTCTACAATTTTTTCACAGTTGGCTACTATTACTAGGATGAAAAAAAAACAATAAAATTTTTGGTCCCGCTTTTGCTTTGTGAGAAATGCATTTTTTATTAGTATGTTTTCGACTTTTTCGAGTTTAAGGGGTGAAAATGACAACTTTCCCCGATGGCTTGAGTGTCCACAATTTTTTCACAGTTGTCTACTATTACTAGGATGAAAAAATAACAATAAAATTTTTGGTCCCGCTTTTTGTTTGTGAGAAATGAATTTTTTATTAGTATTTTTTCCATTTTTTCGAGTTTTAGGGGTGAAAATGACAACTTTCCCCGATGGCTTGAGGGTCCACAATTTTTTCACAGTTGTCTACTATTACTAGGATGAAAAAATAACAATAAAATTTTTGGTCCCGCTTTTTGTTTGTGAGAAATGAATTTTTTATTGGTATTTTTTCGATTTTTTCGAGTTTAAGGGGTGAAAATGACAACTTTCCCCAATAGCTTGAGGTTTCACAATTTTTTCACAGTTGTCTACTATTACTAGGATGAAAAAATAACAATAAAATTTTTGGGCCCGCATTTTGTTTGTGAGAAATGCATTTTTTATTAGTATGTTTTCGACTTTTTCGAGTTTAAGGGGTGAAAATGACAACTTTCCCCGATGGCTTGAGTGTCCACAATTTTTTCACAGTTGTCTACTATTACTAGGATGAAAAAATAACAGTAAAATTTTTGGTCCCGCTTTTTGTTTGTGAGAAATGAATTTTTTTTTGGTATTTTTTCGATTTTTTCGAGTTGTAGGAGTCAAAATGACAACTTTCCCCGATGGCTTGGAGGTCCACAATTTTTTCACAGTTGTCCACTATTGTGAGGATGAAAAAATAACAATAAAATTTTTGGTCCCGCTTTTTGTTTGTAAGAAATGAATTTTTTATTGGTATTTTTTCGATTTTTTCGAGTTTAAGGGGTGAAAATGACAACTTTCCCCGATGGCTTGGGGGTCTACAATTTTTTCACAGTTGGCTACTATTACTAGGATCAAAAAAAAACAATAAAATTTTTGGTCCCGCTTTTGCTTTGTGAGAAATGCATTTTTTATTAGTATGTTTTCGACTTTTTCGAGTTTAAGTGGTGAAAATGACAACTTTCCCCGATGGCTTGGGGGTCCAAAATTTTTTCACAGTTGTCTACTATTACTAGGATGAAAAAATAACAATAAAATTTTTGGTCCCGCTTTTTGTTTGTGAGAAATGAATTTTTTATTGATAGTTTTTCAATTTTTTCGAGTTTTAGGGGTCATAATGACAACTTTCCCCGATGGCTTGGAGGTCCACAATTTTTTCACAGTTGTCCACTATTGGGAGGATGAAAAAATAACAATAAAATTTTTGGTCCCGCTTTTTGTTTTTGAGAAATGAATTTTTTTTTGGTATTTTTTCGATTTTTTCGAGTTTTAGGGGTGAAAATGACAACTTTCCCCGATGGCTTGAGGGTCCACAATTTTTTCACATTTGTCCACTATTGTGAGAATGAAAAAATAACAATAAAATTTTTGGTCCCGCTTTTTGTTTGTGAGAAATGAATTTTTTTTTGGTATTTTTTCGATTTTTTCGAGTTGTAGGAGTCAAAATGACAACTTTCCCCGATGGCTTGGAGGTCCACAATTTTTTCACAGTTGTCCACTATTGTGAGGATGAAAAAATAACAATAAAATTTTTGGTCCCGCTTTTTGTTTGTAAGAAATGAATTTTTTATTGGTATTTTTTCGATTTTTTCGAGTTTAAGGGGTGAAAATGACAACTTTCCCCGATGGCTTGGGGGTCTACAATTTTTTCACAGTTGGCTACTATTACTAGGATCAAAAAAAAACAATAAAATTTTTGGTCCCGCTTTTGCTTTGTGAGAAATGCATTTTTTATTGGTATTTTTTCGATTTTTTCGAGTTTAAGGGGTGAAAATGACAACTTTCCCCGATGGCTTGGGGGTCCACAATTTTTTTACAGTTGTCTACTATTACTAGGATGAAAAAGTAACAATAAAATTTTTGGTCCCGCTTTTGGTTTGTGAGAAATGAATTTTTTATTAGTATTTTTTCGATTTTTTCGAGTTTAAGGGGTGAAAATGACAACTTTCCCTGATGGCCTGGGGGTGCAAACTTTTTTAGCAGTTGTCTACTATTACTAGGATGAAAAAATAACAATAAAAATTTTGGTCTTGCTTTTTGTTTGTGAGAAATGAATTTTTTATTGATAGTTTTTCGATTTTTTCGAGTTTAAGGGGTGAAAATGACAACTTTCCCCGATGGCTTGGGGGTCCAAAATTTTTTCACAGTTGTCCACTATTGTGAGGATGAAAAAATAACAATAAAATTTTTGGTCTCGCTTTTTGTTTGTGAGAAATGAATTTTTTATTAGTATTTTTTCCATTTTTTCGAGTTTTAGGGGTGAAAATGACAACTTTCCCCGATGGCTTGAGGGTCCACAATTTTTTCACAGTTGTCCACTATTGTGAGGATGAAAAAATAACAATAAAATTTTTGGTCCCGCTTTTTGTTTGTGAGAAATGAATTTTTTTTTGGTATTTTTTCGATTTTTTCGAGTTTAAGGGGTGAAAATGACAACTTTCCCCGATGGCTTGGGGGTCTACAATTTTTTCACAGTTGGCTACTATTACTAGGATGAAAAAATAACAATAAAATTTTTGGTCCCGCTTTTTGTTTGTGAGAAATGAATTTTTTTTTGGTATTTTTTCGATTTTTTCGAGTTTAAGGGGTGAAAATGACAACTTTCCCCGATGGCTTGGGGGTCTACAATTTTTTCACAGTTGGCTACTATTACTAGGATGAAAAAAAAACAATAAAATTTTTGGTCCCGCTTTTGCTTTGTGAGAAATGCATTTTTTATTAGTATGTTTTCGACTTTTTCGAGTTTAAGGGGTGAAAATGACAACTTTCCCCGATGGCTTGAGTGTCCACAATTTTTTCACAGTTGTCTACTATTACTAGGATGAAAAAATAACAATAAAATTTTTGGTCCCGCTTTTTGTTTGTAAGAAATGAATTTTTTATTGGTATTTTTTCGATTTTTTCGAGTTTAAGGGGTGAAAATGACAACTTTCCCCGATGGCTTGGGGGTCCACAATTTTTTTACAGTTGTCTACTATTACTAGGATGAAAAAGTAACAATAAAATTTTTGGTCCCGCTTTTGGTTTGTGAGAAATGAATTTTTTATTAGTATTTTTTCGATTTTTTCGAGTTTAAGGGGTGAAAATGACAACTTTCCCTGATGGCCTGGGGGTGCAAACTTTTTTAGCAGTTGTCTACTATTACTAGGATGAAAAAATAACAATAAAAATTTTGGTCTTGCTTTTTGTTTGTGAGAAATGAATTTTTTATTGATAGTTTTTCGATTTTTTCGAGTTTAAGGGGTGAAAATGACAACTTTCCCCGATGGCTTGGGGGTCCAAAATTTTTTCACAGTTGTCCACTATTGTGAGGATGAAAAAATAACAATAAAATTTTTGGTCTCGCTTTTTGTTTGTAAGAAATGAATTTTTTATTGGTATTTTTTCGATTTTTTCGAGTTTAAGGGGTGAAAATGACAACTTTCCCCGATGGCTTGGGGGTCTACAATTTTTTCACAGTTGGCTACTATTACTAGGATCAAAAAAAAACAATAAAATTTTTGGTCCCGCTTTTGCTTTGTGAGAAATGCATTTTTTATTAGTATGTTTTCGACTTTTTCGAGTTTAAGGGGTGAAAATGACAACTTTCCCCGATGGCTTGAGTGTCCACAATTTTTTCACAGTTGTCTACTATTACTAGGATGAAAAAATAACAATAAAATTTTTGGTCCCGCTTTTTGTTTGTGAGAAATGAATTTTTTTTTGGTATTTTTTCGATTTTTTCGAGTTGTAGGAGTCAAAATGACAACTTTCCCCGATGGCTTGGAGGTCCACAATTTTTTCACAGTTGTCCACTATTGTGAGGATGAAAAAATAACAATAAAATTTTTGGTCCCGCTTTTTGTTTGTAAGAAATGAATTTTTTATTGGTATTTTTTCGATTTTTTCGAGTTTAAGGGGTGAAAATGACAACTTTCCCCGATGGCTTGGGGGTCCACAATTTTTTCACAGTTGTCTACTATTACTAGGATGAAAAAGTAACAATAAAATTTTTGGTCCCGCTTTTGGTTTGTGAGAAATGAATTTTTTATTAGTATTTTTTCGATTTTTTCGAGTTTAAGGGGTGAAAATGACAACTTTCCCTGATGGCCTGGGGGTGCAAACTTTTTTAGCAGTTGTCTACTATTACTAGGATGAAAAAATAACAATAAAAATTTTGGTCTTGCTTTTTGTTTATAAGATATGAATTTTAATTTCTTTATTTCTATGTGTTTTCGTTATGGGGGTTGAAAGGGGTGAAAAACCGTGTTCCGGGATGACTGAAGGGTTGACGTTTTGTAGGGCTTAATTTTGAGCAAGAAACTTTAAGAAAACGGTGTGACATTTTTGGTCTCGTGAAAAAAATTTTCGACGCTGAGCGTCGACGCCGACTTCAGGGAGGTGTTTTGACAACAGGAACGGTACTGCCAACTTAAATAATAGCGGTAAATTTAAAAACTTATGAAATTAATTATTATCTACGTAAATAATAATAAATAATTTTTATTTAAAAACTTCTAAATATTCGTACTGGTCAAAATAATCTTTCTGGTGTTGTTGAAATATTAGAAACAATAATTGAAATACAAAATTACTCTGCTTATGATGCCAACTTAGAAATCTGAAATTCCAGCCAATATCATTTTGAATAACATGAAGTTTGTCCCATACTCATTTCGATACCCAAAAGAAAATGAGTTGCAACAAAAATGAGTCCAAGTTTTTTCTGTGTAAAAAATAGCCTATAACTAATATTAATCACAAATAATGATCTAAAAATAAGCCTTTGAGGTCTTAATGAAAAACGAGATATTAATATGAAAAATATTTAGTTATATTAGATTTCAAACAAGCCTTTGTGGTCTTGGACTCAATACAACATTTTATTTGATAGAAATGAGACGTTAAAAGTCTTCAATTAAGTTCGCATTAATGACTATTAATCATAGTAACTTTAAATCCAGTCAGCGTAATCGAGCATCCTAGTCAATTCAGTTATGTAGCTTGGTTAATATTGTCAAAGTCGATTTAGTAGAATTGACGGGTAAATATTAAATATTGATATTGGCCACATTATGTAACAGTAGGCGTTTGTTTTTTATTTTTCTAAAAGAAAATTTGTTCGAGAACTATTTTTTTCAAAACTATTAAACTAAAAAAATTAAACGATGGAAATAAAGGATATAAAAAATTAAAGATGTAAATTTAATAAAGAGATTATTGACTTTAAAATAGAAGAACATTTTCCTAACAGAATACTGTTTAAAGTAGAAGTGTATTTCACCTTTTAATCCTATAAAACTAATAAGATCAGTTTCTTTTTGAAAGTACCTTCTCCCCCTCTCTCTCTCTCTCTCTCTCTCTCTCTCGAGTGAAGTCGAGAGAAAAATCCTGCAATGCAGAAAAAGAGTATGAGGAAGCGCCAGTTCATCGATACTCTCTGAACTCTGGCGTGCTTTGCGTACAAATACAAATGTGAAATTTTTCGACACTAACTGAAAATTGAATTGCATTTATATCTATATGTATATGTATATACAAAAATTTACATATCATCTTCTTCATAACCTACCATTTTATTTTAACTTGGCTTTTATCTTCTTTTTAAAAGTACACATAAAAATTTTAAAGCCGAGATTATTCCTGAATCATAGCTACACTTCACATTCAAATACATCATTTTAGTTATCCTCATCTCTCTAACAGAAATTGTAGCAAGCGCACACGTGTACGTATACTCTTGAAATTTTACCGCAAAACTGCAGTAATTTTCAATGGCTTTCATTACAAAGCTTTTAAAAGTTTTTTAAAAGAAAAACTTTTATATCTTCCTTTTTAATAATTTCCAATTCTAATCTTACTTAAACCAATATAACTTTAATAATATTAATAATAGTTTCAAAGTATAATGTATTTGTTATTTTAATCAGGAAAACTTAACAAATTAATACTCTCTTAATTTAAATCAATTTCAGTGATAAACTTATTGAAATCAGTGAAATTCCATTTATCTAAATTAAGAATGTACATAAAGTATTTTAATAAAAGAAAAATAGATTTTTGATTCAAATAAATATTTAACTGAAATCAAATAATTGTTATTTGAGTCAATTAAATGCTATTTGCTTTTTAAAATAAAATTGGTTCAAATGCAAATATTGTTTTGAAATACAGTTTATTTGAATATCAAATAAAATTTATTTGGTTCAAGTAAATATTTATAGTCAAATAATAGAAGATTTGAATTAAATCAAATATATTTTATCTCATTTATTATTATTATTATTATTATTATTATTATTGTTTTATAATAAATAAATAATTACAACGTAATTTATGGAATGAGAAAAATATTGTCAGAAAGTCAGAC
Source organism: Leptopilina boulardi (assembly GCF_019393585.1). Taxonomy (NCBI): domain Eukaryota; kingdom Metazoa; phylum Arthropoda; class Insecta; order Hymenoptera; family Figitidae; genus Leptopilina; species Leptopilina boulardi. The sequence goes on from NW_026138003.1 coordinate 1,188,343, forward strand.
AAAATTCACTTTTAAGTAGAAAAAGCTGTTGCGTGAGATTTAAGTTGCCTTTTAAGGAGAAAATGACGACGAGTCAGACCAATTTTACTTTCAAGTAGAAAAAGAAATTGTGTCAGACCTGTTTCATTTATTAAGTAGAAAAAAACATCAAGATGGACATAATTTACTTTTAACATATAGATAAAAAATATATTATATTAAACTAAATGTCTTTTTTTAATGATACAAATTGTTTAACAAGATACAATTTATTCATTTTTAGTAAAAAAAAAAAAAATTTCATTTTCAAAAATTTTATTAGAAATTATTATTAGAAAAAATAGAATTCTTAAAATAACGATTCTTCATTTGTCCGAAATTGCAAATAACAAAATAAAAAAAAAACGATAGAAATATTTTGGCGCGATTTTTAAAATTGACCAATCAGAAATTATGAAGAGAAAATTGTGAATGGTAAATTTTAAAAATCGCGCCCAAATTTTATTATCGATTTTTTGTTCGACCATTTTTAATTTCGGACAAATTAAAATTCGTTGTTTCAAGAAATCTATCAAATAACAATTCGAGTAAATCATAAAACATAAATAAATTTATAATTTCTGCGGTGATGGAAAATCTTCAATTGTTATTAGTACTGAAAAAAAACCCACATAAACTAAATCTTAAATAAACAATAATTATATCTAATAAAATTCTTGAAAATGAAAATTCTAACTAATTAATTTTTATGTAATAATCGTGCGCCCCAAAAATTTTACAACTTTTTTTTTTAAAAAAAACTGTTAAATTATCAACAAATTTAATTTTCTTTATCGTCAAACGCAAAGCGAAATGAAAAATTATTAAAAGAAACAAATTTGCAATGAAAAAGAATATATAGGATAATTAAAAAACGCTTTTTGACATGTCAGAAGGATTTACGGTTCTATGCGGAAAATGCCAGTGTTTAAGGTAGTCGACTCTCTTGCAATTTTAAACATTGAGCGTGCGTGTACACGATGGTTTAGCGATGGTCATTGGACTGTAATTGTAATACGTAATTGCTGCGGACGGGTAGGTAAACCGGAAGGTATCGCGTTTTTGTAATTACCGTTTTCCAAGCGTGACGACTATCGCCCCTGTTGGCTTCGTTCGACACACACTCTCTCTCTCTACACACAGCCCATAGGTACTAATATCCCGCGGTTTGTCCCACGATTGTCATCATGATATGTGATGTACGCTTTTAGATTCTATCTCTCTGCCGTTTCATATACAACACTCTATACTGCTCCCGAATAAAACCCCATTGCAAATTCTCTCTTTTAGAGGAAGAACGCTCATAAAACTTCCCAATTCGCAAATCTATGACTCCGCCATATATCGATCATGTCCCATTTATGACGATATCATTTCATTAATCGACATTAAAACAAACAAAAAAATTTCCCTATGTATTACCTATAAAAAAATAAGAATCTGACAAATTTAATATTTATTTATTATTACAGTGCAAAAAAAAATAATATAGAATATACACTGTAAAAACAAGTGTGTTACTGCAAAGCACTTCAAGTGCATAAACAATGTCCCAGTTCTGAACACACTTCAAGTGCACAAGTGCATGGAGATAATGCACTTGAAGTGTGTTCAGAACTTGGACATCGCATCGTTTATGCACTTGAAAGTGCTTTGCAGTAACACACTTGTTTTTACAGTTAAAAAATAAGTTTTGTGTAACACCTGCAAGAAAAGCGCCACTTCACTTTAATGTAAATGCAGCACAAAGTTCACAGAAAATTAAAAGGCATTAAAATAAGCTGCAACGCTTATTATTTTAATCCAATTTTGCTTATTTTAATACCAAAAGGGATTAAAATAAGCAAAATTGGATTAAAATAATAAGCGTTGCAGCTTATTTTAATGCCTTTTAATTTTCTGTGTTGTTGATTTCTGCACTTTAAAACAAGAGACATTTTTAGATTTAACATTTAATACCAAACCATTTATAACTATCCTTATATGCCACTTAATGTATTTTACAAAATTAAATAGGTAATAATGAATTTAAGATTTTTTTTTGTTTTTTTTTTTGTTTCATAAACAAACTCATTACTTAAAAGTTTGCTTAATTTTAAAGAAAGTTCCATTACTACTGAAAAAATGCTGGCTCTATAATGCTCATGAATATGCCAGATATGCTGGAAAAACCGAGGAAGTTTAATCACCCAGCTTTGGAATGATAAGCCGACAACGAATTGATGTGATATTTTCAACCGCGAAATGAAAACTCCAACTGGTATATAAACCGAAAACTAACAAACTAAAAGAAAATAAAGACAAAAAAAAAGAATGCAAATAAATAATAAACAAGTTACACGGAATAAAATATTGTATTTTAGTATTTAATATATTTTTCATATTAATTATATAATAGTCATTTTGCATTATGGAAACGCACTTAGAATTTAAATGATGAATTTTCTTTATATTTTCTCTAAATTTTTGCTATCAAAACAAATGTCATTTCGTGACATACAAAATTTCTAATAAATTAAAAATTTTATGGAGTAAGACTAACTAACAATAAGATCGGTAAACAAAATATATACCTTATACTCTATCATTAAGCGATAATAAAAAATGAACCATAAAGTACTAAAAAAAATAAGTCAATAACTTGCAGTTTTTAATCTCGTATTTTTCAACCCCACAATTTCACATTCATTTTAATTTTTATATTCTTTACCATTTTACGCTATTGGGTTTTACTGGGAAATACAAACAGCAGTACATTAAAGTGAAATTATTTTTCAAGAATATATTACAGTTACCCATATATATATACACATATAATCAACAAATATAAAAGACTCACGATTTTTAAAAATGATGAGTTTTTTTTATCACTCACAATAAAAACAATACAGTACTTTTAATTTAATGATGAATAATACAGTACTTTTATCGTATATATAGTTTTCGTTTTTGTCTTTTTTTTTAATAAACAAACACCTTTTTTTAATCATTTTCTCTAAATCTGAATTAGTAAAAAAAATATATAAATTAATTTGATAACAAAAAGTCAGTTACTGATTCAAAAAGTGATATTTCAACAAATTATTTAGTTAAAAATAACGTATTAAGTTCCCAATGTTTATGATTAACGATTAAAAAAAAATTTCATTTCGAAAATAATAATTAATTTTTTACTTACAAAAAAATATAAAATAGTAGCTAAAAGTAAAATATTATGTTTTTAGTAAAAACATTTATAAGAAAAACAAAAAGATTTCTATATGCATTGCATTAAATTGGATTGTTAAACTATATTTCAGATGTTAACTCTTCAACTTGTTTCGATATCGTAAAATAAATCATGAAAAGAAAAGCCCTCTAACTCATACAATATAGGATACACCCATATCAAATGGAATTTCAATTTAACGAATTTGCTTTACTTTTTTAATTTTCAAGATATATTTACAGCTTTTATAAAATAAAACATTTTCAACTCATTCCTTTTTAAAAGAAAATTTTCATTAAAATTTACAATAAACATTCACAAAATAGAATTTAAAAAATATATAACCAATAATAAAAACAGCAATTAAAATATATGTCCAAAGTTCTGATCGTTCAAATGAACGAAATTATTTTTTTGATCTAGAAATATTTTAAAAATTACTGAAGTTAGAAAATACCTGAAGTCGGCGTCGACGCTCAGCGTCAAAAATTATTTTTCATGGAACTAAAAATATCAAATCATTTTTAAAAACGTTTAGGGTCCACATAATACATTAAAAAATATTTCTCAAGCTATTATTTGAACGGAAAATATTATTTAAAAAATAATTTGACATTTTTGGTCCTCTAAAAACAATTTTCGACGTTGAGCGTCGACGCCAACTTCATGGAGTTGAAAAATAAATTTTTTCAAAAAAAAAAGAAATCCAAAATTTTTAAATACAGAAAGCAATATTTTATAAAAACAATTTGATGATGCGCCTGAAGTTCTGAACGTTCAAATGAGTTTAAAAAAAGAGCAGGTACTGTATAATAAAAAACAAAATTTAAATTTAATATTAATTAATAAATAAATAATATAATAATAAAAATGATGATAATAATAGTAATAATAACAATTTATTTAATGTTAGTACCTAATATACAAATTTAAATCACCAAGTTTAACATAAATTTTTTTTAATTCTAACATCATTGTCTGACTATAACCGTATTTTACTACTGATAATAAGTATATAGCCAGGTCTGACTTCAGATTGATTTTTACTACTGATTCCGTATTTATAGAAATTTAAAACCTTTGCCTGACCAAAAATTGATTTTTAAAACATTAAAATTACAAGAATTAAAAAATGGTATTTTAAAAAAAATTTTAGATATAATAAATTTAATTTTGTCAACTGAAATATAATTTAAAATCTCTTAAATGACGGGATATAATAAAATGTTTGCTTAAAAAGGTAAATATGTTACAACCTATAATTAAAACGTTTCTTTGATCTCTCTGCAGGAAAATTCTAAAGTTTAAAAAAAAATATATCCACAAAATTCAAATTACATTCAATATATTCTCCAATATTGAGACAATATTGACATAATATTCAACAGTGATATTAATTTGTGTCAATATTGTCCTTCAATATTGATGTAATATTACATTGTAATATTCAAATCATATTGCATTGTAACATATATAGTTTATATCATTTGATCCATTAATTAGCGTTAATCACTATTTAAAAAAAAATCAGAATTGTCAAGAGAAGCGCATATATTTCTTATAATCAATACAATATGTATATGAGGCAAAATTGCTAAAGTGATCCAATTTAAAAAAAATTTCTTAGATCGGGCTGCAATTTGCATAACATTTAGTACTATGGATAAGTACTTAACCCATAAATTAATATTAATTTTTATCAAAAACTGTAGAGGGGGGAGAGAATTAAAATTTTGTTGAAATAAGAACAGTGGATTTTTTGAAAAATCATAACTTATAACAGGGTGAAAAAAATTTTGATCTATATGATTAATTAATTAATTCTAATAAAAAATGAAATATTTTACAAACAAATAAAGTTACCTTAATAATGAACTTACTTCATATAGGGAAGTCATTATTTTTTGTTTAAAATTTTTAATCTAAATAATGCCATGAGAAATAATTTTCAAATTGTCAGAAATTTTGTCAACATTAATTTTCGTCTTATTTTTTATTTATTATTAAAATAATATATAATAGTTATTTTTTTCAAAAAATCATTTGTTTCAAAGCTATATTGTAAAAACTGAAAAATAATTGATTTTGGCTAAAATCTCAAAAAAATGGGTTTTTTGCGAAAGCTACATCTCGGTCAATTTTTCAGCTACAGGGTTCATTTTTTTATTAAATTACTCAGAATTTTAAACATTTTCTTTTTTATAATAACTATTTTTATGCTAAAATGTCATGGAAGGCGGAAATATGAAAAAAACTGATTTTTTTCACCTATTTCTTAAAAAAATTTTAGTGTCCGGTAGGAGTTTAAAGTACCAAATTGAGGTATGAAACTGAAGTCCACAACGTTTTTATAAACGAAAACGAAAAAATAATTAGATAATATGTATTACTTTGGCATAAAATTAAAGTTATTCGGAGGTAACTGGCTTCTATAAAAAGATTAATTTCTTAAAAGTTTGTGCAACTCAAAATTAATAATAAAATGACTTGAAAAAATTATTCTATTTTAATTTTTCGTTTTTAAAAACGTTGCGGACTTCAGGTTCATATTGAGGTACTTTATTTTTACCCCAAAGTGAGGGGTTTAAGCAAAAAAAATTGAGATCCTGAGTTAAAACATGATATGCCTTGTTTTTCGACAAATTTGACTGGACTAGAGAGGAATCCGCTTATATTGAGAATTTTATTTTTCCCCTAAATATACACTGAGAAAAATAATAATGTAATGTTAACAAAATAATTTGGTGGAGCACTTTTAGTTAAGATTACAAAAATTTAGTTGACATAACAGTAACGAAAGAAGCAATCAATCGAGAAATTTAGTTGGCTGTACCAAAAATTTCGTTCAAGCTTTTGCGTCTGTTAACTGAATAATTTGGTTCTCCAAACCAAACCGTCTGAATGCTCAATTGCGCATGCGCTGTTCTCGTAAATATGTCACACGTTAACCATGCTTCGCTCTTCGTGTCGTCCAGTTTTATTCAAGTGTTTTCGGGATTTTTATGTGTTTCAGAAATTCGGTAAAAAAGTGTGTGTAGTGATGCATATCGAACAGAGAGAATAAAGCTTGTTAAAAGAACGGAAGTTTTTCTTCAGCCTGTATACTTTATACACACATTATCACATTGTCACTAGGATTCTTAGTGTAGTGGTCAGCGTTCTTGATTTGCGTTGCGTAGTCTGAGGGTTCGATCCCCAGCAGTGTTAGGTTTTTCCGCAATAGAAATTAATTTAAGTAGACATAGGGTAATAAAAGAGGATAACAAAAGTGATAAAATTAAGTGAAAAATAAAAAATATAAGTGTGAGCCAAAAAATAATTTGGTTGAGAAAAGAACAAAATTTTTTTCATTTAACTAAATTTTTTGTTTGCTTAAAAACAATAAGTTAGTTGTGCAAAACAAAAAATTTGGTAGACCGAACAAAATGATTCAACGAAAAAATTGAGTAGCCCGAACCAAACGGATTAGTTGCACATATATCAAATAAAAAATTTGGTTTGGAGAACCAAACTTCAGTAGATGATACCAAACAGTTTTCTCAGTGTATCTAAATCTGAATAAATATGAAAATAAGTGTACTTATATGCACTTTAAATATAATAAAAATGAAATTTCACTAATTAAAATCTCTCCTATTTTTTTGGATTTTTCAAAATGAGATATACTAATGGCACAAGATAACAAATATTGGTACAAATATATAACAAGGCACATGAGCTTGTTTGAATCAACTGTGCATACCAGAACACTTGTGCATGAGTCCAACCTAATTTGCAATGAGGGTGCGTGTGTACCTACACAGATATAGTGGATTACGTACTGCACTGTCGGTATTATGTACTTGGACTAAAGTGAAGTAGACTCGTGGGATTTATGTCCGCAAGACCGACCACTGGAATCCTAGCATGCAGTCAACTGTTTGCTGGCCATGCTTTACCGAAACCAATTGAATATTAATTGTATTAAATAGCTCGAACTGATCATATATTGACTTTCAGTCAGATTGACCCACAAAAAAAGAACAACAAACAATTAAACATCATTCCTTATGCATCAATTTTCATGTGAAATAACTTTGCTATATATATGAGAAATTTCACGTTAAGTATGGTCAAAATAAAAAAAAAACTCACTCATGCTTAGGGAAATTTGTTTTCAATATCAGTTTCAATAGATTTTTTGACGCCCTTTCAATTGATAACATCACGGAGAAAAATGAGATTGTTGTGCAAACAATTTTTGGATTGTTGTCAGTAGATTTGTTGATATTACAATTCGAAATGTTAATATTACAAATGTATGTTGTTTTAAAAAGAATACGAATTTTTTCTGGTCAGTTTTGTTCAGTTTGAAATTCCGTACAGCTGCAGAAGCAAACTCTCTGTCGATTGCTGATGGAACAATCCGGATTTGTTCAGCTGACAAGTTTATTGTTCCATGTCACGTGGTCATCTTGAATTCTCGCAAACTGGCGTGCAGATCGTCGCATCATTTGCTTCTGGCACATATGCCACTTTTGCTTTTATTATTAGTTTTTTTTTTAAATGACAAAGTGCTGTTAAATAATGAATACGGTTAAAGTGAGAAATCTATTGCAAATGTGGTGAATGGATGAAGAGGCAATTTCATCGTTTATCGGTAAGTTATACTCGGTTACTATTGAACATAACCTCACCTTAAAAAATACAAAATGCATATTAAATATTATTTAGCAACAAATTTCAACTCAAAATAATTTTTTGGTTTCTGGTTAAAGAATTTGATTCAGAAGCTGCATGTTTCACAGATTTTAATGCAAATGAAACTGAACAAATTGTATTAGACGGATCAAAGCTTTGTTAATGAAACAAATTGTATTGCCGATTTAACAATTTAGTTTTGTTATTTCAACTGTTCCATAACAATTTTCATTGTTCATCAAACAATAATTGTATTTGTTCACCGAATAATCCCATTTTAACAATTTTTTTTGGCCTAACAAAAAGAACAGCTGGTTCTATATTGACAATCCGGAATTGTTGTGTGGACTTAATTTTTAGTATCCACAACAATTCTTTTTTCTCCGTGATGTATGTTTTGGGAAAAAAAATTTTTTTTGACCGGAACAGAAATGAAAATCAAAAATTAATTTGTCTTTTTTTGGGTGAAAGACACGATTTTCAAAATTTTTTAAAATGAAAAGCTGATGAGCTAAAAGTTTCAAACGTTCAAATGAACGAAATATATTTTTCAATCTATAAATTAAAGTTTTTAAAAGCAAAGTACTTTTAAAATGCGTTTTTCTCTGCCCTCTTTTATAAACATTTTGAAAAAAATGCTCCAGTAAAAAAAATTTTGTTGAATAAAATTGGTATCTGTTGTTCTGTTCATATTATTAATAATAATATTCTAATGTTTTTAAATATTTTTTTCTGGAGGTATGCATTCTCAGGTATGAACGTCCTTAATCATAAAAATATAATATATACTAACCTTCAAATTATTAAGAACGTTTCGAAAAAGAAAACACAAACTCACCTAAAACATAAAAAAGAAATTTTCTCGTATTACAATAAAGATTAAATATTAGATAATTATATTTTATCAATATCAAAATGATTATAAATGCGCAGTTGAGATTAAAAGAAAAAAAGAGTTCCAGGCTGAAAATTAAATATTCAAATCAAGTATTCGTTAAGATATAATTTTCTCGATAACAATAGGAGAAAAAACAAATATAATTTTTTTTTCAAAATGTGAACCTAGAATTATAAATTCTAAAGAAATTGTTTATCCAAACCAAATATGAATGTAAATAAAATAATACATTTCTCCCAGAGCTAAATAACTATTTATTTATTTCGAATGAAAATTATTCGTCACAACAATAAAGTTATGTGAATAAAAATTTATTAGAAACAAATAAATATTTATTTAACTTCAAAACAAATGTTATTTTTTTCCCTTTGAATGAAGAAACGAGTTATAGTTAAAAATTAAGGTAATAGAATAAGTTCAAAAAAAACTCTCTAGCCCGTATCTTTCTTAAATCGAATTAGGAGTTCATTGATCAAGAGCCATTCACCTGACAACTCTGAAATTGAGAAGCTTTGAACATATATATATATATATATATTTCGTCGCTAATCGGACTATACTGACGTCCACCGTTCATCACACTGCAATTGAAGTGGATCCATGTCCAATTGACTTACGTTAAATTAAGTACAGTTGAGTCAGGAACATGAGCCGACTTACAAATCGTCACACACTACGCGCTGTACGAACACGTAGGAGAGCTTTTGAAATGGAATCCGCAAACTTCGTTACTCGCGACGATACTGCCGGAATCTGAGAGTGCCTCACATTCTCTTGAGGGTCGGGTCGTTGCAGTCGACCTTCCCCAGTTCACATGTGTATTAATCATTCCATGTAAAGTCATAACACGAATGGTGCTTATATAAGCTACACTATAACCATTTCCAACAGTGATCTCCTCAATTTATTTAATTAAAAAACTAAATCAAAATTACATTCTGTATATATGCGCAAAATTAAATTCAATTTAAATTTTTGCATAAATTTTAAACTGCTAATTAAATAATGTATATAAATAAATATATTTTTTTAATATAATAATAATATAAATATATATATTCAAAGAAAAATGAATTGTAATTACTAAACCTGGAAAATTTTATTTGGTCGCTACAGTAAAACTGTATTGTTGGAAGTAACAAATTTCTTAGTAATACTAAAAATATATTCGTTGAAATAACAATACAAATTTGTTCTAACTAAAAAATTTCTTTAGGAACCAAACAAAATTTGTTATAGTTTGTGACAAACACAAATTTGAGATTCATTTATTTTATTAAATACTTTTAAAAACGCGAATTAAACTCAATTGAAAACCACAAAGATCGAATTTTAGACCCCCAAAATACGAAAGATCGAATCACTATCGGATAACAATAAAAACAACAAAAAGTAAATGCCTTTTAGATCTTAGGTGAAAATGTAAACAAGGGGAGAGAAAAATCCACCACACACGAATGATGATATCACAAATCCAGAAGTTAAAAAGATTAGATTCTTGGCACTCGGAATTATTATTTCTGATAATCCAATAATTTTCTCGTTCAATTTGTTCACAATATTAATAAAACGGACGCGGGCTGAAAGCGCCATCTACAACTTTTCGAAATTCATACCGCGGGAACATTTAAATCATGATGAGCTGTCATTAACGACATTTTTACTTTTTTTAGGGTTCCGTACTCGGTTCGGAACCCTATTAATATCGGTTTTTTTGAAATCGTGTACCCCCCCTCTAGCGGCCACACAAATTTATCTGGAGGGCTGAAAATTAGTATACACAAATGTATTTTCTATGTATTTTCTATTTTTTTTAGTATATTTATACTTGATTGGAATTGATTAACATAGCGTTGTCAAGGAAAAACCATGAATTTTTACGAAAAATGCCTAAAAATGACTATGTACCCCCCCCCCCTAGCGGACACATCTTTTGACATAAAGAGCTCAAATTTGGTACACTTACGTATTTTTACGTGAAAATTACAGGAAAAATATAGCGAACTTGATTCCGATCAATTTACATAGCGTTGTCAAGGAAAAATCAAAAATTTCGAAATAAATGATTTATTCTCCCTAGCGCACACAATATTCAACCCAAATTGTTCACATTTGCTGTAAAACTGTATTTTTGCGTGAAAAATACAGGGAAAAAATGTAAGCGCGATTGGAGTTGATGATCAATTTTTATCAAATTTTTGAAGAAAAATGATAAATTTAATAAAAAAATGTATTTTTCCGCAAAAAACGAAAAAAATCGGACAAGTGCGAGTTACACTCGCACTGAAATCGAGGGTTCCGTACTCGAAGCGAACTTATTTGGTATAAAAACAAATGTTTAAAAAATATGTGTTGTGTATTAAATAATACATGTGATACAAAAATGAACAATTTAAAAAAAAAAAATTTAAGAAAATTGTTCCTCCTTTGGTATAAAAACAAAAAAAAAATTTTTAATTTGTTTTGTATTTCAAATAATATAAGTGATACGAAGAGGAACAATTTTCTTAAATTTTACAAAATTGTTCCTTTTTTTATATATTAATTAGATAATAATAATTTTAATCATTACAACTTCCTGGTTTAGTATGTACAACAATTCATTTTAGAAAGAATATGAACCTTCAATATGTTTACTTTAATCCAGTATATGAAAGTTTACAAATTCCAAATTTTTTCAATATTAACAATATTTTTATTAACATAAAAATTAAAACTACTCAGTCAAATATAAATATTAAATTCAGATTTTCCGATATTTAGGGATAATTTTTTCCTTATTTCTATATAAGCATGAAAAATGATAAGCAATATATTAAGAGGGGAGATTATAGATTAAAACAAGGTCAAACTA